>NC_133327.1:540144928-540744928 GCF_042186555.1 Aquarana catesbeiana
AAGAACCAAGAGGGGAGTAGAGACAGACTAAAGAGGAAGACAGAGAGAGTAGGAGTCATATAGTCAAATAATAGTAAGTAATTTGTGCGAATAAGAAAAGTAAAAACTCAGAGGCCTAGTATCTATCCAAGGAGGTCCTCCAATAATAGGTCAGAATGGAAGTTTATCCTAGGACAGAAAGATAGGGGGAGCAGTGACAATCTCTCGAGACCCCAACGGCCTAGATATATATACAGAAAAAGAGAAATACTTGGACACCCAAGTTCGGCTGTTGAGAAAAAAAAAAAGAGCAAGGGTGAAAAAAATAAAGGTTAATTAGCTATTGACAACTATACTGTAAGGTGAGTATATATACCTACAGGTAACCCTAGGGAAAAAAATACATTAAAATAAGATACTGTATAGTTTGCATAGCAATATTAAGTATCATAGTATTGCCAACAATGAAGAAGGAAAATAGTGATATTGATAAACAGGATCATTAAATATAAAACAATAGAAGTACTTCAATTTAAAAAATAACTAGATTTTATAAATATAAGTAAATAAGGTAATAATCAAGACAATAGATATCTCATTGGTTAAAGGGGGGGGAGAAAGGGGGTAAATAGATAAAACATAAAATATGTTTATCTGAGGTTGTGGGGGTTAAAAGGGAAGTTCAAAACTTAATAGAACAGTATTATTTTAAATAATTTTAGTCAGATTATACTAAAGGTTGTAAATTATTTAGTGACCAAAGAAAGGCAAAGCCTTAAGATTGAGTGAAAGTCATTCAGTCTATTGTGTCTACAGGATCTATATCAGGAGAATTAAATCGACTTCTCTTAGAGGAATTTTGTCGGCCTCTATCTTTTTCAGATTTGGAGGATTCTTGAGGGGAGCTGGATGTTGTGCATCAATGAGGGCTAGTTGAAGATCTTTCGATAAGATGTAGTTCTTGTAGAATGTTTTGTAGTTCATCTAAGGATCTACAGGAATGTTTGACACCTTGATAGGTAAAGCGGATAGAAAGTGGGAATCCCCATTGATAAGGGATCTGGCGTTGCTGTAGATTATAAAGTAAGGGTTTCAGTGCATGTCGTTTAGCCACAGTAATTGGGGAAAGGTCAGCAAAAAGCTGATAAGGATGATCTTGAAAGATGAGGGAATCTTTTCCTCTAGCTGCAGCCATGAGTTGTTCTTTGGTGCGATAGAAGTGGAATAATATCACGAGGAGGACCTTCTGGTTTGTGTGGTGTTAAAGCTCTGTGAATCCTATCCACCTCCAAACGATTGACCGGGATTGACGGCAGTAGTTCTTGGAAAAGTGCGGTCATATTGGAATGAAGGTCAACAATAGTCTGAGTTATTCCTTGTATACGAAGATTTGATCAACGTGCTCTAATTTCAAAGTCCTCTAAGCATGTTTTCAGAATAAGGTTTTCTTCCTTAAGAGTCTCTAATTCAAAACCATGGGACAGTACATTCGTTTCCATGTCATCCACTCTGATTTCTAGGTCAGAAGTGCGCTGGCCTAACTCACGGATTTTTTTTGAGAGACTTTCAGATATATAGTCTGGGGTCTGCTTTAAGGCTTTCTGTAACATTTTTTCTATTTGTCTCAAAATATTTGGATGTAGGGAATCTGTTTGTTTTTCTTGTGAGGCGGAGCTGTATTCACAGTCAGAGTCATTATAGGCATCCTAAAGTAACTGCAGTTGCTTAGCAGCATAAGATGTGCCTGTGTGTGAGGAAGGAGGCTGTGCCATTTTACAGGGGCCTTTGGCCTGTGTATCCTTGGCACTCTTTAGTTTATTTTTACCTCGGGTGGCACCAAAGACCATTTTATTTATCCCAGGGTCACTGAGGAGGCTTATGATAAGATTATTTTCAGTTTACCATGCCTTGCGGGTGTCTTTATCAGCCGAGGAGTCCCAAGAGATGTGGAGATGTGTCAGCTGGACATGTCTGTCGCCGGCGACTTCGCCTCCTCCCCTCCCCTGATTAAGAGTTTTACTCAGTTTGTGAATAAATCATGATTGGCAAATAAAAACACATTTAACAAATGAGAAAACAGAAGGAAACAATACTTAGAAAATATTTTCCAAATGCATAGAAACATTTTAAGATATATTAACAGATTCCCTGACCTGATAATGATATATCTCAAGGGTGGTAAAGCAACACATGTATAAGTAGTTTACTCTTACACTTATGTGCTTGGTTGAGATTTTATGTTTTATTCATTCACTCTTTCTCCTCTTTTTTGTAAAGCTTTCATTTAAAGCCAGACGAATTGGCAACCTAATCCCAGGTTATTAAAGGTGTTCATGCCAAGATTTTCTAGATCGTATGCCAGTACAATTATCATGTTTTAAATGGAATGTCTTTGTAAGGGACTTTAAGTAAGGCAGCAGGGACATGTAAAAAAAGATAGGTTGAAATGTTATTTTCCTTTTTTAACAACAATTAAAATACTGTTGACTTTATAATAAAGTCTTCCATAGAATTGTTAAAGCCCAACTCCAGGAAATTTGAAAGTTTTGTTACGCCTGCACTGCAAGGGTTTACTGCTTGTTTAGTCTAGGGGAGAGTAAAATAACTTTTACTTACCTGATTCTCTGCTTTTCCAGCAGGCGGCACTCCCACATGCTCTGGCGGTGGACTGTCCCTCAGCATCATCACATCCAATGCACGGTAATGGACCCTGCATTGATCTTGGTGGCATCAGGACATTAGACCCTTGGAGTGTATAAGAGAATAGGTTACAGGGACTGGTGTAGCAGTGCAGAGGAGCAGTGGTTCAGTTAAGTAAATTTACTTTAACCAGTCCCCTAGACCTAAACGAGCAATTAACCTTATAATATGGGTGCAGACACATTGAAAGGGATCATTTTCAAGTTTCCTGGATTTGGGCTTTAAATTCCCCAGCAATTTTCTCTATTTTACGTCTGATTGATTGTTAATACTGTCTACCTGTGACCTTGATGAACGAAGGCCTCTGCCAAATAATTTTCCTGTTTTGTTGTCATGTTTTTAGAAAACTTTGGGCTTGATTTACTAAAGAATATTTGCGGACCCTCGTGCATTGATGTGTCAACAAACCAACTCAATAACTTGCTCACCGTATTTAGTAAGTGCACGGAGACAGAATTTATTCTGCACATCAGGTAGAGTGAACATACAGCTAATTCTATAGCAAATGTCTATAAGCACTGTATGCTTCAGCAAAGTGGTGGCATACCTAAAAAAATGAGATATTCTTCAGTTTTTTGGGGCAATATAACTTTTAGTGCACATTTCAAGCAGGAACAATACTTTGTAGGACAATGCTACACACAAGTGCAGAAGTACAAACTTTTGGCACCTACACAATTCCATATGCCTCTACTGGTTTATTGACATATTAGAGAGCTGATTCTTCCTAGGAAAAAATTACACCTTCTCATATCGCTCAATTGCTCAACTTTGACAATGAGAGACAAAGGAGTTGATTTATCGAGCAAAGTAAATGTTCTGTTTGGAAAATGCATATTTATTTTGCAAACTAAATTTTGTTAAACATGGAAATAGTAAACCACCTGAAATTGTGTTCACATTCTACAAACTCCAGTCTTTAAAAACATATCTGCTTCCCCTGCAGTAACAGCCCACCAAAAGTAATCTATTGATAAGACTATGGAAAGATACGTTATCTGTTGTCTCTCAGGCATATAAAGGACCTGTTTTATCACATTTTGGGGTTGTGTTCGCTATGTGCAAAGAGAGAGCACACAAATACTTACAAGTATAACATTTATTAAAAGTAATGACAGATAAAGATAAAGAAAATATGCCAAGAATACTTAAAGTGGTTGTATACCCATTCCGATGACTATTATTTAAATTGACAATTGCAGGTTTCCAAACTAGTTGCGCTATATGAATGTCCTCTTACCTGCTTGCCTTGCGTGTATTCTGTATATTTCTCACTAATGGCGTCACGCGCGCAAAGTGCATTTCCTAAAAAAAAATGTACAATACAGGGTAGGTTACAAATGTAGATAACTCTGAAAGGAAAAATTTGTCCGGGATTCGAGGGTGGAAAGAACAAAGCGTTTTCTGGGACTCAAGTGCTTAAATAATATGTTACACTCACATTTCATATTCCTGATATGTGTCTGTTGTACCATGCTAAAAGGTATCCTGTTCTCTTTGTATTGCTTCCTTTGTGTGAAATACCTTGTGAACCTGCCAGTTTCCCTGCTTTCCTATTTCAAATTGACCACGCTAGGCATGAGAGTTCATCCATCCCAGTGCTGTCAGTTTTATAGCTACGCCAATAGCCATAACGTGTGCTGACATGCGCCCCCCCCCCGCACAGCCATTCACTGGGAAAATCAGTGTACTGCTTCTTCTTCACCCCTACCTCTCCAAGTCCTTTATGAAAAGAGAGATTAAGTGATCACTAACAAAAGAATATATATATCTATATATATAGATATATATAGATATATATGTAGGAAGGCCAGTATGGTGGCCTGAATTTATGGGAGGAGCCCGGTGGGTATTTAAGCAGCCCGCTCACCTGTGGTGCTTGTCGGTTTCCTGTGCGCGATACGTTACGTCACTAGGCCGACTATCCGAATACCAAACGTCCGTAAGTCGTTGTCTCGCGAAGTTCCCGCATTTGCTATTTCGTGCTCGAGAGTGTCAGTGTTTACCGATCCGTATCGTTCGTACCACGCGTCTGGCTTGGCTGTCGCAGGTAGGGTCCCGTCGGACTTTTCGTTTTTCATATCATGTCACTAAACCGTGAGTTCAAATTTCGTTTCACCCGCATCTCACAAACTGCAATGTATATCGCTCGTACTTTCGATATGTTACAAATTCGATAGCACAGCGACGCTGACGTCGCTTCATTTCTAGCATGTCGGTATCAGTAGACAGCCATAGCCAGTCGCAATTTTGTGAATGATCAAATCAAGTTAGTTCGATAACAATCATTTCTCATTTCTGAGACATTTCTAAACTCATTTCGGACATTTCAAATCATTTCTCATTTCTGAAAACATTTCTGAACTCATTTCTGACATTTTCAAATCATTTCTCATTTCAGTCACCTACCGCGATCCGATTCGAATCCAGTCGCACCAAGATGCGCCGATTCGTTCCGGTGTGCCCCAGTTATTACGGCCTCATTTCTATACATGCTCCAGAGTTACGTTATTGTCAGTCAATTGTACCTCTGTCATGGTCATCATTTCATTTCCATGTATCACGTCCCGACATGAATTCAGTCGCATGAAAAATGCACCGATTCGTCTCGGCGTGCCCCAGGATTGGCCTCATTTCTATACATGCTCCAGAGTTACGTTTTATCAGTCATTCGTACCTCTGTCATGGTTATCATTTCATTTCCATGTATCACGTCCCGACATGAATTCAGTCGCATGAAAAATGCACCGATTCGTCTCGGCGTGCCCCAGGATTGGCCTCATTTCTATACATGCTCCAGAGTTACGTTTTATCAGTCATTCGTACCTCTGTCATGGTTATCATTTCATTTCCATGTATCACGTTCCGACATGAATTCAGTCACATGAAATGCACCGATTCATCTCGGCGTGCCCCAGGATTGGCCTCATTTCTATACATGCTCCAGAGTTACGTTTTATCAGTCATTCGTACCTCTGTCATGGTTATCATTTCATTTCCATGTATCACGTCCCGACATGAATTCAGTCGCATGAAAAATGCACCGATTCGTCTCGGCGTGCCCCAGGATTGGCCTCATTTCTATACATGCTCCAGAGTTACGTTTTATCAGTCATTCGTACCTCTGTCATGGTTATCATTTCATTTCCATGTATCACGTTCCGACATGAATTCAGTCGCATGAAATGCACCGATTCGTCTCGGCGTGCCCCAGGATTGGCCTCATTTCTATACATGCTCCAGAGTTACGTTATCAGTCATTTGTACCTCTGTCATGGTTATCATTTCATTTCCACGTATCACGTCCCGACATGAATTCAGTCGCATGAAAAATGCACCGATTCGTCTCGGCGTGCCCCAGGATTGGCCTCATTTCTATACATGCTCCAGAGTTACGTTTTATCAGTCATTCGTACCTCTGTCATGGTTATCATTTCATTTCCATGTATCACGTTCCGACATGAATTCAGTCGCATAAAATGCACCGATTCGTCTCGGCGTGCCCCAGGATTGGCCTCATTTCTATACATGCTCCAGAGTTACGTTATCAGTCATTTGTACCTCTGTCATGGTTATCATTTCATTTCCACGTATCACATTCCGACATGAAATCAGTCGCATGAAAATGCACCGATTCGTCTCGGCGTGTCCAGGATTGGCCACATTTCTGACACATGCTCCAGAGTCCAGATCATAGCTAATCGCAGACATCGGGGGATTGATCCACATCTCTGTCATGCAATTTCTACCATTTCACTCCCACAACGCATCACCGTTTCGAAACCAGTCGCATCTGAGGTGCACCGATTCGTCACGGCATGCATCACTGGTTCCGATCGCATTTCATACCTATACCAGAGCTCGGTTAGTTGCCAGTCGCTAACACGGCACAACCAATTCGAGCCGCGGTCAAAACAATCATTTCTCTCATTTCATTTAATACTGCACTCCTATTCGAATCCAGATGCGTCAAACAAGCACCGATTCGTCCCAGGAGCACCAATATTTTCAGTTGCCCCATTTCAATACATGCTCCAGAGCCCGGTTCACGGTCGAACAAATCGTGACGCGACCAGGCCGCACCTCTGTCATGCAGTTCATTCATTTCACAATCAAAGCAAACATTTCGAATCATTTCATTGTCACAAGATTGCAAGCATCATACAAATCATTGCTTCAAGTTACTTAGCAATCCCTTCACGAATTGTCACCTTTTCATTTTCCTTAAAAAAAAAAAAAAAATCCATACCTATACCAGAGCTCGGTCGGTTGCCAGTCGCAAAACACGGCACAACCGATTCAAGCCTCGGTCAAGGTAAACATTTCTCTCATTTCATTTCATGCTGCGCTCCGATTCGAATCCAGATGCATCAAACAAGCACCGATTCGTCCCGGTGTGCACCAATGTTTCTTCTGTTGCCTCGTTTCAGTGCATGCTCCAGGGCCCGGTTCACGGTCGCATCAGTCACGACACGGCCAGGCCGGACCTTTGTCATGCAGTTCAGTCATTTCAAACATCAAGGCAAACATTTCGAATCATTTCGTTCTCACAAAAAAAAAAAAAAAAAAATATACGAGCTCAAAAACAGGATATTCTCATCAGATCAAATCATGTCACAGGCCGGCAGCGAAGACTTCACGGCCCCTCTGTCGGCTTTCACACAGGCCTCATTTCACTACCTCACAGTACGTACGAATGTGGGAATATTCGTTCAGCAGCCATCGACGAACAAACCATAGATCGGCTCTTACAAACAGAACTAGACCGAGAGTACGTTATAGGCCTTTCACTCAGCCCCCTTTCAGCACTTGGAGAGTCAGCCCTATTTGGGGCTCGTCAAGGGCAAATTCACAAATAAATTACGTTTGGGGTACCACCTGTCTGCGCCTCATTCTTCCCACATCCCCAGTCTCAATTCCCTGATTCCCTCCGAAGAATTCTCCCTAAAATATTCCTCCGTAGACATGCCGATACAAGCAGTCATCAAAGCAGGTACAGGTGCCTGGCTTTCCAAAACCGACATCTCGGATGCCTTTAAGCTCCTGCCTATCCATCCATCCCTTTGGTGCTGGCATGGCATCAAGTGGAAGGAGGCATATTATTTGGCCACAAAACTGACGTTCGGTTCGAAGAGCAGCCCTTGGCTCTTCGACACATTCGCTCAGTCTCTTGCTTGGATACTGTTACACAAGGCTCAGTGACAAAAGTCATCCATTACCTGGACGACTTCCTACTAATAGAACCTCCCAGCAAGCCCCCAGGAGACCTCGACAAACTCAGAGCGATATTCGGAAAACCCAATCTTCCCATCACCGAGCACAAAGTAGAAGGCCCAGCACATAACATCACCTTTCTCGGGGGCCAACTTAGACACCTGCGCTATGCAAGCCAGTCTCCCCCTCGACAAACTAACCCGCATTAAGGCGGTCCTTCACAAATTCACCCACACCAAGGGGTGTACCAAGAAGCAGTCGCAATCTCTCCTGGCAATGCTGAATTTCGCCATACGAATTATTCCACAAGGCCGCACCTTCGTGTCACGCCTGCTGAGATTCCTGCCAGAAACACAAGACCCCGATCAGATCTTAAATCTAGACTCCGCAGCAATAGCGGACCTATCTATGTGGGACGAATTCCGTCCTCCCGGAATGGCATATCCCTAATTATACCCATGGTTTCAGCCCTGTCACCCCAGGTGGTGACAGACGCTGCAGCCACCACAGGTTTCGCTGCAATTTTTGGCCATCATTGGTTTTCAGGACCCTGGCCTCAACAGATACTGTTGATACCCGGCTTATTCAAAACATCTTTCCCTCCTCGAACTCTACCCCATGGTGGCAGCTGCACAACTCTGGGGTCACCATTGGACAGGGCAAACCGTAATCTTCACCACCGACAATCAGGCCACGGCAGACATCAACAAAGGCAGGTCCAATTCCCCAGCAGTCATGTCCTTCCTGCGCAGATTGGTACAACTGTTCTTACAGCATCAGTTTAACATACACTGTGCATTTATTCCAGGCAGACACAATTAGCTGCTGACGCACTGTCACGTTCTAACTACACCTCCTTTCCAAACAGGTTCCCGGAGCCGATCCAGTGTCGGCCCCTATCCCTGCCTGGTCACAACTGACCCTGGACTAGTTTAACATTTACAAGGAGCAACGCAGCTCATCAATCATTCACTCTCTCATAACACACTCAAAGCCTACCAGACAGCTTGAAAGGCGTTCAATAAATTTCTCACATCCTGCCGTAAAGGACCAATAGATGTCAAACAGGTACTGGCCTTCATTCATACTGCCACACTCAGCTGGCCTTATCTTACAATACCATTCGGCTATGCCTAGCCGGCATACAACATTTCGTGACCCTGGAAGACCCCACAAAATCTTCACTGTTCTCATCACACGCTATACGAGCCATCCTAAGGGGCATCCAGAAACAACAACCAGTGATTAGTACTAAGCGCTTACCCATTACGGGGCCCATCTTCAGGGATATGTCGACTATTCTGGCTACTTCGCCATTCGGTCTGCTGCCCAGCACGGTCCTACAAGCAGCCATATAGTTGGCTTACTACGGGTTCACCTATAACCACCCCACAGACCAAGTATTACGCAGACGGCACTTGCTTCGCCACCAAGACCATTTCATCCTTCACCTCGAGGTTTCTTAAACCCAGGAAACAGGCTCTGGAGTGGACATTTCACCTCTACAGAACCAATAACAGCTGGTGTCCAGTCACCGTACTTAACCGTCTCCTCTCACTCCTGCCTGAACAATCGGACACCAGTCCTCTTCTACCATTCCCAGTTAAACCCTTAAAACGCATGTCACTTTGTAAAACACATAAGGATACTTCTCCGCAATCTTCACCTTAAACCCAGTCAGTACTCCGGACACTCCTTCCGCATCGGAGCAGCCTCCGCAGCAACCCGCCAGGGGGTTCCAGACCACATCATCAAAAGACTAGGCAGATGGAAATCAGCCTGCGTCGCCCGGTATATACCCAATCCTCAAGTAGAGATGGCACAGGCATTCTCCAAATTGGCTCAATGAATACATGAAAACCAATTATATATTATATCCCTACCTGAATGTTTTTGCCCCCTTATTTTGGCATACCGGCCATTAGACCAAGGCACACTTTCAGGTCCATTTCATATGGTAAGTCCACACTTCCAGGTCTATTTCCGATGGTAAGTCTTATCTTTATTATAAGTGTTATCTATGTCCATATCGGACATAGGGCTCCGACCATAAGTAGGAAGGCCAGTATGGTGGCCTGAATTTATGGGAGGAGCCCGGTGGGTATTTAAGCAGCCCGCTCACCTGTGGTGCTTGTCGGTTTCCTGTGCGCGATACCCACCCTCCCATCCCCATTTCAAGGCATTCATTTCATTTCATTCATTTCATCTCATTTCTCTCTACAGAATAATCATTTCTTAAAACCAGGGTATGCCCCCTTATTTTGGCATACCGGCCATTAGACCAAGGCACACTTTCAGGTCCATTTCATATGGTAAGTCCACACTTCCAGGTCTATTTCCGATGGTAAGTCTTATCTTTATTATAAGTGTTATCTATGTCCATATCGGACATAGGGCTCCGACCATAAATATTCTTATTGTAGAGCACTCAATCCACCTGCACAGTGTCCATAGTGCTAGCTAAATATTTTGAATAGTAGACTAAAAGTAGGATTAGCTTGCTTTGTTTTTAATACTTAAAAAAAAGACAAAAAATGGTCAGTAATTGTCAGTCAACACTTTTTTAGCATTTTGTGACTCATCTAAAGAAATTGTTCTTGTGAGATCAAACAGAATGCCATGTCCTGTCTGTCACTAAATTATTATTGATGTCATGTGTGAAGCCAGCCATACACCTTTACTTTCTGGTGCATTGCATTCCCACGTGTTATGTCAAGGCAGCCCATTCTTTTACATACCAACATACCAGAACAGACACAAAAGCACCTGCCCCTTTTCAGTGAAGTATGTGGTGTGCACAGCAATGCATGGTAGTGCATTACAGTGCGTTGGAGAGTACCGCAACGCAGGTGCATTGCCCTAATACATTGGGGTGCTATTGAAAATTATTGGCACTGCAACTCAATTTTACATTAAATGCCCTTGATGTGCCTTGTGGCAAAGCATAGGTGTCTCAGGATCCTTAGTGTGAACTTTCTTGTACTCCAAAGTTCTCTGCTATTCTTAAAGAGATAGTAAAGGCTGGCTGCTGTGTCTCAGCCTAACAGGTGGGAGAGTCCCGGATGGCTGAGGGATTCGTGGACACTGCTGGACAGAGAGGTGGCTCAGGTAAGTATTAGGGGTGCTGGGCAGCTGCTACACACAGAAGGCTTTTTATCTTAATGCATAGAATACATTAAGATAAAAAAACCTTTTGTCTTTACAACTCCTTTAATTTATAATTAAACAAATCTACCAAACATTAAATAAATATAAAACATAAATATATAAACACAAATATGTATATGCGTGCACATCAATACAAGTGCAATTGGCAACAAATATTAGTTGCAAAATTCAAGTTAACATACTAAAAGTGCAAACAATTAAAGGGGAAATCCAGCCTGAGCTTTTTAGGGTGGGCTTCTCCTCTGGGTCACAGGAGTGCAATTTGTTTTACACTCCTGTGACACATTTTCAGCGGAGAGCGGTCTGAAGTCTACTCTCTGCTGACGTCACTGCCATCAGATGAGGCAGCGCGTCATCTCGACTTCCAAATCTGTATACGCCAGCTACCTTGATTGATGGCGAGGCGCTGAGACAGCCTCTCCCCGCCCCTCCACAGCTCAGCGCTCCAATGAGCGTGGAGGATCAGAGAGGAGAGCTGCTGACTGACAGTCAGCAGCTCTCCTCTCGGCACGGTTCCCAGTGCAGAGATGGCGGGGGACAGCTGCAGCATCGGTCTGATGCTCCATCCACCAAGGTAAGTATGAATAAAAAAAAAAAACCCATACTTCTCTTTTAAGTGTCCAAACCACAAGACAGAAAATGTCCATATACATATTTGATTGGTGCAGAAAGGAACAAAATTCAGGGAAATGGTATGTTTTGTTTAATTATAACTTAAGGATAGCACAGCATTTTAGAATACAATTTTTCAGCAGGTATATTACTGTGTTAGCAGCTTTCCTCCTGCAGTTGTAATTACAGCTCTGACCGCAGATTCACTTGGCTTAAATAGGTATGGACCCCCCAAAAATGACAAGGCTAAACTTTATAACACTGCTAAGGGAAATAAGTAGAATGATTTTTGTAAAACTGATTTTGCTGTAAAATTACAGACTGAGCTTACAGCTTAATTTTGTAGAAATTAAAACTCTCCTTTTTACTCACTGAGCTGCTTAGGAGAAATGTACTTATCTACTCTTTTTTTCTGTTCTTTTTTTTTCTTTATTTTTTTTTTTGTATTTAGGATAGTGTCATTTATTTATTTAGTAATTTGTGTTTTTCTATCTGTGGTTTGTTTCCTTTTAATTTTATATTTTATTGTTATGTGTGTATTGTCACTTTAAATTTTTACATATTTTGTTTTACTTTTTTTCAATGTTTTTTTCTGTTTTACTTGTCCCTTATTTTAGGTTGGATTATCCACTAAGTGACAGCTACATGGAGGAAGCACAGTATTAAATCTTTGTGAAAGAATGTTTTCAATGAGAGGATTCTAATGCTTCAGTTTTTGTATTTTTGCACAACTCACCAGTGATTATTCTACTTAAAATATCCAGAATAGTTCATTTGATATTTCATACTTTAATATGGAGAAATGGGTCTTCTAGGATAGCACTTGCAATGAGCAAAGGACAGAGGGTTGATAGCACTCCCAAATCCATGGCTATATTATTTAGCAGCCCGACTTCAGCAAATGGTGGATGGTCTTGCACATGTATAGGGGGGGAAATGATACCACTCGGGATTCCACATTGTCAGTTGTTCGACAATGTACTAATTCCCAGTCTTTCCCAGAAGGCTTAAAATCAAAAGTACTTTGCCAACTTTTACAGGGCCTTTTCAATATATAAACTTATGCACAAAATTTGGTCAAAAGCGAAACAGCTACAAAATATAACAGGTTATATGGTGTACAGCCCTATTTGAATAAACTATTCCTATCTAATTATCGAGTACTGTTTGTGATGCTTTTTTTATTTGCCCTAATATACAATTTTTCAGGACAAGCTTTCGGGGTATGTCACCTTCTTCAAGGTCCCAGCAGTACTAATTCACAAAGGTTTTAGCAGAATGTTAAACAAACATAATCTCTGAAGGAAAGGAAAATAAAAAAAACAAATACACACATACAAACAAATGTGCACAATGGTAATAAAACTAGCTTAGTTCTCATTTGGGCCTACAAAACTCCTATTCAACTGTAGAAATGGGGTAGGAGGGACTCCCCCTTGTGTCCAAAATGTCAAATCCACACTGGCACTCTGATACACCTATTGTGGGTCAGTTACAGTTGCCCGGTTACTGTGCCCGGTTACTTGTTTGCTTGGTAACCTAGAAGAGGAATTAAAAATGATACTCTCCGCCAGGGCCGGACTTACCATTGGGCTTGACTGGGCTCAAGCCCATGGGCCCCCGGCCAATAGAGGGCCCCGTGGGCCCCGCCCGTTTCGAAAGCCGCCGAGAGCAGTCCAAAGCCGCCAAGATAAACAGGACATTCGGCTCTGTATCTCGGCGGCACCCATTTTTAAACTGAAAGGCTGAAATGACAAGGCAGCAATGACACTGGCGCAAGGTTACACTGACAAGTCTGCAAATGACACTGGGGCAAGGTTACACTGAGAAGTCTGCAAATGACACTGGGGCAAGGCTACACTGACAATGACAAGGCTGCAATGACACTGACAAGGCTGCAATGACACTGACAAGGCTGCAGATGGACACTGATAAGGCTGCATTGATGGGCATTTAAATGTAAGTTTTTTCCTTAAACTTCCCTCCTAAACTTGGGGTGCGTGTTATACGCCAGCGTGTGTTATACGCCGATAAATACGGTAATTATCATTTTATCCATTTTTATTGCTTTTATTAATCCTGGACCCAGGACGAATACCAGTACAGTATCCCCCACGTATACGCTTATATATTATCTACTTTTGTGAGTAGCCATTTGGCTGTTTTGTCTTGTCCATTTAAACAGAAGTTCTTTAATACTGCACTGAGTCTGGCGGACCTTGTCCTTTTCTATTTCTGTTTTATAGAGCTGTGCATATGTATAAAAGGTAGGGCCCGAAAGTGACTCAAGCCCAGGGGCCCCCACCACCCTAAGTCCTGCCCTGCTCTCCGCATACCTATGCTGCTTTACTTAGGCTACTATATCTTGCTAATAAATTGATACACACTACTGGCTCTACTCGGGTGCCTATGACACGCCTATGGATACAATCAGTTAATGCTATACTGATTAAAGAGAAGTATGCAAATCAGCATAGGAATGCAAGTGGCAAATTCACGAAAATCTGGCAGGAATGGCTACACATCCCTGTGGTGGCTCCGCCTCAGTTGGTCTGTGGTAGATTACTTCAGATGTGAGAGCATCATCTTGGATTATTTGGATGGCTGGGTGGGGGGACAGATGGACAAGGTGAAGCGATGAACAGTCTATCATATACATGTGGTTACCAGAGACGCCGCTGCTCAACTGTGCCTTCTTCCCAGCTGCTCAACTGTGCCTTCTTCCTAGTGCCCTGTCTGAGGGGACGTGTGCGACAGCCCCTCTGGGGTTGCCAGGGATGCCGCTATGCTCGACTGTGCCTTCACCCCAGTGCCCTGTCTGAGAGGACGTGTGCAGCAGCCCATCTGCATTGGCCTGGGGTGCTGCTGGGCTCAGTCGTGGTGACATTGTGGAGGAGCAGCTGTAGAGGAGAGATGTGTGACAGAGAGAGGCCGTGATGTATTAAAGACCCTGGGTAATGGGGGGGCTGGCTTGATGGTGGAAAGAGCGGACGTGTAGAGGCACAGCTCTGGACGATGCTGCAGACGATATACCGTCACTCACGTATCCTTCCAATTACAAGTGCTGACTATCCTGAAGCCGGACCACTTTAATGCTGAGGCATTTTACCCTCTCTCCTGTTGTGTTATTCGGGAGCCAAACCAGACACCATAACACCTCCGTACCAGTTGGTTGTGAAGCCATGGAACAGTTCTTACTTCGTTTAAGTGAAGGTTTTGCTCCGTTCAGGGATCCAAGGCTCGCTATGTTTGGGATGGCCGATCGGGGTGGGGGTACAGTGTTTTTTCAGGAACTTCCTAACCTTTTCTTTTTTTGGCTGTTCTTATTTTTGGTTTGGTTTTTGAAAACTTTTTTCTTGTAATTTGGTTTTTCATGTGTATTTGTACTGCCTTTAACCTGAATAGTGCCTTGCACCTGTTATTATTATATGTCTCTGCTCGTATTTTCCCCCGAATGGCATGGCATGCAATGTTGTGTCTCTGCCACTAACCCTAAGGATATATACTTTGCACTGTTTGCTGTGCCATGGCTAGACCGCTAAAAATAATCTCCTGGAATACTAGAGCATTGAACTCACCTCAGAAGTGATCCCTAGTGTTCTCTGTCCTGAAAAAGCAATGACCCCACATTATTTGTCTCCAGGAAACACATCTGGTTGACTCTAAAACAAGGTCCCTTAAGTGGCCCTGGCTGGCTCAATCCTATCATGCTACTCATACAGCTTACTCCAGAAGGGTCTCAGTTTTGTTGGCTAAATCTCTACATGCGGAGGTTTTGCAGCTTAAAATGGACCCAGAAGCCAGGTATGTCGTACTTATGATACAAATTGCCTCAGTAACGCTCACCTTGGTGACTTTCTATGTACACCCCCATTTTCCGCAGATGTGCTGGTAAGACTGTCACTTATGCTATTATCTAGGCCCCCAGGGCCACTGCTGTATGTGGGTGACTTTAATGCTGTAATGAGCCCAGCCATGTACCGTCTTGGGGGAGGGGCAGATCCTTCAATTCCTTTACTGACTGGGCCCAGGTGCATAGACTCATCGAGATATGGAGGTGGAAACATCCGGATATGTGTCAATTGTCTTGCCATTCAGACTCTTCCCACACCATGACTTGTATAGACCTGGCATTTGGTACACGAGATATCCTCCCAGTGGTATCTGCCATATCCTTCTTACCTAGGGGGGTGTTGGATCATGCCCCCTTGGCAGTGGATCTCCTTCCAAGATCAGGCCCGAGTGTGTGGTGCCTGAACTCCTACTGGATGGAGGATGAGATAGTACAGGGAGAATGTAGGAAGTGTATAGTGAACTACTGGACTGAAAATATGGGCACAGTGGACCCGCTTACCGAATGGGAGGCCTTCAATACCACGCTGCGGGGTACTTTGATGTCCATTACTGGCTTTCTACGTAAAAATACCCAACAACATACTGTGGAATTGGAGGCAGCTATGATGTCTGCAGAAAATGCCTATGCCTCTAACCCTAGTCCAGATAATAGAGATACTTGGCTGCAATATCGCAGAAGGTATGAGCTCCACTTACTGGACCTCATGCAAAAACACATGCTACACAAAAATCCTTTGAGCATGGTAACAAGGCTGGCTGCCTCTTAGCTTATCTGACTAGACCTGGACGCCCCCCCCTTATTTCAATCCCACAAATTATGACTGCACAGGGACAGATTAGTGACACCCCAAGAGATATCATGCAGACATTTCTGGACTTTTACAAGAACCTGTACTCATCGAGCGCAGAATACACTGACTCCCAACTAAGTGACTACTTGGCCAAGATATCTCTCCCCTCCCTCTCGGCTGAGAACAGTGGAGATTTTCTCTGTCGAGGAAATTGCGGTGGCCATTTCGCAACTACCGGCACATAAGACACCAGGCCTAGGTGGCTTCCCTGCTGAGTGGTATTCCCAGTTTCAGCACATACTATGCCCATCTCTTCTGCAAACTTATAGTGAAGCCCTCACCAATGGGATTCTTCCCCCCACAATGATTATTCTATTACTAAGACCATGCAAGGATCCTCTTAAATGTGACTCATATCACCTGATTTCTCCTATTAACGTGGATGTTAAAATCCTTGCCAAAATATTGGCCAACCGTCTGAACACCGTAGTTGCGAAACTGCTCAGATGCGATCAAGGAGGCTTTATACCTGGCAGATCTACGAGAATAAATATTCGTAGTCTGTTCTAAAATCTTCAATATCTCCATGACTGCACACCTACAAGGGACATTTTGTCCCTGGACACATGTAAACCTTTGATAGTGTGGACTGGCCCTATCTTTTTCAAGTACTACAGCGGTATGGCTTCAGCCCTCGCATTATTGCTTGGATAAGACTCCTTTACACCTCCTCACAGGCTCGTATACGAGTTAACTCCCACACTACAGACACCTTTTCCATTACAAGAAGCACTAGTCAGGGGTGCCCGCTGTCCCCCCTCCTATTTGCTCTGGCTATGGAGCCGCGAGCTGTGCGCATTCGCTGTTCCCAACAGATCAGGACAAACAGGGTAAGGTGAATTGAGCGCACTCTGGGTGAGGAAGCAATATTGAAATAAGCATGTTATTACATAGTCCATAATGCAATGTCCATAAAAACAATATAAAAACTGGTATAAAAGAAGGCTGCCTGCTCGCAGATTGAAGTTGATCTGGAATAAACACAAGAAGAGAAAAGTGGCGCCTTCTGAGCGTAGTAGGTTAAAATATTTAATGGATTCAATATAAAATGTGACAATTACACTCACAACCTGATGATGGAAAACAGGCATATGTCATAGGGATCATCCGCGCTTGTCCAGAAGGAGCAGACTGTAGCCCGTGTGTAACTAGGAAGCCATCCCTGGTAACAAACGCGGTGGTGGGATCCAGCGCTATAGGTATCCGGGAGGAGGGTCCGTGTGCACCGGAACATCCTGTCATGGAGTTCACTTCCGTATACAAGGTCAGCGGGAGGGTGCGCGCGTTCGAAGCACGCGTGCTTCTTCCTCAGGCTCTTAGTGGGGCCATCTTTGAAGGGGTAAATATTGTACACACAATAACATGATTGGCTAAAAAGAGAAGCACTAGGCACTACTGGAAATCGGACCTAGTATATCACACAATAAAAACTAACCTAAAAACTGACATAAAAAACAGTTTTCAGTGCTGGGATGAGACAATAAAGGAAGGATTATTGTAATGACAAGAGATGAAGAAAAAACGGAAGTGCATAGATAGAGTATGAGATGTCATGTGGAATATGAATGGTAAAAATACAGTAAAGGGAACAAATCAGTAGGAGACCCACAGAGGCATCAATAGAGGACAAGCAAAATATTCATCAATCGGTGACAGGGAATGTAAATGGGGAAGGGAACGATAGGCAGATGTGTCTCCATCTATCCATCCAGGATATTTAATAATGATAAAATATATCGGGAAAACGATAAAAGACCCCCCATCCCTCCTTTACACTTCAAAGTATTCAGATCACTCCTTTACACTTCACTTTTGATGCCTCTGTGGGTCTCCTACTGATTTGTTCCCTTTACTGTATTTTTACCATTCATATTCCACATGACATCTCATACTCTATCTATGCACTTCCGTTTTTTCTTCATCTCTTGTCATTACAATAATCCTTCCTTTATTGTCTCATCCCAGCACTGAAAACTGTTTTTTATGTCAGTTTTTAGGTTAGTTTTTATTGTGTGATATACTAGGTCCGATTTCCAGTAGTGCCTAGTGCTTCTCTTTTTAGCCAATCATGTTATTGTGTGTACAATATTTACCCCTTCAAAGATGGCCCCACTAAGAGCCTGAGGAAGAAGCACGCGTGCTTCGAACGCGCGCACCCTCCCGCTGACCTTGTATACGGAAGTGAACTCCATGACACGGCTTCGTTCCAGCCTGCCCCCAGCTGCTGAAGATACCCGATCGGACACCGGGCCTCCCGATCGCACGGGAGGCCCGGTAACAGTGGCGGGAGGCGGCGGGAGGGGGGGATGTCCCCTCCCGCTCCTCCGGTATAACAACCGAGCAGCTTTTAGCCGCATCGTTTGTTATACTCGGGTAGCCGATCGCCCGCTGGAAACAACGGTACCGGGATGATGCCTGCAGCTGCGGGCTTCATCCCGGTATAACCCCGGAAAGCCGAGTACGCATATCTGCGTACGGTCGGTGGGAAGGGGCTAAAATAATTGTCACCAAAATCTCAAAAGAACCGTGGTCAACGTCGCCTAATAACCCTCTGTGGTTTAACCCCAACTGTAAAGAACTATACTCTTTACCTGAAACGCAACGATGGTGCTCCAAGGGAGTTAAATACCTGTGCTATCTATATGACAAACAGGGATTTAAATCCTTCCAACAGATGTGGGTTGATTGTGACCTACCACGCATATATATGTTCTTCCACTATAAACTCCGACACGCCATCCATGCCCAGTTTGGGTCCTTTAGAAAATCCCATCGTTATACCTCAGATAGAGAAAGTACTATGACACCCTGACCCCACTAAACTTATTTCCACATACTACGCCTCCCTTATGACTGACTGTAACCCCAGATTTCAAATGGCTCAGACAAAATGGACCTTTATGGACTCTACGCTTACAGAGGTTGACTGATCAGAATTCAGTGATGCATATAAGACCTCAGTAATATCATCGAAAGACGGTATCATTAACATTAACATTTTTCATCTATCCCACCTAACCCCTGCTAGGTTATATAAAATGGGCTTGACTCCCACAGCGGACTGTTTTAGAGGATGTGTCCAGACGGCAGACTTTTTACAATGTTTCTGGACTTGCCCAATAGTTCAGAACTTTTGGACAGAAATAGGGTCTTTCATTTAATCGGCGATAGGCCTCCCAAACATTCTCCACCCCAAGAACTGCCTCCTGGGTGTTTTTGGGGATCTCCGCATTTCAACTCATGCAAAGAGACTTCTTCGTATGCTCCATTTCTATGCGAGAAAAACCATACTATTGATGGCTTTTCTCGCATAGAAATGGAGCATACGAAGAAGTCTCTTGCATGATCCTGGAAAGGATCACAGATACCCCTAAAATCCCTATGGTTAAAACTGAATAATGACTCGATACCTCTATACAAACTTAAGTTTGAGGTTCGGAAAAAGACCAAAACCTTTCACAAAATATGGGACAGATGGCTGGCCAGCCCTTTAACCCTTACACAAGATGGACAACCTGCTATATAATGTTCCTAACAGATGCAGTGCACCTAAACCATGTACACCCCCCTGGTGGCTATGTAACTAGAGAAGTGCATATTGTTCGTTTTTTGAAGCTTTATACTTAAAAACTACAAGAGACATGTTAAATGAAAATTGTTTATTGATCACTTAAGTGTACCTATGCAATATCACAATACTATGAATAACCAAAGTTTTTCTTTTGTATGTTGACGCAAAAGTTTAATAAAAATATCTTTTAAAAAAAGGACCCTGGGGAATGCGTGAGTACATTACCATGCTTGCCAATCCTATGGTGGAAGATTATAGCTTCTGTGTGAGAAGCCCCTGGCCTGTCTGAAACAGAGACTTGTTATCTAAAAAGCTAACTAACTGAACTGAATTAAATGCTGTAAAGAGTAAAGGTGAAAATAAACAAGGGATGGATGCGCATACCCCTGTGGCTTTTTTTAAAGCTATATATTAATTGAAATATAAGCAAGCAAACTTGTGTGATTTACATCATGACAAGAAAGAAGGGAGAAGAAGCTGTACAGCAGGAATGTGCACAGATGCGGCGCTCATCAAAAGAGAAAGGGAATCAAGCAGCAGCAAAGCTAGAGCAATTTGCACATACACCTGCAAAGGGGGGAGGGGGGGCAGGCTCCAACCACACAAATCAGAACCCAGACAGGGGCGCCATCTGTAAGGAAAAGTCAAGGGATGAATGCTGGAGCAGATCAAACAGCGGAGTCATCAATGCTACTCTCTGAAGCCAGCGCTCTATAATAGAGGAGGAGCCATCTTTGAAAGAAGTATTGCATGCAGTGAATTCATGCAAATCTACCATGCTTGAAATATCTGATCAACCGAAGGGTATAAGAGAAGAAATACATTTTTTAAGACACGATGCACAAAAATATGTGAAGGAACTACAGCCCTGGAGGGGAGGATTAGTCTGATATTAATCCATTAAAACAAGAAATGAAAGCAAGTAGTGAAAAAGTCAACTTGTGTTAGGCCACCCGAGGCCAGGTGAGGTGACAGATGCACGCTGTTGGGATCAGGAGTGCACCGCTAAGGTGATGGACCTTATGGCTGACTGCCGTGGATGGAGCTCTGGTTGGTTCAGGAAATCAAGTCCTCTGGAGCACCAACACGGATCACACTGGGAGCTAGAGCATGAGATACCCCAGGGCGCGGAGTCTAAGAGCCAGCAGGTGTTCACCAGAGCCCCTAGTGGTGGGGATGGACTTTGCTGCAACTGGTTCCAGGTTGCGGCCCCCAGGGTCTCCCAGCTCACGGTAGGCTACTGGAGGATAGAGAGGAAGCAGAAGACCAGGACAACAAGGGATAGTCAGGAGATAAGCCAAAAGGTCGGGGCAACTAGCAGACAGGGATAGACAAAGAACATGCCAAGGTCAGGGTATGAAGCAGACAAGGATAGTCAAGAACAAGCCAAGGGCGGTAAACAGAATCAGACATAGAGCACACGGCAAGAAGCACACAGGAAGCCAAACACACAATATTGTTCAGCGAGACACAGGTTAACATAGTGTTCTCAGTTAGAGGCTGGGGTGGAGCCATGCTTGAGGGAAGCTTACTTAAGCAGACAGGTGTGGGAGTGCAGGTCCTAAGGCTGATACACAACCAGACAGGCAGGGTATGAAAGTATTACTGCAGATTCATGACAACTTGTATGCCTCCACAATGGAGGATATGGAAAATGGACTACGTAGGAACAACGTAAGAATTGTAGGACTCCCTGAGCGATGTGAGGGCTCTAACCTTGCAGGATTCATGGAAAAATGGCTTCTAGAAATTTTTGGAAAATGCTGTATTTATCGGCGTATAACACACGCTTTTTTCCCCTTAAAATCAGGGGGAAATCGTGGGTGCGTATTATACACCGATCCCTGCTGTCTCTGAGGGAAGAGGAGTGAGTGCCACTGAATTACATAGAACCGCGATCTCCTGTGTACCCGGTGCTCTGTCACTTGGCCCCGCATTGGGTCAATGTTCTGTCTATCATATGAGCAGGGCCAGGAGGTGTGGCTGTGAATGACGCCGGGTACACAGGAAATTACGGCTCTGTGTAATTCAACAGTGCTTGCGCCTCCTCCTTCCTCAGAGACAGCAGGGATACTCCAACACTGGTGAGGCTGCAATGATGGGAAAGGTGAGGCTGCAGATGGGCACTGAACAGGCTGCATTGTTGGTCAATTTATAGGCTGCAGATGGGTAAGGAACAGGCTGCATTGTTGGTCAATTTATAGGCTGCAGATGGGCACTGAACAGGCTGCATTGTTGCTCAATTTATAGACTGCACATGGGCACTGAACAGGCTGTATTGTTAGGTCATTGTTAAGCCAAGTAGTGGATTTGATTTAAAACAGCGTTTTTTTCTCCTATTGAGAATAGAAAGGAGCGGAAGTGGAAAGCTACAGTTTTTTCATTTTTTTCTTTACTCTCTGTTCTTTTCCCCTTTTTTGGGGGGTGGGGGGCGGGGTAGAATGTTTCCCCTCCCCGGGAATGGTATTTTTTATCTTTCCTTTTTTCTTTGCCATTTTGTACATTCTTGTTACAAATTTTATTTTTTTATTTTTTTTTAATACTATAGGAAAATAGATGAAAAAGGGCAGGGAAGAGAAAGGTTAGATATCACATTGATCACATATGAAGTCCACTCTAAATGCCCCTTGTGTGGGCCCAAGGAGGGCCAGGTGTGGAGGATGAGAGATTCATTTTATGTATGTTTTTTTTTATTCCTTTTTTTCTCTTTTTCTTTTTTTTTTTTGTATTCCCTTTTTCCTGTTCCCTGGCCAAGTAACGGCTGGGCAAGAAAGAGGAAAGGTTATTTTTATGTTTGTTTATTGAGTGTTTTGGGTAATAGATATACAAATGCACTACGATGGAAAAAGCAATTTGTGTGTAAATACGTCGCTGGTATACAAAGTACATATTATATTTACAAATAGATATGAATAAGAATAATAGAGTTAGGTAAAAAAGAGAGTTAAGAGGGATTTATTGTTTAATGACACGAAAAGAAAACACAGTATAGTTTATGATATGTTTTCAATTTTTGATTTTGAGGATGCAAGCTAAATTTATAAACAAATGCTCTTGGAATGTCCGAGGGCTGTGAGATTCGATAAAGAGAAAAGAAGTCTTTTCCAGTATAGAGATGTATAATGCTGTGGTACTCTGTCTGCAGGAGACACATTTGACAAAGGAAACAACTCGGTATTTAAAACAGAGGAATTTTCAAACCCAGTACCATTCAGTGCACACTTCACTGGGGTTGCATTCTCCTGCAGACGGGCTGTCGTAGATGATGAAGGCAGGTATATTTTCCTTTATTGTACTCTTGAAATTATGGGATGTATATTGGCTAACATTCACATGCCGCCTCCATTTAAATCTGAAGTAATATATCATTTGATATAATTTATCTCTGATAAACCCAACGTCCCAATTTTGGTGGTAGGAGACTTCAATGCAGTATTGGATGGGAAGATAGACAGGTATCCATTAGGAAGGTCACAGGATCAAGGGACCGATAGAAAGTTTTATCAGCTATTAAATGAAATAGGGTTGAAAGATATATGGAGGTTGAGAAATCCAATGGAACAACAATACTCATGTTTTTCAAAGACTTATTATACAGGATACACAGGACTGGTCTAGCTCTAGGCAGTGAAGATATATTATGTCATATTAAGAACATTAAATATATGCCCAGTGGTCTATCAGATCACTCACCATTGGTGCTAACAATATGACAAGGAGAAGATCACTATAAAGGGGAGTGGAAAAAAAAGCCCTTTTTGGTTGGAACAGGTGGGAGACCCTGAGGGAACAGTATTAGCTATAAGAGAGTATGCGAATATCAATTTTGAGGAGAAGAAACAAAGCGTTACTAGAGATACTGATTACCAACAATATAGACCTGTTCATGGATGTGGAAATAAGGGGCAATTTAGGAAACAGCGATCACAGGTCAATTAGCTTCAGTACAGTACAAATCACACAAATAGGAAACATAAGGGGAATACAAAGACACTGAATTTCAGAAGAGCTAACTTCCCTAAAGTACGAACCTTGCCAGAAGGTATAAATTTGGATAAAACCTTAGGAATAAAGAACACGGAGGAGAGATGTGTTTGCTTTAAGAGCATATTAAAAAAGGGCTTTAGCCAGTGCATCCTATTGGGAAATAAACAAAAGTCCTGAATGGCTTAACTCCAATGTAAAAATGCATATAAAAGCAAAGGAGAAGGCCTTCAAAAAATACAAGGCTGAGGGATCAGCATTCAGACTTTACAAAGATTGCAACAAGAAATGTAAGGGTGCAATTAGGGCGGCTAAGATAGAACACAAACGACACATAGCGGAGGAGAGCAAAAAAAATTCCAAGAAATTCTTTAAGTATATAAACAGTAAAAGAGAGAGGACAGACCATATTGGCCCTATAAAGAATGAGGAAGGAAATCTGGTTACAAGGGATGGTGAGATGGCGAAGGTATTGAATTTATTCTTCTCCTCAGTCTTCACAAGGGAATTGGGGGGCTTTAGTAACCAAAACTGCAGTGTTTATCCCCATGACACATCACAGGAAGCACCCTCAAGGCTAACAGAGGACAGAATTAGAAATAGACTTGGAAAACCTAACATTAATAAGTCACCGGGACCAGATGGCTTGCACCCGAGGGTCCTTAGGGAACTCAGTCAAGTAATTGCCCGACCATTGTTTTCTAATTTTTACTGACAGTCTACTGACTGGAATGGTACCAGCTGATTGGAGAAAAGCCAATGTAGCACCAATATTTTAAAAAGGACCAAAATACATCCCTGGGAATTACAGACCAGTTAGTCTAACATCAATAGTATGCAAGCTCTTGGAGGGGATGATAAGGGACTATATACAAGATTTTAGTAATGAAAACGGTATTATTAGCAGTAATCAGCATGGATTCATTAAGAATCGTTCTTGCCAAACCAATCTATTAACCTTCTATGAGGAGGTGAGCTGCCATCTAGATAAAGAGAGGCCTGTAGATGTGGTGTATCTGGATTTTGCAAAAGCATTTGACACAGTTCCCCATAAACGTTTACTGTACAAAGTAAGGTCTGTTGGCATTTACTATAGGGTGAGTACATGGATTGAAAACTGGCTACAAAGGTGAGTTCAGAGGGTGGTGATAAATGGGGAGTAACCGGAATGGTCAGGGGTGGAAAGTGGGGTCCCCCAGGGTTCTGTCCTGGGACCAATCCTATTTAATTTGTTCATAAATGACCTAGAGGATGGGGTAAACAGTTCAATCTCTGTATTTGCAGATGATACTAAGCAAAGAAGGGCAATAACTACTCTACAGGGTGTGGAAACCTTGCAAGTAGATATGAACAAATTGATGGAGTGGGCAACTAAATGGAAAATGAGGTTTAATGTGGAAAAATGTAAAATAATGCATTTGGGTGGCAAAAATAGGAATGCAATCTACTCACTGGGGGGAGAACTTCTGGGGGAATCAAGGATGGAAAAGAACCTGGGGGTCCTAGTAGATGATAGGCTCAGCAATGGCATGCAATGCCAAGCTGCTGCTAACCAAACAGAATATTGGCATGCATTAAAAAGGGGATTAACTCAAGAGATAAAGCAATAATTCTCTCACTCTACAAGATTCTGGTCCGGCCTTACCTGGAGTATGCTGTCCAATTCTGGGCACCAGTCCTCAGGAAGGGTGTATTGGAAATGGAGTGAGAACAAAGGGCAACAAAGTTAATAAAGGGACTGGAGGATATTAGATATGAAGAAAGGTTGCGAGCACTAAACTTATTCTCCCTGGAGAAGAGACGCTTGAGAGGGGATATGATTTCAATTTACAAATACCATACTAGTGACCCCACAATAGGGATAAAACTTTTCCGCAGAAGGGAATTTGATAAGACTCGTGGCTACTCATTAAAATTTAAAGAAAATAAGTTTAACCTTAAACTGCGTAGAGGGTTCTTTACTGTAGGAGCGGCAAGTATGTGGAATTCCCTTCCACAAGTGGTGGTTTCAGCGGGGAGCATCGATAGTTTTAAAAAACTATTGGATAAGTACCTGAATGACCACAACATACAGGGATATACAATGTAATACTGACATATAATCACACACATAGGTTGGACTTGATGGACTTGTGACTTTTTTCAACCTCACCTACTACGTAACTATGTAACTATGTAAGAACAGCGCTGAACCACAGACATAAAAATGAACCCCAGGTAAATAACAATAACACTTTAATCCATTGGAAGTGAAGATAAACACCAGAGCATACAGCAGTCTAAGAACGGTCATCCGGAGACCGGGAATGGAGAGCTGACAGTACCTGGAAGCTGAAGCCACATTGATGTCACAGAGGTTCAGAAGGGAAAATGCTGAGCCGTGGAGCAGGAGATGACAGGAGGCCCGACTGTGACCATAGAACAAGGGGTCCAATGGAGAGGAAGCCTCAACTGTAGCCACGGGAGCTGTGGGAGCCAGGAACCAACAGCCGCTCGAGCTGCATCCGTTGTCACAGAAGTGACGTCACAGCCTAGCAGAAGTCAGACAGGAAGATCTAGAGACTATGGGAAAAGCCCTGCTGCTATGCTATCTAGAGTCGCTGATGACAGAAAGGCAAAGGGGAATCATACACTGCCGACAGGATGAACTACATGTTTCGGGGTCTCACCCCTTCTTAAGGTTAATTGTTTAGCCGGCAAAAGATGACAAATTAAAAAGGAAGAAACAGAAAGTGAGGTGGCAGGCAGTGGAGGGCCTGAGCACCCTTGTCATCCATCATGCCCCACCCTCACATTTAAACAATAAAATCACCTAGTTCTCAAATATATAAAAATGTATATATATATAAAAATGAAAAAATATAAATGGAAAAAATAATATATATTAATACATAATAATAAAAATGAAAAATATATTAAAACTGATTTAAAAAAAAAATCCTCTCCATTGGACCCCTTGTTCTATGGTCCCGGTCGGGCCCCCCTGCCAGTGGTGCTCCTGTCATCTCCTGCTCCACAGCTCAGCGTTTTCCCTCCCGAGCCCCTGTGATCCATGTGGCTCCAGCCTCCAGGTACTGTCAGCTCTCTATTCCAGGTCTCTGGATGACTGTTCTCTGACTGCTGTATGCTCTGGTGTTTATCTTCACTTCCAATGGATTAAAGTGTTTTTGTTATTTACCTGAGCTTCATTTTTATGTCTGTGGTTCAGTGCTGTTCTTCCCCCATTTGTTTTTTTTTTTCCATCTCACCATCTCATTGGTCTATGAGTCTAGGACAGCAGCGGCCACAGCTTTATTCATTTTCTCTATCTACTTGGGACTTTGTCCATGCACCTGGATATTTGTTTTAGAATATCAATTTTGGCACCGCACCTTTGGGGGTGGTCTGGGATTCCCTTAAAGCCTTCCTTAGGGGTATACTGATACAGCTTGTGGCGAAACTAAAGAAGCAAACAAAAGAACAAGAGGTGACTGTTATGCAAAGGGTTATGGAGGCAGAAAGACAATATATAAAGGTACCATCTACCCAAGTGTTAGCTGACTGGGTAAATGAACAACAGAAATATAAACAAACACTTCTGACAAAGGCAGAAAATAAGCTGTTGTTTCAGAGACAAAATTTCTTCGAAAAGGGGGAGAGTGTAGGACATTTATTGGCTCTATTGGTAAGAGCAAACAAGTCTACCATGGTTATACCAATAATTAGGACAGGTGATAGAAGGGTTACTGCATATACACCTGAAATTATAGATGAATTTAAAGAATATTATTAAACATAGTACCCAGAGTCAAGAAGTAGAGGAGGAGATGTGGAGTTTCTTTTGGGATTTGGAGATTCCATACCTCTCTAATGAAGAAAGGGAGATGTTGGATGCCCCCATAGTTGTGGAAGAACATTGACAGGCAGTAGCAGCACTGGCGAACCAGAAGTTTCCTGGGCAGGGGGGATTTGCCAGCAGAGATATATAAAAAATATGAAGAGGTATTGCTGCCCAAGCTGTTGAAAGTATTTAATGGAGCGATGGAAGAGGGTAGGCTACCTGCATCAATGATGGAATCTACCATCATAGTTTTGCCAAAAGAGGGGAAGGATCCACATAGCCCTTCTTCCTACAGGCCAATATCCCTGCTGGGTACAGATGTCAAGATCCTAGCAGGGATACTGACCACCAGGTTAAAGAAGATAATACAAAAATGTGTGCATCCCGATCAATCAGGATTTATACTGAGTAGGACAACTAGCATAAATATAAGGCGGGTATGCTTAAACCTGCAAGTTTGGATGATTAACACAGGATCAAGAGCCATATTATCATTAGATGCGACTAAGGCTTTTGATAGCCTGAAGTGGCATTACCTATGGCAGGTCTTAGCGGCTTTTCGGTTTGGCCCATGGTTTGTTAACTGGATGAAACTGTTATATGGGGAACCTAAGGCGAAAGTTAAAAAATAGATTTTTAATACAGCTTACCTGTAAAATCCTTTTCTTGAAGTACATCACGGGACACAGAGCAGCATAATAATGACTAATTGGGTTATACGCTACCTTTAGGTGATTGGACACTGGCAACCAATAGTAAGACGGTTCCTCCCATATAACCCCTCCTATACAGGAATTACCTCAGTTTTGTAGCAAGCAATGACGATCCCAGAAAAGAGGGGAGGGACCTCTGAGTCCCGTGATGTACTTCAAGAAAAGGATTTTACAGGTAAGCTGTATTAAAAATCAATTTTTCTTTATCGTACATCACGGGACACAGAGCAGCATAATAATGACTAATTGGGATGTCCTAAAGCAATGCACCTGAGGGGGGGGGGACACCATATCTCTAAGCCCAACGGGCCAGAGACTATAAAGCTGCCTGCAACACGCTGTGGCCAAATATAGTCTCCTTCTGAGATCTAACATTCACCTGGTAAAACCTGGTGAACGTATGAACTGAAGACCAAACGGCCGCTTTGCAAACCTGAGCCATAGACACCTGTTGGTGTACTGCCCATGATGCACTAACCCCTCTAGTGGAGTGTGTTTTTAAATCCCAAGGTGGAACCTTGCGCCTTAATCCATACGCCTGGATAATAACCTGGCGAATCCACCTGGATATAGTTGAACTTGTTGCCGACTGTCCTTTTTTAGGACCTTCCGGCAGGACAAGAAGGCAGTCAGTTTTCCAAAAAGAAACTGACATCTTTAAATAAACTTTGATCGCCCTCACCACATCAAGCAAGTGAAGTGACCTTTCCTTCCTAGTTTTAGGGTTTGGAAAAAAGGAAGGTAGAATGATGTCCTGATTCAAATGAAATTTGGAAACTACCTTTGGTAAAAAATCCGGACAAGGGCACATGACCACTCTGTCCTGATGAAGAATCAAAAAAGGCTCTTTGCAAGAAAGGGCGACTAATTCTGACACCCTCCTAGCCGAAGTTATAGCCACCAAAAAGAACAATTTCCTGGTTAATAGGACAAACGGGATATGCCCAATAGGTTCAAACGGTTGACACTGTAAAGCTGACAGGACCAAATTTAGGTCTCAGGGACATAAAGGCGGCTTAACCGGCGGCCTTAGGTGCGTTACTCCTTTAACAAAAGTTTGTACCAAAGAATGGGATGCAATTGATCTTTGGAAAAAAAACGATAAGGCCGAAATCTGTCCTTTAATTGTCCCTAAAGCCAGCTTCAAGTCTACTCCTGCTTGAAGAAAGGCCAGAACTCTTCCAATCGTATACCTACGAGGGTTCCATTTCCTTTCCTCACACCAAGAAATGTATGACTTCCAGACTCTATAATAGATAGCTCTAGAAACTGACTTTCTAGCATTTATCAGAGTAGACAAGACTGAACCCATGATACCACGGTCCTTCAATATTCTGGTCTCAATAGCCATGCCATCAAATTTAGGATGGAATATGGGCCTTCAGACAACAGGTCTGGATGGCATGGAAGGACCAATGGGTCCCCCACTGTCCATATGGACAGGGAGACCCCGTAACCTGGACGTCCAGAAAGGCAGAGCCAGACGAGCTGCCCAAATCTCCAATAGATTGATGGGCAAAGTCCTTTCTGCCTGGGACCATAATCCCTGGACAGACGCCTCCTCCAGGACTGCTCCCCAACCTAGGCGACTGGCGTCTGTAGTTTCTACCCTCCAGACTGCCGGTGGAAAAGATTTCCCTTTTCTCAAATTGCTGGTTTTTAACCACCAAGAGAGACTCCATTGTACCTGTGGGGATAGAACCATAGAATGATCTAAGGTTCGAGCAGACCTGTCCCAGGCTCCCAGAATGCTGTTCTGGAACACCCTGGAGTGGAACTGTGCATATGGAATTGCGTTGAAGGATGACACCATTTTGCCCAGCAACCTCATGCACAGCCGCATAGAAGGCCTTGGTTCTTTTTTCACCTTCTGGACGAGTTCCACTATGGAAACAACCTTTAAGGGGGTAAAAATACCCTTTCTTGGGCGGTGTCCAAGACCAGACCCAGATACACCAAGGTCTGGGTTGGGCAAAGGGTTGACTTGTCCACATTTAGAATCCAACCCAGGCATTGCAAAATCTGCACTGTTTTTGACACGTTTTGGATCAGGGTGGTGCAAGAGCAATCCCTCAAGAGAAGATCGTCCAGATAATCTACCACAGAGATCTTCTGGGACCTTAGGAACACCAATACCGGGGCCAGAATCTTTGTGAAAACCCTGGGGGCCGTGGTTAGACCAAATGACAGTGCCACAAATTGAAAATGACGGCCCTCTACTGCGAAACGCAGAAACCTTTGATGTGGACCGAATATCGGTACATGAAGGTATGCGTCCTTGATATCTATGGATGCTAAATAATCTTCCTTTCTCAGAGATTTTATTACTGAACGAACCGACTCCATACGGAAGGACCGGACGTTTACAAAAAGGTTGAGAGCCTTGAGATCCAAAATGGGCCTTAGTTCCCCATTTGGTTTCGGCACAGTAAAAAGATTTGAGTAAAACCCCCTGAATCTTTCTTCATGCGGAACCTTGACAATTACCCCCTGCTTCAGCAGATGCTGCAAGGCTAGGAATAGGCATTTCTTTCTCTCTGGATCTGACGGGACCCTTGAGTACAGAAAACGACTTGGAGGGATCTCCCGGAACTCTATTCTGTAACCCTGTGTTATAGTGGAAATAACCCATCTGTCTTGGACCAGATCTTCCCATGCATCCAAAAACAGCCAAAGCCTGCCCCCCACCCGTGGGAGCGAGGGCATCCCTTCATAAGATTGACTTGGAGTTGGACTTGGCTGGCTTTTGGTTCCAGGGCTTCCTCTGACCCTGAGGTTTTTTTATACCCTGATGACTGAGGCCGTCGATACCGCTTGAGGGAAGAGGCATTGGGAATTTTATAAGAGGGTTGCTTACCTCTCCTTTTAGTAGGGAGGAGGGCACTCTTTACTCCAGAGATCTTTTGGGTATATTTATCCAGATCTTCACCAAACAAACGTTCTCCATGGAATGGAAAAGCTGCAAGTAGCCTCTTGCATGGCGTCTCAGCAGACCAGTTCTTTAGCCACAGAACCCTGCGCATATGTATGGACAGTAACGCAAAACGAGACATCTGCTGAATTGAGTCTTTCAATGCGTTCACTGCAAAACATAAGGCATAAGGAAGCTCCGGCAATTCCTCGGAAGGTTCCTCCTGACAAGGCAGGTTTTTTATTAACTAATTAATAATTAATGGCTGCAACTGCTGGTTGAACTGCTGCACCAGCCACCGCAAAGGAGGCTTTAAATAAGGACTCTTAGCTTTTTATCGGCTGGATCCTTAAATACCTGGGCATTATCCACTGGACGGGTTAAATTTTTATTCACTGAAGAAATGGCAGCGTCCACCAAAGGTGTACCCCATCTCTTCCTGACAGCTATTTTGCCTTCAAGGCCTGCTAATGCCGATGCCAAATCATCCTTTGTAACGTAAGCCGAGGCAGGAATATTGGTGGTGGCCACTATGCCTGACAAGTGCAATGGCTCAGCTAGGCCAGATGCCACAGGTCTTTCAGGGGAGACTGAGGCTGCATCAGCATGGGGCTGGTCTCCTGTTTTTAAGGAAGGTACTCTTACCCCTGTGCTTGCCCTGCTCCCTGTACCTCGTTTTCTGGAAGACATTGCTTACATACGAGGAAAAAAGTACTCCCCACAAGCTGAGACCAGTGTTTAACCTATTGCAACTGTGTCCAAAACCTCCAGACTCACGTGCCCATGTATCTCTCTACGTTGTCCCAGCACACGCCAGGAGCACCTGCTCCTTATAAAGCCTGCTTAGCATTGGACTGCGCGCATGCGCACTCCTGCGCAACTAGCGGTATGCACGCTGCACAGCGCTTCTGCCATGCCCAGACACATGGCGCGCATTCGGCGCATCTGCCATGCGCACCGCAACAGCGCACGCGCCCACCCATGGCGCGCACGCCAGGAGCGCACGCGCGCCATGGCAGCATGCACGCGGCGCATGCGCACACCCGTGCACGCGGCGCACACATGGCGCATGCGTACACCCGCACACGCGGCGCACACAGGCCATAAAAGCGCGCCATACCATCACCTCCCACCGATGTTGTGATACCAGCAGGACGGGCTGCCTGTGAGCATCTGGCCGGTGCTCCAGACTTCTTTCCATAGGCGCTCATTCTCCATTTTACATGTGAGTGTATATTTTATTTGTGTTTTTAATAAAGCCTTAAGATTTTACACTATTGGAGCCCCCCTTCTTTTTCATATATGGTCAAATCATTCTGCTGAGAACCTGACTTTCTGCTGATCCCTTCATCCATACCGAGGTCCCTGATGTTCCATCCTAGTGTTCAATCTCGACTTGACGGTGGTCCGGAGCAATTAAATTTAACAGCTCACTCAGACCCTCTGTAACGGGGGGTCATGGGTTTTCATCACTCGGGTGTTCTATTATTCATATATGGACTCATAATAACTTTTTTCATTGTACACGAAAACTGCACTTTTGATGTTAGATTTATTGATTATTTATACATACCTATTTATATGATTATACACATTTATTTGGGTTTATCCTTAAGGTGATTTAATCATCACTTATACACACATCTGTAATTAACAGCGCGATTCAATTAATTTTACAATATTTATGTTTTGTGTTTGTGTCACATATAGGAATTCGCAGCTTTTATAATACTTTAAATATTTCATTCATTTGTTACCTTTACTTGATCCCCTTTTTGATCACTTACTATCACTTATGCGCAGTTAATCCCCCCTTTACTTGAGGGGGTTTAACCTTCCCAAGGGAGGGGATTTGAATGGGAAAATTCTGCTCCTAGAAACAAACCATAACACATTAATGAGGACTTTAGAAGCCAAATCTTTTGTATTTAAGTCCCCTACCTTTGAATTGGTCAAAAAACTATGGAAGGTAGCTAAAGGGGATGTTGGGATATCAGGGTTACACTGAATTCTCACCCATATGGGATAATAAACATCTACAGGAAATTGAAAATATAGAGATAAGTAAGGAATGGGAGAGGTGTGGTTTGGTGTGACTGGCCCAACTGTATAGAAAGACAACTCTTAAATCATTTCAGGAGCTTAGAGAGGAATATGAAATATCAAGACAGTCTTTATATAAATACTTACAAGTTAGACATGCATTGGATAAACAATTTAAAGAAAAGCCGCTGGAATGGAGTGGGATTATTTTTGTCCGTAAAATGATTGATGCAAATTTGTCTAGAGGGCTGATATTGGAAATTTATGGAAATATATGTGAAGTGGCGATAAATGGGAAAGAAGAACTTCCCTGTAGGTGTTGGTGGGTGGAAGATCTAGGTGACGTAACAGAGGAGCAGTGGAGATGTATATTAGATGCTGGGCCACTGGTACCCTTATCCCTGTCACAGAGAACTATACATTTGTTGCTACTTCGCAGAACGTATTATACCCCCCCCCCCACCGAAAGTTATTCTTGTTTGGGCAGAGGCTAGACACTAAATGCCCATGATGAGGGGATTTAAATGGAGATCTTATACATATGATGTGGAGGTGCCCAAAACTACATAGATAAAATCAATTTTTGAAGTTGCCCTTGAGTTAAATCCAATAACATGTATTTTGGGGTCTATAGGGGAAAAGGGTATAGCAAATAGAAGGCAAACAGCATTAATTAGGTGTTTGTTCCTAGCGCGGAAATTAATAGCGAGAAAATGGTTAGCAATAAACCAACCCATATAGAATAGATAACATAAGTAGATGATACAATTAGGAAAGAAAAATCTGTATATATTAAAAGAGGAAATGCTGGAGTATTTAGGAAAATATGGGAACCTTGGTTAAACAGGGAAAATAATTATTAAGACAAAGAGATAAATTAGAATAATAATAAGAAATGAGTAAAATGGAGGAACGTGTGGAAGGATAGAAGATGGAACTATTGAATGAAGATAAACAAACACTCTTTAAGCTTTTTGTAAAAAATGGCAATAGGAGGATGAAAGACAATGAGGGTATGGAGTGACAGATGATAAGGGATTTTTAGATGGAGAAAATGTACTGTAAAGGTATATAATGATATAAGAAGTAGTGCATTATGACTATATAAGTAAAATGTATATGAGGTAATGGTGGTAAATGTTTGTGTTTGTCAAAGAGAAAAGTTTTCCAAATAAAGATTGCTTGATTTATAAAGAATGAATTGACCATATAGGTATTACCTTGTGATACAAACGCCTTATATATCAACATCGGGCATGCCTGGCAAGATATGAAAAAGTGTGGGGAGGATGGCTAAATACGCCTGAGTTAGCACCCATGAATCTGATATTACATAGTATAATATAATGCATTTACTATCTGTAGGGCAATTCTTTGCAGGAAAGAAACTCACTCGATTCCCCCATTCAGTGTTTATGAGGAAATCCCTCCCACAGAGCTATTGTGTTCTCCCAGTGGGGGGCATCGATGGGAGCTGTCCACAGTGGGAGAACACAGTGATTACAGCTAGAAGCTATAATAGCTGCTAGCAATAATCCAATGTAAAATCTGACAGGCTGGTTGTACCTAAGTTAATCGATTGATCAACTTTGGTACATTCAGCCTGCACATATATGGTTCGGATCTCAGCCGGTCCCTGCTGAACTGCCCGAGATTCGAACCTATGGCTGGCCTTACTTTTGCAAAACATTCACTAATGGTAAAACAATTATAGCTTTCATGTAATATGCATGCAGTTGAAAGATTCACACGCAGTAAATGTTAAGTGAGTGTTAAATTCCATGCTTTAAAAAGCTGCCTCTTATTTTTCTTCTTCAACCTATGCCTTAAGATGATAACCAAGTGTTTTTGCAAGCCTGCACCTCATAATATATTCAATTATGCATACAAAAGGTATACCCTACTGTTGTACATTTCTACTACTTTTCTACAGAATGGCAAATGAGAAATTCTAAGGTTCATTTAGATATGTACAAATAGACAACATCCATCCACGTATGTAGTATGCTCATAAATGACCAGCTGTCCTACATATGCAGAACGTTAGTTCAAATGCACATAGAAAGTATGAAGACAGCTTTGGTCACGACCACAAGAAATTATGCAAGGGCACAGTTGACAACGTGAAATATATCACGTTTCACATATGCATGCTGCACTATGAACAAAAACACTTTTTAATTTTATCTTATGCTTACCTCTCAGCATTTTTGTTGGCTCAGGACACACTCACAAATATAAACAGATGAATTTTGCTCATGTTCCAACAATCTGCATAGACGAGTTCAAGTATCTGGGCAAATGACCAGACGCAAGTTAACATGAAACAGAAAATATTATACTTGGTCGTAAACACAACAAGGATTAACATAGAAAGGATGGATATGGTTATGCTGAAATCAGCAAGGAGACGGGGACTTCTGGAAGCCATCAGAGATGTGGATCTATAAATATCTTTATTGGATAATGAGAGCCAAATGGGAAACAATGGGAATGTATCTCTCTGTGTCTCTCTACAAAAAAAATACAATTTAAAGGTTTGATATTTGTTTGTTTTTTTAGTTAGATTTCTTTGTATGGGCAAGTATAACTATTCCCCTACACACTTTACGCTATACAGTGTGTACAATTGTAACTTTAGTATAAACACACTTTATATACACTTTTTATTTTATGTTATTAAAATATTTATTTCATTTCAGACTACAGCAAACTCATGTTTTACTTGTGGGCAGAAATTTCACCCCCTGATTCATGTAATTGCTTTTTTAAAAAGTCTCCACACAATTTAAGGTGTAATTGTAAGCATATCCAGTGATGTCCTTGGGTTTACTGCAGTAAACAATTTATTCTTTGGTGAAATATTTATCAAGGGTGCTATACATCTGGACATATGAATATTGTAGGGGGGGATATTTGGTGCTTAAGGGAAGATGGGTATTTAACCACTTTCCGCCCACGCTATAGCCGAATGACGGGTACAGCGCAGGCTTCCAGTGCTGAGGGAGGCGTTAATAGACGGCGCGCTTTGTGATTGCTTTCAACTGGGCTGATCACAGAACAGAGTAAAGGGCCAATCACAGCGGGCCCTTTACCATGTGATCAGCTGTCAGCCAATGGTTATCTGCTTTTTTTGCTCTGGTAACCGGCTTCTGTTACAGGCACATTGGTCCCGGCCTCGGTGCCTGCCAGTGCAGCTAATCAGTGCCTATCAGTGCCACCTATCAGTGCCCACCAGTGCCACCTATCAGTGCCCATAAATGCCCACCAGTGCCACCTATCAGTGCCCACCAGTGCTGCCAAACAGTGCCCACCAGTGCTGCCAATCAGTGCCCACCAGTGCCACCTATCAGTGTCCATCAGTGCTGCCAATCAGTGCTAATTAGTGCCTCACCATCAGTGTCACCTGACAGTGCTGCCTACCAGTGCCTATCAGTGCCCATCAGTGCCACCTCTCAGTGTCCATCACTGCTGCCTATCAGAGCCCATTAGTGCCACATATCAGTGCCCATCAGTGCCATCTATCAGTGCCCATGAGTGTCACCTATCAGTGTAGCCTCATCAGTGCCTCCTCATCAGTGCCCACAAGTGCCGCCTCATCAGTGCCCATCAGTGCAGCTTCATCAGTGCCCATCAGTGCCACCTATCAGTGCCGCCTCATCAGTGCCCATAAGTGCAGCCTCATGAGCGCCCATCAGTGAAGAAGAAAAATTACCTGTTTGCAAAATTTTATAACAAACTATGAAAAAAACAAAAATTCTATATTTTGGATTTTTTTTTTGTTCCTTTAGCAAAAAATAAAAAACCCAGGAGTGATTAAATTACATCAAAAGAAAGCTATATTTGTGTGAAAAAAATATATAAATATTTTGTTTGGTTACAGTGTTGTATGACCGCACAATTGTCATTCAAAGTGCGACAGCGCTGAAAGCTGAAAATTGGCCTGGGCAGGAAGGGAGTATAAGTGCCCAGTAGGCAAGTGGTTAAAATACAAGTATCTTTTAAGTTACTTTCAAGTTAAAATTAGCTAAAAAATCATAGCATATGGCTGTACAGGTGTAAGAAAAGCCCAATACATATCAGATCTAGAAGACTATTGCATGCTTGTGTGCATGCTTATGCTCATAATAATTCAAAGGCTCTCTGCAAGATCGCCATTAGCACGCACACATGCAAACTTATTAGCATGCATGCAATGCAGTGCATGCGCACATGCACGCCTGGCACTGACATTGGTGCCAAGCGGCCTGGAAAGCGACATGGACAGAATGCTGAGTGGTCTTCAGTTAGTTTCTCCTTTACCTGTGCCCTGACCTGCTATATTTGCCTTCCTGTAAATGACTGGGCTTACCTCTCAGGGCCAGATTTATACAGCGACAAAAGGGGCTATTGCCCTGGGCCCCCTGAAAGAAGGCCCCCCCCCCCCACTATAAAACAATATAAAAAATGATATATAAAATAATAAATAATAATAAAACAGTATAAAATGTATAATAAAAATTATTTTGTTTTATTAAATGTATCTTGGGAAGATACAATATTTAGCTCGCTCAAGCAAACTACACATAGAGCACTATGATTGCATGTGTGTGGGCATGTATAACGTCAGAATGACGTTGTGTCATGCATTTTAAAAATGTGTAACTGTTATTGAGAATGTAAACCAACTTTGTGGAATAAGGTGCCTCCCAACCTGAAGTGCCCAGGGCCTCCCAATGTCTCCATCTGGCTCTGTTGCCTCTTATTTGTTTAGGATTCCTGCCTACTTGTTCTGACCTCAAATTGTACCCTAACTCCACATCTGCCTCACTGCCTGGTTGTAGATAACTTTTTAGCTTGTGTCCTGGCTTTGTTCCTGTCCACCGTGTACTGGTCCCTGGCCTCTGTCTGCTGATCCTGCAACCAACAGCTTGCGCTGCCTGCAACATCGGCCCTCATGCCGCTCTGTGTACTCACACCTCCGGTCACCACTACCTGGGGTGTTGGACAAGAGGTGCAAGAGAAGCCCCCTCTTCAGCTTGATCTCCCCCAGGTATGTAACTACATAGTAATAAAGTCAAAAAGCTGTGAGACTTTAATTGAACTACTTTAACCACTTCAGCCCCGGAAGGATTTACCCCCTTCCTGACCAGAGCACTTTTTACAATTTGGCACTGCGTCGCTTTAACTGCTAATTGCGCGGTCATGCAATGCTGTAACCAAACGAAATTTGCGTCCTTTTCTTCCCACAAATAGAGATTTCTTTTGATGGTATTTGATCACCTCTGCCGTTTTTATTTTTTGCGCTATACACGGAAAAAGACCGAACATTTTGAAAAAAAATGATATTTTCTACTTTTTGTTCTAAAAAAAATCCAATAAACTCAATTTTAGTCATACATTTAGGCCAAAATGTATTTGGCCACATGTCTTTGGTAAAAAAAATGTCAATAAGTGTATATTTATTGGTTTGCGCAAAAGTTATAGCGCCTACAATCTAGGGTACATTTTCTGGAATTTACACAGCCTTTAATTTATGACTGCCTATGTCGTTTCTTGAGGTGCTAAAATGGCAGGGCAGTACAAAACCCCCACAAATGACCCCATTTTGGAAAGTAGACACCCCAAGGAAATTGCTGAGAGGCATGTTGAGCCCATTGAATATTCATTTTTTTTGTCCCAAGTGATTGAATAATGACAAAAAAAAAAAAAAAAAAAATTACAAAAAGTTGTCACTAAATGATATATTGCTCACACAGGCCATGGGCATATGTGGAATTGCACCCCAAAATACATTTAGCTGCTTCTCCTGAGTATGGGGATACCACATGTGTGGGACTTTTTGGGAGCCTAGCCGCATACGGGGCCCCGAAAACCAATCACTGCCTTCAGGATTTCTAAGGGCGTACATTTTTGATTTTACTCCTCACTACCTATCACAGTTTTGAAGGCCATAAAATGCCCAGATGGCACAAACCCCCCCCCCAAATGACCCCATTTTGGAAAGTAGACACCCCAAGCTATTTGCTGAGAGGCATGTTGAGTCCATGGAATATTTTATATTTTGACACAAGTTGCGGGAAAGTGCAAATTTATTATTTTTTTTTTTTTTTTTTTTGCACAAAGTTGTCACTAAATGATATATTGCTCACACAGGTCATGGGCATATGTGGAATTGCACCCCAAAATACATTCTGCTGCTTCTCTTGAGTACGGGGATACCACATGTGTGGGACTTTTTAGGAGCCTAGCCGCATACGGGACCCCGAAAACCAATCACCGCCTTCAGGATTTCTAAGGGTGTACATTTTTGATTTCACTCTTCACTGCCTATCACAGTTTCGGAGGTCATGGAATGCCCAGGTGGCACAAACCCCCCCCAAATGACCCCATTTTGGAAAGTAGACACCCCAAGCTATTTGCTGAGAGGCATGGTGAGTATTTTGCAGCTCTCATTTGTTTTTGAAAATGAAGAAAGACAAAAAAAAAATTTTTTTTTTTCTTTTTTTAATTTTCAAAACTTTGTGACAAAAAGTGAGGTCTGCAAAATACTCACTATACCGCTCAGCAAATAGCTTTGGGTGTCTACTTTCCAAAATGGGGTCATTTGGGGGGTGTTTGTGCCACCTGGGCATTCCATGGCCTCCGAGACTGTGATAGGCAGTGAAGAGTGAAATCAAAAATTTACGCCCTTAGAAAGCCTGAAGGCGGTGCTTGGTTTTCGGGGTCCCATACGCGGCTAGGCTCCCAAAAAGTCTCACACATGTGGTATCCCCGTACTCAGGAGAAGCAACAGAATGTATTTTGGGGTGTAATTTCACATATTCCCATGGCATGTTTGAGCAATATATAATTTAGTGACAACTTTGTGCAAAAAAAAAAAAAAAAATTTGTCTCTTTCCCGCAACTTGTGTCACAATATAAAATATTCCATGGACTCGACATGCCTCTCAGCAAATAGCTTGGGGTGTCTACTTTCCAAAATGGGGTCATTTGGGGGGGGTTTGAACTGTCCTGGCATTTTATGCACAACATTTAGAAGCTTATGTCACACATCACCCACTCTTCTAACCACTTGAAGACAAAGCCCTTTCTGACACTTTTTGATTACATGAAAAAATTATTTTTTTTTGCAAGAAAATTACTTTGAACCCCCACACATTATATATTTTTTTAAAGCAAATGCCCTACAGATTAAAATGGTGGGTGTTTAATTTTTTTTTTTCACACAGTATTTGCGCAGCGATTTTTCAAACGCATGGGGAAAAAACACACTTTTTTACATTTTAATGCACTAAAACACACTATATTGCCCAAATGTTTGATGAAATAAAAAAGATGATCTTAGGCCGAGTACATGGATACCAAACATGACATGCTTTACAATTGCGCACAAACGTGCAGTGGCAACAAAATAAATACATTTTTAAAAGCCTTTAAAAGCCTTTACAGGTTACCACTTTAGATTTACAGAGGAGGTCTACTGCTAAAATGACTGCCCTCGATCTGACCGTCGCGGTGATACCTCACATGCATGGTGCAATTGCTGTTTACATTTGACGCCAGACCGACGCTTGCGTTCGCCTTAGCGCGAGAGCAGGGGGGACAGGGGTGCTTTTTTTTTTTTTCTTTATTATTTTTTTGCTTTTTTATCTTATTTTAAAACTGTTCCTTTCATTTTTTTTTTTTTTAATCATTTTTACTGTTATCTCAGGGAATGTAAATATCCCCTATGATAGCAATAGGTAGTGACAGGTACTCTTTTTTGAAAAAATTGGGGTCTATTAGACCCTAGATTTCTCCTCTGCCCTCAAAGCATCTGACCACACCAAGATCGGTGTGATAAAATGCTTCCCCAATTTCCCAATGGCGCTATTTACATCCGGCGAAATCTAAGTCATAAAATGCTCGTAGCTTCCGGTTTCTTAGGCCATAGAGATGTTTGGAGCCACTCTGGTCTCTGATCAGCTCTATGGTCAGCTGGCTGAATCACCGGTTGCATTCTCAGGTTCCCTGTTGAGACAGGAGAGCCAGAGAAAAACACGGAAGACGATGGGGGGGGGGCATTCTCTCCCACTGCTTGTAAAAGCAGTCTAGAGGCTAATTAGCCGCTAGGATTGCTTTTACATGAAAGCCGACCGCTGGCTGAAAAGAATGATACCAAGATGATACCTAAACCTGCAAGCATCATTCTGGTATAACCACTCAAAGTCGTGAATGCTGTACCTGAAGACAAAAAAATGGTTAACAATAAAGCACAGTAAACGGTAAAGTATAAAAAATTGCATACCTGAAAAGCAAACATGATAAAACATAATAACAATAAAACATTGCAGAATAGAATACAGTAAAAAAGAGCAGAACAATAGAGAGAATAGAGAGAGAGAGAATAGAGAGAGAACAATAAAACGACAACTATTATTTTTTATTTTATATTTTTGTGTTTTTTTTTTTTTACACTTTTTTTGTAACTGTAACTTTTATAACTGTAACCGGTTCCAGGTTCGGGTCTCTCAAAATGCGATGGCATCTTGGGAGACCCTGTGAAAGTGTGTCCTAGTCTGTGCAATGCTGTACCCTACGCTAATACTCAGCTAGTGAATGGTAGCGTTCAAAACATTCACCAATGCAAAGACCAGGATTGTCAGGACAGGAGGGACAATAATAGGGTGTCACGCCTATATCCGCGCTTGCTGCAGACACAACATCTTTTTTGGGGGGGTTCGTTGGGTAGGGGTACTCAGGAGGACATAAAGAAAATGCCTCTCATGCAGCCGACTGCATTTGGTTGGGGATGTGAATGGGGGAAGTACGGGCGCTGCAGAAGTGGTGGGTTCCCAATTAGGATTGGCGAATGCAGCAGGAAGGGCATTATGGGCACGACGGGCCTGTGTTTGTCTTCTTGGTGGCAGCGGGACACTACTTGTGCTTGCCACCTCACCAGCTTGAACTGCACTTATGGGACTCGCCACGTCACCAAGTGTTACTGCAGTGCTGGTTTGACTACGACCGGGGTGTACTAGGCCGCTGGCGCTTGCCAGTTCACCAAAACGCTACCAAAAAAACTGTTAACGATCGCAGGGATCAGGCCTGACTCTGCGAACGCTGCAGTTATGCGTTTAGTGTTTTGTAAGTGACAGTGATCGATCGATACTGCACTTGGGTGGGCTGGGCTGGGCCGGGCGGAGGGGCAAAACGCAGGTGCTAGCAGGTATCTGGGCTGATCCCACTAACACTGCGTTTTTGGGAACCCTAAACTGCTGGGGATGCCAGTATAGATCTGATCGGATCAGATCAGATATTGATCAGTTCAGATACTATACCACTAAGGGAGGTGTACGGTGCGTGCGTGGGTGTTAGCGCTACTGGCACTAACCTGACGCTGCCTGGGGCTGGTGCTTGCCAGTTCACCAAAACGCTACCAAAAAAACTGTTAGCGATCGCAGGGATCAGGCCTGACTCTGCGAACGCTGCAGTTATGCGTTTAGTGTTTTGTAAGTGACAGTGATCGATCGATACTGCACTTGGGTGGGCTGGGCCGAGCCGGGCGGAGGGGCAAAACGCAGGTGCTAGCAGGTATCTGGGCTGATCCCGCTAACACTGTGTTTTTGGGAACCCTAAACTGCTGGGGACGCTAGTATAGATCTGATCGGATCAGATATTGATGCGTTCAGATACTATACCACTAAGGGAGGTGTACGGTGCGTGGGTGTTAGCGCTACTGGCACTAACCTGACGCTGCCTGGGGCTGGTGCTTGCCAGTTCACCAAAACGCTACCAAAAAAACTGTTAGCGATCGCAGGGATCAGGCCTGACTCTGCGAACGCTGCAGTTATGCGTTTAGTGTTTTGTAAGTGACCGTGATCGATCGATACTGCACTTGGGTGGGCTGGGCCGAGCCGGGCAGAGGGGCAAAACGCAGGTGCTAGCAGGTATCTGGGCTGATCCCGCTAACACTGTGTTTTTGGGAACCCTAAACTGCTGGGGACACTAGTATAGATCTGATCGGATCAGATATTGATCCGTACAGATACTATACCACTAAGGGAGGCGTATGCTGCGTGCGTGGGTGTTAGCAGTACTGGCGCTAATCTGACGTTGCCTGGGGCGACGCATATCACCGCCGGGCGATCAGGGGGCTAAATCTTTATTCGGTAATAAACGGCGGGTGCCCTGACACTATAAAAAATAAACAAACTAACCAGCGTCACCCGTAACGGTTATACAGTGATCAGTGGTGAAAGGGTTAACTAGGGGGCAATCAAGGGGTTAAAACATTTATTAGGTAGTATATGGGGGTCCCTGTCGCTATAAAACGCTGACGGCGAACCTAAATATTTACCTCACTAACTAGCGTCACCAGCGACACTAACACAGCGATCAGAAAAATGATCGCTTAGCGACACTGGTGACGGGGGGTGATCAAGGGGTTAAAACTTTATTAGGGGGGGTTAGGGGGGTATCCTAGACCTAAAGGGGGCCTAACACTCACTGCCCTAACACTGTAACTGTCACAAACTGACACCAATACAGTAATCAGAAAAAAAAAAAAAAAAAAAAAAAAACCTGCTTGGTGTCAGTTTGTGACAGGGGGGGGGTGATTGGGGGGGGGATCGGGGGCGATCGGGGGGGGGATCGGGGTGTTTTGTGTGCCTGGCATGTTCTACTGTGTGTGTGTGTGTTGTGCACTCACATTGCAGTCTTCTCTCCTCGGCCCGGAACGGAAAATACCGAGCCGAGGAGAGATGACATAATTTCCTCTGCCTCTGTGTACAATACAGAGGCAGGGAAATGATCCCATTGGCTGGGAGCGATCGCGAGGGGGGGGCCACGAATGGATGGCCTCCCCCTCACCACCGATCGCCGGGGGAGATTTGCCGACCGCCGCAGGCACCGGGGGGGGGTGCGATCGGACCCCCCACCCGCGGGCAGGCAAGGACGTACCTGTAAGTCCTTTTGCCTGCCCGTGCCGCTCTGTCGACGTATATAGTCGTGCGGCGGTCGGCAAGTGGTTAAGACTTTGCATTGTAGTAAACTTAAAGTGTTTTTTACCCAAAAAATTAGATCCTGTTCCCTCAAAGCATGTTATGCAGCACAGTGCTTGTGCTGTGTAATTTAGTTCCCTTTATCACCTGAAATACCTGGTTGATCCCGCCCTCCCCTTTGTAAACTGACCATGGTTTTTTTATGGCTGCTGAGCCCTGACACCGTGGTCCGTTTACGTGACTCCATCATCTGCAGCTCTCCTGTCCTTCTCTGTGCTTCTCAACCCCTCCCTGCCTGTCAGCTCCTGGCAGTGCCACTCCTGCTGCTATAAAACTATTGCACAATTATGCAATCCCCTCTTTTAAATAAGAACATGTGCCCCACAGTATGTGTTTTATAATACAGATGCCAATTTCTACCTTTTTTCAGAGCTTCTCCCGGTGCTCAAGTGACTCCTTGGCTCTCTCCTCTCCTCCTCCCAGCTGACATCAGCAGAGGTTCTTGGCCCCGCCAGCTGGAGCTGTGAGCCCAGGAGAGAGCCGAGGAGTCACGTGAGCGCTGGGAGACACTCTGAAATCAGCTAGAAATCGGCATCTTTTTTATAAAACACATACTGTGTGGCACAAGTCCTTTTTTAACAGAGAGGATGGCATGATAGTATGATAGTGGCTTTACGACCACTTTAATGTATGACTTTAGGATGTTCATATTTCAATATCACTTTGTTAGAATTTTCAGCGTGCATACAACATCACAGGCTGGTAGAAGTGTGAACAACAGGTTGTCACAACAATATGTACATAAACTATACATAAATTGACCAAAAAGTGTGTCATGGAGACAATATTCAAATTGAGAAAGTAGTATTCTTACATGTTGTAAAAGGCAAGGCCACTTTGATATCATAAAAGGGATAGCACAAGGTATAGGAGAACACAAAGAAACAAAACCAAAAATCAGACTGCATCATAAAAAGCATGCAAATAAACATACCTAAACTGTACATCTAGGGTTCAGTAACCACAGTGGCCAGGTGGAGAGGCAGATCGGAAAAAATGTTCTATATTGCAATCATTTGTTCTATCACACATTTGTGTCTATGAGGCTGAGTTGGGGCATAAAGTTCCATAACCTTTTAATAATAGGTTTAGCCACCTTTAGCCAAGACTGGAGTACGAATAAACCATAGTTCCCATATTATGAGAGACTAAGTGGAAGATAATACCCTATAATAACCCTTTGTTACAAATCCAAAGATTAGTGCATTGAGATGCTTTCTAAATTGTGGAAGTGGCTGATGTCCAGGGACTTCAAGATGTTAACTCTCGTGCTTGTAATCTACTGTGCCAGTTGCTGCATATCTCTGCTAGGAAGCACTGTCTACCTGACAGAAGTGCTGCTCTGTAGATGTAACAATGGTAGTTGTAATTTGACGGATCAGACAAAGATGATGGTGTGCAACATATATGCCTGTTGTAATTCCGGTGAGCACGCTAATGCATGTGGGCATTAACGCGGTTGTATGCACGTTCAGGTGCACAGGCATCTATGTATCCCAGTCTCGGTGGCAGATGGCCTATTTTTTGCATGAAGGTATAATACTCACCTGAACCCCCTCTCATTACAGCAATGTTCACAGGATCCTCGGTTGTCCTGGGCCTCATTCTCCTCATTGGCTGAGACACAACAGTGGGAGCCATTGGCTATCAATCTCAGCCAGTAAGCCAGTGGGGAGAAAGCGGGGGGAAGGGCCGAGCAGGCATCAGTGCCCCCATTGCGAGTGGTTTACTATTGAGGACACTGGTCAAGGGGGAGGAGCCAGGGGGTCCGAGAAGAAGAGGATCAGGGATGATCTGTGCAAAATCATTGCACAGAGCAGTGGTTTTGCACAGAGCAGGTAAGTATGACATGTTTGTTTTGTTTTTTTTAAATATCACTTTAAGCCACAAAGCTGATGAATTGTCTTTAGTTGTTAAGCCACAACTTGAATCTGTTCACGAGTATTTACATATCCATTGCTAACTCAACCTGCCCTTGGACTTGCCTCAATTCTGCCTCCCTTCTATTGACCTCAGCTAGTTCCTGACAACAGCTTACTCCTGCTGATTCCTGGCTTAACCTTGGCTAGTTCCTGACCACAACTTTTTTCTGCCTGTTCAGAGTATGCTTTTCACCTGCTGCGTGTTCCTCTGTTTTCATCAGCTGCTTGGCCTACTCCTGTTGGCCCACTCAGGTGTCTCACAGCTAAGCTTGCCTTGAGAAGGAAGTTTCTAAGAACTTGACTCCTAGCACCTGTGCAACTCAGTGCCCTCTCGCTCCCTGCTCCATTTCAGGGGTGTTTGGACCAGAGGTGTAGAGGAAATCCTCTAGGCAACTTAGCCTCCAACCAGATATGTGATATTGCCCACCATTGCCTTGTCCAGAGAAGGTAGTCCAACAGTTTCAGTTCACCCCAAGATCCAAGTCAAGGCTTGTTGGTTAAACTTGTCAGAGTTGTTGCTTCCCTTAAGGAAAAACAAGCCTTTCCACAATCAAGCAGTAAACAATTATAAACAATTGGTTTGAAGAAATGAGTCTCCTGCAAGTTTTAAAAATGAGTGTCAATGTACAGGCAATGTGATGTTACTGCAGATCTACTTGCTCCTGCCAGTGCTGGTGGTGACAGCTTCGCTGCAAGCCTGGTCTGTGGAATTACAGGTAGATGAGACTGACATTTCCTGTGCATTTCCTTTGCATCCACAGCTGGCACCCTACTTGAAGTTCAGCAATTTTTATTTGAGGCATCTCAAAAATGCAAGCTTTTCTGTAGCTCAGGAAAAATTATAAACACTGGGTTGCATAAAAATTTTACAGTTTTGAAACATGACAAATTAGCAAAAAATGGCTTCATCCAGCTAAGCAGACATCATTAAGGGATATGGCCTATCAAAACATCTGTTGAATAGAATTATTATAAATATTACTAAGTACTCTATTAATTTAGTATAATCATATACGTTTTACAACCATACAATAAAACAAAAAGCAAAACAGTAAAACATGAATACATACAGCCGTGGCCAAAAGTTTTGAGAATTACACAAATATTAATTTTCACAAAGTCCGCTGCCTTAGTTTTTATAATGTCAATTTGCATATACTCCAGAATGTTATGAAGAGTGATCAGATGAATTGCAATATTTAAAGGAATACTTCACTTTTTTTTACTTTAAGCATCATTAAAATCACTGCTCCCGCAAAAACGGACGTTAGAACCCCATTGACGTCTATGGGACTCAAACGTTCGAAATCAAAAGTGGTCATTTTAAAGGCTAATTTGCATGGTATTGTCCTAAAAAAGGGTTTGGGGACCCGGGTCCTGCCCCAGGAGACATGTATCAATGCAAAAAAAACTTTTAAAAACGTCCGTTTTTGCGGGAGCAGTGATTTTAATGATGCTTAAAGTAAAAAAAAGTGAAGTATTCCTTTAAATATTGTACCTGGGGGGTGTTTATAGTATGCCTGTAAAGTGGCACATGTTTCCCATTCTTAGAACAGTCCCTGCACAAAATGTCATTTTTAAAGGAAAAAAAGTCATTTAAAACTGCTTGCGGCTATAATGTAATGTCGGGTCCTGACAATATGGATGAAAATCAGTGAGACAAACGGCATGGGTACCCCCCAGTCCATTACCAGGCCCTTTGGGTCTTGTATGGATGTTAAGGGGAACCCCGCACCCAAATTAAAAAAGGAAACAGCAGTATACAGGCTCTGTACTCTGAACAGCAGTATACAGGCGGTGCAAACAAGACAGGGACCGTAGGTTTGTTGTTAAGTAGAATCTGTTTGTAATTTTGAACTGGTACATTTTTAACGTGTTTAGCTCCAGCCAAAAAATCTATTTTAAGCTTTTTGGAAAACATAAGGAAGGGTTATCACCACTGTGACATTTGTTTTGCTGTCTGTGCTCCTCTTCAGAAGATTTCATCTCACTTTTTGTCCCAATGACAAATGTTTGTGAAAAAAGGATTGGTGATAAAGCATCAGTGGAAAGGAGAAATGTTTTTCCCATATTAACTCATACAGGAGAGAGTTTCCCTTCCTAAGGGTAGATTTCATCTCACTTCCTGTTGTCTCCTTCCGTTTGCAAGTAGGAGTCGTTTGTAAGTTGGATGTTTGAAAGTAGGGGCCTGCCCTATATACTCAGCAGAAATTTGGGCCTTATGTGTTGTTGTGGCCACAACACTGTAAGCCCTGACAGGGCCCTGCTGTGAAATATTAGATCAAGAATTGTAATTACATGCCCCTGTTGAACAAGGGCAGAAAAGTTGGGCCTTTGGTGGTGGTGGTGGTGCTGGTGCCACAACACTGTAAGTCCTCACTCACTCTTGGTGGGTGCAGAAACGGGCCCTGCTGTGAAATATTAGATCAATAATTGTAATTACATGCCCCTGTTGAACAGGGGCTGAAAAATTGGACCTTAGGCACTGGTGCCACAACACTGCAACCCCTCACAGATACTCTAGTTGGAACGCAGGAACAAGCCCTGCTGCAAAGTATTGCCTCAAAAATTGTAATTACACTCCCCTGTTAAACAGGGGCTGAAAAATTGGGCCTTAGGCACTGGTGCTGGTGCCACAACACTGCAACCCCTCACAGATACTCTAGTTGGAACGCAGGAACGAGCCCTGCTGCAAAGTATTGCATCAAAAATTGTAATTACACGCCCCTGTTAAACAGGGGCAGAAAAATTGGGCCTTAGGCACTGGTGCTGGTGCCACAACACTGCAACCCCTCACAGATACTCTAGTTGGAATGCAGGAACGAGCCCAGCTGCAAAGTATTGCATCAAAAATTGTAATTACATGCCCCTGTTAAACAGGGCCTGAAAAATTGGGCCTTAGGGACTGGTGGCGGCACCCAGAACCAAAAATGTTCTTACAAGCTATCAGCGTGATCATTGAGGAGGAAGTGGATAATTACTCAGGATAGTCACTCAGCATCAGCATAGGCAGTATTTGAAGGGATCTGAGATTTTAAAAAAAATGATTCGGTCACATCAGCATCAGGTGCTTGGTAGCTGGTGGTGATCCAAGACTGATTCATTTTTATGAAGGTCAGTCGAACGACCAAGTCGGTGGACAGACGCACCCTGTGATCGGTTACAAAGCCTCCAGGACAGGCCAGTAGCTCAATTGCATACTGTGCAAGCTCTAGCCAGTGATCCATCATCAAGAATCAGTAACCCAGAGGATTTTCGGTGGGAAAGGTGTCCAAGTCAGATCTTGCCCCTAGGTATTCCTGCACCATGTAAAACAGACGCTGGCGATGGTTGCTGGAACTGATCATGCCTTGGGGCTGCGGACTAAAAAGTTGTCTGAACGCATCAGTCAGACGGCCACCTTCTCCACCGCTCCTTCTTTGACTGACCGAAGCCTCAGCAACACGTTGTCCATAAACAGGAGTTTGTAATCTCCCAGTCTCTGGGAACGCGTTGCACAGACCTTTCTGCAAGGCCTCCCGAAGATGTTTTATTCTCTGCTCCCTCTGCGACGACAAGATAAGGTCCGCAACCATACCCTTTTAACGTGGATCAAGGAGGGTTGCCAGCCAGTATTGGTCCTTCTCCTTGATACCACGAATACGAGGATCCTTATGCAGGCTTTGCAGGATCAGGGAGGCCATGCAGCTTAGGTTTGCTGAGGCATTCGGTCCGGAGTCCTCTGGGTCACTAAGGATGACATGGTCCGCAGCCACCTCCTCCCAGCCACGTACAAGTCCATGTGTTTCTTGGGACTGATCCCTTAAAGACTGCTGCTGATGCTGAGTGCCAGGCTCCACCTCCATACTGACACAATCCTCCTCCTCCTCCTCCTCTTCCTGTGTGATCGGCGGGCACGCAGGAACACTGTCTGGATAAAGGGGGCTTTGAGAGCTAAGGAAGTCCTCCTCTTCCTGCCTCTGTTCTGCCTCAAGTGCCCTGTCCATTATTCCACAACAGTGCTCCAACAGGTGGACAAGGGGGACAGTGTCACTCATGCATGCACTGTCACTGCTCACCATCCTCGTGGCCTCCTCAAATGGTGACAGGACAGTGCATGCATCCCTGATCATGGCCCACTGGCGTGGGGAAAAAAAACAAGCTCCCCTGACCCTGTCCTGGTGCCATAGTCGCACAGGTACTCATTGATGGCCCTCTGCTGTGTGTGCAGCCACTGCAGCATGGCCAACATTGAGTTCCACCTGGTGGGCATGTCACAGATTAGGCGGTTCTTGGGCAGGTTAAACTCCTTTTGGAGGTCCGTCAGCCGAGCACTGGCATTATATGACCGGCGGAAATGCACACAGACTTTCCTGGCCTGCCTCAGGACATCCTGTAAGCCTGGGTACCTGTCCAAGAACCGCTGCACCACCAAGTTAAGGGCGTGAGCCAAACAGGGCACATGGGTCATTTGTCCCTGTCGGAGGGCAGAGAGGAGGTTGGTGCCATTGTCGCAAACCACCATTCTTGCCTTAAGTTGGCGTGGCGTCAACCACCTCTGAACCTGCCCCTGCAGAGCTGACAGAAACTCTGCCCCAGTGTGGCTCCTGTCCCCTAAGCACAACAGCTCAAGCACCGCATGGCATCTTTTGGCCTGCATACTTGCGTAGCCCCTTCAACGGCTACGGAGCACTGCTGGTTCCGAGGACAAAGCACAGGAAGAGGCCATGGAGGAAGAAGAAGAGGAGGGGGTGGAGGAGAGAGGTGTGTCACAATCATTAGTAGTGGCATTTTGGAGGCGTGGTGGCGGAACAACCTCCAACACTACTGCACCTTGTCCTGCATCCTTCCCAGCTGCCAGCAGAGTCACCCAATGCGCGGTGAAACTTAGGTAACATCCCTGTCCATGCCTGCTGGACCATGAGTCAGCGGTAATATGCACCTTACCGCTGACCGCCCTGTCCAGCGAGGACAAGACATTGCCTTCCACATGCCGGTAGAGAGCCGGAATCGCCTTCTGTGAGAAAAAGTGGCGTTTGGGTACCTGCCACTGAGGAACCGCACATTCCACAAACTCACGGAAGGGGGCAGAGTCTACCAACTGAAAAGGCAGCAGTTGAAATGCTAGAAATTTTGCCAAGCTAGCATTCAACCGCCGGGCATGTGGATGGCTGGGAGCGAACTTCTTTTGGTGGTGCAGCGGCTGGGGCAGGGAAATTTGCCTGGTACAATCTGACGTCGGTGTACCGAAAGCAGATTGCCCACAAGTAATTGGCTGTGACACACCTAATTCTATACCTTCATTACTCTCAGTGCAGGTCTCAGAGAGGACTGAAGGTATAGTGGGGTTGGAGATCTCAGCTGATAAGAAGCAAGGAGAGGTCCTCTTTGTTCTTTGGTGTGGGTCTTTTAGATACGCTTGCCAACGAACTGCATGGCAGGTCAACATATGTCTGGTCAAGGATGTGGTGCCCAAGCGGGAGATGTTTTGGCCACGCGAGATAAGCTTGAGACATATGTTGCAAATAGCAGAGGTGCGATCTGATGCACTCCTCTCAAAAAAGGCCCACACCAAAGAACTTTTGGAATAATGCACAGAGACAGCAGCGCCCTGCACATGCGGAGCTTTGGGGTGTGATGCAGTCAGTGTGCTGCCCTTACGCTGGCCCCTGGAGGGCATCCTGCCTCGTTGATGATGTGCCTCCTCCTCCTCCTTTCTCCAATCAGGCACCCACGTTGAGTCAGTGATCTCATCATCCCCTCCCTCCTCATCACTGGAGCAAACCTGGCAGTATGCTGCAGCAGGGGGAGCATGACTGCCAGATTGCTGTCCTTCTTGGGCACCCCCTCTGTCCGTGCTCACGTTACTGCCTTCATCTAGCTCAGTATCATCATCAGAGCCTTCTAAACGCTGGGCATCCTCCTGGAGCATGTACCCAACACTGTGGTCAAACAGTTCGAGGGACTCCTCAGGAGGACATGGTGGGGCTAGGGAAGAAGTAACTGATGCCATTGAGCCGAGGGAAGAGGCCGCGTTGGCAGCAGCTTTGCCAAAGTACCCTGAGCATGGGTGAGAGAGGATGAGGAGGCTGAGGACGGCTTGGTCATCCACTCGACCAAGTCTTCAGCATGTTGCGGCTCAACACGGCCAGGTGCCGAAGAAAAGGCCAAGCGTGTCCCACGGCCACATGCTGATGAGGATGCACCGTCTCCATGACCAGCACTGTTGCCTCTAGACACAGAACCCGCTTGCCCTCCTTTATTGGCTTTTGACTGTCTGCCTCTCCTTGTTGGCCTTCCAGACATACTAATGGCCTGTAGCTGCACTAAGCTGGTATATATATATATATATATATATATATATATATATATATATATATATACTGATACTGCAGCTAAAATCAACTGCCTGCCTGTAGTATGAGAACACCACCAACCTTCTACAGGTAGCTTTAGCTGAACATTGTGCAGAGCTCGCAAAAAACTAACTTGTAGCTTATTTAGCTGCCTACGGTAGTGATAGGATCAGGAAAACACCACCAACCTTCTACAGGTAGCTTTAGCTGAACACTGTGCAGAGCTGGCACTACACTAACTTGTAGTTGTAGCTGAACACTGTGCAGAGCTTGCAAAAAACTAACTTGTAGCTTATTTAGCTGCCTGCGGTAGTGATAGGATCAGGAAAACACCACCAACCTTCTACAGGTAGTTTTAGGTGAACACTGTGCAGAGCTTGCAAAAAAATAACTTGTAGCTTATTTAGCTGCCTGCGGTAGTGATAGGATCAGGAAAACACCACCAACCTTCTACAGGTAGCTTTAGGTGAACACTGTGCAAAGCTCGCAAAAAACTAACTTGTAGCTTATTTAGCTGCCTGCGGTAGTGATAGGATCAGGAAAACACCACCAACCTTCTACAAGTAGCTTTAGGTGAACACTGTGCAGAGCTCGCAAAAAAAATAACTTGTAGCTTATTTAGCTGCCTGCGGTAGTTATAGGATCAGGAAAACACCACCAACCTTGTACAGGTAGCTTTAGGTGAACACTGTGCAGAGCTCACAAAAAACTAACTTTTAGCTTATTTAGCTGCCTGCGGTAGTGATAGGATCAGGAAAACACCACCAACCTTCTACAGGTAGCTTTAGCTGAACACTGTGCAGAGCTCGCACTACACTAACTTGCAGTTTTAGCTGAACACTGTGCAGAGCTCGCAAAAAACTAACTTGTAGCTTATTTAGCTGCCTACGGTAGTGATAGGATCAGGAAAACACCACCAACCTTCTACAGGTAGCTTTAGCTGAACACTGTGCAGAGCTGGCACTACACTAACTTGTAGTTTTAGCTGAACACTGTGCAGAGCTCGCAAAAAACTAACTTGTAGCTTATTTAGCTGCCTGCGGTAGTGATAGGATCAGGAAAACACCACCAACCTTCTACACGTAGCTTTAGGTGAACACTGTGCAAAGCTCGCAAAAAACTAACTTGTAGCTTATTTAGCTGCCTGCGGTAGTGATAGGATCAGGAAAACACCACCAACCTTCTACAAGTAGCTTTAGGTGAACACTGTGCAGAGCTCGCAAAAAACTAACTTGTACCTTATTTAGCTGCCTGCGTTAGTGATAAGATCAGGAAAACACCACCAACCTTCTACACGTAGCTTTAGGTGAACACTGTGCAAAGCTCGCAAAAAAATAACTTGTAGCCTATTTAGCTGCCTGCGGTAGTGATAGGATCAGGAAAACACCACCAACCTTCTACAGGTAGCTTTAGGTGAACACTGTGCAAAGCTCGCAAAAACTAACTTGTAGCTTATTTAGCTGCCTGCAGTAGTGATAGGATCAGGAAAACACCACCAACCTTCTACAAGTAGCTTTAGGTGAACACTGTGCAGAGCTCGCAAAAAACTAACTTGTACCTTATTTAGCTGCCTGCGTTAGTGATAAGATCAGGAAAACACCACCAACCTTCTACAAGTAGCTTTAGGTGAACACTGTGCAGAGCTCGCAAAAAACTAACTTGTAGCTTATTTAGCTGCCTGCGGTAGTGAGAGGATCAGGAAAACACCACCAACCTTCTACAGGTAGCTTTAGCTGAACACTGTATAGAGCTCGCACTACACTAACTTATAGTTTTAGCTGAACACTGTGCAGAGCTCGCAAAAAATTAACTTGTAGCTTATTTAGCTGCCTGCGGTAGTGATAGGATCAGGAACACACCACCAACCTTCTACAGGTAGCTTTAGGTGAACATTGTGCAGAGGTCGCAAAAAACTAACTTGTAGCTTATTTAGCTGCCTGCGGTAGTGATAGGATCAGGAAAACACCACCAACCTTCTACAGGTAGCTTTAGGTGAACACTGTGCAGAGCTCGTAAAAATAACTTGTAGCTTATTTAGCTGCCTGCGGTAGTGATAGGATCAGTAAAACACCACCAACCTTCTACAGGTAGCTTTAGGTGAACACTGTGCAGAGCTCGCAAAAAACTAACTTGTAGCTTATTTAGCTGCCTGCGGTAGTGATAGGATCAGGAAAACACCACCAACCTTCTACAGGTAGCTTTAGGTGAACACTGTGCAGAGCTCGCAAAAAACGAACTTTTAGCTTATTTAGCTGCCTGCGGTAGTGATAGGATCAGGAAAACACCACCAAGCTTCTACAGGTAGTTTTAGGTGAACACTGTGCAAAGCTCGCAAAAAACTAACTTGTAGCTTATTTAGCTGCCTGCGGTAGTGATAGGATCAGGAAAACACCACCAACCTTGTACAGGTAGCTTTAGGTGAACACTGTGCAGAGCTCACAAAAAACTAACTTTTAGCTTATTTAGCTGCCTGCGGTAGTGATAGGATCAGGAAAACACCACCAACCTTCTACAGGTAGCTTTAGCTGAACACTGTGCAGAGCTCGCACTACACTAACTTGCAGTTTTAGCTGAACACTGTGCAGAGCTCGCAAAAAACTAACTTGTAGCTTATTTAGCTGCCTACGGTAGTGATAGGATCAGGAAAACACCACCAACCTTCTACAGGTAGCTTTAGCTGAACACTGTGCAGAGCTGGCACTACACTAACTTGTAGTTTTAGCTGAACACTGTGCAGAGCTCGCAAAAAACTAACTTGTAGCTTATTTAGCTGCCTGCGGTAGTGATAGGATCAGGAAAACACCACCAACCTTCTACAGGTAGTTTTAGGTGAACACTGTGCAGAGCTCGCAAAAAAATAACTTGTAGCTTATTTAGCTGCCTGCGGTAGTGATAGGATCAGGAAAACACCACCAACCTTCTACACGTAGCTTTAGGTGAACACTGTGCAAAGCTCGCAAAAAACTAACTTGTAGCTTATTTAGCTGCCTGCGGTAGTGATAGGATCAGGAAAACACCACCAACCTTCTACAGGTAGCTTTAGGTGAACACTGTGCAGAGCTCGCAAAAAACTAACTTGTAGCTTATTTAGCTGCCTGCGGTAGTGATAGGATCAGGAAAACACCACCAACCTTCTACAGGTAGCTTTAGGTGAACACTGTGCAAAGCTCGCAAAAACTAACTTGTAGCTTATTTAGCTGCCTGCAGTAGTGATAGGATCAGGAAAACACCACCAACCTTCTACAAGTAGCTTTAGGTGAACACTGTGCAGAGCTTGCAAAAAACTAACTTGTACCTTATTTAGCTGCCTGCGTTAGTGATAAGATCAGGAAAACACCACCAACCTTCTACAAGTAGCTTTAGGTGAACACTGTGCAGAGCTCGCAAAAAACTAACTTGTAGCTTATTTAGCTGCCTGCGGTAGTGAGAGGATCAGGAAAACACCACCAACCTTCTACAGGTAGCTTTAGCTGAACACTGTATAGAGCTCGCACTACACTAACTTATAGTTTTAGCTGAACACTGTGCAGAGCTCGCAAAAAATTAACTTGTAGCTTATTTAGCTGCCTGCGGTAGTGATAGGATCAGGAAAACACCACCAACCTTCTACAGGTAGCTTTAGGTGAACATTGTGCAGAGGTCGCAAAAAACTAACTTGTAGCTTATTTAGCTGCCTGCGGTAGTGATAGGATCAGGAAAACACCACCAACCTTCTACAGGTAGCTTTAGGTGAACACTGTGCAGAGCTCGCAAAAATAACTTGTAGCTTATTTAGCTGCCTGCGGTAGTGATAGGATCAGGAAAACACCACCAACCTTCTACAGGTAGCTTTAGGTGAACACTGTGCAGAGCTCGCAAAAAACTAACTTGTAGCTTATTTAGCTGCCTACGGTAGTGATAGGATCAGGAAAACACCACCAACCTTCTACAGGTATCTTTAGCTGAACACTGTGCAGAGCTGGCACTACACTAACTTGTAGTTTTAGCTGAACACTGTGCAGAGCTCGCAAAAAACTAACTTGTAGCTTATTTAGCTGCCTGCGGTAGTGATAGGATCAGGAAAACACCACCAACCTTCTACAGGTAGTTTTAGGTGAACACTGTGCAGAGCTCGCATAAAAATAACTTGTAGCTTATTTAGCTGCCTGCGGTAGTGATAGGATCAGGAAAACACCACCAACCTTCTACACGTAGCTTTAGGTGAACACTGTGCAAAGCTCGCAAAAAACTAACTTGTAGCTTATTTAGCTGCCTGCGGTAGTGATAGGATCAGGAAAACATCACCAACCTTCTACAGGTAGCTTTAGGTGAACACTGTGCAGAGCTCGCAAAAAACTAACTTGTAGCTTATTTAGCTGCCTGCGGTAGTGATAGGATCAGGAAAACACCACCAACCTTCTACAGGTAGCTTTAGGTGAACACTGTGCAAAGCTCGCAAAAACTAACTTGTAGCTTATTTAGCTGCCTGCAGTAGTGATAGGATCAGGAAAACACCACCAACCTTCTACAAGTAGCTTTAGGTGAACACTGTGCAGAGCTTGCAAAAATCTAACTTGTACCTTATTTAGCTGCCTGCGTTAGTGATAAGATCAGGAAAACACCACCAACCTTCTACAAGTAGCTTTAGGTGAACACTGTGCAGAGCTCGCAAAAAACTAACTTGTAGCTTATTTAGCTGCCTGCGGTAGTGAGAGGATCAGGAAAACACCACCAACCTTCTACAGGTAGCTTTAGCTGAACACTGTATAGAGCTCGCACTACACTAACTTATAGTTTTAGCTGAACACTGTGCAGAGCTCGCAAAAAATTAACTTGTAGCTTATTTAGCTGCCTGCGGTAGTGATAGGATCAGGAAAACACCACCAACCTTCTACAAGTAGCTTTAGGTGAACATTGTGCAGAGGTCGCAAAAAACTAACTTGTAGCTTATTTAGCTGCCTGCGGTAGTGATAGGATCAGGAAAACACCACCAACCTTCTACAGGTAGCTTTAGGTGAACACTGTGCAGAGCTCGCAAAAATAACTTGTAGCTTATTTAGCTGCCTGCGGTAGTGATAGGATCAGGAAAACACCACCAACCTTCTACAGGTAGCTTTTAGGTGAACACTGTGCAGAGCTCGCAAAAAACTAACTTGTAGCTTATTTAGCTGCCTGCGGTAGTGATAGGATCAGGAAAACACCACCAACCTTCTACAGGTAGCTTTAGGTGAACACTGTGCAGAGCTCGCAAAAAACTAACTTTTAGCTTATTTAGCTGCCTGCGGTAGTGATAGGATCAGGAAAACACCACCAACCTTCTACAGGTAGTTTTAGGTGAACACTGTGCAAAGCTCGCAAAAAACGAACTTGTAGCTTATTTAGCTGCCTGCGGTAGTGATAGGATCAGGAAAACACCACCAACCTTCTACAAGTAGCTTTAGGTGAACACTGTGCAGAGCTCACAAAAAACTAACTTGTAGCTTATTTAGCTGCCTGCGGTAGTGATAGGATCAGGAAAACACCACCAACCTTCTACAGGTAGCTTTAGGTGAACACTGTGCAGAGCTCGCAAAAAAATAACTTGTAGCTTATTTAGCTGCCTGCGGTAGTGATAGGATCAGGAAAACACCACCAACCATCTACAGGTAGCTTTAGCTGAACGCTGTGCAGAGCTCGCACTATACTAACTTGCAGTTTTAGCTAAACACTGTGCAGAGCTCGCACTACACTAACTTATAGTTTTAGCTGAACACTGTGCAGAGCTCGCAAAAAATTAACTTGTAGCTTATTTAGCTGCCTGCGGTAGTGATAGGATCAGGAAAACACCACCAACCTTCTACAGGTAGCTTTAGGTGAACATTGTGCAGAGGTCGCAAAAAACTAACTTGTAGCTTATTTAGCTGCCTGCGGTAGTGATAGGATCAGGAAAACACCACCAACCTTCTACAGGTAGCTTTAGGTGAACACTGTGCAGAGCTCGCAAAAATAACTTGTAGCTTATTTAGCTGCCTGCGGTAGTGATAGGATCAGGAAAACACCACCAACCTTCTACAGGTAGCTTTAGGTGAACACTGTGCAGAGCTCGCAAAAAAAATAACTTGTAGCTTATTTAGCTGCCTGCGGTAGTGATAGGATCAGGAAAACACCACCAACCTTCTACAGGTAGCTTTAGCTGAACACTGTACAGAGCTCGCAAAAAACTGACTTGTAGCTTATTTAGCTGCCTACGGTAGTGATAGGATCAGGAAAACACCACCAACCTTCTACAGGTAGCTTTAGATGAACTCTGTGCAGAGCTGGCACTACACTAACTTGTAGTTTTAGCTGAACACTGTGCAGAGCTCGCAAAAAACTAACTTGTAGCTTATTTAGCTGCCTGCGGTAGTGATAGGATCAGGAAAACACCACCAACCTTCTACAGTGAACACTGTGCAGAGCTCGCAAAAAAATAACTTGTAGCTTATTTAGCTGCCTGCGGTAGTGATAGGATCAGGAAAACACCACCAACCTTCTACAGGTAGCTTTAGGTGAACATTGTGCAGAGGTCGCAAAAAACTAACTTGTAGCTTATTTAGCTGCCTGCGGTAGTGATAGGATCAGAAAAACGCCACCAACCTTCTACAGGTAGCTTTAGGTGAACATTGTGCAGAGCTCGCAAAAATAACTTGTAGCTTATTTAGCTGCCTGCGGTAGTGATAGGATCAGGAAAACACCACCAACCTTCTACAGGTAGCTTTAGGTGAACACTGTGCAGAGCTCGCAAAAAACTAACTTTTAGCTTATTTAGCTGCCTGCGGTAGTGATAGGATCAGGAAAACACCACCAACCTTCTGCAGGTAGTTTTAGGTGAACACTGTGCAAAGCTCGCAAAAAACTAACTTGTAGCTTATTTAGCTGCCTGCGGTAGTGATAGGATCAGGAAAACACCACCAACCTTCTACAAGTAGCTTTAGGTGAACACTGTGCAGAGCTCACAAAAAACTAACTTGTAGCTTTTTTAGCTGCCTGCGGTAGTGATAGGATCAGGAAAACACCACCAACCTTCTACAGGTAGCTTTAGGTGAACACTGTGCAGAGCTCGCAAAAAAATAACTTGTAGCTTATTTAGCTGCCTGCGGTAGTGATAGGATCAGGAAAACACCACCAACCATCTACAGGTAGCTTTAGCTGAACGCTGTGCAGAGCTCGCACTATACTAACTTGCAGTTTTAGCTGAACACTGTGCAGAGCTCGCAAAAAACTAACTTGTAGCTTATTTAGCTGCCTGCGTTAGTGATAAGATCAGGAAAACACCACCAACCTTCTACAGGTAGCTTTAGGTGAACACTGTGCAGAGCTCGCAAAAAACTAACTTGTAGCTTATTTAGCTGCCTGCGTTAGTGATAGGATCAGGAAAACCCCACCAACCTTCTACAGGTAGCTTTAGGTGAACACTCTGCAGAGCTCGTAAAAAAATAACTTGTAGCTTATTTAGCTGCCTGCGGTAGTGATAGGATCAGGAAAACACCACCAACCTTCTACAGGTAGCTTTAGCTGAACACTGTATAGAGCTCGCACTACACTAACTTATAGTTTTAGCTGAACACTGTGCAGAGCTCGCAAAAAATTAACTTGTAGCTTATTTAGCTGCCTGCGGTAGTGATAGGATCAGGAAAACACCACCAACCTTCTACAGGTAGCTTTAGGTGAACATTGTGCAGAGGTCGCAAAAAACTAACTTGTAGCTTATTTAGCTGCCTGCGGTAGTGATAGGATCAGGAAAACACCACCAACCTTCTACAGGTAGCTTTAGGTGAACACTGTGCAGAGCTCGCAAAAAAAATAACTTGTAGCTTATTTAGCTGCCTGCGGTAGTGATAGGATCAGGAAAACACCACCAACCTTCTACAGGTAGCTTTAGGTGAACACTGTGCAGAGCTCGCAAAAAAAATAACTTGTAGCTTATTTAGCTGCCTGCGGTAGTGATAGGATCAGGAAAACACCACCAACCTTCTACAGGTAGCTTTAGCTGAACACTGTGCAGAGCTCGCAAAAAAAAAACTTGTAGCTTATTTAGCTGCCTGCGGTAGTGATAGGATCAGGAAAACACCACCAACCTTCTACAGATAGCTTTAGCTGAACACTGTGCAGAACTCGCAAAAAACTGACTTGTAGTTTTAGCTGAACACTGTTCAGAGGACGCACTACACTAACTTGTAGCTTTAGCTGAACACTGTTCAGAGGACGCACTACACTAACTTGTAGCTTTAGCTGAACACTGTGCAGAGGTCGCACTACACTAGCTTGTAATTTTAGCTGAACACTGTGAGGAGGACGCACTACTCTAACTTGTAGCTTTAGCTTAACACTGTGAGGAGGACACACTACCCTAACTTGTAGCTTTAGCTTAACACTGTGCAGAGGTCACACTAAACTAACTTGTAGCTTTAGCTGAACACTGTGCAGAGGTTGCACTATACTAACTTGTAGTTTTAGCTGAACACTGTTCAGAGGACGCACTACACTAACTTGTAGCTTTAGCTGAACACCGTGCAGTGGTCGCACTACACTAACTTGTAGTTTTAGCTGAACACTGTGAGGAGCACGCACTACACTAACTTGTAGCTTTAGCTGAACACTGTGAGGAGGACACACTACCCTAACTTGTAGCTTTAGCTTAACACTGTGCAGAGGTCACACTAAACTAACTTGTAGCTTTAGCTGAACACTGTGCAGAGGTTGCACTATACTAACTTGTAGTTTTAGCTGAACACTGTGAGGAGGACGCACTACACTAACTTTTAGCTTTAGCTGGACACTGTGCAGAGGTCGCACTACACTAACTTTTAGTTTTAGCTGAACACTGTTCAGAGGACACACTACACTAACTTGTAGCTTTAGCTGAACACTGTGCAGAGGTCGCACTACATTAACTTGTAGTTTTAGCTGAACACTGTGAGGAGGATGCACTACACTAACTTGTAGCTTTAGCTGAACACTGTGAGTAGGACACTCTACCCTAACTTGTAGCTTTAGCTGAACACTGTGCAGAGGTCACACTAAACTAACTTGTAGCTTTAACTGAACACTGTACAGAGGTTGCACTATACTAATTTGTAGTTTTAGCTGAACACTGTGAGGAGGACGCACTACACTAACTTGTAGCTTTAGCTGAACACTGTGCAGAGGTCGCACTACACTAACTTGTAGTTTTAGCTGAACACTGTTCAGAGAACGCACTACACTAACTTGTAGCTTTAGCTGTACACTGTGCATGCAGAGGTCGCACTACACTAACTTGTCGTTTTAGCTTAACACTGCTCAGAGGACACACTACACTAACTTGTAGCTTTAGCTGAACACTGTGCAGAGGTTGCACTACACTAACTTGTAGTTTTAGCTGAACTCAGTTCAGAGGACGCACTACACTAACTTGTAGCTTTAGCTGAACACTGTGCAGAGGTCGCACTACACTAACTTGTAGCTTTAGCTGAACACTGTGCAGAGGTCACACTACACTAACTTGTAGCTTTAGCTGAACACTGTGAGGAGGACGCACTACCCTAACTTGTAGCTTTAGCTGAACACTGTGAGGAGGACGCACTACACTAACTTGTAGTTTTAGCTGAACACTGTGCAGAGGTCACACTAAACTAACTTGTAGCTTTTACTGAACACTGTGAGGAGGATGCGCTACACTAACTGTAAATAGTCTAGCTGCCTGACTGTGGTACTAATAGGATCAAAAGAACACCAGCAATTTTCTTCAGGTAGCTGTAAATACTGTAACAAGACAAGCCTGCCTGTCAGTAGGAAGATAACAGGAACGGATCTAGCTACACTGAATTCAGTGTATATATATATATATATATATATATATATATACACACACACACACACACACAACACCTGGGATGCATATATATACACAATACACTGTAAGTGCAGCTAACTCACTGACTGTCCTGACTAATTTAGCTAACTCAAATGAAATGACGCTGTCTCTCTCTCTCTCTAAGCACGCTGGAACACACTACACAGGGTCGCCGTGCAGGCGGCCTTATATAGTGTGGGGCGTGTTCTAAACCCCCTGAGCCATAATTGACGGTGCTGTGATTGGCCAAGCATGCGGGTCATAGTGCATGCTTGGCCAATCATCAGCCAGCAATGCACTGCGATGCCGCAGTGAATTATGGGCCGTGACGCGCCACACGAATTTTGTGTGAACGGCCCATATCGTTTGCAATTCGGCGAACAACCGAACAGACGATGTTCGAGTCGAATATGGGTTTGACTCGAACACAAAGCAAATCCCTAGTGAGCGCTATCATCAGTCCTGTGTCATGCCAACAGTAAAGCATCCTGAGAACATGCATGTGTGGGGTTGCTTCTCAGCCAAGGGAGTGGGCTCACTCACAATTTTGCCTAAGAACACAGCCATGAATAAAGAAATGAAAAAACATCCTCCGAGAGCAACTTCTCCCAAGCATCCAAGAACAGTTTGGTGACAAACAATGCCTTTTCCAGCATGATGGAGCATCTTGCCATAAGGCAAAAGCCATAGCCAAGTGGCTTGGGGAACAAAACATCTAAATTTTGGGTCCATGGCCAGGAAACTTCCCAGACCCTAATCCTATTGAGAACATGTGGTCAATCCTCAAGAGGCGGGTGAACAAAAAAAAAAAATTCTGATAAACTCCAAGCACTGATTTTGCAAGAATCATCTGCCATCAGTTAGGATGTGACCAAGAAGTTGATTGACAGCATGCCAGGGCAAATTGCAGAGGTCTTGAAAAAGAAGGGTCAACACTGCAAATATTGACTCTTTGAATAAACTTAATGTAATTGTCAATAAAAGCCTTTGACACTTATGAAATGCTTGTAATTATACTTCAGTATACCATAGTAATATCTGACAAAAAGATCTAAAAACACTGAAGCAGCAGACTTTGGGAAAATTAATATTTGTGTAATTCTCAAAACTTTTGGCCACAGGTTGCACACTCAGGGGGTGATTTACGAAAGCTGTGCGCCATCAGTAGAGGCGCACGGCGAGGCGCAATGCACATTTCTATATTTACGAAATTGTGCGCCGGTAACAGAGCGAAATCCCCCATTTACTATAGCGATCTCGGCGCATGAGAATATGTAATCTGTGCGCCACTATGGACATGGCGCATGGCATCTCCAAATCAATATTGACACAAGATGGAGGTGCTAACATTATGAGGTGATGTGAGGAAGTTTAGTAACAATTGCCCAAGTAACAAATATGCCCAAAATAGAATGAGCAAGTAACTTTTTCAGAGAAAGCCTGCTGTGCCCGCATGTACATTTAGAACTGCTTGAGATCAATGTAAGCAGTGCTCATGCGCAAGCAGCTGTTACGCTCATTCATATGCGTTGGTTCACTGCGCTGCCAAAATTTTAGTAAATGTTAAGCAACGTACATGCAATTGCATGGGTTGAACGGGCGCACCTCTAAACTTGACACTTTTTTTTTACGCTGGTTCACCTTTTTGTATTTTTTTGAGGAGATTTGCACACAGGTCATGTTAGCATGTTATGTTGCCAACATGTGGCATGCACCGTGTTAAAATTATGTAAAAAGACTCTCGCTCCTCTAGCTCCTCCTAAAAGGGCATTTAGCCTTCCCCCTCTAATGCATATGATTTCCATGGACTAACTTTTGCTTTTAAAGGGGAACTCCACACTCCATTCTCCAATGCTCTTGTCTCCCCCTCTAACCCCTTGGATTTCCATAGGCTAACTTTTGCTTTTAAAGGGGAACTCCACTCTATTCTCAAAAGGCTATGAGCTGCCTTCACCAATCCAAACCACATCCTTTTTCAGAGCATACAACAGGGCCAGCTAGGAAAGGGGCGAGAAGGGCGATCACCCAACCCCCTCCTGAACCATACAAGGCCACATGCACTCAACATAGCTGGCTGTTTTTGGGGTATGTTGGGCTCAGCCCAATACCAACCACAAAGCACCTTGTACTCACTAGTTTAAAGGGGTTTTCCACATTCCATAAAGCCCCCTGTCTGCAGCCCCCCACAACCCCAGCCTAGGGTTGTGTGGAAGAAGCCCTTATCCCCCTGAATATGGGAACAATGTGGTTGACTTTTGGGGTGCCCGAGCCCCTCCTGCCCTCAAGCATCCACCCCCTTTCATGGGCTGGCTGTGTGTTTGGCTAGGGGTTTGTTAGTGTGTGGAGGGGCACAATATTTTTTTTCGTTTGGGGTGGTATTTTTCATGTGAGCATTCTCATTTTAAGCCTTAAAAGACCCAAATGGCCCTGTATGTACTGGGGGGGGGGGGGGGCAGGCTATTTTTTGTTTTGGGTGAAAATCTTGCAGCTGCAATGTAGATTTGTAAGTTTTCTCTAAAGGCGTAAATCTTTGAAGCAGCATTTTGAACATGCTACAGATGCACCACTTTACAGGCAGTGTAAGCCCCCCCCCCCCGGTTACTGGCTTTTAAGCTATTTTGTATTTTTAAAGGCACTTCTCCTTGTTTCGTTTTTGGGGTTGTCTAAATTGGTGACATTGATATATGTCCCTCAGGGTGAGACATGGGACACCATACCCATTTTAAGGCCAATAACTATAATATACTGTAAGCCAGCCAAGTGGGGACTAGCAAAATTAACAAGTCAGTTCCCATAGACTGCAATGGTATTTGATGTATAGGTTTTGCCCATGTTAGGCTCATTGTTTGCCCCCCTCGACCGGGGGTGTTTGTCTCATCTAATTTTGTAGCATGCTGGATGATGTGCATAATTTTGGACGGGGGGTGGCTTATTTTGTGCTAGCTGCATTAAGGTTGTTCTGGGCACGCTCAGGGACTTTGGTTTTTTGCTGTGGCTTTTGGTGTGTGAAATGCATTTGTGTTCATCTGGGCATGCTCAGGGACTTTGGGGTTTTTTTTGTGCTTTTTGTTTGTGAACAGCACATCCTTAACAGGTGTACCCACTTTGAAGTTCTGCCTCTATGCTGGGTGAACTTGCATTTTGTGTGTTTCATGGACTGTACATGTGTTTTCAATTGCCTCATTAGCACACAAACTTATGTTGTACAAAGCTTGCAGATAGCATTCTTTACCTTGCCCTGAAAAGTCAAGGCAAGTGTGTGTGTGTGTATAGAGCTTTTTAATACATGTATTTTCTCTTTGTATTTTGTTTGTTATATCTTTGCAAAACAGATATGTTTTAGAGCAAGTATTTTTTACTTTTTTGTTTTTTGTTTTTTGGGGGGGATATTTTTTTCACTGAAATATTTTGGATGTTGTCAATCGGTGTTTGTAGGTTGTTAGTTTCACTTTGATTTAATTGTCTGTGCTGCATTATTTTGCAAAATCTTCTTCAAGCTGTTGTGACTACTAAATGTTTAAATCCTTAAGAGACTGTCCGTTTGTGGGTGCAGTCCTTTTAACTCCTGTTAATTTCCTCTGCAAAATGGTCAGACCCCAAAACCATATTCTGTTAGTGTCTCAAATTAACATACATGTGTTTTTTGCTTTCTTTGCTCTTTTCCGAGTCCTGTTTTGTTGACCAATACAATTTGTAGCAAATTTTTACGTTGTATGTGTTTTGTTAATAATTTGTTTTGCAGATTCATGCTCAATCCAAGTAATGCATTTTACACTCTCCCCCCGCCCCCCCCCCCCCCCCCAAACAATTTTCATGCAACAGATTTCCCAGCTTCAGCTTAACTAGGCTGATTGGCATGGCAAAACAGAAAAGAAGGTGTGATTTGTCTAAAAGCTACTTTCCTGGTACCTTCATGGTAGCATATGCATGGATTATGCGTATGCTGCCATGGATAGGCACCAGGAAAGGAAAATGACAGAGAGGTAAGTATTCAATTTTCCCTTTTAGCGCAGTAGTTCTGTCAGGGCTGGCCACTCAGCTGTTGGCTAATTGCCAGCTCTCATCTCTCTCCACAGTTAACCAGCTGTTGTGGATCTGCTCGTCACTCCCACCTACTTAAAGCGGAGGTTCACTGACAAAAAATATTAAAAGCCAGCAGCTACAAAAACTGCAGCTGCTGACTTTTAATATATGGACACTTACCTGTCCAGGGTGCCAGCGATGTCGGCAGCCGAAGCCGATCCGTCCTTCGGCTCTCAGCTGCTGCCACCGCCATCCTCGGTAAGGGAATAAGGAAGTGAAGCCGTGCGGCTTCACTTCCTGGCTCCCTACTGCGCATGCATGAGTCGTGCTGCCATCCTCTCAGGTCTCTGCTGTGTTCTGAGACCTGTGTGTCTCCCAGAATACAGTGAGGGAGGACGGGGTAGGCGCCGGAAGTGGCATAGATCACCGCAAGCCGTGGTGATCTATGCTAGGAAGTGGGAGCAAATACCTGTATTAGACAGGTATCTGCTCCCTCCTCCCCCCTGAAAGGTGCCAAATGTGACACCGGAGGGGGGGAGGAATCCAAAAAGTGGAAGTTCCATTTTTGGGTGGAACTCCACTTTAAAGATCTCCAGCTCACTTCATTCCTGCCTTCGCCTTGGTCACATCACAAGAAACCATCTCCTGTGTTCCTGTTTAAAGACTGGCTTTGCTGACATCCCTTCTGGCTCCTTATCCTGCTTGCTGTTCCTCTACTTGGATCCCTGACTTCTGGCCTGGCTGATTACCCGATCCGGTTACTGAACTCTGGCTTGGCTGACTACTCGTTCCGGTTACTGGACTCTGGCTATGCTTTGACTATGCTTACTCTATTTACCTTTTTATTTTAATTAATACACAAGTGTGATTTTACTGTACTTCTGTCTCGATCTGGTTCATGGTTTCTGACTGTAGGCGAAGGCCATAAATTCAGAAGATACAGTCAATCCACTTGTTGGTAATATTTTTTCCAGATTGGATGAGCAAGATCACCGCATGGATCAGTTTGCCATGGCGTTACAAACGCTCCTGATTAGCACGGTTCATCTGGAATCCCCCACTGTGGCTGCTCCGGTACAACCTGAGTTGCAGGCCGTCCCTGCTGCTGCGCCAGTCTCTGTGCAGGCACCCGCCTTGAGTATTACCTCTATAAGAGGTATGTCTTGTTCCGTCCCGCTTTCCCAGTGATTTTGGGTCTATCCAGTTCAATGCAGAGGGTTTCTCAACCAAGTTGAGATATACTTTGAGATGCTGCCCCAGGCGTTTCCCACGCAAAAAGACGCAAAAACCTGTTGTCTTGAGTTACCCTGAGTTTGTGGCCTCCTTTAAAAGGGTATTTGACATTCCCCCACGCTCCGCTTCTGCTGCCAAGTGCCTCATGTCCATCAAACAGAGTACGTGAACTGTTGCCGACTACGCCATTGGGTTCCGTACTCTGGCAGCAGAGGTTGTTTGGAACAATGAGGCCCTCGTGGCTGCTTTTTCTCATGGTCTCTCGGATTCCATCAAGGATGAGATAGCAGCCCGAGATATACCCACTGAACTGGAGAGCTTGATCTCGTTTGTAATCCTCATTGACTGCAGACTCAGAGAAAGATTTTCTTTTGAGGAGCGCTTGCAGAAGCCTCCTGTATGTTTGCCTCTGAGCTTTACAGTCCCACCCGTGCCTCCCTCACCTCCCATGCCTCCTGGTACAGAGTCGGTCGGTGAAGATGAACCCATGCACTTGGCTTCACACGTCTCTCTGCAGATGAGAGAGCCTTTAGGAGGAGGGAGAGATTGTGCCTTTATTGTGTCCAGGCAGGTCACTTTTTGAAGTCTTGTCCTACCCGTCCTGGGAACACCCGAACCTTGAGGTCCTGTCATGGACAGACCTTAGGTGGTGTTGTGTCATCACCAGTTATCCAGAAGGATAAGCCCCTGGTTTTGGTCACCCTTTCTTGGGCTAAGTCGTCTATCGAGATACAGGCTCTAATCGACTCTGGGGCTGCAGGCCTGTTCATTGATGCTGCCTTTGTATCAAAGCACTCGATTCCATTGCAGCTGCATGACACTCCACTTGCCATTGAGGCTCTCGATGGGAGACCTCTACAGCCTGCCCATGTGACTCATGAGACGGTTCCATTGTCCATGGCTGTAGGGGCTCTTCACCATAAGATAATCCAATTCCAGGTGATTTCCCCTCCCAAGTTTCCGCTGGTTATTGGTTATCCTTGGTTACAGAGGCTCAACCCCTCTTTTGATTTGCTCCGTGCTGAGGTTCTCTCCTGATCATCACAATGCAGTGAAGCATGCTTCTGGAAGGTAGCCAAGGTCCTGTGTACCTCTTCACTCTCCTCCCTGCCAGAGGAGTACTGTGATTTTAGCGATGTCTCTGACAAAGGTCAAGCCGGTAGTTTGCCTCCACACTGGCCGTTTGATTGTGCAATTGATCTTCAACCTGGTGCCACTCCCCCTCGTGGTCGGGTTTACCCTTTGTCGGTCTTGGAGGATAAAGCCATGGAGGAGTATGTTGCAGACACACTTTCTCGGGGTTTCATCCGCAAATCCTCATCTCCTGCTGGTGCTGGTTTCTTCTTTGTGAAGAAGAGGAGCGGGGAACTGAGACCATTTATTGATTATAGGGGTCTCAATCGTTTCACGATTAAGAATGCCTACCTGATTCCATTGATTACAGAGTTATTTGACCGCCTCAAGGGAGCAACGGTTTTCACTAAGCTTGATCTGAGAGGGGTTTACAATCTCGTGAGGATTAAGGAGGGCGACGAGTGGAAAACTGCGTTTAATACCAGAACAGGCCATTATGAGTATCTCGTAATGCCTTTTGGCCTTTGTAACGCCCCGGCAGTTTTCCAGGAATTTATTAACGATGTCCTCCAGAGATTTGTTGCAGTTATGTGTGGTGGTTTATCTCAATGATATCCTCATATTTTCCAAGTCCCTGGAGAGCCACCACACAGATGTCTGTCATGTGCTTCAGAAATTAAGAAAGAACAATCTCTATTGTAAACTGGAGAAGTGTGAGTTCCATCGGGAACAGGTTAAATTCCTGGGCTATGTCATTTCCACTGCTGGTTTTTTGATGGACCCAGAGAAACTTTTGGTAGTCCTACAGTGGCCTCGACCCATGGGGTTACGTCCTCTGCAGCGTTTCCTGGGTTTTGCCAACTATTATCAGAAGTTTATCCATAGCTTCTCGTCTCTGGTCAAGCCCCTGACCGATATGACCAGAAAGAATGGTAACCCACAGATTTGGTCTCTGGAGTCCATTAAGGCCTTTGAAAGTCTCAAGGCTGCCTTTGTTTCTGCTCCTGTGTTGGCACATCCTGATCCTATGTTACCTTTTATCCTTGAGGTTGATGTTTCTGAGACTGGTGTTGGCGCCCTTCTGTCTCAACGTCCTACCTCTGAGAGTGCTATGCATCCTTGTGGCTACTTTTCCAAGAAATTGTCACCTGCCGAATGCAATTACGAGATTGGTGACAGAGAGCTGTTGGCATTCATTTTAGCCCTGAAAGAATGGAGACATCTCCTTGAAGGTACCACTGTACCGGTTCTTATTCTTACTGACCATAAGAATCTCACATTCTTATCTGAGGCTAAACGCCTCTCTCCCAGAAGGCAGTGATGCTCTTTTCTTGTCAAGTTTCAGTTACATTGTCTCATTCTTACCCGATACTAAGAATGTAAGGGCTGACGCCTTGTCACGACAATTTTCCTCCACTTCCAAGTTGGAGTCGGTTCTGGTTCCTATGATTCCTCCTGATCGTATTCAGGCTACGGTTCACACCAGTCTTACTTCTCCTTTGGGTAACAAAATTCTTGCTGCTCAGGTTGATGCTCCTCCTGAGAAACCCTATGACCGCTACTTTGTCCCAGAGTGTCTACGTACTGCCGTGCTCCAGACTTACCATTCTCCCAAGGCAGCTGGCCACCCTGGTAAGAATCAACTCGTTTGGGACATTTCCCAACAATTCTGGTGGCCTAATCTACGTGCTGATGTAACTGCCTTCATAGCTGCCTGTTCCATGTGTGCTCAGAGTAAGACTCCACGACACCTTCCAGTGGGCCTCCTATAACCCATACCCAATGGAGAGAGGCCCTGAACCCACCTGTCTATGGATTTCATTGTGGAGTTGCCCAACTCCCAAGGCAACACAGTTATCCTTTGGTGGTTGACCACCATATGGTGGTTTCTCAACCTGTAACACAGTTATCCTTATGGTGGATGGCAACACAGTTATCCTTATGGTGGTTGACCAGTTCTCAAAGATGTGTCATTGTATTCCACTTAAGAAGTTGCCCACTTCTAAGGAACTGGCTTCCATTTTTGCTCGGGAGATCTTTCACTTACATGGGCTACCCAAGGTGATTGTCTCAGACAGGGGTAGTCAGTTTCCCAGTTCTGGCGAGCCTTTTGTGCACAGCTGGGAATTCAGCTTGCTTTCTCCTTTGCGTATCACCCGCAGTCTAATGGGGCCGCAGAACGAGCCAACCAGTCCTTGGAGCAATTCCTACATTGCTATATTTCTGACCATCACAACAACTGGTCAGACCGAGCCAACCAGTCCTTGGAGCAATTCCTACATTGCTATATTTCTGACCATCACAACAACTGGTCAGACCTATTACCATGGGCAGAGTTTGCTCACAACAGTGCCTTGAATTCTGCTTCCCGATTGTCTCCGTTTATGGCGAATTATGGTTTCCAACCTTCCATGTTGCCTGACTCGTTTGTTCTGCAGAGTATTCCTGCGCTAGAGGAGCATCTCCGTGGTCTTCATTCCACTTGGGCACAAGTCCAGGAGGCTTTGTGACATGCTAATGATAGGTACAGACTCCATGCTGACCGATGACACCAGCCTGCGCTTTCCTACCAGGTTGGTGACAGGGTCTGGCTGTCATCTCGCAACCTCTGACTTCGTGTTCCCTCACTGAATTTCGCACCTCGGTTTATTGGGCCTTTCCGTATCCTTCGCAGGATTAACCCAGTGGCTTACGCGATGGACCTTCCGCCTAGTATGCGCATCTCTAATGTGTTTCATCTCTCCTTTTTGAAACTGTTGGTCTGCAACCGCTTTACCACCTCGGTGCCACGTCCTCACCCTATACAGGTTGAGAACCATGAGGAGTATGAGGTACAATCCATTGTTGACTCCCGTAGGTTCCATGGGCGCATACAGTACCCGGTGCATTGGAAGGGGTACGGTCCGGATGAACGCTCCTGGGTCTCATCCCCGGACATACATGCTCCTGCCCTCCTCTGTGATTTCCATAGATATTTTCCCCTCAAGCGCCGTGGTCCTCCGAGGGGGAGGGGTCGTTGAGGAGGGGGGTACTGTCAGGGCTGGCTCAGCCTTTCCTTCTCTGAGCAGGCCACTCAGTGTCGGCTCATTTCCAGCTCTCATCTCTCTCCACAGTTAACCAGCTGTTGTGGATCTGCTCATCAGTCCCGCCTACTTAAAGATCTCCAGCTCACTTCATTCCTGCCTTCGCCTTGGTCACATCAAAGAAACCATCTCCTGCATTCCTGTTTAAAGACTGGCTTTGCTGACATCCCTTCTGGCTCATTATCCTGTTTGCTTTTCCTCTACTTGGATCCCTGACTTCTGGCCTGGCTGATTACCTGATCTGGTTACTGAACTCTGGCTTGGCTGATTACCCGATCTTGTTACTGAACTCTGGCTTGGCTGACTACCCGATCCGGTTACTGGACTCTGGCTATGCTTTGACTACTCTTACTCTATTTACCTTTCTATTTTTATTAATAAACAAGTGTGATTTTACTGTACTTCTGTCTCGGTCTGGTTCATGGTTTCTGACAGGTTCTCAGCCTCAGTCCTCAAGTACCCCCAACAGGACATGATTTGGGAATTTATCTTAGCTAAATAGCTGTCCAAAATACCAAGCCATTGACTCTGATTTAAAGCACCTGTGCAAGACGAAGGTAAACCTGCAAACATGGCCTGTTGGGGGTACTTGAGGACAGGGTTGAGAACCACTGATTTAGAGCACTGAGCTAAAATCTAGCTCAAGCCAATCCTATTCTAATTGTGGGCATTTGAGGTAAACCAAGTGAGTGTTAGAACCCCTCCTTGTCATTTTTAGGTTGGGGTTTGTGTCCCTTTTCTGAAAATTCTGTCACAGCCAAACAGGAAGTGAAGGTAAAACCCTACCAATGTCTTTCCTTGGGGACACACAGGTCAATCTAACTAGTGTTACCGTTAGGTAAATTGCACTCTAGTACTTTGTTGTGTATACCCCAAATTATTAGGTATTTTGGGGTTTATTAAAGGGAAATCCACTCAGCAATACAAGCATACTCACTGTGAAGAGGGGAAGCACTGGTGATTTTATCATCCAATCATGTAGAAGCAAAGATGTTGTTTTTTTATTTTGCTTGCATGTCCTCCTCAGATCTCCAGCAACTGCACTTCCAAGTGCACTTGTAGTGCAAAGTGGATTTGCCTTTAGTAAATAAACCCCAAAGTCCAAGATAGCTAATAATTTGGGCTGTACACAGCAAAATGCTAGAGTGCAATTTACGTTATGGGGAAACTAGTTGGATTGACCTGTGTGTTCCAAGGAAAGACATTGGTAGCGTTTTACCCTCAATTCCTGTTTGGCTATGTGACAGGAAGTGAATACATTTGAAGGAGAAACTGGCAAAATTTGTGAGGTGTCTTCACCCTATCAGGGGTGCAGACATCCCCAAAAACTGACAAGACTTCTAATCCCTCTGAACTCTATCCCCAAGCAAAAATAAGAAAGATTTTGATTTAGTTTGCAAACTTTGCAAAGACCCATTCCTAAGTTCAACTGTGATGCTTGTCAATGGCCCATTTAGACCTTGGTTAACAGAAAACACCAGTTGCCTTTTACTATAAACATTTGTTAGTCCAGTCCTGGAAATCTGCATCTGCTTTACTATTAATCTCCATAAAAATTGGGTTCCTACAGCTAGATGCGCCAAATGCATCCAGATGCGCGAACGCTGTGTATGTGAGATGCGCAACTGCTGTGTGCGCGGAGGTATGTACCCATGGTGCTGGTTTCTGGTTCCTGGAAGCGGTGACCAGCACACAGGAATGACATCACGTCCCTCCAGGAAGTTGCTTGTACTGCTGCTAATTTCTTCCCACCACCATGCCCCGCTCACTGTTCTCTGAGGAAGAAATTATCCTTATTTGCCAATTAAGATAATGTTTTATTTATTTTAACATGGGGTGGTGTTTGTGTGGGTCATGTGTGTATGTCTAAATGATTTGGCCTCAAAACACACACCTACTTCCTGTCACTGTGTACAGATTCACTTGTTCCTGTGTCCACCAGCAGAGAGAAGTTGGGTAGATGCCACACTCCCAATTCTGGAGGCATGATAATGGTCTAGCACAGGGGTCTTCAAACTACAGCCCTCGAGTTGTTCAGGAACTACAATTCCCATCATGCCTAGTCATGTCTGTGAATGTCAGAGTTTTACAATGCCTCATGGGATGTGTAGTTCCGCAACAGCTGGAGAGCCCTTGTTTGAAGATTCCTGATCACTCTAGTATTTCTTGAAAAAAGGTGTTTTTTCATGTGCCTTGTATAATGCCCAAGATTTATCGTTAGGAAAATACAAGTGGGTCGTGACACATCTACATTCCAAATTTGGCACTTAAGATGGTCATGGACTATGCAATTTCATTGGCCAATCTCTGTACAACTCGATATTTAGCCAAAATAGGTAATAGGAAGATGCACTTGAACAATTAATTCAAAATATAGGAAATCAAACAGGCTCTTGCACTAAATCTAACTTATTTAAGTTCTAACTGATTGCAGTGTATGGTCACCTTTAAAGAACAAGATCTGAAAATATGAATTTATTGGGTTTAGAAACACTTCTCTGTTCTTTGTAATGTATTGAAAGATTTGGGTAAAAAACAAAAAAAACACATTTCAAAGATATATTAGAAGTGATAGGAATGAGATTAGCATCAAAAGGGTTAATTAACTGAGAACACCTACTAATTGCCTAATAAGACACATCCAATGACATGAAATTAACCAATTCTATTAGGCGGGTGCTATTATCAATGAGAAAACCGCAGTTACCCTAGCGCCAGTTGCCGTTTACATATGCGGGTATTTATTATCGTTATTTGTGCTTCAATGTGTGCCGGTTCAATTAATTACTTTTCTGGCACATCAATTATTGTATGAACTGGTGCAGTGCCTTCTTCTTAGTAAATCACACCCTCAGTCTCTTAACAAGTGGCAAAAAAAACACCAGCTTTGCTGCCAGGAAAAGCAAACTGCAGGTTGTCAACCTTTTCTGGAAAAGGAGATGGCATTGTGTTGATTAGTCATAAAATATCATCGGCAGATTGCTCCTGGCATTTTTAGCCCAGCCATTTGCCGTATGGAAGAAGCACACAAGACTTAGAGCAATGTCCGCAATAGCTTGGCAGACAGTCAGTATCCCACTGATGCTGTTTGGTAAACTGTACCAATAGGGGAATACTCTAACAATGGCTGGTGCTTATATTTCCCCAACCCTTTTTCTTCTCAATATAACATAACAATGCAGCCGGTCCTGTGTTCTGTTACTGTACATGATGGGTCCCCATTTAGTTTGACCACTACTGTTTGGCTGCTGAAGCTGACACGATATGTGTTTTTAAGAGTTAGATAAAATGAAAGGGACAATGACAAATATATATATATGCACAAAACTAATGTTGTTTTTTTTATGTTTTTAATTTATGTGAATTACAAATATTTGCCAAGACTATTATGGCTGAAGATGTGGACACTGTTCTGCAAAAAGATTTCTACTGAAAGGAGAAGAATCAACACAAGGGATGTATCATACTAACTGTTAGTTGTGTCCTTTGTGCTGATTTTTATGTTTTTATTTTTAGCTAAACTTGGGCTTTAAGCGCTGAGATATCCCCATGTTTATGTTGTAATAATTAAAAATACAAATGTTTTTAAGCAAAACCTGTCAATGTCTAAAAAGTCCTGAATAATTACTAAATAACTAAGTACTGAACCATTGGGATGTTCACATCAATTATTATTTTGAAAACATAAAAAGTGAATCCACAAATATATATTAAACATATTCCCAATAATAAAAGTGCTTTGAGTAGCATATTTTCTTCTCAGTTTCTTTCTTTTGGATGCACGTTGTTGCAATAAAACAACTGTTTCAGAAGTTTTAAACCACAACAGGCCCAACAGTTTCCAAAAACCAAATGGTTTTATTCTATACAGTACATGAACCAAAAGAAACAGCTAGCTATTTCACACAATAAAATTCAATACAATGGAGGACACTGCCACATTCTACTTACTGCAAATCTCTCTTTCTACTCAGCTGCTGAAAACCTACATTAGAATTTTATAATGTGTTTCTAGAGCTTTTAAACTGTAAAGGAAAAACACACACCTACTGTATACCCCAATGTCATAAAAAGTTACTACTGATTTCTAACCGGTAATGTGTAATCTTTCAGTATAATTTCTCGTCTTGTAGTTACCATACAGCAAGGCATGTTGATGAAATGAGACCATTGAAAATCTTCTGTTTTAAGGATTTACTGTGCACTAATCCCTTCTCACCATAACTTGTATAGTTATACTGGCCTGTTGGGTCCCAAGCCCTACTCCATAGAAGTCATGGTTTCAAGAGGAAGAAAACTGGTGCTTCATGGGAGAGAGGGGATGCGGTTAGTATTTTCCAGAAGTAATAATGTAGGAATGGTGGGAGGGATCCTTTACCAGAGGGTGCAGGTTGTCAGGGCCTGCCCTGATGTGGGGGGAGGTTCTGTACCCATTTGTATTTTACCTCTCCCCAATCAGAGGGATCTTTTTCACGAAAGCCCATCACCAAGTACTTGGCTGACCGGCTTCAGCTGGTCCCTAAGGAGCAGGGTCCACCTGACTTTGACCTATGTAGACCATAGAGTACCTTGTCGCCTCCTATTCTGAGATTTAGCCATTTGATATACCTTTCATGCACTTTTTTTTGTGCTGTGACTTCACAGTTCAATTTTTTTTCACAGGGGATTCAACGAGCATTGCACCGCAGAGCTCCAAAAGAAAAAAAAACTGTATGTAGTTTAAGATCAATAGCTCTAAAATATTAGGCTATATTTTGCCCTACACATCAGTCAGTGAGTTTTATAGCTGTTTGTCTGCTGTTTACCCACTGATCACCCAGCTGTCCCCAAAACACAGTGTCCCCAAAACAGTGAAAACACCTGTCAGTGAACATCTGCCCGTCAACAACTGGCACATCTGTCCGCCAACAGCGGGCACATCTGTCCGTCAACAGCGGGCACATCAGCCCGTCATCATCAGGCACATCTGCCCGCCAGTCATCAGGCACATCTGCCCGCCAGTCATCAGGCACATCTGCCCGCCAATCATCAGGCACATCTGCCCGCCAATCATCAGGCACATCTGCCCGCCAATCATCAGGCACATCTGCCGCCCGCCATCAGGCACATCTGCCCGCCAGTCATCAGGCACATCTACCCGCCAGTCATCAGGCACATCTGCCCGCCCGCCATCAGGCACATCTGCCGCCCGCCATCAGGCACATCTGCTGCCCGCCATCTGACACATCTGCCGCCCGCCAACATCTGGCACATCTGCCACCTGCCATCAGGCACATCTGCCGCCCGCCATCTGGCACATCTGCTGCCCGCTATCTGGCACATCTGCCGCCCCGCCATTTGGCACATCTGCCATCCGCCATCTGCCGACGATCAGGCACATCACCCCGTCAACAGCTGACACATCAGCCCGTCATCAGCTGACACATCAGCCCGTCATCAGCTGGCACATCAGCCCGTCATCAGCTGGCACATCAACCCGTCATCAGCTGACACATCAGCCGCCCACCATCATCAGGCACATCTGCCCACCAATCATCAGGCACATCTGCCCGCCAATCATCAGACAAACAGCATAAATCGAATGAGCCGGCCGGCTACAGCGAACACCCGTCCTACAGACGGAACACACGGGACGTCAGCACGTCAGCTCCTCCCGACGCGCGTTTCGTCATACGATGACATCATCTGGGGACTCGTCTTCGGGGACGCGTCGGGAGGAGCTGACGTGCTGACGTCCTGTGTGTTCCGTCTGTAGGACGGGTGTTCGCTGTAGCCGGCCGGCTCATTCGATTTATGCTGTTTGTCTTCATTTTAAATGTAAGTGTGTTTCCTATTTTTATAATAAAGTACCTATATCAGGATTACGCTATGTCGATCTTTCTTTCCTTTTGGGGAACCCCTGAATGGTAAACTGTTCCGGTGCTTTGGAGGTGCGCATGGAGGGTTTCTTGCTGTAGCTGATCCTTCTAGATGGTGTAGTGGATTATCGCTGTCCAATCATCCCCATTGGCTAAAGGCCCTGACCGGGTTAAGGTTACAGGCTTGTCTAAGCTTGCCTTGTGGTAAGCACATTATTGTACTGGTGTTAACACAGTGGTGCGGTGGAGGAATTAATTAGCTATCTATCCTTACAACATTAAGAAGAATTTGATTCATATCTCCGGACTTTTTTCTACCTGCACTCAGATGGACTTTCCTTATATTCACTTACAGAGTTGTTGTTTTCACATGTAAATTCACGTGAACGGGGTTTATGGAATAGTCTATCACTACTGTTTATTATTAATGTCACATACAATATTGTTATTCACTTAATAATATTGCAACTTTTGTAGTTTATCTAGCGCTGTTATTTATTATTATACATCTGCCTGCCAACATCAGGCACATGTGCCGCCCGCCATCAGGCACATCTGCCACCCGCCATCTGCCCACGATCAGGCACATCTGCCCACCAACATCAGGCACATCTGCCCGCCAACATCAGGCACATCTAGCCACCTACCATCTGGCACAACCGCCCACGATCAGGCACATCTGCCCGCCAACATCAGGCACATCTGCCCGCCAACATCAGGCACATCTAGCCACCTACCATCTGGCACAGCCGCCCACCATCTGGCACATCTGCCGCCCACCATCTGACACATCTGCTGCCTGCCATCTGACATATCTGCCCGCCAACATGACGAAAAGATCTTACAGCGCAGAAGAGGCTCTCCAAATACTCCAGAGTATGTCGGACGAGAGTAGCGGGGAATTCTCTCCGTCAGACTCGGATAGCGACTATGAGCCAGTGGAAAGCAGTGGCTCCGAGTTGGAAACAGAGGAAGATAGAATCCTAACAAGGAGAATCAGGAGAAATGAGCAGGAGGAGACATTCACCAGCAGCGCAGCACTCCAGGGCATCCACCAGCAGGCATCCACCAGCAGCGCTGCACTCCGGGATAAGCAGGCATCTACCAGCAGTTCTGCAACCTTCCTAGAAGATAGGCCAGATGCTAGCAACGGATCCCACCAACGAGGCAGTGCCCATACTAGCCTCCCAGATGTTCTACTGTATCCAACATGGCTGCCTAATACATCAGTAGAACCTGTAATACCCCTTTTTACAGCCCAGCCAGGCCCTCAGATGCAGATGGAAAATGTAACCCCACTTTATTATTTTCATTTATTTTTTACCAATGAGCAATGTAATCTATACGCCAGCCAACATATAGCCAACAATCCAAGTTCCTCATATGCCCGTCCTTCTGTTTGGAAACCCCTCACCGTGGAAGAATTTAAAATTTTCCTTGGCCTAACCCTCAACATGGGGCTGACAAAAAAAATGAACTCCATTCCTACTGGTCTACCCAACCAATCCACCACATGCCGGTCTATTCGTCATTGATGCCCAGAACCCGTTATGAGATGATCATGAGATTTTTACACTTCAATAACAATGCCCAATGCCTCCCTCAAAATCATCCCAGTTACGATAAATTATTCAAAATTTGGCCCCTAATCATTTTTTTTTGCACCAGCTTCAAGGAGATGTTTACCCCTGATAGAAATATATGTGTGGATGAATCCCTGGTACACTTCACCAGAAGACTCGGAATAAAACAATACCTCCCCAGTAAAAGAGCCAGACGTGGGGTAAAATTTTATAAGGCGTGTGACAGGGCTACGGGTTACACATAAGACAGACAGCTAAACCCCCCTGGATGCCCTACCTACATGGGAACAAGTGGCAAAATTGTCTGGCAGCTGATCCAACCATTACTTGGGAAAGGTTACCACCTATATATAGACAATTTCTACACTAGTCTCCCACTTTTCCACCATTTGTACCTAAAGAACACTGTGGCCTGTGGGACAGCACGGACCAACTGCAAAGGCTTCCCACAAAGATTGGTCACCAAGAAATTGAAGCAGGGTGAAATGGCCAGTATGCGGACTGAAGTAGTACTAGCGGTGAAGTGGAGAGATTAAAAAAGAGATGTCTACATCCTTTCAACAATACATGACGACACCTTGCTGGAACTTCAGAGAAGAGGAGGCCCCATACAGAAGCCAAAATGTGTGCATGAGTACAACCTATACATGGGGGGGTGGATATGAACGACCAGATGATGCAGCCCTACTTGGCCACCAGGAGATCACTATTTTGGTACAAGAAAGTCGCCATTTATTTGATGCAACTTGCCCTATTTAATTCATATATAATCTTTTTCTAAGTGCACCCAAAGTTCCCTAACCTATCTAAAATTCCAAGAAGACGATGTCACAGCCCTTCTCTATCCCCAAGGCCAAGCCCCTCAACTAATTTGCGCCGATTCATTAGCCAGACTCCATGAAAGACACTTTCCCTAAATCCTCCCTCTTACCCAAACAGGTCGCAAACCCCCAAAAAAATGTTGTGTGTGTGCAAGTAGAGGAATTCGCCGTGACACCCGATACTACTGTCCCCAATGTCCCTCCCAACCAGGCCTTTGTATTGGAACGTGCTATCGGAGCTATCATACTTCACTACACTATAAGTACAGTGAAGATGATTTTTTTCCACTATCTGCCATTTCTGTGAATGACCCGGACTGTTAACGACTATGCCTCTGCCAAACATGTTTCTGCCTTCAATGTGAATTGACCTGGACTGTTAACGACTATGCCTCTGCCAAACAACTTTCTGCCTTCAACGTGAATTGACCCGGACTGTTAAATGACCATGCTTTTTGCCTGCCTCCTGAACTGATCATTTGCCCTGCCACTGTACATCACAGGGGTCTCACATATGGCTCCAGAAAAGGTTTTCCGAGTGGAGAAAACATTTTTCTCCGGGTTTTTAGTTTTCTCGGATTAGGGTCTGGAGACTCGAAGGCTTCGTAGAGATTTGGGTGGGAAGAAGCCTCTACCCCTGTCCTCAGGTCTTACCTGACCAAGGCCCAATGTACAAAGTGCTGCCTGCTGCCACCTGAACTGGTCATGCCTCTGCCTGCCACCTGAACTGGCCATGCCTTTGCCTGCCACATGACCTTACCATGCCTTTGCCTGCCACATGACCTTGCCATGCCTTTGCCTGCCACCTGGACTGGCCATGCCTATGCCTGTTACCTGAACTGCCTGCTAAACCTTGGACTGTACTGAACCATGTTCATACTTTTCCATATCTGTCTGCTGCCTGGACAATTCCTGGACATTTCCTTTGGCTGTCTGGACAAATGCTTTGGCTGCTCTGGAACAGTATTCCTGCCTGCTAAAACCACGGGTGAGCTTTTTTTTACCTTTTGCTCAGTAGAATGTATTTTGGGGTGTAATTCTTGGTGTGTACATGCTATGTGTTAGAAGCCTAGAGGTGCTACTTGCATGTTGGGCCTCTGTATGTGGCCAGGTAGTGGAAATGTCTCACACATGGGGTATCGCCAGACTCAGGACGAGTAGCAGAATGTATTTTGGGGTATCATTTTGGCTATGTACATGCTATATGTAAGAAAGATCTTCTAAATTGACAACTTTGTGAGAAAAAAAATAGGTTTTCATTTTCTTTCCACATTTTCCAAAAACTTGTGGAAAGAAATGACATGTTCAAAAGACTCATTATGCCTCATAGAATATACATTGGGTTGTTTTCTTTCCAAAATGGGGTCATTTTGTGGGTAATTCCATTGTCCTGGTGCTCCAGGGCCTTCAAAAATGTGATAGGTACTCAGGAAATTAAATGTGTAATTTATGCCTTTAGAACGTCTGATGGTGCTATATGGATGTTGGGCCTCTGTATGTGGCCAGGCTGTGGAAAAGTCTCACACATGGGGTATCGCCATACTCAGGATGAGTAGCAGAATGTATTTTGGGGTGTCATTTTGGCTATGTGCATGCTATGTGTTAGAAAGATCTTCTAAATTGACAACTTTGTGAGAAAATAATAGGTTTTCATTTTCTTTCCACATTTTCCAAAAACTTGTGGAAAGAAATGACATGTTCAAAAGACTCATTATGCCTCATAGAATATACATTGGGTTGTTTTCTTTCCAAAATGGGGTCATTTTGTGGGTAATTCCATTGTTCTGGTGCTCCAGGGCCTTCAAAAATGTGATAGGTACTCAGGAAATGAAATGTGTAATTTATGCCTTTAGAACACCTGATGGTGCTATATGGATGTTGGGCCTCTGTATGTGGCCAGGCTGTTGAAAAGTCTCACACATGGGGTATTGCCATACTCAGGACAAATAGCAGAATGTATTTTGGGGTGTAATTGCAATTATTCCTGCACCGTGTGTGAGAAATAACTTGTAAATATGACAATTTAGTGAAGAAAAAAAAATCTATATTTCTTAATTTTCCAAAGCATTGTGGGGAAAAAATTTCAACTTCAAAAAATTCACTATGCCTCTTACTAAATACTTCAGACTGTCTTCTTTCCAAAAAGGGATCATTTTGGGGTTATTGTACTGTCCTGACATTTTAGGGCCTCAAGAAATGAGATCAGTGCATTAGGCCATCAGTGCATTAGGACTGATACATTTTCAATAATGCGTAGCATGGCTTGTAGACTCTATAACTTTCACACAAACCAATGATCATAAAATTATCGGGATTTTTTTTTATCAAAGACATGTGGTAGAATACATTTTTGCCTAAATTTTCAACAAAATTTATTTTTTTTGGTTTCTGTTAAAAGAGAAAGTAGAAAATTTTGGGTGTTTTTAAAAATATTCGCTCTTTTTTCGCTTATATCACAAAAAATAAAAAATGAAGTGGTGAATAAATACCACCAAAAGAAAGCTCTATTTGTGTGAACAAAATGATAAAAATTTCATTTGGGTACAGTGTAGCATGACTGAGTAATTGTCATTCAAAGTGAGAGAGCACTGAAAGCTGAAAATTGGTCTGGGAAGGAAGGGGGTGAAAGTGCCCAGTATTGAGGTGGTTAAGGTTCACCTTTAGTACCATGTTACATGTCATGTCCAAATTTAGGTTGTAATATGTAACATGTTACTATGCAGAACCCCCCGCTCACCTCCCCGCACTCTCTGTTACATTTTTAAAAAGTGATCTGTGAACTACAAGTCCTATCTGCCACTGGCAGACAGCTAATAGTTCTCAATGAACTACAGCTGCACTCATCAGTGCCCTTGTAGTCTATTGACACTTCCTGATGCTGAGTACCTGTCTGCCCATACGGAGGTACAGGCAGATAGATGTCAGCAGTGTCTGTAGAAGCTTGACATTGCATCTGCAATCCACTGATTGCGGGTGCAATGCTTTGCAGGCTCCAAGGTGAAAAAAATAATAAGCGCACATTTTTTTTTTTTTTGACCTGCAAAATCACATGAATTTATCATTTTTTTTACTGAAGGTGAACTTAATCTTTAAGTAGGCTTTACTGTGCAGTGCGAAAATAAATATCCAAATGCTCAGCTATTGTCATATTTAAGCAACTGATAGCTTTCCCAATAACATTTTTTAAACTAATAGTTAATTTTCTGTTACTACAAGTCAGCTGTGTTAGTAACAAAATAATAGGCAAGGCATAAAGAAAAAACTGCTGGAACAAAAAAAACACCTGCATGCTGTGTGAAATTTTGTGAGCTCCAACGTTGCTCAGTAATGTATGATCTAAAGTCTTGGATGAGATTTGTGCATACATAAGAGAGTTTCAGGTGCAGTCCCATATTTAGAAGTTTGTAAATTTGATGAGAACCCCAATCTGTCTGGCTCTGCCTTTCTTCACTCCGGAAGCTTTGTCTGAGTCTCAGAAAACGAGAACAGTAGCTGCCAACTGGAACAGCATTCCTGACACTTTCTCCAGAGCATATCATACTGACAGATCCAATCCTGTGTCTGGCACCATTATTCTCCACTTTCCTTTCATTACAGTTTCCATGCTCATTTTTTTTTTTAATTGTCTGAGCCAAAAGAAACAGAAAGAAGGAGAGCAGAGTTTAAGTAAAATGTGAGTCAATCTTTTTTCACCGTGTATTACAGCACTGGCAAAATATTTTCACTTTATGCAGCTGAGCCGAGAAATGAAAAAGCGGCTTTACCTTAAAGACAGTTTTCCGCTCGTGAAACTGGGCATCTTAGTTTTAAGAAACATAAAAAGAGGCTATGGATACCACATTGTCACTGGTCTTCTAAGGCTTAAAGTTGGTAAACCTAAAAAAAATTTTACTGGCTCTTTAATGTATTTTAATGTGCTTTTTAATCTTACTATTTTATTTGTGCCTGACGGCTTTCCCTAATACCTGGTTGATCCTGCCTGTGCCCCTCCTCTTGAGAGTAAACTGACCACGCTAAGCGTTGCAGCTGATCCATGCTAGCATGGTCAGTTTACGTCTTGTATCATCATGCTACTAGTACAGACAAGAGCACTGCTTGCCTATATCTTCCATAGTCAGTACAAAGCTGTGCCTCCCACCTATCCCTCCTGCCTTAGAGTGACAGTAGAATCCCTACCAGCCCCTCCTCTCCTCCTCTTTGTAAAGCTGCCATGTCTCCCAGGCATATGATCTGAGGAGACAGCAGCTAACAACAGAACAAAACAAAACAACAGCCTTGTAAGGCACTAGACTGAATGCACCTTGATGAAAAGTCCACCGCCATGATTGATCCAGATGTCAATAGTCATTTAGAAGGGCTGCCTCAGAGTGACCACTGAGATAGTGGTGAGTAACACATGAGAACATAACACTGACAAGGTGATCCAGAAATGACATGTGGGTGTCGTATATGCACGATATGATGAGATCTCAAAGGGCTGGCTGGCAGTGATATCAAAAGCCCAGAAGCACAGAGGACAGTGTATACATTAAAACAGTCTTGGTTTATTCCACACACAGTCACCAGTTGATGCCCAACCCCTGGGACGTTTTTAAGGCAGGGCAAAAGAGGGCAGCTGCCCTGAGCCCGGTCATTGTTGTGGGGCCCAAAGCAGCTGCCTCATACTTGCCATCTATCCTGGTTTGAATTCCCTTGTCCCTTGAAATTTTAGTCCTGTGCTGTGTACTAATATCTCAGTGTGAAGTGAAGCTCTGCCCTATTGTTGCGTACAGATGACTCACATGCAGACCCCATGTTTACATGTAAATAACTGGCATTGATATGTAAATAGTGACGGCATTCATATGTAAATAGCGGTGGCCAGCAGCATTGATATGTAAATAAAAGGCGGCATTCATATCTATATCATGCCCCCTGAGGTTATATACACCATCACCTATACTGAATGCTGCCCACTGGAGATTTAAAGGGGCATGCTTGAAAGTCCTGCCTGCAACTGTAGTCCTTAAGCCTACAATCAGCCGATTCTGCAAAGGTAAGCAAATAGGCGGAGGGGGGTAGTGTGGGGTGTGCAGAGGTAGGCAGCAAAGGAATTACAGTTTGGGGTGTATAGAGGTAACGAAGGTGGGTGCAAGGATGAACAGAGGAAGCAGGTAGAGTTAAAGGGGGGGGTTGGAGTAGAGAGGATGGGGGAGGTTTGGGGTGCAGAGGTTAGCAGGGGTTTTAGGATGCAATGGTGTACTGACAGGGTGGATAAAGATGTAGGTGGCGTATAGGGCAGCCCATTCATTTCAACAATTGATGGCACTGCTGTGTATTCGCTAAAGGGCAGCATGTTTCTGTGGTGTCAGGAAAGCGATTTTGCATGCATTTCCAACACACAAATGTGAATGCAAGCTAAATGTCTCAGTTACATTGGTGGTCAGTGTAAATCTTCTCTTTACATTGGTGCTTGGTGTAGAATACTTTAATTCACACTAGTGGCCAGTGTGAATGTCCCCCTTACATTAGTGGTCAGTGTAAATCCCTTCTTACATTGGTGGTTGCTGTGAATGCTTATTTTACATTAGTGGCCAGTGTTAACCCCTATTATATTGGTAGTTGGTAAAAAAAAATCAGCATTGCCATTGATCACACCCTCCCCTCCCCCCAGCACTGCCACTGATCCCTATGAGTTTTCTGTCTATTAATGGTGTAACAGGTAAAAATTCTGCGCTCACCCAATCAACTGATGAATTTCAGGTGATATAACTGTGATGTGCTCAAAAAACAAATAGTGAGTATTTAATAAATCTGATGGGACTGTATGTACTCCAACCTAATATGAATGTACCAACAATTGTGCAGCAATCTAAAAGAATTAATACTCAATCCATAAACAAAACATATAAAACAAAAAAGATGCGCAAATTGCAAATGAATAATCAAGTGATTGAACACTGACTAAAAATCAGTATAACAACTAATTCTAAATATGGTGAAAAACTTGACCCTTTGTATTTATCTCCAAACATAAAACTAAAAAAAGGGGGGGGGTAAAACACACAAAAAAAAGTGAAATGTTCTTTTAAAAAAAATGTGTATATATAGTCCCGCAAAAACAGTGTTTTAACAGTGTTTAGAAACACAAGTCATTAAGAGGATAAAAAACATCCAAAGGCGCTGTTGTAATTCAGACAACTATCAAAGGTGTAGCAGTCTCCAGAGTGCAGTGCTATTCACTTGTCAGACAGCCTGCTTATGTGGGATAATCCATACATATCAGATATCATGCATTTGACCATAGATCAGTTTCAAAGATCATAGATCAGAGAAAAACGGCTTCAGATGTTCATACCGACAGCCAGTCTGTTAGACACCTCCATACAGGGATCGCTCGTATGGTATAGCCTTTGGGCGGGTATCTGGTTGTTCACCTCTGATCAGCTGCTCTAATCCCTCCATAAGTATAAGTGAATGTTGCCACTCCGTGAGCATTCAACTCAAAGAAGTTCATTAGGTAGAAAATGCAATGTTGAAACAAAGAGAGGAGAACTTCATAGTGCACCAAGCAAATGGCGCTTTATTAAAAAAAAAAAATCCTTAAAGCACAGCAAAAGCACAGCAAAATGAAAACAAAATTTTAAAATCTTAAAAACAGTTGCTAGTGTTCAGGTAGCCTGCTGATATGTGGTAATGTCTAAGGACTGTTTCCCACCGACATGTTTCCCTATTAAAAGCATCTACTGGGAATGGAGATATTAATGAGTCTGCTCACCTCCCCAGTCCATGGTGTGCAGGCAGGGGGCAGATGATGTGCTGTAACCTCTAGCAACCAATCAGCGAGCAGTAATGATGTGCAGTAACCTCTAACAACCCATCAGTGAGCAGTTTTACTATACAGTAATCTCTAGCAACCAATTAACAAGCATAAATCATGTACTGTAACCTCTAGCAACTAATCAGTGAGCTGTAATGTGTGCTGTAACCTCTAGCAACCAGTCAGTAAGTGGTAATGATATGCTGTAACCTCTGGCAACCAATCGCTGTCTGATCTGATACAGTAAACTCATTTTGAGTCTAGCTGCTATTTATAGTATGCCTCAGAGCAGTTGGAGAGCAAAATTGCATTGGGGGGCCCAAGAAAATTTTTGCCCAGTGTCCAATCAATATTAAAGATGGCCCTGACCAACCCCATACCACAGGCATGCAGGATATACTGGGGAACTGTTCTATCGATGAGGACCGTAGGTTCCGTGTTGGAACAACCTCGTCAGCTGCAGCAAGGAGGCGGGCAGACCCACATCACTGCAAGTAATTTAGTCGGAACCAGGAAGTCTGTGGTGGGGGACAATCAGACTGCCATATAAAGGGAAGAATTCCGGCGCTCCAAATAATGCCCTTAATATTTTATTTAGTAGCAAATCTTTTTAGATCAATGCTATGATCTAATATAAAAAGGAGGCAGCCATCCTCAGAGGGTGCCTCTGTAAACAAGTGGGAAAATAAGGGGGGGGCAAATGAATTAATCCTACTGGTTTCAGTATATTTTGTGTAAGGTGTACACTTACAGGTCCATGGGGTGAAGATGTCCATCAAAGATAAAAACGTCCTGGGGTACTCTGATGCTGCTCTGCAGGCTCCGGTATTAATCCCTCGGCCGTAGGGGTGTTGAATTCGGTCAAAGGCTTCTGTGCAGTTTCCACTTGACAGGAAGCTCCACACTGACCAGTCTGGAAGTGACATCACCACGGCAGGGCGGGCATCCAAGCTGAGGATTTGCAATGCAGGAAATGTACAGGCTACGCACTCGAAGCTCACAGCTCCTTCTACTGGCCTATTGCTCTTGGGAGGAGAGCAGTTTAAGTACCTGGGTAAAATGTCAGCGGCCATAGAACTATAACGGTCAGTGGAGCAACACTAGTAAAAAGTCCTTTTTTAAATGTATTAGAAACAAAATGTTTAATAAAAGATAAGATATGTGAGAAGGTGAAAATGAGAACAGAATTAAAATGCACTATAAAAATCAAGTAATGGAACACATTGTTGGGAATACGTATAAGAAAAAAGATACAAAAAAGGGAATAAAAATAAAAACAAATGGAAATGGGGGGGGGGGGGGGGGGATTATTCTTTTGGGACAAGGAGTAACTTTTTTTTTTTTTAACAGAAAATTTTTTATTAAACAAATCAGCATTACAATACAAGATAAGTTAGTACATTCAATGCAGAAAGGATAATGACAGTAAGATCTACCTTTAACCTATAGCCTCTGTTTATAGGTGGAGGGGGGAGGGGAGGAGAGAGAGGGGGCGAGAGGGAACGAGCATAAGGAGAATAGGCATGGGATACATGATGTCCTCCAATGTGTTTCACGGCATGATTATGGGGAAGGGGGTTCAGGGACCCCAGAGGCGTCCACCCAAGAGGACCAGATTTTATCAAACTTCCCTGGGCATTGCCTATTTTCATATGTCAATCTATACAGGAGAAGTGCCATGTTCACCGACCTTCTCCACGAGACCAGAGTAGGAGGCTCTGCTAGTTTCCACCCCAGTAAGATTTCACGCCTAGCATAATATAATGCGAAGGTAAGGCACAATTTACTATACCTGTCTCCCTCAACATCCTCCAAATGGCTGAGCAATAATATCTGAGGATCGACAGGTACATTAAAACCCGTGACATTGCTCAGTGTGGAGGCCACTGCTGACCAAAAGGGTCGGAGTTTGGGACAGGACCAGACCATGTGCCAGAAGGTGCCTACCTCCTGTCTGCATCTCTGACAATTGGGATCTCTTTGATTGTAAATGCGCACCAGTCTCTGTGGGGTGAAGTACGCTCTGTGTAGGAACTTAAATTGTATGAACCTATCTTTTGCCGCGATCATGGAAGGAATGTAGGAGATTAAACACTCCTTCCATTCCTCCTCGTCCAAGGAAGGAATATCAACCCTCCACTTTTCCCATGTCTTAGTTAATTTGGTGTCATACTCTACTGTAAGGTATAGATATAATGTTGAAAGTGGCTTCCCCATCACACTGGAAATCAAGAGCCGTTCAATGGAGTCTGGTTCCAAAATAAGGGGGGCAGGGAACTGAGCTTCAAAGGCATGCTTTAGCTGCCAGTACCTGAATTGGAAGGAGGGTGGGATAGCAAATCCTTGCCTCAGGGCCTGGAAGGTCATAAGCCTACCGTCCTGAACTATATGTTTTAATGTAAGAATACCCTTTTTTGCCCATAGAGAGGGGTCTGGTATACTGTGGAAATGAGGGAGCATAGGGTTACCCCATAGGGGCATATGAGGTGAGATATGATTAGGTTTGCTGTATATCTTCCTAGCCTCCTGCCAAACCCTTACGGTGGTTCGCATCGGAGTTGTCATGGACGGGCTAGCCCTGAGTCTACGAAACGGGAGATTACTCAGGGCAGCAAAGGAACCCAGAATGGCTGCTTCCAGAGTGACCGCTGGATTCTGTGTGGGCTGGGAGAACCACCACCGAATCGTGACAAGAACAGCTGCCCAATAATAAATTTGAAAATTCAGTAGTGCCAGACCCCCTCCCGAAAGTGGGAAATATAGGATCTGCTTGGCCACCCTGGGTGGCCTCCCAGCCCAGACAAAGTGTATCAGCAGACTCTCCAACCTTTGGAAAAAAGCCCTAGGGATGTGTATGGGTGTGTTACGAAAAAATATAAATATTTGGAAAGGTAAATCATTTTTAGCAGATTTACTCTGCCGACCGGAGTTAGTGGAAGGGAACGCCAAGCAGCGCACTTAGCCGTTACCTGTGTCATGAGTGGCCGCAAATTGTTGTCCATGTAGTCCTATACTTTACCACTAATTTTAATCCCCAGGTACTTGAAGTCATCTACCCATTTAAGCTGCGAATGTGGAACCCTAGAAGTCGAGGGATGGAGCAGGAACAGGACCGACTTGTCCCAATTGATACGGATCCCCGAGTACACGCCGAATCAGTTAATCAGGCCTAATGCAGTCTGTAAAGAGGACGACGCATCCGCTAAATAGAGCAGAGCGTCGTCCGCGTACAGTGATATCTTATCCTCGATTGGGCCCACCTGAAGCCCCCTTACGCAGGGGTCGGCCCTCAGCAATATAGCCAGGGGCTCCATTGCCAGAGCAAATAAACCCAGGGAGAGGGGACACCCCTGTCTCATGCCCCGAAATAATTTAACTTTCTCTGATAGGCATCCGTTGGTGCGTATTCTGGCGAAAGGGCCATGGTACAGCATGTGGAGCCATTTCGGGAAGCCCGGACCAAACCCGAATCGCGCAAGCACTTCCCATAAGTAGCCCCACTCGACGGAGTCAAAAGCCTTCTCCGCGTCGAGTGAGGCCACCGTTCCCTTGGTCGTCTCGTCTGCCCTATCTATGTGAGTATGAAGGCGTCTAATATTAATGTCAGTACCTCTCCCAGGCATAAAGCCTGTTTGATCCCTGTGGATCAGGGCAGTAATGACCAAGTTGAGCCTATTAGCCAATACATTTGCCAGTACTTTTGCATCCACATTCAGGAGGTATATGGGGCGATACGAGGAGCATAATGTAGGGTCTTTCCCTGGCTTGGGGATCACCACTATGATCACTTCACTCATTGTATCCGGGAGTTTGTCGTGGCGCGTCGATGCCGAGAAGAGGCCCTGAAGTTTATCAACTAATTCTGTAGCATATTGTTTGTAAAACTCCACAGGGATACATTTTGTTGGAATGCAGCCGTCACTATAGAGGAGGCTGAGAATAGCGCCCTGGAGTCTCAATATGTCCTCTCTAAAGATCTGATTACCTGTCTGGATATGCAGGCTGCCTACCGTGAAGTAGTTCTCCTAAGGCTGACTAAGGCCAAAAAAAATCAGTTGGCACAAACACAGCGCATCTTTGAACAGGGGGAGAGAACTCGGCGTCTTCTGGTCTGGCTGGCAAAAGAACAACAGCCGGTTACCAGCATAGCCCACATTAAAGACGGCCTTGGTGCGACTGCGATTGACCCACAGACTGCTTTGCCTCTTATTACAAATCCATATACTCAACTAGGGTAGCGTACTCAAACGAGGAACTAGGAGACTATCTGGATCAGATTGCCTTTCCCAAGCTCACTGAGGTGGCTAGGGACAGCTTGGATAGCCCAATAACCCTCAAGGAAGTGCAGCAGGCGCTAGGTGCCCTACAGGTGGGGAAGACTCCTGGGGCAGATGGCTTGCCAACGGAGTTTTATAAACAATACGGTAAACAACTGCTGCCCAGACTGCACGACATGATGGCTAAAGCCTTGGAGGGGGGTGTTTTTCCTGCTTCCATGGCGGAGGCAATCATTGTGGTGATTCCCAAACCAGATAAGGATCCTGGACTATGCACATCATACCGGCCCATATCCTTGCTTAATGTTGATGTTAGGCTACCTACCAGGGTATTGGCTAGTACAATAAATGACGTTATCCTCACCCCGATCCATGAGGATCAGACAGGGATTATGCCTGGTAAAGGGATGGATATCAACCTCAGGAGACTGTATACAGTTCTGGCATCCGCAGATTATCTCACTCCATCGGATGCGGTGGCCTCTCTTGATGCTAAAAAAGCATTTGATTTAGTAGAGTGGGTCTATCTGTGGGAGGTCCTATGTCGCATCGGGCCTAATTTCATCTCGTGGGTTCAGGCCCTATACAGTTCTCCAAGGGCTAGAGTATGAATGGAGATCAACCCTCTCCCCGCCCTTCCAGCTTCATAGAGGTACGAGAAGGGGGTGCCCCCTGTCTCCGGCCCTCTTCGCGCTGGCTATTGAGCCAATGGCGATTCTCCTGCACTCTTCGGAGGCAATGGACGGGATTCCCATAGGCCCAGTACAAGAGAGGATTTCCCTCTACGCTGACGATACCCTTTTGTATCTGCTAAATTATAAGGATTCCCTGGGGGTGGCCTTATCTATCATAGACATGTTTGGCCGGTACTCTACATTAATTGGGGTAAGTCGGTATTATTCCCTCTGTCCTCTGCAGCACTGCCAACCGATACCCCACTACAAACTGTCTCTCAGTTCAAGTATTTAGGTGTCATTATACACAGAGATTTATCACAGTATATCAATCTAAACCTGACCTTGGTGATCTCTTCCCTGTCTAGGAGATGCACTGTCTGGAAAACATTGCCCCTTGCCCTAGTTGGCAGGGTTAATCTAATTAAGATGTCAATTCTCCCTAAATTCTTGTACCTCTTTAAGCAGACCCCGACCCCATCCCAACTCCCCTTTTTAAAAAAATGAATAGCATAATCACTTAATTTCTCTGGCTTGGTGGTACGCCCAAGATAGCGAAAGCGACATTACAAATCCCGACCTCCTTGGGGGGCCTGGCTCTACCCTGTTTTATTAAATATTATTGGGCTGCGGTCCTGGTCACGGTACATTGGTGGCTCTCGGAAGAGCCAGCCAACCCGGCTGCCATTCTTGAAGCAGCTCTGCTGGGCTCCTATGCCGAACTGAGGAATCTGGTCCACCGCAGACCCTGGTCCAATATCCGAATTACCACCTCAATAAGAACTACATTAAAGGTGTGGGATACTGTCTGGTATAAGGTGGAGAAATTGGACACTTGGTCCCCGCACACCCCACTTTGGGGTAATCCTCGATTGCCCCAATTTGAAACCATCCCTGATCCAGTGATATGGGCACGGTTTGAAATCAAGACACTGGGAGACATAGTGACCAATGGCAGACTGCTTAGCTTTGATGACCTCAAAAGGCCCTGGACTCTGCCTAACCATATGCTATTTAGATACTTACAACTAAGACACGCATTCCAGGCTCAATTTCCATGAACCATTAGGTTAGAAGTTCATGCTGTGGAGGCCTTTTTGAGGGCCTCGGGGACGGGCGGGACTTTGTCTGCCCTTTACTCCATTCTGGCGGGACTTGATACCTCGAAGGTCTCCCAGTTGCTTTCAGCATGGCAATCGGACATCCCGGCGCTGACTGACGACGACTGGGAGGAGGGCATCCAACAGTACATCCCATTAATGATCTCAGCCAGGAACTGTCGCACACAATTGAAGTTCATACATTGGGTCTACTACTACCCAGAAAGACTGGCTAGAATATACCCTGACAGACAACCGACCTGCCATAGATGCAGTGCAGAGGATGGATCCTTCTTCCATGTGGTATGGTCGTGCACACAGTTGAGGCCCTTCTGGAGGGGGGTGGTGGAGGTAATAAACTCCATAGGTAAACTGAGGGTCCCTTGTGACCCAATACCCCTACTACTGGGTATTTGCAACACATTAGAGGCCCCACAATCTAAAAAGCTATTTGTATTTTATGCCACTTTTTATGCTAGGAAAGAAATCCTGATGCAATGGAACAGGCCCCTTCCCCCCACGGTCCAACAATGGCAATCCCTGATAGATCTAGCACTGCCATTGTATAAGTTGACGTACATGGTACTTAATTGCCGAAAAAATTTGACAAGCTATGGGCGGCCTGGGTCCACGAGCGACGGTTGCCTCTGAGATAGGACTTGGAACAAGGTAGCACAGATGATCTGAGATAGGTAGGACTGCACATAATGCTCAACGATGGTAACTCCTGGATGACCTAGAGTGGAACCCCCTCTTTCCCTCATCCCCTCCACCCCCCTTGTTCCCCCCTTGCCCTCCCCCCATCCCTCTCCCCCCCTCTTCCCTTTCCTTCACCCCCCCAGGGCATTTGGAGCTTCTCTCCCCATCTCTCATATGCTTCCAGCTTACCCTGCTGTGCCCCCTGATGATAGCTTCTCCCTCACTTATGTTCTGATACCAAACTGCCATAACACTACCGAATGGATTATACTGAGCTTGGGTAATTAATGTATTGTCGATGAAAATGTACCACTGTTTTTTTTCTCTGTTCTGTCTGAAACTTAGATAAACTTTTCTGTTAAAAAAAAAAAAGATGGGGATTATCACACACAGGGGAAACTCCTTATAGAAAATTTTCAGGACAAAGGATACCCCTCCTACTTTAGTCCAAAAAGCTTTCCTTTAGCATGCCTCAAAACCCCCTCCAAAGTCTAAGCCATCAGATGATCCAAACCAACATAATTCACAACCCAATTTCATGATTGTCATAAAAAAATGGAGAATATACTAGCAAAATATTGGTCCATTCTGCTTGGTGACCCTTTTTTGGGCTCTTCTCTTACCCAACCACCCAAGGCCTCCTATCGCAAAGCCAAGAATTTAAAGAGTAAAATAGCACCCAGCAAAATTCAAACCAGTCTACCCACACATACCATTACCCTAATTCCATAAGTGGGAATGTTCCAATGTAAGACAAAATTATGACTAACTTGTCAGATTGTTGATCATGGTCAAAAACCCTATACCATTAACAGTAAAACATACACTATAAAATAATTTTACAACTGTTCAAGTGAATACGTGGTGTATTGTCTAACCTTCCCCTTCGGCCTCTTCTATGTGGGCATCACCATATGTACCTTGCGCCAATGATTTGGCGAACACAGGCGTTTCATTGAGAAGGGATGGGACAAACACAGTGTCCCTCTGCATTTTCTCAAGGAGCATTGCAAATCCACCATGGGTCTCAGAGTCTGGGTCATCAAGGTCATCCCCAGAGGTCTTCCTGCTGCGGAACACTTTAAACACTTATGTCAGCAGGAGACCTACTGGATATACTAGTTGAATACTCTCTCACCATGGGGACTCAAAGAAATAGAGACACATTCCTTATTATAGTCCCATTTTATCACCTTTCCTCCTTTTTTTTGGTGTCACAGTGTAATTATTATGGTCGGTTTTTACCCATTCGTGGACATTGAGGTCCTCACAAGTTGGGGATGGTGCTATCCAATACGCATAGTAAGTAACTCCTTGCCCAAAAAGAATAATCCTCCCCTTTTCCATTTGTTTTTATTTCTATTCCCTTTTTTATCTTTTTTCTTATATTTATTCCCAACAATGTGTTCCGTTACTTGATTTTTATAGTGCATTTTAATTCTGTTCTCATTTTCACCTTCTCACATATCTTATCTTTTATTTTTTCATTAAAAATTTTGTTTTTAATACATTTAAAAAAGGACTTTTTACTAGTGTTGGTCCACTGGCCGTTATAGTTCCATGGCCGCGAACATTTTGCCCAGGTACTTAAACTTCTCTCCTCCCAAGAGCAATAGGCCAGTAGAAGGAGTTGTGAGCTCCGAGTGCATAGCCTGTACATTTCCTGCATTGCAAATCCTCAGCTTGGATGCCTGCCCTGCCGTGGTGATGTCACTTCCGCTTCCGTGTTCCAGACTGGTCAGCGTGGAGCTTCCTATCAAGTGGACACTGCACAGAAGGCTGTGACCGAATTCAACACCCCCACGGCCGATGGATCAATACCAGAGCCCACAGAGCTGCATCAGAGTACCCCAGGATGTTTTTATCTTTGATGGGCATCTTCACCCCATGGACCTGTAAGTGTACACCTTACACAAAATATACTGAAAACAGTAGGATTCATTCAGTTGGCGCCTCCCCCCTCTCTTACTTTTTCTCTTTGACAATCAGACACCAGAGAATCACGCCGGTTGCCAGGATAACCTGTTTCGAGGTACGCCCCTTTCTCAAATCCAAAGCAGCTAACAACAGGTCAGATATGCATTGCTCCACTTGGCAATGAGAAAATTATCTAAAGTAATTTCCAAACTTAGCTGTGGTAAGGGGGAAGTGACATTTGGCACTTGGACTGACTGTATTTCATTTGTTTTTTTTGCCTTGGAAACTCAGAAGCTCAATGGCAAGGTAATTTAATGTAATTTGATGTCAATGACGTAATCCCCCCAACTCTGCACATGCCCACTAGCTGGTCCGTGAATTGCTCAGGATGTTATAGCAATCACATCACCTTCCCTTTAGAAGTCATAGAATTTGATACAGGCAAGTTATTTTAAAAAACAAACCATGGATTTGTGATAGTCATACATTTCTCCACAGAATAATGTTTTTTTCAGATTAGCGACGTTTACAACTAGGGATGAGCTTCGTGTTCAAATCGAACGCATGTTTGACTCGAACATTGCCTGTTCGGTCGTTCGCCGAATTCCGAACGATATGGGCCATCCACGCCAAATTCGAGTGGCGCGTCACAGCCCATAATTCACTGCGGCATCACAATGCATTGCTGGCTGATGATTGGCCAAGCATGCACTATGACCCGCATGCTTGGCCAATCACAGCGCCGTCTGTACAGAGAGCCGTAATTGGCCAAAGCCAGGGTGGCTTTGGCCAATTATGGCTCACGGGGTTTAGTACATGCCCCACACTATATATGGCCGCCTACACAGTGGCCCTGTGTAGTGTGTTCCGGCGTTGAGAGAGAGATAGATAGACAGAGAGACAGTGTCATTTGATTTAAGTTAGACAGAGTAGGCAGGCGAGTCAGTTAGCTGCACATACACTGTAAGTTTAACTAGATCTGTTCCTGTTATTCTCTTCCTACTACTGACAGGCAGGCAGGTGTTTTTACAGTATACAGCTACCTGAAGAAAATTGCTGGTGTTCTTCTGATCCTATTAGTCCTATTAGCTACAGTATTTACAGTTAGTGTAGTGCGTCCTCTGCACAGTGTGCACCTAAAGCTACCTGAAGAAAATTAGTGTTCTTCTGATCCTATTAGTACAGTACCGCAGTCAGCTGTAGTATTTACAAGTTAGTGTAGTGCGTCCTCTGCACAGTGTGCACCTAAAGCTACCTGAAGAAAATTAGTGGTCTTCTTCTGATCCTATTAGTACAGTACCACAGGCAGCTGCAGTATTTACAAGTTAGTGTAGTGCGTCCTCTGTACAGTGTGGACCTAAAGCTACCTGAAGAAAATTAGTGGTGCTCTTCTGATCCTATTAGTACAGTACCACAGGCAGCTGTAGTATTTACAAGTTAGTGTAGTGCGTCCTCTGCACAGTGTGCACCAAAACTACCTGAAGAAAATTAGTGGTGTTCTTATGATCCTATTAGTACAGTACCACAGGCAGCTGTAGTAATTACAAGTTAGTGTAGTGCGTCCTCTGCACAATGTACACCTAAAACTACCTGAAGAAAATTAGTGGTGTTCTTCTGATCCTATTAATACCACAGGCAGGCAGCTACAGTATTTACAGTTAGTACACTGTGTCCTCTGCACAGTGTGCACCTAAAGCTACCTGAAGAAAATTAGTGGTGTTCTTCTGATCCTATTAATACCACAGGGAGGCAGCTACAGTATTTACAGGTAGTGTAGTGCGTCCTCTGCACAGTGTGCACCTAAAGCTACCTGTAGAAAATTAGTGGTGTTCTTCTGATCCTATTAGTACAGTACCACAGGCAGCTGTAGTATTTACAAGTTAGTGTAGTGCGTCCTCTGCACAGTGTGCACCTAAAGCTACCTGAAGAAAATTAGTGGTGTTCTTCTGATCCTATTAGTACGATGAACAAAGAAAGGGAGACCAACTTGTTTAGGAGAGAGGCCGTGCCACGTCCAATATTACATAAACACAAGAAAAGGGGTTCCCCTAGATGGACTTTACCGGCACTTGCATGATAGAAAAAAGTTTAGGAATAGAATCTATAATACATCATAAAAAAAATGTATGTTTTATTCAATTAGGAAGATACAAATATTAAAAACAAAGTGAATATCATCAGTAACAAAGCAGTACTAATAGGTAAATACGTGAAACAGTCAAGTAATCAGCAATGGTGAAAAAAGACCTCTTTTCAAGCCCGACGCGTTTCGGGGTGTTTAGTGTTTCTAGGGTCCTTCTTCAGGGGCATGATCGAAAAGAGGGGTTCATCTAAATATATTGGAAAAAATATATATAAATAAGACTGTAGGAATGTAAACCGGGGTCAAATAGTACACAGGTTGTCAATAGATATCCAATGGGGGGTTTTTAATGATCCAATGATCACCTACCTGGGAAAGTTCCATTAACTGCTTGTAGGAAGAAGTTTAAAAACACAAAGCCACTGAAAAAGAGCAGGGTGTCGGTGGGCAATTTAGGATGTAAAAGGTAATACGTGCTAATAATAGATGGTATAGGCTGCAAGAAGGTAGGCAGTAATCTCCATATAGGAGTATGGCACTATACCCATCCCGCCCGACCCGGGCATGCGCAAGCCAGAGCGGTAAGCTGAGGTCACAGGAAGGCGCCCCTAAAAATGAAAAAATTAAGGTACCTTAGCAGGAATACAATATATGTAAAGAATCAATGCAAAAATGACAGACCAAAAAAGTGTACAAAGGATATGCATCTATATTTCATATTAGAGTGGTAGCTGTCAAGTATATGCATATAAAAAACAAAATAGTCAAGGCAGAGTAACCGAGGAGGGGCAAAAATAATGTACAAAAATAATAATGAAAAATAATAATATACTTTATAGAGAGCAAAGGTAATAAAAGTATGTATATATATGATAATTATTGAAGCAAAATTAGTGCATGTTGGAAAAAATGCCTAATTGGAGATATATAATAAGGAAGTATATGTTCAAATGAGTACATATATCATAAGAGGTTTTTTGGTTAAAAGACTAAAATACTTTGGACAAAAAATGGCATCAAGATATTAAATCCATATGTCAAGGACAAATGTGAACCTGAAAAGGCCGTGTGTATAAATTCCCATTAGCCTGCAGGAGATGGAGTATTACCATAGCAGGAAAGGAAGTAGTAACGAGACAAAAGACAATACATTCCTGTAGCCCGAGAGGAATGGGTACTAAGGAGGAGAAGTATAAAGCATCTATAATAATAATCTTTAAGAAGGAGAGGGATGAACAAAAAATGTAAGTAGATGAACATACCTATGAGGGTGAGAGTGTAGACACGGCCAGCCACGCGAACCTGCATCCAGCATGTAGAGCGCTATAGCAGGAAATGAGTGGGGCCTGTTTAAATATATGACAGGCTCCAATCAGCTGGCGTCAATAAGACGCACAGCTGTGTAGTGGAGGCCATCAGCTGGGACGCCTAATAAAACCTCCCGAAGTGAGGGTGCGCGGCGCCGCCCCTACCGCGCATGCGCGAAAGCGCAATGACGTTGGAGCGACGTCGCGCACACCCGCCCCACCAGCACGGAAGTGCCCACTCCAGCGAACTGGGCATGCTCGCCGGAGTGGCAACATGGAGGCGGTGGGCGTGAGGCGGAGCCAACGCCCAGCAACCTCCCTAAATACCGCCCCAAGGATGTAGGTCTGGGGCGGTTTTCCGTGCCGGGCCACCGCTCTGGCCGCACACGCCTCGGGGGGGGCGGGGAGTGGGAAAGTTAACCATAAAAAGAAAAACATATGGAAGTGTTTACATCCTAAGTAAGATGGAAAAAATACCACCGAAAAAGGGATATGGAAAAGTCAAAATAATAATATAGACATTTAGGACTACCTAAGACGGTGAAAAATTAAAAAATGATGAATAGATGAAAGTTAAACTTAAACCCTGCTGAATCTCAGTGGCCTTAATGGAAGTGTATGGAGAGGAGACTGGGACATGTCACAAGACGGTAAAATCTTGAACAAGGGGGGGGTCAGCAAAATCGGATGTTGAACAATGTAATAGTGAAGTAAGCAGAAACGGATAGTAAGATCTCTTAATTCAGGACATTATAATAAGTAGAGACACCAACAAAGACATCCAATAAGGAGTCTGGCATAGGGTAACAAAGGACTAAACCACAGGTTGAAATACAATTAATACTGACACAAAATAGAAAACAGGCAATAGTATATATACAAGCATGAGGGGGTTCCTGGAGGGGAACCAACCCAGCTGATTGTATGGATCTGATACGTGGTTCCCTGTAATAAACCGATCAATATATGAGTGCACAGTAAAAGCACAGAGAAAAAAAAAAAAAAAAGGGGAGGAGCAGGGAGGTATGTATGAGGCCAGACAATCAGCTGGGTGTACAAAGTTAGGTGTGATACCAAAAAATGGGACACAGCAAATGAGGGTACCCGTGATAGAAAATAGATAAAGGGTAGATAAAAGGGGGGGGGAGGGGGGGGGGGAGGGAAGGGAGAAAGGGAACTGGAAATAGATGAAAAAGGGGGAAGGAATTATTTTTCCATTCCTCCAGAATTGAAGCCTTCTAAAAAGGGTTTAAAGCAAACAGCTTCATTGAGGCCCGGGGGTGTAGTGGCCTTTAATAAATGAATCCATTTTAGTTCTCGCTGGAGTAAAATTTTATTCCAGTCGCCCCCTCTGGGGTTGGGATGTATGCGATCCAAAATTAAAAATTTGATAACGGGAAACTTGCCCCCATGTACCAAGGCCACATGCCGACCCAGGGGGAGATCCGGGTCAGCTGTTTTCATAGACAGAATATGTCTATATGCTCTTCGCCAGAACTCAAGTTTGGTCTTACCTATGTAAAAGCAACCGCAGTTACACTGGAGCAGATAAACCACACCAGTGGTCCTGCAGTTGGCAAAATGTTTAGGAGAAAAAGTTTTCCCATTAGGGAGGGTAGGGTTTTTCTGGGTCAGCATGTAGCCACAGTAATGGCAAGTACCGCAGGCAAATGTACCCCTGTATTTACAATGAGTTGTTGTTAATCTAAATTCGCTGTTGGTGATTTTGTCCCTAATAGAGGTCGCTCTCCTAAATGTAAAAGCGGGTTTTTCTGGTACTAGATGGCCCAGACTAGGGTCGAGAACCAGTAAATGCCAGTATCTTTCAATTATTCTTTTAGCTTGCTGGTGTTGTTGATTGTAGGTTGTAATTATACTAAGATGGCGTGGATCTCTTTGTTGTTTAGTAGAATGGAGAAGCGTTAGTCTGGGTTTGTCAATTGCTTTTTTAAAAGCCTTTTTTAGGGATTTGTGAGAGTATCCACGTATTAGTAGTCTGTCTCGTAAGGCAGCGGCTTCTTTAAGAAAGGTTTCATTATCAGTGCAGTTGCGCTTGATCCTGATGTATTGCGAGTAGGGTATGGAATCAATTAAGGGTTTAGGATGGAAGCTAGCGGCATGCAATATGGTATTGCCAGCCGTGCTTTTTCTAAAAAGCTTCGTAGAAAGCTTGCCTAGTCCATCTTTGAAGACTTCGATGTCTAGGAAGGTTACATGAGTGTTGTTAAAGGACATAGTAAATGTCAAATTGAAGTCATTCTTATTCATCCTGGATATGAACTGCTCGAGTACATCCGGGGGGCCCTCCCAGACGACAAAAATGTCGTCTATATATCGATACCACCCCTGAATATGGCTAGTATACTAGCCATATCCAGGGGTGGTATCGATATATAGACGACATTTTTGTCGTCTGGGAGGGCCCCCCGGATGTACTCGAGCAGTTCATATCCAGGATGAATAAGAATGACTTCAATTTGACATTTACTATGTCCTTTAACAACACTCATGTAACCTTCCTAGACATCGAAGTCTTCAAAGATGGACTAGGCAAGCTTTCTACGAAGCTTTTTAGAAAAAGCACGGCTGGCAATACCATATTGCATGCCGCTAGCTTCCATCCTAAACCCTTAATTGATTCCATACCCTACTCGCAATACATCAGGATCAAGCGCAACTGCACTGATAATGAAACCTTTCTTAAAGAAGCCGCTGCCTTACGAGACAGACTACTAATACGTGGATACTCTCACAAATCCCTAAAAAAGGCTTTTAAAAAAGCAATTGACAACCCCAGACTAACGCTTCTCCATTCTACTAAACAACAAAGAGATCCACGCCATCTTAGTATAATTACAACCTACAATCAACAACACCAGCAAGCTAAAAGAATAATTGAAAGATACTGGCATTTACTGGTTCTCGACCCTAGTCTGGGCCATCTAGTACCAGAAAAACCCGCTTTTACATTTAGGAGAGCGACCTCTATTAGGGACAAAATCACCAACAGCGAATTTAGATTAACAACAACTCATTGTAAATACAGGGGTACATTTGCCTGCGGTACTTGCCATTACTGTGGCTACATGCTGACCCAGAAAAACCCTACCCTCCCTAATGGGAAAACTTTTTCTCCTAAACATTTTGCCAACTGCAGGACCACTGGAGTGGTTTATCTGCTCCAGTGTAACTGCGGTTGCTTTTACATAGGTAAGACCAAACTTGAGTTCTGGCGAAGAGCATATAGACATATTCTGTCTATGAAAACAGCTGACCCGGATCTCCCCCTGGGTCGGCATGTGGCCTTGGTACATGGGGGCAAGTTTCCCGTTATCAAATTTTTAATTTTGGATCGCATACATCCCAACCCCAGAGGGGGCGACTGGAATAAAATTTTACTCCAGCGAGAACTAAAATGGATTCATTTATTAAAGGCCACTACACCCCCGGGCCTCAATGAAGCTGTTTGCTTTAAACCCTTTTCAGAAGGCTTCAATTCTGGAGGAATAGAAAAATAATTCCTTCCCCCTTTTTCATCTATTTCCAGTTCCCTTTCTCCCTTCCCTCCCTCCCCCCCCCCCCCTTTTATCTACCCTTTATCTATTTTCTATCACGGGTACCCTCATTTGCTGTGTCCCATTTTTTGGTATCACACCTAACTTTGTACACCCAGCTGATTGTCTGGCCTCATACATACCTCCCTGCTCCTACCCTTTTTTTTTTTTTTTTCTCTGTGCTTTTACTGTGCACTCATATATTGATCGGTTTATTACAGGGAACCACGTATCAGATCCATACAATCAGCTGGGTTGGTTCCCCTCCAGGAACCCCCTCATGCTTGTATATATACTATTGCCTGTTTTCTATTTTGTGTCAGTATTAATTGTATTTCAACCTGTGGTTTAGTCCTTTGTTACCCTATGCCAGACTCCTTATTGGATGTCTTTGTTGGTGTCTCTACTTATTATAATGTCCTGAATTAAGAGATCTTACTATCCGTTTCTGCTTACTTCACTATTACATTGTTCAACATCCGATTTTGCTGACCCCCCCCTTGTTCAAGATTTTACCGTCTTGTGACATGTCCCAGTCTCCTCTCCATACACTTCCATTAAGGCCACTGAGATTCAGCAGGGTTTAAGTTTAACTTTCATCTATTCATCATTTTTTAATTTTTCACCGTCTTAGGTAGTCCTAAATGTCTATATTATTATTTTGACTTTTCCATATCCCTTTTTCGGTGGTATTTTTTCCATCTTACTTAGGATGTAAACACTTCCATATGTTTTTCTTTTTATGGTTAACTTTCCCACTCCCCGCCCCCCCGAGGCGTGTGCGGCCAGAGCGGTGGCCCAGCACGGAAAACCGCCCCAGACCTACATCCTTGGGGCGGTATTTAGGGAGGTTGCTGGGCGTTGGCTCCGCCTCACGCCCACCGCCTCCATGTTGCCACTCCGGCGAGCATGCCCAGTTCGCTGGAGTGGGCACTTCCGTGCTGGTGGGGCGGGTGTGCGCGACGTCGCTCCAACGTCATTGCGCTTTCGCGCATGCGCGGTAGGGGCGGCGCCGCGCACCCTCACTTCGGGAGGTTTTATTAGGCGTCCCAGCTGACGGCCTCCACTACACAGCTGTGCGTCTTATTGACGCCAGCTGATTGGAGCCTGTCATATATTTAAACAGGCCCCACTCATTTCCTGCTATAGCGCTCTACATGCTGGATGCAGGTTCGCGTGGCTGGCCGTGTCTACACTCTCACCCTCATAGGTATGTTCATCTACTTACATTTTTTGTTCATCCCTCTCCTTCTTAAAGATTATTATTATAGATGCTTTATACTTCTCCTCCTTAGTACCCATTCCTCTCGGGCTACAGGAATGTATTGTCTTTTGTCTCGTTACTACTTCCTTTCCTGCTATGGTAATACTCCATCTCCTGCAGGCTAATGGGAATTTATACACACGGCCTTTTCAGGTTCACATTTGTCCTTGACATATGGATTTAATATCTTGATGCCATTTTTTGTCCAAAGTATTTTAGTCTTTTAACCAAAAAACCTCTTATGATATATGTACTCATTTGAACATATACTTCCTTATTATATATCTCCAATTAGGCATTTTTTCCAACATGCACTAATTTTGCTTCAATAATTATCATATATATACATACTTTTATTACCTTTGCTCTCTATAAAGTATATTATTATTTTTCATTATTATTTTTGTACATTATTTTTGCCCCTCCTCGGTTACTCTGCCTTGACTATTTTGTTTTTTATATGCATATACTTGACAGCTACCACTCTAATATGAAATATAGATGCATATCCTTTGTACACTTTTTTGGTCTGTCATTTTTGCATTGATTCTTTACATATATTGTATTCCTGCTAAGGTACCTTAATTTTTTCATTTTTAGGGGCGCCTTCCTGTGACCTCAGCTTACCGCTCTGGCTTGCGCATGCCCGGGTCGGGCGGGATGGGTATAGTGCCATACTCCTATATGGAGATTACTGCCTACCTTCTTGCAGCCTATACCATCTATTATTAGCACGTATTACCTTTTACATCCTAAATTGCCCACCGACACCCTGCTCTTTTTCAGTGGCTTTGTGTTTTTAAACTTCTTCCTACAAGCAGTTAATGGAACTTTCCCAGGTAGGTGATCATTGGATCATTAAAAACCCCCCATTGGATATCTATTGACAACCTGTGTACTATTTGACCCCGGTTTACATTCCTACAGTCTTATTTATATATATTTTTTCCAATATATTTAGATGAACCCCTCTTTTCGATCATGCCCCTGAAGAAGGACCCTAGAAACACTAAACACCCCGAAACGCGTCGGGCTTGAAAAGAGGTCTTTTTTCACCATTGCTGATTACTTGACTGTTTCATGTATTTACCTATTAGTACTGCTTTGTTACTGATGATATTCACTTTGTTTTTAATATTTGTATCTTCCTAATTGAATAAAACATACATTTTTTTTATGATGTATTATAGATTCTATTCCTAAACTTTTTTCTATCATGCAAGTGCCGGTAAAGTCCATCTAGGGGAACCCCTTTTCTTGTGTTGATCCTATTAGTACAGTACCACAGGCAGCTGTAGAATTTACAAGCTCGGTCGTTCGCCGAATTCCGAACGATATGGGCCATCCACGCCAAATTCGAGTGGCGCGTCACAGCCCATAATTCACTGCGGCATCACAATGCATTGCTGGCTGATGATTGGCCAAGCATGCACTATGACCCGCATGCTTGGCCAATCACAGCGCCGTCTGTACAGAGAGCCGTAATTGGCCAAAGCCAGGGTGGCTTTGGCCAATTATGGCTCACAGGGTTTAGTACATGCTCCACACTATATATGGCCACCTACACGGTGGCCCTGTGTAGTGTGTTCCGGCGTTGAGAGAGAGATAGATAGACAGAGAGACAGTGTCATTTGATTTAAGTTAGATAGAGTAGGCAGGCGAGTCAGTTAGCTGCACATACACTGTAAGTTTAGCTAGATCTGTTCCTGTTATTCTCTTCCTACTACTGACAGGCAGGCAGGTGTTTTTACAGTATTTACAGCTACCTGAAGAAAATTGCTGGTGTTCTTCTGATCCTATTAGTCCTATTAGCTACAGTATTTACAGTTAGTGTAGTGCGTCCTCTGCACAGTGTGCACCTAAAGCTACCTGAAGAAAATTAGTGTTCTTCTGATCCTATTAGTACAGTACCGCAGTCAGCTGTAGTATTTACAAGTTAGTGTAGTGCGTCCTCTGCACAGTGTGCACCTAAAGCTACCTGAAGAAAATGTGTGGTGTTCTTCTGATCCTATTAGTACAGTACCACAGGCAGCTGCAGTATTTACAAGTCAGTGTAGTGCGTCCTCTGTACAGTGTGCACCTAAAGCTACCTGAAGAAAATTAGTGGTGTTCTTCTGATCCTATTAGTACAGTACCACAGCCAGCTGTAGTATTTACAGGTTAGTGTAGTGCATCCTCTGCACAGTGTGCACCTAAAGCTACCTGAAGAAAATTAGTGGTGTTCTTATGATCCTATTAGTACAGTACTGCAGGCAGCTGCAGTATTTACAAGTTAGTGTAGTGTGTCCCCTGCACAGTGTGCATCTAAAGCTACCTGAAGAAAATTAGTGGTGTTCTTCTGATCCTATTAGTACAGTACCGCAGGCAGCTGCAGTATTTACAAGTTAGTTTAGTGCGTCCTCTGCACAGTGTACACCTAAAGCTACCTGAAGAAAATTAGTGGTGTTCTTCTGATCCTATTTGTACAGTACCACAGGCAGCTGTAGTATTTACAAGTTAGTGTAGTGTGTCCTCTACACAGTGTGCACCTAAAGCTACCTGAAGAAAATTAGTGGTGTTCTTCTAATTCCTATTAGTACAGTACCGCAGGCAGCTACAGTATTTACAAGTTAGGGTAGTGCGTCCTCTGCACAGTGTGCACCTAAAGCTACCTAAACAAAATTAGTGGTGTTCTTCTGATCCTATTAGTACAGTACCGCAGGCAGCTGCAGTATTTACAAGTTAGTGTAGTGTGTCCTCTGCACAGTGTGCACCTAAAGCTACCTGATGAAAATTAGTGGTGTTCTTCTGATCCTATTAGTACAGTACCACAGGCAGCTGTAGTATTTACAAGTTAGTGTAGTGCCCCTTCTGCACAGTGTGCACCTAAAGCTACCTGAAGAAAATTAGTGGTGTTCTTATGATCCTATTAGTACAGTACCACAGGCAGCTGTAGTATTTACAGGTTAGTGTAGTGCGTCCTCTGCACAGTTTGCACCTAAAGCTACCTGAAGAAAATTAGTGGTGTTCTTATGATCCTATTAGTACAGTACCGCAGGTAGCTGCAGTATTTACAAGTTAGTGTAGTGTGTCCCCTGCACAGTGTGCACCTAAAGCTACCTGAAGAAAATTAGTGGTGTTCTTCTGATCCTATTAGTACAGTACCGCAGGCAGCTGCAGTATTTACAATTTAGTGTAGTGCGTCCCCTGCACAGTGTGCACCTAAAGCTACCTGAAGAAAATTAGTGGTGTTCTTCTGATCCTATTAATACCACAGGCAGGCAGCTACAGTATTTACAGTTAGTGTATTGCGTCCTCTGCACAGTGTGCACCTAAAGCTACCTGGAGACAATTGCTGTTGTTCTGCTCCTATTAATACCACAGGCAGGCAGCTACAGTATTTACAGTTAGTTTACTGTTTCCTTCTGCACAGTGTGCACCTAAAGCTACCTGAAGAAAATTAGTGGTGTTCTTCTGATCCTATTAATACCACAGGCAGGCAGCTACAGCATTTACAGTTAGTGTAGTGCGTCCTCTGCACAGTGTGCACCTAAAGCTATCTGTAAACAATTGCTGTTGTTCTGCTCCTATTAATACCACAGGCAGGCAGCTACAGTATTTACAGTTAGTGCACTGTGTCCTCTGCACAGTGTGCACCTAAAGCTCCCTAAAGAAAATTAGTGGTGTTCTTCTGATCCTATTAATACCACAGACAGGCAGCTACAGTATATACAGTTAGTGTAGTGCGTCCTCTGCACAGTGTGGACCTAAAGCTACCTGAAGAAAATTAGTGGTGCTCTTCTGATCCTATTAGTACAGTACCACAGGCAGCTGTAGTATTTACAAGTTAGTGTAGTGCGTCCTCTGTACAGTGTGCACCAAAACTACCTGAAGAAAATTAGTGGTGTTCTTATGATCCTATTAGTACAGTACCACAGGCAGCTGTAGTAATTACAAGTTAGTGTAGTGCGCCCTCTGCACAATGTACACCTAAAACTACCTGAAGAAAATTAGTGGTGTTCTTCTGATCCTATTAATACCACAGGCAGGCAGCTACAGTATTTACAGTTAGTACACTGTGTCCTCTGCACAGTGTGCACCTAAAGCTACCTGAAGAAAATTAGTGGTGTTCTTCTGATCCTATTAATACCACAGGGAGGCAGCTACAGTATTTACAGGTAGTGTAGTGCGTCCTCTGCACAGTGTGCACCTAAAGCTACCTGAAGAAAATTAGTGGTGTTCTTCTGATCCTATTAGTACAGTACCACAGGCAGCTGTAGTATTTACAAGTTAGTGTAGTGCGTCCTCTGCACAGTGTGCACCTAAAGCTACCTGAAGAAAATTAGTGGTGTTCTTCTGATCCTATTAGTACAGTACCACAGGCAGCTGTAGAATTTACAAGTTAGTGTAGTGCGTCCTCTGCACAGTGTACACCTAAAGCTACCTGAAGAAAATTAGTGGTGTTCTTCTGATCCTATTAATACCATAGGCAGGCAGCTACAGTATTTACAGTTAGTGTAGTGCGTCCTCTGCACAGTGTGCACCTAAAGCTACCTGGAGACAATTGATGTTGTTCTGCTCCTATTAATACCACAGGCAGGCAGCTACAGTATTTACAGTTAGTGTACTGCGTCCTCTGCACAGTATGCACCTAAAGCTACCTGAAGACAATTGCTGGTGTTCTCATACTAATAATACTACAGGCAGGCAGTTGATTCTGCTAGCTGCAGTATCAGTATATATATACATCCCAGCTTTGTGCAGCTACATCTCACTGCAGGCCATTAGTATGTCTGGAAGGCCAACAAGGAGAGGCAGACAGTCACAAGCCAATAAAAGAGGGCAAGCAGGCTCTGTGTCTAGAGGCAATAGTGCTGGTCGTGGAGACGGTGCATCCTCATCAGCACGTGGCCGTGGGACATGCTTGTCCTTTTTTTCGGCAACTGGCCGTGTTGAGCTGCAACATGCGGAAGACTTGGTAGAGTGGATGACCAAGCCGTCCTCATCCTCCTCGTCCTCTCTCACCCAGGCTCAGGGTACTTTGTCTGGCAAAGCAGCTGCCAACGCGGCCTCTTCCCTCAGCTCAATGGCATCAGTCACTCCTTCCCTAGCCCCAACATGTCCTCCTGAGGAGTCCCCCGAACTGTTTGACCACAGTGTTGGGTACATGCTCCAGGAGGATGCCCAGCGTTTTGTTTGCTCCAGTGATGAGGAGGGAGGGGATGATGAGGTCACTGACTCCACGTGGTTGTCTGTAGGAGAGAGGAGGAGGAGGCACATCACCAACGAGGCAGGATGCCCTCCAGGGGCCAGCTTAAGGGCAGCACACCGACTGCATCACACCGCAGAGCGCCGCATGTGCAGGGAGAGACAAGTGCATCAGATCCCACCACTGCTATTTGCAACATATGTCTTAAGCGTATCTCTCATGGCCAAAACATCTCCCACTTGGGCACCACATGCTTGACCAGACATATGTTGACCTGCCATGCAGTTCGTTGGCAAGCATACCTAACAGACCCACACCAAAGAACAAAGAGGACCTCTCCTTGCTCCTCATCACCAGATCTACAACCCCACTATACCTTCAGTCCTCTCTGAGACCTGCACTGAGAGGAATGAAGGTGTAGAATTAGGTGTGTCACAGCCAAGTACTTGAGGGCAATCTGCTATCGGTACACGGACGCCGGGCAAATTTCCCTACCCCAGCTGCTGCACCACCGAAAGAAGTTCGCTCCCAGCCATCCACATGCCCAGTGGTTGAATGCTAGCTTGGCTAAGTTGCTAGCACTTCAACTGCTGCCTTTTCAGTTGATAGGATCTGCCCCCTTCCGTGAGTTTGTGGAATGTGCAGTACCTCAGTGGCAGGTTTCCAAACGCCACTTTTTCTCACGGAAGGTGATTCCGGCTCTCTACCGGTATGTGGAAGGCAATGTCTTGGCCTTGCTGGACAGGGCAGTCAATGGTAAGGTGCATATTACCGCTGACTCATGGTCCAGCAGGCATGGACAGGGACGTTACCTATCTTTCACCGCGCACTGGGTGACTCTTCTGGCAGCTGGGAAGGATGCAGGACAGGGTGCAGTAGTGTTGGAGGTTGTTCTGCCACCACGCCTCCAAAATACTACTAGTGGTGATTCTGCCACACCTCTCTCCTCCACCCCCTCCTCTTCTTCTTCCTCCATGGCCTCTTCCTGTGCTGATTTGACTTCGGAACCAGCGGTGCTCCGTAGGCGTTCAAGGGGCTAGGCAAGTACGCAGGCCAAAAGATGCCATGCGGTGCTTGAGCTGGTGTGCTTGGGGGACAGGAGCCACTCTGGGGCAGAGATTCTGTCAGCTCTGCAGGGGCAGGTTCAGAGGTGGTTGACGCCACGCCAGCTTAAGGCAGGTATGGTGGTTTGCGACAATGGCACCAACCTCCTCTCCGCCCTCTGAACTGACCCATGTGCCCTGTTTGGCTCACGTCCTTAACTTGGTGGTGCAGCGGTTCTCGGGTAGGTACCCGGGCTTACAGGATGTTCTGAGGCAGGCCAGGAAAGTCTGTGTGCATTTCCGCAGGTCATATAATGCCAGTGCTCTACCAGCTGACCTCCAAAAGGAATTTAACCTGCCCAAGAACCGCCTAATCTGTGACATGCCCACCAGGTGGAACTCAACGTTGGCCATGCTGCAGCAGCTGCACACGCATAAGAGGGCCATCAGTGAGTAATTGTGCGACTATGGCACCAGAACAGGGTCAGGGGAGCTTGTTTTTTTTTCCCCACACCAGTGGGCCATGATCAGGGATGCATGCACTGTCCTGTCACTATTTGAGGAGGCCACGAGGATGGTGAGCAGTGACAGTGCATGCATCAGTGACACTGTCCCCCTTGTCCACTTGTTGGAGCACACGCTGCGTGGAATAATGGACAGGGCACTTGAGGCAGAACAGAGGCAAGAAGAGGAGGACTTCTTTAGCTCTCAAAGCCCCCTTTATCCAGACAGTGTTCCTGCTTGCCCGCCGATCACACAGGAAGAGGACGAAGGGGAGGAGGAGGAAGAGGAGGATTGTGTCAGCATGGAGGTGGAGCCTGGCACTCAGCATCAGCAGCAGTCTTTAAGGGATCATTTACAGTCCCAAAAAACCCATGGACTTGTACGTGGCTGGGAGGAGGTGGCTGCGGATCATGTTGTCTTTAGTGACCCAGAGGACTCCGGACCGAATGCCTCAGCAAACCTAAGCTGCATGGCCTCCCTGATCCTGCAAAGCCTGCGGAAGGATCCTCGTATTCGTAGTATCAAGGAGAGGGATCAGTACTGGCTGGCAACCCTCCTTGATCCACGTTACAAGGGTAAGGTTGCAGACCTTATCTTGCCGTCGCAGAGGGAGCAGAGGATGAAATATCTTCGGGAGGCCTTGCTGAAAGGTCTGTGCAACGCGTTCCAAGAGACTGGGAGGTTACAAACTCCTGTTCCTGGACAACGTGTTGCTGAGGCTTCGGTCAGTCAAAGAAGGAGTGGTAAAGAAGGTGGCCGTCTGACCGATGCGTTCAGACAATTTTTTAGTCCACAGCCCCAGGGTATGATCGGTTCCAGCAACCATCGCCAGCGTCTGTTTTGCATGGTGCAGGAATACCTAGGGGCAAGATCTGACTTGGACACCTTTCCCACCAAAAATCCTCTGGGTTACTGGGTCTTGAGGATGGATCACTGGCCAGAGCTTGCACAGTATGCAATTGAGCTACTGGCCTGTCCTGCATCCAGCGTTATTTCAGAACGCACATTCAGTGCTGCTGGAGGTTTTGTAACCGATCACAGGGTGCGCCTGTCCACCGACTCGGTCGATCAACTGACCTTCATAAAAATGAATCAGTCTTGGATCAACACCAGCTACCAAGCACCTGATGCTATAACCGGATATTTTTTTTTGAAATGTCAGATCCCTTCAAGACTGCCTATGCTGATGCTGAGTGACTATCCTGTTATGCTGAGTGACTATCCTCTTCCTCCTCAATGATCATGCTGATAGCTTGTAAGAATATTTTTGGTTCTGGGCGCCGCCACCAGTGGCAAAGGCCCAATTTTTCAGCCCCTGTTTAACAGGGGCGTGTAATTACAATTTTTGATGCAATATTTTGCAAGGAGGGTTCATTGCTGCACTCAACTAGAGTATGTGTGAGGGGTTGCAGTGTTGTGGCACCAGCACCAGTGCCTAAGGCCCAATTTTTCAGCCCCTGTTTAACAGGGGCATGTAATTACAATTTTTGATGCAATATTTTGCAGGGGGGCTCATTCCTGCGTTCCAACTAGAGTATCTGTGAGGGGTTACAGTGTTGTGGCACCAGTGCCTAAGGCCCAATGTTTCTTCCCCTGTTCAACGGGGACATGTAATTACAATTCTTGATCTAATATTTCACAGCAGGGCCCATTTCTGCGCCCACCAAGAGTAACTGTGAGGACTTACAGTGTTGTGGCAACACCACCACCACCACCAAAGGCCCAATTTTTCTGCCCCTGTTCAACAGGTGCATGTAATTACAATTCTTGATCTAATATTTCACAGCAGGGCCCGTTTCTGCGCCCACCAAGAGTAACTGTGAGGACTTACATTGTTGTGGCACCAGCACCACCACCGCCAAAGGCCCAATTTTCTGACCCTGTTCAACAGGTGCATGTAATTACAATTCTTGATCTAATATTTCACAGCGGGGTTCGTTCCAGCTCCCACCAAGAATAACTGTGAGGACTTACAGTGTTGTGGCAACACCACCACCACCACCAAAGGCCCAATTTTTCTGCCCCTGTTCAACAGGTGCATGTAATTACAATTCTTGATCTAATATTTCACAGCAGAGCCCGTTCCTGCACCCACCAAGAGTAACTGTGAGGGCTTACAGTGTTGTGGCAACACCAACTTTCTGCAGAGTATATAGGGCAGGCCCCTACTTTCAAACATCCAACTTACAAATGACTCCTACTTGCAAACAGAAGGAGACAACAGGAAGTGAGATGAAATCTACCCCTAGGAAGGGAAATTCTCTCCTGTAAGAGTTAATATTGGAAAAATGTGTCTCCTCTCCACTGATGCTTTATCACCAATCCTTGTTTCACTAAAAACCCCAAATTTTCAAAAAACATTTGTCATTGGGACAGAAAGTGAGGTAAAATCTTTTGAAGAGGTGCACAGACAGCAAAACAAATGTCACAGGGGTGATAACCCTTCCCTATGTTTTCCAAAAAGCTTAAAAATAGATTTTTTTGGCTGGAGCTACACTTTTAAAATGTACCAGTTCAAAATTACAAACAGATTCTACTTAACAACCCTACAGCCCCTGCCTTGTTTGCACCGCCTGTATACTGCTGTTCAGAAGGCCTGGGGCCCCGCGCCTTTCCTTTTTTTTAATTTCGGTGCGGGGTTCCCCTTAATATCCATACAAGACCCAAAGGGCCTGGTAATGGACTGGGGGGGGTACCCATGCCGTTTGTCTCACTGATTTTCATCCATATTGCCAGGACTGGACATTACATTAAAGCCGTAAGCAGTTTTAAATGACTTTTATTACTTTAAAAATTTAATTTTGTGCAGGGACTGTTCTAAGCACGGGAAACACGCTCCACTTTACAGGCATACTATAGACACCCCCCAGGTAAGATATTTAAAGGAATATTTCACTTTTTTTTTCACTTTAAGCATCATTAAAATCACTGCTCCCGAAAAAACAACCGTTTTTGAAACTTTTTTTTGCATTGATACATGTCCCCTGGGGCAGGACCCGGGTCCCCAAACCCTTTTTAGGACAATACCATGCAAATTAGCCTTTAAAATTAGCACTTTTGATTTCGAACGTTCAAGTCACATAGACTTAAATGGGGTTCTAACCTTTGTGCGAATTTTCGGTCTGTTCGCAGGTTCTGGTGGGAACCAAACTGGGGGTTGTACGGCTCATACCGATTTACAACTACTTTAATACATCTATCTTATTTTAGCATATTGCAAGGCCATCCTACAAATATTTAATTGAGAATCACAGCATTAAAATCCACACTATTGATCATCTTTGCATTAATTCACTGGGTCAGATAATGAGAAAAGAAAAAGAAAATGTCTTCTGAAGGGGCATTAAACATCTGGCAGGAAAACGTCTTATGAAGGACTCATACACAGATGAGATATGGTGCAAAGCCAAAGACAATGGGGTTGATTTATTAAAATTGGAGAGTCCAAAATCTGGTGCAGCTCTGCATAGAAGCCAATCAGCTTTCGTTTTTTTTTTTGTCAACTCGCAGCCACCATGCACATGGACGTTTTTACAGCTGCTTTTTTGAGCTTTTTTTGCAGCTTAAAAAGGCCTGTCTATGTTAGTCTATGGCTTCATGCCCACCTAGGCGTTTTTGAGCTGCAAGTGGCATAAGCGTTTTTAAGCTGTAAAAAAAACCCAGGACCAGTGCGTTCTGAAAGACGTTTTTCAGCTGTAAAAACGTTCTAACACTGAAAAACGCTCAAAAACGCTCAAAAACGCTTAAAAACGCTCAAAAACGCTCAAAAACGCTCAAAACGCTAACGCGGAAAAACGCTCAAAAACGCTAAAAAACGCTATTGCAAAAACGCTGAAAAAAGCTGAAAAAAGTTAAAAAAATTCACTGCAAAGATACTGGCGTTTTCATAACGTTTTTTTAACAGCCTGTGTGCATGAGGGTTTAATTGAACAAACTGAAGTTAGAAGCTGATTGGTCACCATGCACAGCTGCACCAGATTTTGCACTCACTAGTTTTAGTAAATCAACTCCTATATGTCTTTTTGTTACTTTGACTTACTTTTGACTGACTTTTCTGGTAAAGAACAGCAGTCCAGAGGCAAACAATTGATGTGTAAACCCTAAAGATGATTACTGATTATTTAATCGTGGTCATACACAGAAAATTTGATTATTCAGTAATGACATTATTGAATTTCATTATTGAATTATCAAACTACCTGTGCATGACCACCTTTAAGCGATCAGTAATCATCTTTAGAGCTTACACAGCTAGGAAGAGCTTCTATTTATCCTGCATATAGTAATAATGTTTTACGGAGGTTCTAACCCTCCCTTAAACTGGTCATACACTCTAGAAATCTATTGATTCCCCCTCTGCGCTAAACAACAGGAATGGATAAATCCCCACCGATGGCTATCGTATTGTGACAGTTCGCACCCATGGCTGTCAGAATACCCGATCACTGGCTGCATTTGATTGAATGCATCCTCTGTGCAGTTTAAAATGTTTCGACCTGGCTCCATCAATTTTTAGATCAAAGGATGTCATGCACGTGGGTGCCAAAAGGCCTGTTCAGAATTTTGATGTTTTAGCAACCGACCAAAATTTGCTCCTCTTGGCATACCTTTTTTTGCTATATAGAACAAATGTTGTGGTTGTAGTCAGGCTCGGGAATTAAAATTGTAATTCCATCAGTGGAGAAAGTAGTTCTTATATGGGGGATGTGAGAACTTTTACAGAAAGGGATATACAGTATCTCACAAAAGTGAGTACACCCCTCACATTTTTGTAAATATTTTATTACATCTTTTTATGTGACAACACTGAAGAAATCACACTTTGCTACAATGTAAAGTAGTGAGAGTACAGCTTGTATAACAGTGTAAATTTGCTGTCCCCTCAAAATAACTCAACACACAGCCATTACTGTCTAAACCGCTGGCAACAAAAGTGAGTACACCCCCTAAGTGAAAATGTCCATATTGGGCCCAATTAGTTATTTTCCCTCCTCGGTGTCATGTGACTCGTTAGTGTTACAAGGTCTCAGGTGTGAATGGGGAGCAAGTGTATTAAATTTGATGTTATCGCTCTCACTCTCTCATAGTGGTCACTGGAAGTTCAACATGGCACCCCATGGCAAAGAACTCTCTGAGGATCTGAAAAAAATAATTGTTGCTCCACATAAAGATGGCCTAGGCTATAAGAAGATTTCCAAGACCCTGAAACTGAGCTGCAGCATGATGGCCAAGACCATACAGTGGTTTAACAGGACAGGTTCCACATAGAACAGGCCTCGCCATGATCGACCAAAGAAGTGAGTGCAGGTGCTCAGCTTCATATCCAGAGGTTGTCTTTGGGAAATAGACGTATGAGTGCTGCCGGCATTGCTGCAGAGGTTGAAGGGGTGGGGGGTCAGCCTGTCAGTGCTCAGACCATACGCCGCACACTGCATCAAATTGGTCTACATGGCTGTTGTCCCAAAAGGAAGCCTCTTCTAAAAATGATGCACAAAAATCCCTGCAAACAGTTTGCTGAAGATAAGCAGACTAAGGACATGGATTACTGGAACCATGTCCTGTGGTCTGATGAGACCAAGATAAAGTTATTTGGTTAAGATGGTGTCAAGCATGTGTGGCATCAACCAGGAGAGGAGTACAAAGACAAGTGTGTCTTGCCTACAATCATGCATGGTGGTGGGAGTGTCATGGTCTGGGGCTACATAAGTTCTGCTGGCACTGGGGAGCTACAGTTCATTGAGGGAACCATGAATGCCAACATGTACTGTGACATACTGAAGCAGAGCATGATCCCCTCCCTTCGGAGACTGGGCTGCAGGGCAGTATTCCAACATGATAACGACCCCAAACACACCTCCAAGACAATCACTGCTTTGCTAAAGAAGCTGAGAGTAAAGGTGATGGCAAAGTATGTCTCCAGACTTAAACCCTATTGAGCATCTGTGGGGCATCCTCAAATAGAAGGTGGAGGAGCGCAAGGTCTCTAACATCCACCAGCTCTGTGATGTCATCATGGAGGGGTGAAAGAGGACTCCAGTAGCAACCTGTGAAGCTCTGGTGAACTCCATGCCCAAGAGGATTAAGGCAGTGCTGGAAAATAATGGTGGCCACACAAAATATTGACACTTTGGGCCCAATTTGAAGATTTTCACTTAGGGGTGTACTCACTTTTGTTGCCAGCGGTTTAGACATTAATGGCTGTGTGTAGATTTATTTTGAGGGGACAGCAAATATACACTGTTATACAAGCTGTATACTCACTACTTTACATTGTAGCAAAGTGTCATTTCTTCAGTATTGTCACATGAATAGATAGAATAAAATATTTACAAAAATGTGAGGGGTGTACTCACTTTTGTGAGATACTGTATTTACAAGCAAGTGTTGAAAGTTTTTGGGCAGAAGCTGAATTGCTCACACATTAAAATACAGTAAATAGCATAGTAAATATGTTGTGGCTTATGCAACAATTTGATGTTTGTCCACAATGCCTGCAGAATTAGTACATTATGAAATAGATGTACATGACAATTACTTTTACTACTACTTCTACTACTTGCTTTCTGTTTTGTATAGACGATCTCTTTTTTAAAATTCTTTATTTAGCAAAATACATGGTCTTACAAACTCAGCTTACAGCAACAAAAATAGGAGCAAGGCAACTGAGCTGAGGAGTTAGAATAGACGCTCTTTTAAAAAAAAACATTTTTTTCTGTGGCATGTTGCGCTATTTCTGAATGCAGTGGGTTTGGAATGCACTTGAAAACTTTAATTACATAGCCCATTTTTTTACAGTTCATCAAAGTACACATATTTAAGTTGAAGTTTGTCTCTGTCTTTTATTAGCACAACAATGGGCAGACCTTGGAGTGCAGCATATGTTGATGGGGGGGTACATAAGGTGCCAGGTTTTCTGTGCCTCTAGGCTCCTGAGATGTAAATCTGTTCCAGTCGACAGAGCATGAATTGTGCAAGATGAATTATTAGCTCAGTATTCTTTAGCAAGCAGAAATGTCTGTACCTGCCATATGTACTTTTAGGGGATCATATACCACTAGCTGAGAAGTGTCTCTAAGGATAACACTTGCTTTTCATCTGTGGTTCAAGTAGACTTTGGGTCTAATTCGTCAAGATGCAATGTGATATAACATGCTAAAAGTGAGAAAAAATATTCCCACAGAGAACCTACTGTGAAGGAATGATTACACCTCTTCCCCCAGATGGTAGCACCCCTTAATCACAGACTAGGTAATATGAATAGATAATAAGAATAATAGAGAGCATATGGATAGTAACATGAAATGTGGATAATGCAAATGAGAACACTGGAGTTGGTTTTAGTAAAACAGGAGAGTGCAATTTACCCGTGGGGCTCCCGAGTCCGAGTTATCTCCTTCCCCCCTCTCCCCTCCTCTCCTACCTATGACCCTCTCTGCTTTTCTGCTCTCCTCACCTTCTCTCTAGTTCCTCACTATTTCTGTTGTAACCAGTGCCCATCGATGCAGCATGACCTGTGCCCATAAATGCAGCATAACCAGTGCCCATCAATACAGCTTGACCTGTGCCCATAAATGCAGTGTAACCAGTGCCCATCAATGCAGCATGACCTGTGCCCATAAATGCAGCCTGACCTGTGCAGAGGAAGAGGCAGGCCAGCTGGATCATCAGAGGGTGGGGATTGCCCGCTGTAACAGCTTTCATTTGAATTTCCGCTGTGTTCCTGGAGCTCATGTCACACAGTCCCACCTCCTGGCCTGGTGATAACGTTACACATCCTGCCATTGGACCGGTGTTCTGTCTATCAAAAGCGCCAGCCAGGAGGCGGGACTGTGTTACGGGAGCTCCGGGGACACTGCGAGAATTCGATTGAAAGCTGTTACAGTAGGCAATCCCCGTTCTGTGATGACCTGGCCAGCTGGCTCGCCTCTTCCTCCCATCTCTCTTCCCCTGGCTGAGAGAACGGCTCCCATTCATCCCTGCCTGACGGCAGCTAAAGGTGTGAATTGTTGTCAAATCACCAGGGTAGAGATGTTAATGGCAGAAGAGTGTTTGTTTAAAAAAAATACTTTATGTCTGGTTTTAATTCCTCTAGAAGAAGGGTAATAAAGTACACTGTGCAGACATAGTTGACAAAAGTAAATCAATAATATATATTTGATAAACAATGAGAAATAGAGGGAATAGAAAACATTTACTGCAAAAAATGTTGTTCAAGGCTCCGTCCAATGCTAGTCATACAACAGGTACTAATGATAAAAATAAAGAAAGTGCAGCGCAATATAACAATAAAATATAGTCCAAAAATCTGGTGAACTACAAGTCCCAGAGAGATAACTCCACCGGTAAAGATCAACAGTTTCAATAATGGTGACAGAAAAGTATATATAAATACAGCGCTGCGTAAAAAAATGGAAGTAAATAGCAGCCAACACACCTATAGACCCAAGTGTAAGAAAATATATACAAAAAGTGTGGCGCTATAAACCCCAAAAAAATAGGTAAATGTCGTTGGACACAATGTAAATTATGTGACAAACACCTAGCATCAAGAACTATGATGTACTCTAAAAGGTACAATTACTATATACATATTGAAACCAAAGTAAAAAACAATACAAAGTGCTTGCAAACTAAATATAGTGCACTATATACATAATAGAATACAAAAAATGGTGATGAAATAGTGATAAAAATAAAAATAAATAATAATAATAATAAATAAAGTCCAGAAGGTCCAAGCGGAGTTGACACCACTCAAAATTCGAAAAGTAAAGTCCACCAATGTTTGTTGAAACAAATAAAAGTGAGGAAGCCACCACCAAGGGTCTTAGGGGGCTTGCCAAGGCAAAATAATTAAAAGAGACCGATGTCCACCTAGACGTTAAGATTAAGCGACCAACTGGACCAAAACAGGTAAGTGGAAGTGTGGGAACAGCAAAGGTGAACAGAAGAGCTGTTCGTGGTTCAAGAGCCGTCATCGAAGACACAAGAGGCTTACCAGAGGTTGTTGACTTGAAAAGACTTACGTCATCCAAGTCAAAAAAGCTTAATGACCAACTGGTCAAGATGATGGATCTTCTCAAATATCCTCAATGACTTCCAAATAGAAATGGCAATCCAACCTCCACAGTTATCCATACAATATAGAAATTAGATTCCAATAATGCCACGAATGGATAATCATAACCCATGCGAGAAATGGATAGAAAACTCACATAGCATAATACCGTAAAACTGGTTTATTTTAAAGAAATAAATGACTCACATGTTAGAAGATCATCAAAGGCACAAAGCTAAAATAGCGGTAATTGTGAGGGGTCCACCCAACGCGTTTCTGGTAAAGAGCCATCATCTGGGGTGCAGAACCCCCCACCTCACCGCTTTATAAAACAATAATGACCCCTCCTGAAAAGTGTCATGATACCGGAAGTGCATTAAAATTGAATCACTTCCAGTCAGATAAACTTCAAATTTCACTTTAGCCCCTATGCAGGCAAAAAACAAAGGTATCAACCTGCAGAAAGGATATATTAGTTTTAAATCAGTCTAACCAACTAAAAATTGAAAAGAATATTATTAAGTGAAAAACGGGACCAAGCCTCATTTTCACAGTGGAACATGAAAGGCTGCCTGTGCTGTGCATAGCCAAGCCTCGTTCTGCAATTCCAACGTGACGTCACAATGTCGTGTAAACCACACGGTGTTGCGGCGTTCTGCGCAAAGGGACCAAGCCTCAATCTGAGGTCAGTCTCATAATGTGCTGACGCTGGAAAGTGTTCAGCGCGCCGAAAGCAATAGGTGGAGTCGAATCATAACAGCGCCGTGCATCATGACATCACTAGTCATAGCGGTGGCGACCTGACACCACGTGGGAAGCGAGCCAGACCTCATTATGAGGATGGTCACATGGCTTACCACATAGTGAACAGCACGATCCTGACACCACGTAGCAAGCGAACCAGACCTCATCATGAGGATGGTCACATGGCTTACCATGTAGTGAACAGCACGATCCAATAGAACAATCCAACAGAGTCTATGGATAAGAGCAAATTGGGCGGCTGATATTTGGATCACAGCAATTAAATACGATCACCTCCAAAACCACAGGCCCAGAGAGGGATCATATTATAAGTTAAATAAAACGTGAGCCATATTAAATGAGCAATATACTCATGTAGAGGAACGTCTAAACAAGATACAAATCATGACCTATACCTCCTGGGGGTCATAACTAAATAACACCAACCAATGGGGGTCATTAATGCATACTAATAAATGTCAAAACACTGCTTGGGAACTGTCTATATTATTATGTTAATTAGTTTTGACATTTATTAGTATGGTGGACATTACTTTTCGAATTTTGAGTGGTGTCAACTCCGGTTGGACCTTCTGGACTTTATTTATTATTATTTATTTTTATTTTTATCACCATTTCATCACCATTTTTTTGTATTCGATTATGTATATAGTGCACTATATTTAGTTTGCAAGCACTTTGTATTGTTTTTTACTTTGGTTTCAATATGTATATAGTAATTGTACCTTTTGGAGTACATCAGAGTTCTTGATGCTAGGTGTTTGTCACATAATTCACATTGTGTCCAACGATATTTACCTATTTTTTGGGGGTTTATAGCGCCACACTTTTTTTATATATTTTCTTACAATAATGGTGACAGACCTTCCACCTTCGATCTAAGTTCTATGCTCACCTCTAGGCATGGACTATCACCCGCTGCCATCCTTTGAAGCTAGCAGAACACGGTCGTGCTACATGCCTGTATTGTTTTAATCCATGGAGTAGTCTTTTTTGGACACAAATACATTTTAATGTTTGCACAGTGAGCACTTAGATCTACCCTTTTTTCATATACACATGGTTTGATGCCCCCATTGAGAATACCAATCTAGAGGAGAAGTTCTAATTGATTTGTTTCTGTTACCTACCTTTTGTGTGGGACCTGCTTGCATGACTGCCTGTTAGTTCAGGAGACCATGCTTAGAGGTGAGAATAGAACTTTGATCGAAGGTGGAGGGTCTGTCACCATTATTGAAACTGTTGATCTTCACCGGTGGAGTCATCTCTCTGGGACTTGTAGTTCACCAGCTTTTTGGACTATATTTTATTGTTATATTGCGCTGCACTTTCTTTATTTTTATCATTTGTTATTGATTTTTGTGAAAATCATTCAGTGTTCAGCTTGCATTTTGGGGGGGGGTTCCTTATTGTTTTTGTGCTGATTGTAGTTTTTATTTATACCACGGGTACTGAAATCTGTACTTAAAATAGTATTAAACCCCAAAATGAAATTTTAATATATTGAAACTTACCAATTTAATTGTGGTGGCTACATTCTTTTTATTCTTTAAATTCACCTGATGATCTTGCCAGTAAACCACATCTGGTCTGGAGAGGGTAGTGTTCAATGTACTAGCAGATTAAGATGGACTTTAAAAACAAATTAAAGCCAAACTCCAGCTAACACTTTTTAAGCAGTTACAATAAACTGTTTTTTTTTTTCTTTTCCTGTAAGGGTTTTACATAAGTGAATAAACACTGACTGTTGTAAGCATCATGGTCAGTGTTAAATGGTTTGCCTCTGGGGGAGGGAGGAGTCGGATGTGGGCGGCTTACCTGACGCGATGCTGAGCCCGGGAGGCTTGGATCCTCTCCCTGAGACGCCGTCCTATGCATAACTAGGGCCGGCGCGTCCCTTCTCCCGTCCGCTCTGCTGCTCGTCTGCCCCCCCCCCCCTGCCCCGCTGCATCTTTCCATGGGGGAGCTGATCTTCTGGCCGTCTGCCCGCTTTGTCTGCACCGCTGATGACTGGCGATTCACAGCCTCCCCGTAGCCCGCATCAGCCTTCTCTGTCTCTCCGTCCACTCTCTGCCTATACGGGAACGCCGTCGCTATGAAGACGCCGCACAGCTGATTAGAGGGATCGTAAGCGGCAAGGAGCTGAGTGCTGAGTGCTGAGTGCTCCCGTCTTTTGGCCGGGGCCAAGGTAAAAAAAGATTGGACTTCCAAAAAAAAAAAAAAAAAAACACCTAAACAGGAAAATAAAATGTAAAATCTAAATTAAAAAATATTAAAGGAAAGAGCCTGGAGAGAATTTGGAAATCGCAGGAAGGGGTAAGTGCTGTTAACCCCAGTTTTATCCCAGTAAGGGGAACAATCGAAGGTAACAAAGGAACAGAGGAAAAATCAACAGCCACAAGAACGGAACGGAGAGAGAGGAAGATGGGCAGGTAGTTTTAAACTTTATCTCTGGTTTGTGCATTTAGTATCATTTTGTGGACTGCAGATTTTGGTGAAGATGATGTCCCCCATATTACAGCTATAAATCGTTGAACATTGTATTAACTTGGCCTAATGGTTGTGTTCTAGAGGTGTTCTAGAGGCGCTGCCCCCAGAGGGAAAGGATATTATTACAAAAGGAAAAAAAAAAAAAAAATATAAACCAGGAACGCTTTAGTAAATTATATTTAAACCTGCACCTCATGACCGCATATAACACAACGTCTTTGGGCCTGGAGGAAAGAGGTTTAGTCCTATCCGCATAAAAAGGGAAAAAAGAGGATTGTCGTAGTCCAAGTGGGGTATAGGGGAAAAACTGTCTGACCACACACCAAGGAACACCTGTGTTACATATAGAGTATAACTGTGGATTCGGTTGTATAAATATTCATTCCGAGTTAAAAGGCTGCCTCATGGTATCAACATACTTTTTATCCCTCACTGTTAATATATAGCCTAGGGGAGGAGGTTGACGTCCCTGTGTGAGACCCTGCGAGAGCAGAAGAACTGAATGCTCTGGAGGGGGGGGGACTCACCACCCAGTCCGGCCGGATCAGTGCTACAGGGAAAAAAAAAAAAAAGGGGGGGACAGTTACAAAAATAAATTGTCAGAGTGCGGACCTATCTGGATAAGGCGGCCCTAACCACACAGAGGGAGCTAGAGAGCTGTCTAGTCGCCAGGAGGCAGTAATTAAGCCGAGTAAATTGTTTTGGTAGCTAACCTAGTCGATGGAGATGTCAGGCTAGAGATACAGGAGCCCTCCTCTGATAGATATCACAAGTCGGGGCCATTTCTGTTAAAGGGAGTAGGAGCATCCTGGGCCCTGGAAGTGAGCCCTTGGAACAGGGCAGGCGGCTGGAACAAAAAAAGCCTGACCAAAGAGCAGTCTTAGGAAAGAAATGAAAGGTAAAACCACGAAAGGATCGTCTGCTAATACAGCTAACCCACCCAGGACAAGTGCAAGCCCAGGAACTATCAGAAAGTACATGGTGCAGGAACCCTGCAAGAATAGTCCAGGCAAACAAAAAGAATCCAAAACCAAAACACCTGAATGCACCCCTAGGATAGGGACAAGAAGACAGATGGTAGAGGCAGATATCCACATAGGGAGCAGCGAAATAACCGAAGAGGCAACAATGGAACCCCAGCAAAAAAAACTACTCCCCACTAAAAGTGAAATGGCGGAAATGTTCGCCAAACTGGAAGTAACTATAAAGGGGGAAATAGGCTCTCTCCGAGAGGAGATGAATCATATGCTGCAAAGAGTGGAAGAAGCAGAAACAAAGATGGACAAACAAAATGAAGAGATAAAGGAACTCAAATCCCAGATGGAAGAGCTACAAAGAGAACAGAGAAATCTACGTTACAGAGCGGAAGACCAGGAAAATAGAAGCAGAAGGAAGAATTTACGGATCAGGGGCTTGCCGGAACCGCAAGGGGGAACCGAAGACCTTCAAGGAGTGATGGACGATATATTCGGGAAAATGGTATACACCCCGGAGAATGTGAAAAAAATAAAGTTCGAGAGAATACACAGGATAAGAAAACCGGCAGAAATAAAGGGTGAGGTCCCTAGAGATGTCATCGCAAGATTTCACAAGTATAGCGACAAAGAGAAAGTCAAGGAAAATCTGAAAAAGAACTTTCCAGTGAAGTACGGCGAGACAAAGTTGCAGATATTTCCGGACCTGGCAGCAGAAACACTAGCTAGGAGAAGAATACTAAAACCACTCCTTGAACAGCTAAACGCTCATAATGTCCATTATTCATGGGGGTTCCCAGCCTGCCTCACTGGCCGTAAAGATGGCAGATCGGCCACTCTGAGATTCCCAGAGGAAACAGCTAAATTTTGTGATCGCTTAGAGGTTCCTCTGGTTGAAATACCGGGGTGGTGGGTTAAAACTGGGGACGCTGAAGTTCACGGGATACAGCAGGCTTGGAAGCCAATATTTAAAACGAGAAAACCTAAATAGATCAGTCTTAAGACCTAGTTAAACAAGGTTAAATTAAGATTTGGGGGTAGGTGGGGGGTGGGGGGGGGGTGGGGGAGCGGAGGGGGAGGGGAGGGGGGGGACCAACCAGGCCTGGGCATCCCCCAATATTAGGGGGAGCATGGCGAAAGGGGCGGTCCAGTCCGATCTCAACCTCAGGGGTAGAACCGAAGGGACGGGTGGAGATGGAGGAGCCACGGTTTTTCTATTGGGCCACGAGAGGGCTTAATATCCCCATGGGTACAGGGGAGGGAAGGGGGAGTGGGGTGGGTTTTGGGAGGGGTGGGAAGGAGGAGGAGGGGAAGGGTTGGGGGATTTGGAAGGAGGGGAGGGTAGGTAGGGAAACACAGCGACGAATTTTGTATTTTGAGTCCCCTGGACACCACTCTGCTGCAGGGACTAGGAAAGAACTTCTGTAGGATAGATGAGTAATATTAAAATAATCTCATATAATGTACGAGGTCTGAATGCAAGGGTGAAGTGTATCAATATTCTGCAGGAACTGAGATTCCGGGGGGCTGACGTGGTTTTTCTTCAGGAGACTCATTTTCTCCTGGAGAGGAACCAAAAAATATTCTCCAAGGACTTCCCAGTTTGGTTCTATGGCGACTCTCCCACACCACGCGCAAAAGGAGTAGCCATTGGGTTTGCCAATGGAGTAAGGTTTGAGCTTCATGAGAGAAGGACGGATCCAGAAGGCCGGTTTTTGTTCCTAAAAGGGAAACTCAATGGCGTTGAATGCTCACTGGCAAATATCTATGGCCCAAACAAAAACCCACATAACTTTATGATCAAGAGGTTGTCAGAATTTACCGAGTTTAAGGAAGGACTAGCTATAATGGCTGGGGACTTTAATCTATGTTTAGAGCCAGAGAAAGATAAATCGTCCCATGTGCAGGGGGTAAGTTCGGTCTGGGTCAGTAGAGTGAGAAAGAAAATGCACCAGTGTCAAATGGTGGACGTGTGGAGGACGCTACATGCCGACAGTAGAGATTATACGTTCTATTCCCATGTCCACGGGACTTATTCTAGACTGGACTTTTTTTTGATTGAGCATTCCCGGTTGGAGGAGATCGTTAGCTCAGAGATAGGGGTGGCGACTTTCTCTGACCACGCGCCTGTAGATTTGAAGGTAAACATGAAACAGACCCATAACAAGAGCTTCAGTTGGAAGTTAAACGAAGAACTAATAAACGACAAAGAGATTGGGGATTTGGTGTCGAGGGAACTTGAGTTTTATTTTAAAACTAACGAAACAGCTGAAGTTTCAGAGTCAATAATATGGGAGGCCCACAAAGCCTATATTAGGGGGATTCTGATTAAGGCAGGTGCGGAAAAGAAGAGAAAGAGAAGGGAAGATAAACTTGCAATTATGAGGGAAATAGAGGAACTTGAGCAGACCCATAAAAAAGAGGGGGGGAAGGAGGTGCTTCTTAGACTCCATAACAAAAGAGAGGCCATGAGAACCCTAATAGAACAAGACACGCGAGAAACGTACAACATATTAAAGAAAGAGAGATATATGGGAGGTAATAAACCGGGGAAGTTCCTGGCAAAGATCCTAAAAAAAAGGAAGTCCAACAACTATATTGAGAAAATCAGGACCCTAGAAGGGGAGGTAAAATATAAAACAGGAGAAATTGCCAAAGTTTTCCAAAAATATTATGAGGGACTGTATTCGATCAATAGTATTACCTCAAAAAGAGAGACAGAAAAAAAAAGGGAAAGAACCAAAGTTTTCTTCCAGGAACTTGGTTTAAGGAAAATAGAAGAAGATACATATAATCTACTGGAGGGTCCCATTACGGAGGAGGAAATTAAAAAAACTTTGAGGGAGACGCCAGTAGGGAAAAGTCCCGGGCCTGACGGTTTCTCAGTACTATACTACAAAAGGTTCCAAGATCTCCTAACTCCTAAACTTTGTACGTATATGAATGGGATAGGCACGAAGTGGGAGATGGGGAAAGAAGCGTCAGAGGCAATTATTGCCATTATTTTGAAGGAGGGTAAAGACAGTACTCTCTGTTCCAGTTATAGGCCAATAGCACTCCTTAACGCAGACACGAAATTGTTTGCGAAAATACTGGCTGGGAGAGTGAAGCATATTTTAAATAATATGATACACCCAGACCAGGCGGGATTCATCCCGGGTAGGGAGGGACGCGACAATGGGATTAGAACACTTATGGTAATCCAAAAAATGAGAGACAGTGGAGCCCCAGGTCTACTCCTGTCAGTAGACGCTGAGAAAGCTTTTGACAGGGTAGACTGGGGCTTCATGTTCAGTGTGCTGGAGGAAATAGGACTGGGACCAATTATGATTAGAAGAATAAAGGCAATGTACACACGTCCCTCAGCAAGGGTTAAGGTCAATGGAGCGCTGTCAGAATCATTTAAAATGTCAAACGGAACAAGACAGGGCTGCCCATTGTCCCCTCTTTTGTTTGTGTTGACGCTTGAGCCCTTGCTCGAACGGATAAGACTCAATCCGGACATCTCGGGGGTTTCGGATGGTGAGGAAGAACACAAATTGGCTGCTTTTGCAGATGACATTTTATTGTATATTACAAGACCTAGAATAACTCTGCCTAACCTGCTAAAGACTCTGAAAGATTACGGAGAAATATCAAACTTTAAGATTAATCCAATTAAATCTGAAATATTAGAAATCAAGACTGACAAAAAAGATCATACAGTCCACAAAGAATTCCCCTTTTCATGGGGGAAAAAGGAGATAAACTATCTTGGGGTAAAAATAACAGGAAATAGAGAGTCACTGTTTCAGGCCAGTTTTATTCCCCTCCTAAATGAGATCAAGAAGGAGTTGAATAAAATCACAAGAGGACAGTTGTCATGGGGGGGAAGAATCAATATTGTTAAAATGGCAATCTTACCAAAGATTTTATTTAAAATGCAGATGTTACCAGTCCCGCTTCCACAAGTATATCGCAAAAAACTGCATTCTCTTATTATTAAATTTGTTTGGAGGGGGAAAAAGTCACGTATAAGTTATGACACTTTGGCAAGGGATAAAGAGAAAGGGGGGTGGGGAGCACCGGACATTAGATTATATCACGAAGCTATCACATTATCTAGAATTATAGATTGGGCAAAAGGAAACAAGGAGAAGAGGTGGGTTAAAATGGAAAATACAATTAGTAAAGTAGAGTTAAGTAAAGTTATCTGGATACCTTCACACTATAGGAAACTAAGTCTTGAGGCACACAGTATCACTAGGCATACTCTGAAAGTATGGGATAATTTGCACAGGCGGGAAAAATGGGAGTATAACTCTCCTTTGATCCCCCTGAGGGACACTGAGTTTTTTGCACCGGGAATGGAGAATGTAAGTGGGAGATGGATATTGCAAGGAGGAGCTCAGCTAAAGGATGTTATGCAGCAAGGTAAAATATGCTCATTTCAGGACCTGAAAAGTAGGAGTGACCTTCTGACCCTTAATAGGTGGCGATACAGTCAGTTAAAAAACTTTATCGAAACGCTCCCCCAACCAATTAGAATGACGGATAACCTCAAACCGTTTGAGAAGCTCTGTGTTGGTCAAGATGGGAAGAAGGGGATCTCAAAAACTTATAGGATACTAGTTGACCTGAAGGGAACAGACATTCCAGCATACATCAAAAAATGGGAATCAGAACTAAAATCAAAACTTAAAGAAGATGAGGTCACAACCTTACTGAAACGAGTTCATGGTACTTCGGTAAACTACAAAATGTCTGAGCTAAATTACAAATGCTTGTCAAGATGGTATATTACCCCAGACAGAGTTTCTAAATACCAGAACGAAATTTCACAACTATGCTGGAGGGGATGTATGGAATTGGGTACAACGGCACACGTTTGGTGGCACTGTACAAGGATAAGGGAATTCTGGGACGATATTAGGAAAATCACCGGTGAGATAACCCAAATAGTTGTGCCGGATGACCCATGGGCATGTCTGTTCCACGGCTTCAGAATGTCAACTGAATCTTACTTGAGAACACTTGTCCCTCATATGTTGAATGCAGCTAAGAGTCTGCTTGTAAGCCACTGGCAGGAGAAACAAGGCCCAACAATACAAGAATGGTATGACAAAATAAACGAAATCCAGAATTTAGAGTATTTGAGATGTGCTGAGGAAGTGGAATTGGAAGAGTTCGAGGAAAAATGGAAGAAGTGGCAAAAATTTAAAAGCTCAACAAGGGTACTAGAGGTCTTGAGGACTCAATAGAGTTTGCGGGGGAATCCAGCAAGAAGGGTTGAGGAATAGACAGCAGAAGTGGTGTCCATTGTGGGAGGGGGATTCAATTAACATGATGGAGTATGGGGAAAGAAATATAAGTTGCTGTGAGGGGGTAGGGTGAGGTAGGGGGAGGGAGGGGAAGGGTAGGGGGTTTGATTAGGGGGGTTTAACAGGGGGTTAAGTTCAGATTCATGATTAAAAATTAGATAGGTCAGTTTGATGCTACCAATAAGAAGATAGCTATAAAAGAGACCGGTAATACCGTAAGGGGGAAAAAAAAAAAAAAAAAAAATGATATTAAAGCCACTATGATGTGAGTAATGAGTCGGGAAAGGATTGAACCGTTAAGGTGAAACTTTCACCCCCGAAAACGAACACTGATGTGGTTAAGAAAAAAAAAAAAAAAAAAAAAAAAAAAAATGGTTTGCCTCAACCCTCTACATGCCACATTTGCTGAAAAGCTTGGCCTGTTAAAGGAAGTTGAAAATTATTAGACTTACTAACAGGATTACCAGGTAAAAAGAAAAGAAAAAATGGCTAAACTAAGAAACAAATGTAGCCATCACATCTAAGAATTGGCAAGCTGCAATATTTAAAATTTTCATTTTTTTGGTTTAAAGCGGAACTTCACCCAAAAGGGGGAGTTCTGAATGTCTGCCTTCTCTCCCCCTTCTCTTTAAGTTTTTGCCACTTTAAGTTTTTTTGGTTCTTTTTTTGGTGAGCAGGTTCCTGGTTTTGACAGGTACCCGCTTCCACTACAGTCTGATTGGCAAGGCCATTCACAAAGTGCAGCGCAGCTCGCTCATGAACAGTAACAAGATAGCTGTTAAGCCGCAAGCTGTCATAGTCGGCTTTCCACACTAAAGATGCTGGCACCGGGAACCTGAAGAGCCGGTTCGCGAGAGGATCACGTTGGATCTCTGGACAGGTAAGTGTCCTATTATTAAAAGTCAACAGCTACAGTATTTTTACCTGCTGACTTTAATTTTTTTGTTTCTGGGGTGAAGATCCACTTTAGTACACCTTTAAATAAAGTTAACACAATGGACCATATAAATACATTCAGACACACAGAGATTCTTGGACATTCTTAGTTTTCTTCACAGAACCCCAGGAACTTTGTAAACTCAGGGTGCCCAGTCATACAAATATTTATTTAATCTCCTTGCCATTGCCTTCAGCCTCCTAGGCTTTTCTATTGTCTCCATAATGTGTATAGCAACTTTTGCCAATATCAAAGTGTAGGATGCCAGCAATGGTGGGGGCAAGCAGGCAATGAATGAATCATATACTTAATTAAGCTCCCCGATTCTATGGGGGTCCCTGAGTGCTCTACAGATGAGTAAAGGTTTGTATATAACCCTTTGATTGTCCACATTATTTCCTGAGAAATGAGACAGATCGCTGCTCCAGGTAAGTAATATAATCCACCAAAAAGGAAGGGCTGGGTGCTAGCTCTGGCTCGCAACCGCAAACATGTAGACCAAGTGAGAAAAATTAGCTGCACACTAACATCCGTCCAACAGGTTTATTGAAAAACTGCCACCAGGAATAAAACAATGGACCAAGGGGTGACGACGTTTCATACATATATTGTGCTTCTCCAAAAAGAAGCACAATGTATGTGTGAAATGTCATCGCCCCTTGGTCCGTTGTTTTCCTACTGGCAATCACACTACTTTTTACTTGAGTACATAATAACTATAAAAAGTTACATTTGTACTGTATCAGTATTCTTACTTTTACTGTTACATTTTGTTGAAAATGGCAAATACTCCTTCGGAACAACAGAAAAACATATTACCAAGAAATTGTTGGCAGTAATGTTGATTAGAATGATCCAAAAGAAAGGCTTCTTTTGCTATCGATGACAACCCTTAGAACCAGAATACAGTGCACAGTAGCACTTGCTTTGTAGACTCATACCATGAAGGAAAAAACTTTTGCAGAGTAATTCTAGGACCACCAATACCAACATATTCCAGTCTGATTTTCCAGCTGTGCACACAGGGCTAGATGTTCTAATTTTCCACTTTGATTTATAAATTAAAACTCCAAATGTGTATTCAGCAACTCTGATTAAAATAATAATAAAAAAAGCTTGAAGTGCTAGAGGAAAGTTGTACATTTTCCAACAACTTCAGAGCAGAAATAGAAAATTTAGGGAAACCAAAAATCAATTGCCAAGAGTAAATATTAAGCCATATTTGAAAGAATGGTATTACTGTAGAAGAAGAAAAAATATATTAGAGGAAAATATTGCTTTCCTGTAATGTACTACAATAAGTGAAAAATAAGAAAATTATTCATCACAAACACCCTACTAATTTGCTTCTTATGCCTGTATGCAAAGGTAGTTGTGATGGCAACTAAATGCACCTTCAAAATTGTCATAGCTATAACTGTTTTTTCCCCTGAAGAAATCCATCAAATTATTTGTTATGCTGCATAGTGACATCACAAAACAGTTATTATGTATAGTTACTATATACTGCCATTTATGTATCCTATTCTGAAAAAAGGCGCCAAGATTTCTCACTAGCAAAATTGACAAAAACCAAATGAGAAAGATTTAAAGTACATATTTACTTCAAATGGGCACTATCATATTTGCTACATACAGCACTGGCAATTGCCGTTAATTTTTCCTACAATACTGCTTTCACATTTCTTTTCATTATAGCACTACTACTCTCATCCAGTCCCTTTGCAGTCATCAGGGGTGCATGTGACAGGGTGATAATGAAGATGCACAGTTGGGAAACAGTTGTCACAGTTGGGGGAACAATACGTTTGTAAACAAGGACCTAAGGACATAAGACACACAGAGCCGTGGCTCAGCCCCGCCCCGGCTCTCTATCCTTGTTGGCTCACTTACTGTGATTGACAGTAGCAGGAGCCAATGGTTCCCGCTGCTGTCTCAGCCAGTGAGGAATGAGAGACCCAGAAGAAGCTCAGCTCTCATGCACATGTAAAAAACCTTGGCGTAGCCTGTACCCGTGTACCCATGTAACTCAATAAAGGACTTTTATTCAAGAGCATCCGAGTCGCCAGCCCTTTTCTGATTCAAGTACTGCATTTTGGGGCCTGAACGTCCTGGCTAGAGCACCGGATCACAGTTCATAGATCATCATATTGGCAGTGGAGCTGGGGTATCATTTTGCTTCTCTTAAAAAAACCTTGAGCCTTTAAAATCACTTTAGAGTTTGTATGAGGCTTTATTTTGCTTGGTGTGGGCAGCAGAGTAAGCTCTGACAGAAAAAATTGAATGGCTTCCATGCTTCTGCTGTGAACTTTGAAGACGAATTGTTCCACAGTGCCTGCACGGGATATGGGAGTCAATGAGGGCTTGATTTCAAGCTCTTTATTGGTGTTAGAAAAATGTAAATATTTGAATCACACCCAGCTCACTTTAAACCAGTAATTATTAGACCCCTTTCACACCGGGGAAGTTTTCGGGCACTTTAGCACTTCTGCTAAGTGCCTGAAAACTGCCTCCCATTCACTGTATTGTGCCTTTCACACTTGGGCGGTGCACTTATGGAATGTTACCAAGCAGCATCTTTGGGGAGGGTTGGGAGCAGTGCTTCCACAGCGCCTTAAAAGCCTTTTTTGGGGGTTAAACCGCCCCGCTAGCGGACAAAAGCAGACTTTAGTGCTAACGGTGGGAGCTGTCAGTGTTTTTTTTTTACAGTTTAGAGGGGGGCAGATTACATAGCACAAGCACTGTGCTGTGTAATCTGAGTAGCCTCCCTGGCGGTTTTCCCGAGTGTAGCTCGGGGTTAAAATTCAGGACCATTAGCGGTAACCTTGAGCCACACTCGGGATTACATCGCAGGATCCTGGTGTGGCTTTACTTACCTTGTCCCCGGGATCCTGCAATGTCCCCCACTGTGTCTGCGGGCTCTGTCCTCCTCTGAAGCCTCTCAATGCCAGGCTCCGTTCCCTGCGAGCGGCGCAACGCACGGGGGCGGAGCCTGGCAGCAAATTCAAAAAAGTGTAAAATCATAACACATATAGTACTGTAATCTTACAGATTACAGTACTGTATGAAATTATTTCACATCCCTTTTGTCCCCAGTGCTTTGTCCTATGCCCTGCATGCAGTTTTATGTTATATATACTGTTCTTTCTGCCTGGAAACTGGAGATTGTCCATAGCAACCAAAAAGTGTCCCTTTACATCAAAAGTGGCTTTAGACCAGCTAGAAAACAGCGATAGTAAATTAGAACACTTGCAGAATTGAGCGATAGTGAATCGTGGGGAAATTTATTTTATTATTAATTTTTTTTTTTTTTTAATTATTTATTTTTATTTATTATATTATAATTTATGTTTTTGTGTTTCAAACTTTATGATACCCGGGATATCTACTAGACTCTTGTTTGGACAGATTTAAGTTTGTTATTGTTAAGAATTACAGACCTACAATATAAAACGCCAAATTTCCATGCAAAATAATTGTACCGCTTTCAGCACCTAAAATCCGAAATAATCATACCGCCAGGGAGGTTAAAGGGACCAGAATCTATCTATCTATCTATCTATCTATCTATATATATATATATATATATATATATATATATATATATATATATATATATATATATATATATATATATATATATATATATATATATATATATATATATATATATATATATATATATATATTTTTTTTTTTTTTTTTTTTTTGGTTAACAAACACTTTAAAGTCAAAAACATCTGCCGTCTTCTTCAGTTCTTAAAAAGATCCTGCCATGAAGGTTGTTTTTTTCAGATATTTCTGTTAAATATTATCCCTCTATAGTATCCCTCTTTCCCTATTGTGCACCGACATCTTCACTCTGTCAATGGTAAATGATGATTTAAAGTAATATTAATATTTTAATAAAGGAGAAGTATGGCTAAAGTTTTTTTGGCCCTACTTCTCCTATGGATCACAGGAATGCAGTTAGTTCTGACAGCTAAAGTTGGCTGTCAGCTGATGTCACTCAGCCAGTCTAGGCTCCAGATCGACCACAACTTTGCAGTCCGGATCCACCGAGATGCCTGGACTAGCAGCTGGCTCAGCCTCTTAGCGAGCAGCTGTGAGACTGAGCCAGTTGCTCCCACCCTCTCCATAGCCCAGCACTTCAGTGAGCGCTGGAGGAACAGAGCAGAGCCTAGGTGACTGACAGTCACCACTCTCTGCTCAAAGCGGAGGGGAGAACTCAGTGATCGGTGGTCTTTGGTCGTTCAGTTCTCAGTGTAGAGCCGGCAGGGGACAGATGCAGCATTGGATCCCCCTAGATGCTGCATCCACCTAGGTGAATATAATTTTTTTTTTTTTTGCCAACCCAATACATCTCTTTTAAATATATTGATATTTGTTTATTTTATCTAGGAGGGTTAGGATTGGGAGGTTTTACATGGGGTGTTATGTTGTGTTTATGTTTTTACCTCAATGTTTTAAAGAATGGTAAATGTTGTTGCATTCTACAGTGACTAAAAAGGCTTTCTATTCTTTACAAGCTTACAAGAGAAGAGACTTTTTCAACATGTATTAAAAAGGCATGGTCAACAGTTGTCATCATGTAGATAGGAAGTGGCTGCAAAAAGGCTGAAAAAGAGCAGCACCACTGAGATGCAACAAATGATTTTAACCACATTGGCTCTGTACCATGTGATCACTGAGGCCAATTACAGTTTGCAGTCGGCTTACTCTTTCTTCTCACATGCCAATCAGCTGTAAGAGGAAAAGGGGTGTTTTACATCCTTCAGCAGCAGTACATGTGTCAGTGTTACCAACACCTGTGACCTAAACACTAGCTACACCAGTACCAGTGTCAACTAGTACTTGTGTAACCAAGAACTAGTGTTCTATTCACCGTTAGCACCAATGTCACATGGTATCAGTGTAACCCAGCACTTGTCTCTTAAATGCTGCCAGCACCAGGACTGGTATCACTTAGTACAAGTATAACCCAGCACCAGTCTCCTGATCACCGACAGCACCAGTGTCACCTAACACCTAATACCAATTTAACCCAGCACTAGTCTCCTTGACTGCTGCCAGTACTAGTGTCACCTAATACAAATGTAAGCCAGCACCAGTGACCTGATCGACAGTGTCATCCAGTAGCAGTATTTCACCTGATCACAAGCCACACCATTGCAGTGCCATCAATGCCAGTGATACCCAAAACTAGTTTGTAATGGTTGTTTGTAGGCAGTCAGAACATCAAAGATCATACATTTATTTAAAATGTATTGTATATACCATGGTTTGAAGACTCTGAAGTTTCCGTCTGAATAACTGAAGCTTAGTTATTTTACCAAAGAAATGTAACAGATTATAGATAGATTATTTATTTACAATATTTCATAACAGAAAGTAGGAGAAACACTTTTTTATACAGAATTTTCAGCCTTTTTACCTTTATATAGTAAAAACAAAAAATCCAGCAGTGATTAAATACCATAAAATGAAAGCGCTTTCTGTCTCAAAAAATGATATAAGCAAATCAAATATACGCTGCGCTTCCAAATACACAATAGACTACAGACTATGCATAGGTAGTAACCAAAGTGCATAAAAAACATGTGAAAGTCATAAAGTGATAAACCCAGTCTCTACCAACTGTAGAAAGTGACCATAGTGCAACAAATGTACAAAAAATGATAGATAAGCATACAGTGAAAGATAACAAATATAAAATATAAAATATATATGTAAACAGTATGTATAATAAAGTGCTAACGTGCATCCACATGGTTAACAATTATACCACCTTCAATAGTGTGTAAATAAACATTGATCCCACTATTAGGTAAACATAAATAAAGGTGCTCCAGTGTGTATATGTAACATCCAACTGTGTCAATTCAAATGTTCTTTAACCTCCCTGGCGGTAAGATTATTTCATATTTTTGATGCTGAAAGCGGTACAATTATTTTGTATGGAAATGTGGCGTTTTATATTGTAGGCCTGTAATCCTTAGGAATAACTCATTTAAATCTCTCCAAACCAGAGTCTAGTAGACACCCCGGGTATGAAAAAGTTTGAAACACGAAATCATAAATTATAATATAATAAATAACTATAAATAATTATACCAAATAATAATATAATAATAAAAATTATTCAATAATGTAATCAAATCCAAAACACTGAGTGCTCAATGCCGCAGACCTTCCATTCTGTATAATGGACTTAAAATTGGAATTTCAATTGGCAGTGAAAAGTACAAGACATGAACTGAGAAAAAATATATAAACTAAGAAAAAATTATTGTGCAGAAATATTAAATTAAACCGTGATAGATATGCTAATAAAAACATACATATATAAATATATATATAATGTGCAATCCTTATATATAAAAACCTCAAAGTGCATACGTAAAAAAGTGCAATCCTTATATAAAATACTGAAAGTGCACCATGCATGGATATAAACCTAAATTCTAAGTGCAAATCCTGTGAGATTCAAGTGTGCAAACAAAATACGATCAGCAAATTCAAACTGAAGCAAAGAAGTGTAAGTAAACAGTGTCCATGAATTCAGTGTTCATCAAGCTTCTCCTGAAAGGTGTCCAAATCACAACAAGGTAGATGTGCTCTCCCGTGATCCCCCACTTGTGCTTGCGCTCACCTCTATTCGTGTGACACGGTAGTTAAACAGTGTCAAACACGCAATGGGGCCACTCCTGGGCTCACTCAGGATATAATGATGTATATTCAATCCTCTCAGGTAAAGCCAAAACATCATTCATAAAAGAGAAAAAGAAAACTCCATGGTGTAATATAGTAAGGAATTTATTAAAAGTAAAAGAAGTTCCTCCAGGAGGGTACTCACAATACACAGCTCCGTCCTACCCCTCCCCTAGGACGGAGCTGTCAGCAGGGAAGGAGGTCGCTATACACCACACCGCACGCCATATGAGCCGTTGAATACGAATTACACTTGGATGGTTTGGTGCACTGTAGCACCCGTGTATTGTGAGTACCCTCCTGGAGGAACTTCTTTTACTTTTAATAAATCCCTTACTATATTACACCATGGAGTTTTCTTTTTCTCTTTTATGAATGATGTTTTGGCTTTACCTGAGAGGATTGAATATTTACATATACATTCTCATCAGTCCCTACCCTCAAGGAGCTTACAATCTAAGGTCCCTAACTCACATTCATACATACTAGGGACAATTTAGACAGGATCCAATTAACCTACCAGCATGTCTTTGGAGTGTGGGAGGAAACTGGAGTACCCGGAGGAAACCCACGCAGGCACAGGGAGAACATGCAAACTCCAAGCAGGTAGTGTCGTGGTGGGGATTCGAACCAGTGACCCTTCTTACTGCTAGGTGAGAGTGCTACCACTACACCACTGTGCCGCCCATATATATATATTTATATATGTATGTTTTTATTAGCATATCTATCACGGTTTAATTTAATATTTCTGCACAATCATTTTTTCTTAGTTTATATATTTTTTCTCAGTTCATGTTTCTTTAGCGCAGGCACAATTGGTTTTACATATTTAATTACACGGAATGAAACGTGGTGAAGTGTTTGCTGCTTAAATATAGTTGATTCACTCCTTAGAGGCATTGGTTCACTTGTGGCTCGCAAGAACCCCACATTTTTGTTTAAAAGTACAAGACAGTTTCTGAATTAGTTATGAAGTGTGGTCATTATACAATGTGCTTTATACATCAAGGGATCTCCCTTGATGTGCATTGAGCACTTTTTGGCTGAGGAAAGCAGGAAAGCAGATCCATCTAGTGGCAGAGGAGCAGATTACCACCAGGAAGTTACTACGGGCTTATTTGACACTTACCTCTGGTAAGCATACACCCTTAAAGGGTTTCACGAGGTGGTCCGGTGATGGTGTAGCAGCCCTTGGATTGTGCACTCCGTTAAAATTTTCAAGTTTTTGCTGTAGTCTGCATGCATGGAAATACTTTCTCTACAAAGGACTGGTCATATTATCCTCTCCGTGTTTTATAGTCACTTTGACTGAGTGTTTGGACTTTTACACATATTACCTTTCTAGTATATGATATTTTAATTTGCATCTCTCTTGCTCTGATCATTAACATTTTAGGCTGTACCAGGACTGTGTTTAACTAGCATACACAATACGGTTGCCCTAGATCAGGCACATCAGATCCAGTACTGGCAGGTGTCTTTTTGCTAGTTGAGTGTAAATAGCTTATTTCACTTCATTTTATTTATTCATTATTTATGCACTATATGTTATACCATATTGGTGAATATTTCATTCACTTGTAGCGCTGTTAATACCTTCCCCTCTTTTAAAGAAGGGGGTATATATTTTTGTTTATCTCTGTTGTTGTTTTTTATATAATAGCAGCTTGAAGTGCATAGACCATTATCATTTCATCCATTTTTGAGCACTGGGATCAGAGTCTTTGATTACTTCTGATATCCAATTTGTTTTTTACTGATTCTAATTTATTATCGCTGTTTTCTAGCTAGTCTAAAACCACTTTTGATTTAAAGGGACAGTTTTGGTTGCTATGGACAATCTCCAGTTCCAGGCAGAAAGAATAGTTTTTATAATATAAAACTGCATGCAGGGCACTGGAGAAACCACTAGGGACAAAAGGGATGTGAAATAATTTCATACAGTAATGTAATCTGTAAGATTACAGTATACTGTATGTATTGTGTGTGTTTCACTTTTTGAAATTGGCGCCGTTCTCCGTCCCCGTGTGTTGCAACGCTCGCAGGGAATGGAGCTCGGCTCCGTGATGAATTGAGCGGAGGACGAGCCGCTCACACTGCGGGGAGACATCGCAGGATCCAGGGGACAAGGTAAGTAAGCTCTTCCTGGATCCTGCAATGCGATCCCGAGTCTGGCTCGGGGTTACCGCTTTTGGTTCTGAAATTCCACCCCAAGCCAGACTTGGGAATACCTCCAGGGAGATTAAAGTCCATGCGATTCTGAAAACTGCTACATGGGTTATCGAAAGCATGCCGTGGTAACCGCACTCAGGTGCTCCCCCTAGGTATTAAGTGCTCACCTCTGAGCGTGTGACTTTGCAATTAAGCTTAGTCAATACATGCCTGTGAACCAACTCTGGGCTCTGCAGTGTTACCGGAATCCAGGACTCGTCAGCGCAATACCTCGGTATGTTAGTAGAAAAAAGGACTTGATAGTGAAATAAAGTTTTAACAATTTATTAGTCAAAGCAAAACCCCCATATGGGGTATTCACATAGATTAGGCGCGACAGTGCGCCACTCTACATCGAGCGAAAAACGACTAAAAATACCGGACTGGTATTGGGATGGTATGCACTTCCTCCTCAGCATATCACCTGCCCAACATGCCATCCTGTCCCCTCCCCAACGCGTGTCGATACACGGATTTCCGTATCTTCTTCAGGGGGAATAGCAGGTGTCAGTATAAGAACCTCCCTCTGGTCAGGCTGCACAGATGTGAGAGTATGTGAGAAGTAGATGAGCAGTTCTCACCATTGATGAGATGTAAATTTAAAAAAAGAAAAAATACCGCGCTAGATTGTATATAAGAGCAGCAACCAAAAACCATCTAATATCTCTATGGTGAAAAAACCTCAAAAATAAATAAAGTTGCGCTATAAACCAATATGATATTCCTATGGAAGATCATGAGTGGTATGTATACACAAATGTAACTAAGTGCATAGATACAATGTGATGAGCAGTGAATTGTAAACATGAAAAAATGCATCCACATCCCAAAGTGCAATGAACCAAACATATAATAATGTCCACAATAAGGTGCAAATGTAGCATAAATGGATATGTGCACAGATGGATGAGTTCCACAGTAGGAGATGATACAGGTAATATGCTGAAGACCCTGTCCCCACCTCCCTGGAGCGTGGATGATGGAAAGATGGATCACAGTATCGAAGTGGTAATCTGTATATGAAGACCCTTACCAGAAAAGGTGGACCCCCTCCAGCGCAGGGTCATTTGAGCAGACAGATTACTCTCTGTGGGGGACTGTAGGAATGTCTAATGTCTGGTATCTCTGGTCTCCAGTTCGCTTCAAATGATTGGTAGAGGCGTTACACAGGGATATGGATTAGACCCGATACAATAGCTTCTCTGACTCTGAAATGAGACACACTCAAGTTCCGGGCCACAAGTGGAAAAGCGAGAAGGAAAGGGACGCTAATCGTGAAAAAAAAACAAAAAAAACAAAACACCTGCGTGCCGGGGTCACATGTGGTGTGATGGCATCAGCACAACGCACTGCCCTACATGTTTTGCAATACCTTGCGTCTTCCTGGGGCATGGGCGATGTGCTGAGCCATCACTCAAATAACAAACGGCCGCAACTAAGCCTCGTTCTGACTTGGGCGCCATGTTGGACATGGAAAATAGGTGGAACGCAGAAGGGAGCCAGACCTCGATCTGATACTACTACCATTCATGCAGGATGTACCCATGTTATTATGGGCGCCATATTTAAAAAATAAACTAAAAAATAGGTAAAATACAGAGGGGAACCAGACATCAATCTGAACTTATTCCCATACATATATCCGTACTACTATAGTTGGAAGGTGCATGTACCTATCTATTTACTTTATAATAAAAATTTTCAAATCCTTCAATTTATATGGAGTAATTAAAAAAAGAAGTTAAAAGAAAAATGATATACAATAGAAAAGGCCAAATAAACCAGTGCGATACTAAAAGGGGTATAGATAATTCTCTTAGTTGGATGAAACACAAGGTCAGGATCCCTCCTATATATGTTTAAAGATACAATGCATGAAACCCTTATCAAACTAGTTATACTTAATAGGAGCCAAAATTATCAAGAATTATCAATGAAGGCATTGATTTCTATATCTACATTCAATCTTGAAGGTCTGAGACATTTAATTTTGTAAATCCAGTTTTCTAGTTTTGAGATGGCCCGTCTTTTGGGACCCCTTCTCCATGGTAATCTCAATCTGTCTATCCCTACCATAGAGGTACCCTTAGGATTTTGTTGGTGGACCTCTAAATAATGTTTAGAAAGTGGATGACCCTTGAACCCTCTCCTAATGTTAGCTAGATGTTCGTTTAGCCTAACCTGCAAGGGGCGTACCTTGCGACCAACATACTGAAGCCCGCATGGGCAGGTCAGGAGATACACTACACAAGGAGTGGAACAGGTCACAAAGGATTTAATATGAAATGTGTGATTTGTTTTTCTAGACGTAAATTCTGTTGTTTTCCTAGCTTTAATAGCATTGATAGAGCAAACAGCACAGTTATTACATCTATAGAACCCAACTAAATTTTGAAAAAACATGGGCTTATATGTGGGTGGATTGCAAACAGTGAGGGCCACTAATTGTTTGATGGAAGGGGCTCCCCTAAATATTACACATGGCTTGTCAGGGAGCACAGTGCCAAGCACAGGGTCATTTTTTACTATGTGCCAGTGTTTACGTATGAGTTTCTTAACGGAAAAATGCTGTTGGGAATAGCGTGTAATGAAAGGACAAACCAAATTCCCAGAATCTCGTTCAGCCATCATGGGTCTGTCTGCCAAAAGCGAATCACAGTCCAACATACGGACCTCCTCAATTTTATTTTTCAGGGTGGTTAAATCATAACCTTTATCGCATAATCTGTCCTTGAGTATCCTGGTTTGTGTATCAAAATCACCTACACGAGTGCAGTTTCTTCTCATGAGGATAAATTGGCTTTTGGGGACTGAACCATGAACGGTGATGGCAACTATCTCTGGGTATAAAGGAATTTCGGTCAGTGACTTTGAAATAAGTGGAGGTGACTAAAGTGTCACCCTCACTCCGAATATTCAAATCCAAGAAGTTGATGGTATGCTGACTGGCTTCATATTTAAATTCTATGCCTCGATCACTGTTGTTCAAAGAAGGCATAAACGACTGTAAGGACTCATGGGTGTCATCCCATAGGAGGAGGACATCATCTATGTACCTAGCCCACAGGACCAACTCTGGTCTCTTATTGGCATAGATGACGTCCTCCTCCCACTTACCCATGAACAGATTAGCCAGGCTGGGGGCAAACTTGGCCCCCATGGCTACACCCTTTCTCTGGAGAAAGTATTTATTCCCTTGCCAGAAAAAGTTATGCGTGGTAGCATACACTAAGAGCTCCATAACAAACTCTTTCTGTTTCGAGGGCAGAGTAGCATCCTTCCTTAAGAAATGGGATGACACCCATGAGTCCTTACAGTCGTTTATGTCTTCTTTGAACAACAGTGATCGAGGCATAGAATTTAAATATGAAGCCAGTCAGCATACCATCAACTTCTTGGATTTGAATATTCGGAGTGAGGGTGAATGTAGATATAGAAATCAATGCCTTCATTGATAATTCTTGATAATTTTGGCTCCTATTAAGTATAAATAGTTTGATAAGGGTTTCATGCATTGTATCTTTAAACATATATAGGAGGGATCCTGACCTCGTGTTTCATCCAAGAGAATTATCTATACCCCTTTTAGTATCGCACTGGTTTATTTGGCCTTTTCTATTGTATATAATTTTTCTTTTAACTACTTTTTTTAATTACTCCATATAAATTGAAGGATTTGAAAATTTTATATAAAGTAAATAGATAGATACATGCACCTTCCAACTATAGTAGTACGGATATATATGTATGGGAATAAGTTCAGATTGATGTCTGGTTCCCCTCTGTATTTTACCTATTTTTTAGTTTATTTTTTAAATATGGCACCCATAACAACATGGATGCATGAATGGTAGTAGTATCAGATCGAGGTCTGGCTCCCTTCTGCGTTCCACCTATTTTCCATGTCCAACATGGCGCCCAAGTCAGAACGAGGCTTAGTTGCGGCCGTTTGTTATTTAAGTGATGGCTCAGCACATCGCCCATGCCCCAGGAAGACGCAAGGTATTTTGAAACATGTAGAGCGGTGCGTTGTGCTGACGCCATCACACCACATGTGACCCCGGCACGTGGGTGTTTTTTTTTTTCGTTTGTCTAGCCGGCTTTTTACTATTCGTTTGTACATGTCATTTGCGGGTTATCCACATGTTGTTTATTAATAAAGCGCTTTCGATTTTACTACACGATTAGCGTCCCTTTAATTCTCGCTTTTCCACTCGTGGCCCGGAGCCCGAGTGTGTCTCATTTCAGAGTCAGAGAAGCTATTGTATCGGGTCTAATCCATATCCCTGTATAACGCCTCTACCCATCATTTGAAGCGAACTGGAGACCGGAGATACCAGACATCAGACGTTCTTACAGTCCCCCACAGAGGGTAATCTGTCTGCTCAAATGACCCTGCGCTGGAGGGGGTCCACCTTTTCTGGTAAGGGTCTTCATATACAGATTACCACTTCGATACTGTGATCCATCTTTCCATCATCCACGCTCCAGGGAGGTGGGGACAGGGTCTTCAGCATATTACCTGTATCATCTCCTACTGTTGAACTCATCCATCTGTGCACATATCCATTTATGCTACATTTGCACATTATTGTGGACATTATTATATGTTTGGTTCATTGCACTTTGGGATGTGGATGCATTTTTTCATGTTTACAATTCACTGCTCATCACATTGTATCTATGCACTTAGTTACATTTGTGTATACATACCACTCATGATCTTCCATAGGAATATCATATTGGTTTTTAGCGCAACTTTATTTATTTTTGACATTGATGAGATGTACACAGTATAAGCTGTCTCACCAGGGCAGCAGTGCCAGCTTCTGCTCCAGCATGGGTTCCAGCTTCTGGGCTTGCTTGAACAGCCAGTGGTCGGCGCCGTGCAGCCAGTAGCAGCCCTCAAGCATGCTCCTGAAGTCAGTCACAAATTGATCTATAGTGTGGTACTGGTCCGCAAATCATTTTTCATCCATCCTGAGGCAAGACATGGTGCCCACCTCCTCCTCCTCTGTCCACCCAGCTGTCCTCAGGATTTCCAGGAGCCGGCTCGTGTTGCTCACCACACATGCCGAGCTGCTGCTGTCCTCCACCATAGCCCCCATGCCGGGCATCTGCTGTGCCTGCTACTTTCTCCAGATTGGCCAGCAGAGAGTCATTTCCCCCAGTCCATGTAGAGTGGTGGCCCTCAGCCCCTCAAGTTCCCCAGCCAGGCTAGTAGGGAGGGGTGTACTCACTTTTGTGAGATACAGAACCTTGCAAAAGTATTCACCCCCTTGGCATTTTTCATGTTTTGTTGCCTCACAACCTGGAATTAACAAGGATACAGAAAAAGTCAATGTGCATAACTATTCACCCCCTAAAGTCAATTCTTTGTAGAGCCACTTTTTGCGGCTATCACAGCTCCAAGTCGCTTTGGATAAGTCTCTATGAGCTTGCCACATCTTACACTGGGATTTTTGCCCTTTCCTCCTTGCAAAACTACTCCAGCTCCTTCAAGTTGGATGGTTTGCGCTTGTGAACAGCAATCTTTAAGTCTGACTACAGATTTTCTATTGGATTGAGGTCTGGGCTTTGACTAGGCCAGTCCAACACATTTACATGTTTCCCCTTAAACCACTCAAGTGTTGCTTTAGCAGTGTGTTTGAGGTCATTGTCCTGCTGGAAGGTGAACCTCCGTCCTAGCCTCAAATCACACACAGAGCGGTACACGTTTTGCTCAAGAATATCCCTGTATTTAGCATCTTTCCCTCAACACTGACCAGTTTCCCAGTCCCCACTGTGGGGATGGTGTTCTTTGGGTGATGTGATATGTTGGGTTTGCGCCAGACATAGCATTTTCCTTGATGGCCAAAAAGTTCAGTTTTAGTCTCATCAGACCAGAGCATCTTCCTCCATACATTTTGGGAGTCTCCCGCATGCCTTTTCGCAAACTCAAAACATGGCATTTTGTTTTTTGCTGAAAGTAATGGCCTTCTTCTGGCCACTCTGCCATAAAGCCCAACTCTATGGAGTGTACGGCTTATTGTCATCCTATGTACAGATACTCCAGTCTCTGCTGTGGAACTCTGCAGCTACTCCAGGGTTACCTTAGGTCTCTGTGCTTCCTCTCTGATTAATGCCCTCATTGCCCTGTCTGTGAGTTTTGGTGTGCGGCCGTATCTTGGCAGGTTTGCTGTTGTGCCGTGTTCTTTCCATTTGCTTATGATAGATTGGATGGTGCTCCTAGTGATCATCAAAGATTTGGATATTTTTTTATAACCTAACCCTGACTTGTACTTCTCAACAACATTGTCCCTTACTTGTTTGGAGAGTTCCTTGGTCTTCATGGCAGTGTTTAGTTAGTGGTGCCTCTTGCTTAGGTGTTGCAGCCTCTGGGGCCTTTCAAAAAGCGGTGTATATGTAATGACAGATCATGTGACGCTTATATTGCACACAGGTGGACATCATTACACTAATTATCTGACTTCTGAAGGTAATTGGTTGCACCATAGCTTTTTATAGGCTTCATAACAAAGGGGGTGAATACATATGCACGTGCCAATTGTCAGTTTTTTATTTCTGATAAATAGTTTTATGTATATATTTTTCTAATTTTACTTCACCAACTTTGACTATTGTGTTCTGATCCATAACATAATTCAGATTAAAAAAATCATCCAATGCCTGTGTAAACAAGCGGATCCCCGTTTTGACAGGAGACATGACAGAGATCTATTGTTCCCAGTGATCTGGAACAGTGATCGCTGTCATGTCCCAGTGAGCCCACCCCCCCCTATGGTTAGAACACACCCAGGGAACACACTTAACCCCTTGATCACCCCCTAGTATTAACTGCTTCCCTGACAATGACATTTTACATTGATCAGTGCATTTTTATGGCACTGATCAATGTAATAATGTCACTGGTCCCCAAAAAGTGTAATTTGGGGTTAGATTTTGAATGTCAGTCAGCCGAGCAATGGGCATAGTATGACCAGCGGAAATTACCACAGACTTTTCTGGCTTGCCTCAGGAGATCTTGTAAGCCTGGGTACCTGGTCAAGTAACGTTGCACCACCAAATTCAGGACGTGTGCCAAACATGGAACATGGGTCAAGTGTCCCTGTCAGAGGGAGGAGAGAAGGTTGGTGCCATTGTCGCATACAACCATTCCTAGCTGAAGCTGGCGTGGCATCAACCACCTCTGAGCCTGCCGCTGCAGAGCTGACAAAATCTTTGCCCCGTGTGGCTCTTGTCCCCTAGGCAGACCAACTCAAGCACCCCATGGCATCTTTTAGCCTGTTTGCTTAGCCCCTTGCACGCTTACGGAGCACTGCTGGTTCAGAGGACAAATTTGCAGAAGAGGCCATAGAAGGAGGGGGTGTAGGAGAGAGCTGTGGCAGAATCACCACTAGCTTTTTGGAGGCGTGGTGGTGGAACAAGCTCCAACAACACTGACCCTGTCCTGCATCCTTCCCAGCTGCCAGCAGAGTTACCCATTGCACTGTGAAGGAAAGGTGCAAGGGCCTGCTGGACCATGAGTCAGCAGTAATATGAACTTTACTGCTGACTGCCCTGTCCAATGAGGCCAAAACATTGCCTTGAAAAGAAATGGCATTTTGAACCTACCACTGAGGTACAGCACATTCCACAAATTCACGAAAGGGGGCAGAGTCTACCAGCTGAAAAGGCAGCAGTTGCAGTGCTAGCAATTTGGCCAAGCTAGCATTTAGACACTGAGCATGTGGATGACTGGGACCGAATTTCTTTTTACGGTTCAGCAACTGGGGTAGGGGAATTTGCCTGCTAAAATCAATTGGTGGTGTACTGCTAGCAGATTAGCTGCAAGTATTTGGGACACCTATTGCTATACCTTCATTCCTCTCAGTGCAGGTTTTTAAAAGGACTGGAGGTATAGTATGGTTGGAGATCCCAGATGAGGAGCAAGGAGAAGTCCACCTTTTTCTATAATGGGGTTTTTTAAAGTGCTGCTGCCAACGGACTGCATGGCAGGTCGTCATATGTCTGGTCAAGCATGTGGTGCTGTTCCGGCAATGCATGATCTGCTTCAGACATAGGTTGCAAACAGCAAGGTTGCGATCTGCTGCACACGTGTCGAAAAAGGCCCACACAAATGATCTTTTAAAAGTCAGCTGGGAATGAGCAGCGCCCTGCACCTGCGGAGCTCTGCGATGTGATGCAATAGGGTGGCTGCTCATCCTCAAGCAGCATGTAACCGACACTGTGGTCGAATAATTCTGGGGACTCCTCCGTGCATGATGGTGGGGATACGGAAGGAGTGACTGTGGACAAGGAGCCGGTGGACTAGGCCGCTTTGTTGGTAGCTGTTTTGGAAGGCAAACTACTCTGAGCCTGGGTGACAGAGGATGAGGAGGATGAGGACGGCTTCGTTATCCACTCCACCAACTCGTCTGCATGTTGTGGCTTAATAACATGGCCAGCATGAGAAAAAAGCACAAGCGTGCCCCTGCAGAGGATGCACCATGTCCACGACCACTACTGATGACTGTAGACACAGAGGCTGCTTGCCCTTTTTTGGCCTGTAAGCATCTGCCTCTCCCTGGTGGCCTTCCGATTATGATGTATTTTTTGTTTTGCAACACCACACTACACTGTATTATATACTGTGTACACCGCCTGAAGTATATTAGAAATTATACCGAATGCACTGTGTATATATAGGCTACACTGAATGTAGAGTATATATATATATATATATATATATATATATATATATATATATATATATATATATATATATATATATACACGCACAGAGTATCTCACAAAAGTGAGTACACCCCTCCCATTTTTGTGATTATTTTATTATATCTTTTCATGTGATAACACTGAAGAAATGACATTTTGCTACATTACAACAGTGTAAATTTGCTGTCCCCTCAAAATAATTTAACACGCAGCCATTAATGTCTAAACCGCAAGAAAAGTGAGTACACCCCTAGTTGAAAATGTGCAAATTGGGCCCAAAGTGTCAATATTTTGTGTGGCCACCATTATTTTCCAGCACTGCCTTAACCCTCATGGGCATGGAGTTCCCCAGAGCTTCACAGGTTGCCACTGGAGTCCTCCTCCTCCATGACGACATCACGGAGCTGGTGAAAGTTAGTTTTGAGGGTCTTGGCAACCTTCTTATAGCCTAAACCATCTTTATGTAGAGCAACAATTCTTTTTTTCAGATCCTTAGAGAGTTCTTTGCCATGAGGTGCCATGTTGAACTTCCAGTGACCAGTATGAGATAGTGAGAGCGATAACACCAAATTTAACACACCTGCTCCCCATTCACACCTGAGACCTTGAACCACTAATGAGTCACATGACACCAGGAAGGGAAAATGTCTAATTGGGCCCAATCTGGAAATACATATACATATATACTAGACCAGCCCTCAAAAATTCCATTCACCTGCTCGCATTTTGCGAGTGGATTTTGAGGGCTGGCAAGGAAAGGCTGCCTGGGAGAGGGGGCAAGCACCGCCAGCAGCCTGGGTTGAATGGGAGTGCTTCTCCCAGCAATCGTGGAGGTGAAGAGATAGGAGAGCTGTCCAGATGATCAGAGCGCAGGGAACACAGCGATAACAGCTTTAATTTCAATTGCTGTGTTCCCCGCTGCTCACCGTCACATACAGACCCTCCTCCTGGTCCTGGGACTTTGATAGACAGATCACCCGTCCAATCCCGGCACGGGTGATCTGTCAATAAAAGTTCTCCGGTCAGGGGGTGGGGCTGCATGTGGCGTTAAGCGGCGGGAACACAGCAATTGAAATTAAAGCTGTTATCTCTGTGTTCCCTGCACTCTGATCATCCAGGCGGCTCTCCTGTTCCTCTCCTCCCTGCACAGGTAGGCTGCATGGTGGACACAAGCTGCATGGTAGGCAGAGGCTGTATAGTGGACACAGGCTGCATGGTAAGCAGAGGCTGCATGGTGGACACAGGCTACATGGTGGTCAGAGGCTGCATGGTGGTCAGAGGCTGCATGGTGGACACAGGCTGCATGGTGGGCAGAGACTGCATGGTGGACAGAAGCTGCATGGGGACACAGGCTGCATGGTGGACACCAGCTACATCGTGGGCAGAGGCTGCATGGTAGGCAGAGGCTGCATGGTGGACACAGGCTGCATGGTAGGCAGAGGCTGCGTGGTGGACACAAGCTGCATGGTAGGCAGAGGCTGCATGGTGGACACAGGCTGCATGGTAGGCAGAGGCTGCATGGTGGACACAGGCTACATGGTGGACAGAGGCTGCATGGTGGACAGAGGCTGCATGGTGGACACAGGCTGCATGGTGGGCAGAGACTGCATGGTGGACAGAAGCTGCATGGGGACACAGGCTGCATGGTATGCAGAGGCTGCATGGTGGACACCAGCTACATCGTGGGCAGAGGCTGCATGGTAGGCAGAGGCTGCATGGTGGACACAGGCTGCATGGTAGGCAGAGGCTGCGTGGTGGACACAAGCTGCATGGTAGGCAGAGGCTGCATGGTGGACACAGGCTACATGGTGGTCAGAGGCTGCATGGTGGACACAGGCTGCATGGTGGGCAGAGACTGCATGGTGGACAGAAGCTGCATGGGGACACAGGCTGCATGGTATGCAGAGGCTGCATGGTGGACACCAGCTACATCGTGGGCAGAGGCTGCATGGTGGGCAGAGGCTGCATGGTGGACACAGGCTGCATGGTGGCAGAGGCTGCATGGTGGACACAGGCTGCATGGTGGGCAGAGGCTGCATGGTGGGCAGAGGCTGTATTGGTGGACACAGGCTGCATGGTGGGCAGAGTGGTCATCTTGGAGGTGTGTTTGGGGTCGTTATCATGCGGCCCTGCGGCCCAGTCTCCAAAGAGAGGGGATCATGCTCTGCTTCAGTATGTCACAGTACATGTTGGCATTCATGGTTCCCTCAATGAACTGTAGCTCCCCAGTGTCGGCAGCACTCATGCAGCCCCAGACCATGACACTCCCACCACCATGCTTGACTGTAGTCAAGACACACCTGGTTGCCACCACATACGCTTGACAACATCTGAACCAAATAAGTGTTTATCTTGGTCTCATCAGACCACAGGACATGGTTCCAGTAATCCATGTCCTTAGTCTGCTTGTCTTTAGCAAACTGTTTGCGGGCTTTCTTGTGCATCATCTTTAGAAGAGGCTTCCTTCTGGGATGACAGTCACGCAGACCAATTTGATGCAGTGTGCAGCGTATGGTCTGAGCACTGACAGGCTGACCCCCCACCCCTTCAACCTCTGCAGCAATGCTGGCAGCATTTATACGTCTATTTGCCAAAGACAACCTCTGGATATGACGCTGAGCATGTGCACTCAACTTCTTTGATCAACCATGGCAAGGCCTGTTCTGAGTGGAACCTGTCCTGTTAAACTGCTGTATGGTCTTGGCCACAGTGCTGCAGCTCAGTTTCAAGGTCTTGGTAACCTTCTTATAGCCTAGACCATCTTTATGTGGAGCAACAACAACATAGTGGACACAGGCTGCATGGTAGACAGAGGCTTTATGGTGGACACTGGCTGCATGGTAGGCAGAGGCTGCATGGTGGACAAAGGCTGCATGGTGGGCAGAGGGTGGGCAGAGACTGCATTGGTGGACATGGGCTGCATGGTAGGCAGAGGCTTAATGGTGGCCATTGGCAGCATGGTGGGCAGAGGCTGCATGGTGAACACAGGCTGCATGGTGGACACAGGCTGCATGGTAGGCAGAGGCTGCATGGTGGACACCGGCTACATGGTTGGCAGAGGCTGCATGGTGGACACAGGCTGCATGGTGGACACAGGCTGCATGGTGGACACAGGCTGCATGGTGGGCAGAGGCTGCATTGGTGGACACAGGCTGCATGGTAGGCAGAGGCTGCATTGGTGGACACAGGCTGCATGGTAGGCAGAGGCTGCATGGTTGACACAGGATGCATGGTAGGCAGAGGCTGCATGGTGGACACCGGCTACATGGTTGGCAGAGGCTGCATGGTGGACACAGGCTGCATGGTGGACACAGGCTGCATGGTGGACACAGGCTGCATGGTGGGCAGAGGCTGCATTGGTGGACACAGGCTGCATGGTAGGCAGAGGCTGCATTGGTGGACACAGGCTGCATGGTAGGCAGAGGCTGCATGGTTGACACAGGATGCATGGTAGGCAGAGGCTGCATGGTGGACACAGGCTGCATGGTAGGCAGAGGCTGCATAGTGGACACAGGCTGCATGGTGGACACAGGCTGCATGGTGGACACAGGCTGCATTGGTGGGCACAGGCTGCATGGTGGGCAAAGGCTGCACGGTGGACACAGGCTGCATGGTGGGCAGAGGCTGCATGGTGGACAGAGGCTGCATGGTGGACCCAGGCTGCATTGGTGGACACAGGCTGCATGGTGGGTACATGCTGCATTGGTGGACACAGGCTGCATGGTGGGCACAGGCTGTATTGGCACAGACACGCTGCATTGGTGGGCACAGACAGGCTGTATTGGTGGGCATGGATAAAGTTGTTGTTAATCTTTATTTTTAAACCCTAATTCTGCATAGAACATTTAAGTGTCATTTCATGAGATAATTTATAGGGGTGGGGCAGGGTCGGGGTTGGGTGGGGCAACTGGTGGCAAGTAACCCTTGAGGCCTGGCTAGTAGCTCAGGACTTGAAATTTTGAGCCCTGTACTAGACTGTATATATATATATATATATATATATATATATATAATATATATATATATTAATACACCGCCTGACGTGTATTAGAAACTGTATTAGATACTGTGTACACCGCCTGCACTGTATTAGCAACCTTACAACAGCTGCACTGTATTGTATACTGTGTACACCACTAGAAGTGTAGTAGAAGTAGTGTATTAGAAACTATACACCACCGAATGCACTGTATATATAGGCTACACTGAATACAGAGTGTATATATATATGTGTGTAGCGCTGGTAGATTTTAATCTACCGCTGAAAGGTTAATCTTGTGGGGTTACTTGTTAGAAGAAGTTAGATTTGCCTCTGTTCCAGCTTGGCTGAAGACCGTGGTCGAGGCCTACCCCAGAGACTACCCGAACCGGATCCAACAAAATCCACGACAGGAACGGGTGAGCAATTAATGGGGAATGTATCTGGGACTGTAAATAAATATCTGCCAGCGGAAGAGCTGGGAGATTCGGAGATAGAATCCATGTCGGATCTCTCCGGGGGTGATGACCTGTTTGAGACCATGTCACAAGATTTGTTATGGGCCCAAGGCGAGGATGTCGCCTCTGCTATGACTTTCCCTGAATGGACAGCCCTGAGTTCTAATGAGACTTTGCTCCTGAAACTGTATAGGTTGCATGTGTGTTTAAAGTGGTGTTCCGGCCGAAATTATACTTTTTAAATAAAAATACCCCTATAATACACAAGCTTAATGTATTCTAGTAAAGTTAGTCTGTAAACTAAGGTCTGTTTTGTTAGTTTATAGCAGTAGTTTGTTTTTTTTATAAATTTACAGCAGGCCGTGGCCATCTTAAGTGTGGGAATCTGAAACCAGACTGTATTTCTTCCTGCATCTCATCCTTGCAGATCTCGCACATGCTCAGTGCAGCACAAGCAGTGTAATAGGTTTCAGGTCAGGTTTCCATAGCAACGGCAGTGTCAGAGGAAGTTGCCACCCCTTCCCAGAAGGCATTACAAACAGGAAATGATGCGATGGGCCGCGGCCAGGGAGGAGGAAGTGAAAAATGAATACAGCAGATATACAGTAAGTGATGAGGAAAAAAATTTTTAAATATCCAATTCGTTTACAGTGCACAGTTTAGTGAGGGATGCTGAAGAGTTGTAAAAGTGGGTGGAACTCCACTTTAATATGTTTTCCTTTTCAGGAATCATTTGATCTCCTATCAAGCTGTTAGGCTTTTCAGCTAAGATAGATAGTGAGGAAATGTACAGTCATAAGATGGTTTTGTTTGCGGATGTGAACATATTGTTTTACAAACGTTAATCTTATAATGTCTTTCTACTGTCTTTCCTTCTTCTTTGCCTAAATCCAAGTTTTAAACTCAAATACCTGCTCTCAGGCTTGGGAGATATTATTTTTGTGACAGACGTTGAAGACAACGTCTATTGTAGTGGGGGGAGTATGTAGCGCTGGTAGATTTTAATCTACCGCTGAAAGGTTAATCTTGTGGGGTTACTTGTTAGAGGAAGTTAGATTTGCCTCTGTTCCAGCTTGGCTGAGTTGCATGTGGTTCCACACTGTGCCGGTGGGTGTCATTGTCACCATTGGCTGGTGTTGGAAGAGCAACGTGTTGAAGCGTATGAGTGCTCCTCTGTCCCACAGACAACTCGGTGGAGGTGGTCCTCCGAGTTGCATTCTGGGAGAGGGTATTTATGGGACAGACGCCATGTTTAGGGGTTCGTTTTCAGCCACCTGCTGGCCCTCCTGGCTGACAGGTATGCGTTAAGAGTACCACCTCGTGGTCCTCCGTTCCGGAGGCCCACGTCGCTGCGGCGTGTGGGTGGGCCCAGAAGCCTGTCTGGGGCCTACCACAGCAGCAGAGGAACGGTCCTGAGCTGTCTATCCTGAGTGAAGAAGCTGGACAACCGGGGAGATCCCAGGGGAGGACCCGTCATGGATTATCATGCAGAGTGCTGGTCTGGAGAGGGGCCTGGTGACTCGGTTGGAGTATCCTGAAGTAATCTTACTGCATAGTACTGCCGGGTTGGCTTAAAGGTTCAAGTACTGTGTCTGACATTCATCTTAAACCAATACATCCTGTGGCAGAGGATCGTACGGGTTTTATTCCAAACAACTTTTGTTCGTGCTACGTACTGGCTGCTAGACAAGTGAGAGAGGTCTATCCAGGCGGGCAAAGATTGGGTCCCAAAAAGGGGGAATGCATTCAACCATTCAACCGCAAGTGTTTAACTCCAGAGAATGTCCTAAAGAATACTAAGGAAAGGTATTTAGGTATTTGAGCTTCCCTGCGACTTTCCTTCTGCCTTCTTCCTGCTACTTCCTTTGTTGTTTGTTCATTAAAGCATTGAAAAATCTACTCAAGTGTTAGTGTCCACATCGTCCAGAGGTAAACTCAACAGGACCCTAGACCCGGTGCCGGTGAAACAGGGGTGTCAAGAGTGAAGGTAACAGCCCACTTTAAACCAGCAGCTCCACCGAGAGTTATTGCTACATATATATATATATATATATATATATATATATATATATATATATATATATATATACACACACACAGTGGGGACGGAAAGTATTCAGACCCCCCCTTAAATTTTTCACTCTTTGTTATATTGCTGCCATTTGCTAAAATCATTTAAGTTCATTTTTTTTCCTCATTAATGTACACACAGCACCCCATATTGACAGAAAAACACAGAATTGTTGACATTTTTGCAGATTTATTAAAAAAGAAAAACTGAAATATCACATGGTCCTAAGTATTCAGACCCTTTGCTGTGACACTCATATATTTAACTCAGGTGCTGTCCATTTCTTCTGATCATCCTTGAGATGGTTCTACACCTTCATTTGAGTCCAGCTGTGTTTGATTATACTGATTGGACTTGATTAGGAAAGCCACACACCTGTCTATATAAGACCTTACAGTTCACAGTGCAAGTCAGAGCAAATGAGAATCATGATGTCAAAGGAACTACCTGAAGAGCTCAGAGACAGAATTGTGGCAAGACACAGATCTGGCCAAGGTTACAAAAAAACTTCTGCTGCACTTAAAGTGGATGTAAACCCAATGTCATCCTTTCTAAACTACTGCCATAGGGGTTATCTATAAGGATATACATGCCTCCTGCATGTATCTTTACCTATCAAATGTCTCCCCTCTGTCTGTTATTAGACCTGAAAAACTGCAGATTCTGTGGGTGGGTCTGTTGTCTGGAGCTCGGAGGGTGGAGTTGTGATGTCAGTAGACTCCCCGCCCACCTCTATACTCCACTGTGTATTTCTAACACTGAACTTCTGCTGAACTTCTGCTATGATCTCTAACATCCAGTGAAAAGACAGGAAAGTAACCACATGACTTCAGCATTCCAATTCATGCTGAGGTGTGGAACAGCCAATCCTTGCAGAGCTGCTGAAGAAAGGAGTGGGGGAGGGAATTAAAAAATACTGCCTGTGTCTTAGGCTAGTGCACAAGATGTAAATCACCTGTCACTCACAGCAAGGGGGAGTATTTGACAAAGTTTTTCTCAGTTTGTCAAGAATTGTCTCACTGAACAATAAAAGGGGATTAAGAAAGGTAGGGAATACCGCGCCAGTCAGAAATGTAAAATAGCAGCCAACACTCCAATAAGACCAAATTGTGCAAAGTATATAAACATAAATAGTGTAGCGCTAAATATATAAACCTCTGTGTAACAATTAATATTCAAAAGGAGAAAAAATTAATCAACAGTGAGGTGAAGAGTAATCCCCAGTGAAGTGAAGAGTAATCTTATCTTATCTCTGGATTACATATTTGTGAAAAATATCTAGTGTAACAACATATAAAACCTTCATATATCAGTGAAGATAAAAAGAATACAATTAAAAAATTACAAAAATAACGTGATAAACTTAAAGTGTCCACATTCCAAATATGAATAAAGCTTAAGATATAGTATTATTTAAAAAATGTCCAAATTTAGGGGGTGTAGCCACCAGATGGATCTAGAGATGTTCTAATCCCAGTGATATATCATGCGAGTAAGGCGGATTCCATACAATACAAATGATCCATAAGTGTCTCCTCCATAGAAATCTGATCAACACAAAAGATAAGGTACTCTTACCAACTTTGGTGGACTCACAGGCCGTTGACGGTGAGTCAGAAAGGCTTGCACTGTCTCAGATTGGAGGACAGTATGGGGGCAGATCATATGCTGGTGAACCTCTTCCTCCAACTGGGGTACACGGATCCCACCCGAATGGACCGCACGATCTCCGTTTTGGTCAGAAGTGGTAATCTGCAATGACACAAACACATGACCTTCAGACTGATAGACTGGGTAGCAACTGCTATTGTGTTCCCACCAGAAACAACGGGGGATTGCTCAGAGATGAAATAACTCTGTGTGGCAAGACTGGGCTCAAATGATAGGAAATCTTATACTCTACAGTATGATAAAAAAAAAAAAAAAAAATCTTTGGGTTTACATCCACTTTAAGGTTCTTAAGAGCACAGTGGCCTCCATAATCCTTAAATGGAAGATGTTTGGGACCACCAGAACCCTTCCTAGAGCTGGCCGTCCGACCAAACTGAGCTATCGGGGGAGAAGACCCTTGGTGAGAGAGGTAAAGAAGAACCCAAAGATCACTGTGGCTGAGCTCCAGAGATGCAGTCGGGAGATTGGAGAAAGTTGTAGAAAGTCAACCATTACTGCAGCCCTCTACTAGTCGGGGCTTTAAGGCAGAGTGGCCCAACGGAAGCCTCTCCTCAGTGCAAGACACATGAAAGCCAGCATGGAGTTTGCTTAAAGACACCTGAAGGACTCCAAGATGGTGAGAAATAAGATTCTTTGGTCCGATGAGACAAAGATAGAACTTTTTGGCCTTAATTCTAAGCGGTATGGAGAAAACCAGGCACTGCTCATCACCTGTCCAATACGGTCCCAACAGTGAAGAATGGTGGTGGCAGCATCATGCTGTGGGGGTGTTTTTCAGCTGCAGGGACAGGACGACTGGTTGCAATCGAGGGAAAGATGAATGCAGCCAAGCACAAGGATATCCTGGATGAAAACCTTCTCCAGAGTGCTCAAGACCTCAGACTGGGCAGAAGGTTTACCTTCCAACAAGACAATGACCCTAAGCACACAGCTAAAATAACGAAGGAGTGGCTTCACAACAACTCAGTGACTGTTCTTGAATGGCCCAGCCAGAGCCCTGACTTAAACCCAATTGAGCATTTCTGGAGAGACCTAAAAATGGCTGTCCACCAACGTTTACCATCCAACCTGACAGAACTGGAGAGGAACTGCAAGGAGGAATGGCAGAGGATCCCCAAATCCAGTAAAGGATCTGAATACTTAGGACCATGTGATATTTCATTTTTTCTTTTTTAATAAATCTGCAAAAATGTCAACAATTCTGTGTTTTTCTGTCAATATGGGGTGCTGTGTGTACATTAATGAGGAAAAAATTAAAAAATGAACTTAAATGATTTTAGCAAATGGCTGCAATATAACAAAGAGTGAAAAATTTAAGGGGGTCTGAACACTTTACGTCCCCACTGATTATATGTGTATATATATATATATATATATATATATATATATATATATATATATATATATACACATATACATAGATAGATAGATAGATAGATAGATAGATAGATAGATAGATAGATAGATAGATAGATAGATAGATAGATAGATAGATAGATAGATAGATAGATAGATAGATAGATAGATAGATAGAGTATCTCACAAAAGAGTACACCCCTCACATTTTTGTAAATATTTTATTATATCTTTTCATGTGACAACACAAGAAATTACACTTTGCTGCAATGTAAAGTAGTGAGTGTACAGCTTGTATAACAGTGTAAATTTGCTGTCCCCTCAAAATAACTCAACACGCAGCCATTAATGTCTAAACCGCTGGCAACAAAAATGAGTATATCCCTAAGTGAAAATGTCCAAATTGGGCCCAAAGTGTCAATATTTTGTGTGGCCACGATAATTTTCCAGCACTGCCTTAACCCTTTTGGGCATGGACTTCCACCAGAGCTTCACAGGTTGCCACTGGCGTCCTCTTCCACTCCTCCATGACGGCATCATGGAGCTGGTGGATGTTAGAGACCTTGTACTCCTTCATCTTCCATTTGAGGATGCCCCACAGATTTAGGTAGGGTTTAGGTTTGAAGACATGCTTGGCCAATCCATCACCTTTACCCTCAGCTTCTTTAGCAAGGCAGTGGTCTTCTCGGAGGTGTTTTCCCCACATTCGGAATCAAAATCTTCATCAATGTGTTTGGGGTTGTTATGTTGGAATACTGCCCTGCGGCCCAGTCTATGAAGGGAGGGGATCATGCTCTGCTTCAGTATGTCACAGTACATGTTGGCATTCATGGTTCCCTCAATGAACTGTAGCTCCCCAGTGCTGGCAGCACTTATGCAGCCCCAGACCATGACACTCCCACCATCATGCTTGACTGTAGGCAAGACACACTTGTCTTTGTACTCCACACCTGATTGTCGCCACAGACGCTTGACACCATCTGAACCAAATAAGTTTATCTTGGTCTCATCAGACCACAGGACATGGTTTCAGTAATCCATGTCCTTAGTCCACTTGTCTTCAGCAAACTGTTTGCAGGCTTTCTTGTGCATCATCTTTAGAAGAGGCTTCCTTCTGGGACGACAGCCATGCAGACCAATGTGATGCAGTGTGCAGCGTATGGTCTGAGCACTGACAGGCTGACCCTCCCACCCCTTCAACCTCTGCAGCAATGCTGGCAGCACTCATATTTCTATTTCCCAAAGATAACCTCTGGATATGACGCTGAGTACGTGCATTCAATTTCTTTGGTCGATTATGGCAAGGCCTGTTCTGCACGGAACCTGTCCTGTTAAACCGCTGTATGGTCTTGGCCACTGTGCTGCAGCTCAGTTTCAGGGTCTTGGCAATCTTCTTAAAGCTTAGGCCATCTTTATGTGGAGCAACAATTCTTTTTTTCAGATCCTCAGAGAGTTCTTTGCCATGAGGTGTCATGTTGAACTTCCAGTGACCAGTATGAGTGAGTAAGAGCGATAACACCAAATTTAACACACCTGCTCCCCATTCACACCTGAGACCTTGTAACACTAATGAGTCACATAACACCAGTGAGGGAAAATAGCTAATTGGGCCCAATTTGGACATTTTCACTTAGGGGTGTACTCACTTTTGTTGCCAGTGGTTTAGACATTAATGGCTGTGTGCTGAGTTATTTTGAGGGGACAGCAAATTTACACTGTTATACAAGCTGTACACTCACTACTTTAGATTGTAGCAAAGTGTCATTTCTTTAGTGTTGTCACATGAAAAGATATAAAAAAATATTTACAAAAATGTGAGGGGTGTAATCACTTTTGTGAGATACTGTATAAATATATATATATATATATATATATATATATATATATATATATATATATATATATATATATATATATATATATATATACACACACACACACACACACACTAGACTGTATATATTAATTAATACACCACCTGAAGTGTATTAGAAACAGTACACCATTGAATGCACTGTATATATAGGCTATACTGAATGCAAAGTATATATATATTAACCGCTTCAGCCCTGGAAGATTTTACCCCCTTCCTGACCAGAGCACTTTTTGCTATTCGGCACTGCATCGCTTTAACTGACAATTGCGCAGTCATGCGACTCTGCACCTAAACAAAATTGACATCCTTTTTTCCCCACAAATAGAGCTTTCTTTTGGTGGTATTTGATCACCTCTGGGTGATTTTTTGCGCTTTAAACAAAAAAAGAGTGACAAGTTTGAAAAAAACACAATATTTTTTACTTTTTGCTATAATAACTATCCCCAAAAATATAAAAAAAACTATTTTTTTCCTCAGTTTAGTCCGATATGTATTCTTCTACATATTTTTTGTAAAAAAAAAAAAAAAATTGCAATAAGCGTATATTGATTGGTTTGTGCAAAAGTTATAGCGTCTACAAAATAGGGGATAGTTTTATGGCATTTTTATAATTTTTTTTTTTTTTTTTTTACTAGTAATGGCGGTGATCTGCGATTTTTATCAGAACTGCGGCATTATGGCGGACACGTCTGACAATTTTGACACATTTTTGGGACCATTGGCATTTATATAGCGATCAGTGCTATAAAAATGCATTGATTACTGTAAAAATGTCACTGGTAGGGAAGGGGTTAACACTAGGGGGCGCTCAAGGGGTTCATTGTGTTCCCTAGTGTGTGTCCTAACTGAAGGGGGGATGGGACTGTCTAGGGGAGATGACAGATCGCTGTTCATACTCTGTTCATACTCTGAGCGATCGTGGGAGCTCGGTGGTGATCACAACTGCTGGGCACTTGCATCGGCTCTGTGGGTGAGCCCCTAGTGGCCAAAATTGGAAGCGACATAACATCACAGCGATTCGCGCAGCCGAGCCATGTTGCCGCAGTACAACTGTGGTGGCTGGTCGGCAAGCGCTTAATACACCGCCTGAAGTGTATTAGAAACAGTACACCACCGAATGCACTGTATACTGTATATAGGCTACACTGGATGCAGAATATATATATATATATATATATATATATATATATATATATATATATATACATACTGTGTACTGTATATATAGTATATATACTGGAGTTCTACTGCATGCCCACCTGTGTTATGGTACACAGCTTTTCATCAATACTAGGAAGTGGTTTGTGAAGATTCAAATCTCTTATTTCCATTCCATTATTAGGTTCCCCATACAGAAAATACAGAAAACACTCTCCCCAATTGGTGCCATCTAAAAGCTGATCCAGTGATAGGGCCAATATTATAACTGATGTTTTACTGCTTGTGGTCAGTTTAGATCATTGCACTCAATGTTATTTTACCCCTTAGGTTATTTTCATGTATTGTTTCTCAGATGAATAATGTGCTGACTTTTATTTACACATTGTACAGCTGCATGATAAATCGTTAAAGAATCGAGATCACAATTCAACCCCCCTCACGATCTTAAAACAGCATTTCCCCAATTCAGTGCAGAGACGTTCTCTGCTCACTGCTGAGAGCTGTAAAAAAAAATAAAAACAGGCAGCCTGCCAAGTTTATCACAACATCCCTTAGGCGGAGATAATGAGAAACATTGTAACATTTAGTTCTTTTAGATCAAAGGAATGAACTTCGGTCTGTAAATGAGTGTGATGCTGGTTGGGCCCTGCATGCATTGGACATGCGTGCACATAAATACCCCGTCTGTCACAGTCCTTTACTTGCACACCCGTGCATGCTGCACACCACGTGGCGGATACTAACAATATCTATTTACACATTAATACAAGGTAATCCTTGCTGGCTATGCTATGGTGGTTTGTGCACTTATCCAACTTACTATTCTTACTTTATTTCTGCTTATGTGGGTATCAAGCAGGAGGATTCTTGCATTCCCTTGTACAGCCTTGTTTTTCTGTTCATCTCTCAGCTTGCTTCACTCACACATCTTTTGGCTTTTTCACATCCTCACATTTTTATATATATATATTTTTTATTTTCCCATGGTGTAAGGTGCTTATCCCCACTTTTATTAGCACCACTTCATATGTGAGACCCTCACTATGAATACATTTTTTACAGATCTTGGAGCTATGCACATCACCCAGTACTTATGGAGGTTTCTATCTTGTGGAATATTTTGTGCGCATCTGAGCTGCTTGCGGGTCCCTTACCTCAGCTCCCGGGACAGGCTACCCCATGGATCCCTGGTTCGACTATACCGCATGTTTTGCTTTCTAGCTCCATCTAAGTTTTTAGGATTGGATACCTCCTTTCCTTTCCATAATACATATTTACATCGTCTCTGAGGTATATTATCAGATTTATTGGTATCTACAGTCAGGTCCATAAATATTGGGACATCGACACAATTCTAATCTTTTTGGCTCTATACACCACCACAATGGATTTGAAATGAAACCAACAAGATGTGCTTTAACTGAAGACTTTCAGGTATAATGTGAGGGTATTTACATCCAAATCAGGTGAACGGTGTAGGAATTACAACAGTTTGTATATGTGCCTCCCACTTTTTAAGGGGCCAAAAGTAATGGGACAATTGGCTGCTCAGCTGTTCCATGGTGTGTGTTATTCCCTCATTATCCCATTTACAAGAAGCAGAGAAAAGGTCCAGAGTTCATTTCAAGTGTGCTATTTGCATTTGGAATCTGTTGCTGTCAACTCTCAATATGAGATCCAAAGAGCTGTCACTATCAGTGAAGCAAACCATCATTAGGCTAAAAAAACAAAACAAACCGATCAGAGAGATAGCAAAAACATTATGTGTGGCCAAATCAACTGTTTGAAACATCCTTAAAAAGAAAGAATGCACCGGTGAGCTCAGCAACACCAAAAGACCCGGAAGACCATGGAAAACAACTGTGGTGGATGACCGAAGAATTCTTTCCCTGGTGAAGAAAACACCCTTCACAGCAGCTGGCCAGATCAAGAACACTCTCCAGGAGGTAGGTGTATGTGTGTCAAAGTCAACAGTCAACAAAGTCAACAAGAGAAGACTTCACCAGAGTGAATACAGAGGGTTCACCACAAGATGTAAACCATTGGTGAGCCTGAAAAACAGGAAGGCCAGATTAGAGTTTGCCAAACAACATCTAAAAAAGCCTTCACAGTTCTGGAACAACATCCTATGGACAGATGAGACCAGGATCAACTTGTACCAGAGTGATGGGAAGAGAAGAGTATGGAGAAGGAAAGGAACTGCTCATGATCCAAAGCATACCACCTCATCAGTGAAGCATGGTGGTGGTAGTGTCACGGCGTGGGCATGTATGGCTGCCAATGGAACTGGTTCTCTTGTATTTATTGATGATGTGACTGCTGACAAATGCAGCAGGATGAATTCTGAAGTGTTTCGGGCAATATTATCTGCTCATATTCAGCAAAATGCTTCAGAACTAATTGGACGGCGCTTCACAGTGCAGATGGACAATGACCAGAAGCATACTGCGAAAGCAACCAAAGAGTTTTTTAAGGGAAAGAAGTGGAATGTTATGCAATGGCCAAGTCAATCACCTGACCCGAATCCGATTGAGCATACATTTCACTTGCTGAAGACAAAACAAAAGGGAAAATGCTCCAAGAACAAGCAGGAACTAAAGACAGTTGCAGTAGAGGCCTGGTAGAGCATCACCAGGGATGAATCCCAACGTCTGGTGATGTCTATGCATTCCAGACATCAGGCTGTAATTGACTGCAAAGGAATTGCAACCAAGTATTAAAAAGTGAAAGTTTGATGGATGATGGTTAATCTGTCCCATTACTTTTGGTCCCTTAAAAAGTGTGAGGCACATATACAAACTGTTGTAATTCCTACACCATTCACCTGATTTGGATGAATACCCTCAAATTAAAGCTGAAAGTCTGCAGTTAAAGCACATCTTGGTTTCATTTCAAATCCATTGTGGTGGTGTATAGAGCCAAAAAGATTAGAATTCTGTCGATGTCCCAATATTTATGGACCTGACTGTATGTCTCTCTCAAGACATGCTGACACATTCGCCCACATAAAGCGGAACTTGAGGCATTTTTTCATCTTTTCATCTATTAAATCTTCTGCCCTTGTTGTTTTAACTTTGAATAGTAAAACATTTTTTTTCTGCCAGTAAATACCTTATACGGCCCACTTCCTGTTTCTTGTCTGGTAAAAAGCCTAGGCTTATGACATCATGCACAGCACTCTTTCTCACTCTTGTGAGAGTTATACAGAAAGGGAGGGGGGATGAGTCATAAGAGGCCCGATGAGAACTGCAGAGCTGGAGGTGTGTGTCTGTGTAAATCCAGGAAGTGAACAGGTAGAAGCTTCAGCTGCCCACAGTTAAAATGGTTGCAGCCAGACTCAGCCAAGGGAGATTTCTGCAGCATATTTGGCAAGTACAGAATCACATGGTTAATGTTACCTAAAAGTAGTCTTTCAATAATACAGTTTCTGTGTGATCGATTGATTTTATCCATATTACAAATAATGCAAATGTTTCATATGTAATGCCCTGTACACACGGTCAGACATTGATCTGACATTCCGACAACAAAATCCATGGATTTTTTCAGACGGATGTTGGCTCAAACTTGTCTTGCATACACACGGTCACACAAAGTTGTCGGAAAATCCGATTGTTCTGAATGCAGTGACGTAAAACACGTACGTCGGGACTATAAACAGTAAATAGAGAGGGGAGTTTGGGACTTTAAATGAGGCGCACTAGTCGCCTCCATCCCGGTATCAGGTATATGCAAAAAGGGAGTTGGGACTTTAAATGAAGCAGTTGGAATGCGGAGGGTTAAAAAATGTAAATTTAATAATCATAGTAGATATAGTAAAAGAATTTCATATATATACGCATATATAATTGGCACAAAAATGAGGCATAATAGATGGAAAAGTACATGCAAATGGATATGTAATCATACTGAGTAGATAGTGGTCAAAGTAATATTGGTACAAGACAGCAAATGGCCTACAGGTGCCAACGGTGGCATGCCCGGTAGCTGGAATTATAATCGCAAAATAATGATAATAATCATATTAGGTGCCAGAGGTGGCATGCCTGGTAACTGGTATAATAATCACATAATAATGATAATGATATTATTAAAATAATGATGACATCATCAAGGTGCAAATAGATAAGGTTGTAACATCAAGTGTAGCTCAACGCGTTTCGTGGATGATTTTCTCCATTCATCGGCAGCTGATGCAGTAGGATCCTGTAAGATATATACATATAATAAACCTCCATCTTAATAGAGAGGAGTAGAATAAAAAATACTAAAAATAGTTGGCCAAAAAACACACTTACCAACCCTGGCATTGAGTGCGGCGCATGGCAGATGGCATGGAGTGGGCCGGAGGCAACAAGCCCCGCCACGGGAGCTGAGGCAGCATATTATATCTAAATAGCATCAGGTGATGGAATGGCAGTGTCTGGGTAGTGGGGTGATGTCCATGTAACAGTAATGATGATATATAGCTTGTCAGAAGGAGGGGATATCTGGGAAAAAATATTAATCGGGACTATAACAGGGCAGTAGCCAATAGCTTTCATCTCTTAATTCATTCTGAGCATGCGTGGCACTTTGTGCGTCGGATTTGTGTACATACAATCGGAACTTCCGACAACGGATTTTGTTGTCAGAAAATTTTATAGCAAGCTCTCAAACTTTGTGTGTCGCAAATTCCGATGGAAAATGTGTGATGGAGCCCACACACGGTCGGAATTTCCGTCAACAAGGTCCTATCACACATTTTCCGTCGGAAAATCTGACCATGTGTACAGGGCATAAGAGTGGGGGTTGGGTGTCCTTAATCTGCTGTATACCATGATAAGTCCTCCAATGGGCAGATATTGTAATACCACTACCAGTGGTGTTTTACCATGCATTGTCAATATGGAACAATGCAGAGAAATCCTTAAAGTGACTCTGAACTCTAGTTTAAAAGAAAAAAATCTATTGAAGTATGTATTCTTAACTCAGAAAAATCCCTTCTATTGCTCTCATCATCCTCCAAATTTTCAAATTCCTTTGTTTTTGCTGCTGTGATCCATGTGTTAGAGGATGGCTATGCTCGCTAGAAATGTAGCCACCCTCTCTTGCTCCCTCTTAAGGCTCTGTTTCCACTATTTTTTCTAATAAAATTAAATTAAATTCGACCATAGTGTTCAGTTACTGCGACCCCTTTGGAAGGCCTTGTCCTTTTTTTCATATGCAGTTTTTCTGGTTGCATGGACTGCGCCATGTTGTTGATACTACATGGTGAAAGGCTGAAGTAATATGTACTATATTTATTATCTAAATAGTTGTATACTAATAGTGCGGTAGATCCGGGCACCACAATATTTTTTCTGTTTCCACTACTGCAAGTTGTTATGCTATTTGAAGTCGCATGACCAGTCAAAATCCATGTATTTCAAGGGTCCCCCTTCTAATTGGTGCGACTCAAGTCGCAGCGACTCCAAAAAAAGTTTTTTGTACTATTTTGTTCCGACTTCAGTGCAACTGGTTCTCCCATGGATCTCACCAGTCGCATGACATCGCATCAAAAATTGCATTGCAAAGTCGCACTGTAAATTGCATGACTTTGGGGTCGCAATAGTTGAAACTAAGCCTAAGATGGAATATGGGATTTGTAGGCGATTACAGCAATGCACACGACCACAACTAACGTTCACTGCTTATTCCAAACACATAGCTGTGAGGGTGAATGGGAGAGGTTTGGGAGCAGAAAAACACAGTAAGAAACTTTTTCATGAATATAAATTACAGGATCATTAATTAGGGGACATGTATGGATTATTTGTGTAAAATAAGAATATCATTTGATGTCACTTTAAAATCCAACTCCATGCCAGATCTGTTTTCCCATCCCTTCCCCACTCTCTATTCACTTCCATAATGGCTCTCCAGGCCTATTGACAGATTAGCGTTAGAGCCCTTGCACACTGGGGCGGTTTGCAGGCGCTATTGCGCTAATAATAGCGCCTGCAAACCGCCCCGAAAGTGCCACTACTTTCATTCCAGTGTGCAAGCCCCGAGGGCTTGCACACTGGAGCGATGCGCTGGCAGGACGGTAAAAAAAGTCCTGCTAGCAGCATCTTCGGAGCGGTGAAGGAGCGAAGTGTATACCGCTCCTTTACCGCTCCTGCCCATTGAAATCAATGGGACGGCGCGGCTATACCGCCGGCAAAGCGCCTCTGCAGAGGCGCTTTGCGGTGATATTTAACCCTTTCTCGGCCGCTAGCGGGGGGTAAAACCGCCCCGCTAGCGGCCGCATACCGACGGTAAAACGCCGCTAATAATAGCGGCGTTTTACCGCCGCCGCCGCCCCCCGCCCCAGTGTGCAAGGGCTCTAAATGTTACCTGAGCACACTCAAATTAATGTGCCCATTTCTGATAGTACATTGGATATAACTTTTCACCTTTCTTTTTTTAAATATAAGGTGCACCCTCATCAAAAATGGGCAGACTGTGGTCATGTGATTTGTTTTTTAAGTCTGTTATTGGTTTGATGTCAATCCAAGTGAGAAAGGCATGCTGAAATACAAAAGTGAATGGGTATTCTCTGCATACCCGCTTCTTGATCCTGGCTGATGTGTTATGGTATGTGGCCTTTTATCAATACAAGGAAGTGGCTTGTAAAGATTCTACTCTCTTATTTCCAATCTATTATTAAGTTCCCTTTTCCTCAGAGCAGAAGACAGCTGACTATGGATTGTCCTTTCAGGCTTTTTCTTTATGTACGTATTTGGACGTATTTACGTGCATTTTCGTGCGCACGCGCAAATTTTTGGGCAAAAAAATTTCTCGCATTCTCCTTCTGCGCAATATGTAGTTGGGCATTTGTGTATATCGGGCATATTTGTGCGTTTCCATGCAGTGTTGTCTGGTGTTTTTGAGCTTTGGCGTTTTTTTTATTAGCCAATAGGAAAAATTATCATCTGTTTCATCACTTGTTGCTATGTTGTTAGATTTTGACATCTGCTTCCTGCTCGGAAAACGCCCAAATCTGCCAGATTTGCGCAACAAAAAAGGGTCCAGAACTTGTTTGAGCTTCAGGCGACTTGGAGTGGAGATGTGAACCATCTCCATGGAGAATAATGTATTTTTTCCCCTCAAGCGTTTTGTAGCTTCAGGCTTCAAGCTACAAAACGCTCAGGTATGAATGGAGCCTAAGAGAGCCAATGTTATAACTGATTATGTGCTGCCATCTTGTGGTCATTTTAGATCATTACAGTCTGTGTTATTTTAGACCTTATTTTATTTTCATGTATTGTTTCTCAGATGAACAATATGCTCCCTTCATACCATGGGACTAGTGGCGGCTGGTGGTAATTTTTTTTGGGGTGGTGGCAAATAGTGGCACCACACAACCCCACAACACCCCGTCTGGTCAGTCGGTCGGGTCTGGAGAATTTACAGCATCTATGGCAGGCAGCGTTTCTCCCTGGCTTCTCCATCGATTTCCCCTGCTCTCCACGGTCATCATGGCAACGGCTTCCCCTGCTCTCCGCAGGCATCACAATGGTGGTGGCTTCCCCTTCCCCTGCTCTCCGCAGTTATCAGGGCGACGGCTTCCCCTTCCCCTGCTCTCCACTGTCATCACGGTGACGGCTTTCCCTTTCCGTGCTCTCCGCAGGCATCATGATGGTGGTGGCTTCCCCTTTCCCTGCTCTCCGCAGTCAGCACAGCGGTGGCTTCCCCTTCCCCTGCTCTCCGTGGGCATCATGGCGGCAGCGGCTTCCGTGTCCTCCCTCCTCCTCAGCGGCCCATCGGGGCGCTTCTCCTTTCAGCCAATCAGCATACAGGACCCGTTTCCTGATTGGCCTGGAGGAGGATCAGTGTTTCAATAGCGAAGTGGCTCATAGAAGAATGCTCAGCGCTCCAAGCCCATCCTATTTAGAAGCCTATTAGAGCCTCTGGCTCTAATCAGGTGCTTCAAAAAAAATCCCCTCCCCCGTTGGAATTCATGCATCCGGCGTCCCGCATGGGGGCCGGACACATGGATAGAGAGGGCGGTGCCCAGGTGCCCCTAATGGATGGGCCACCACTGTATAGAACACAATTCCTAGTGTCACACCATGTTGTGGGAGGGAGGTGATCTTATGTGCAGATTACATTATACTGTATACATCCTTTGATGTTCTAGGTTCTCACGCTCCTTCTCCTGGTCAATGTTTGGTCTGGGAATATAGAGTGAGAGCACTGTGAGTGCTCTTTTTGAGATGTGGTCAGTGGGATTTTAAGGGAGATCTGTTGTAACATAGTATTTATTATATATCTTTTTGTAGTATTGAAGTTTTGATTAGTTTTCAATTTTTGTTCTTGATGTTTAGACACATTATTATGGAAAACTGTAGTATGTCTGCAGTCTCTGACCATCACCTGTAGTATGTCTGCCGTCTCTGACCATCTCCTGTAGTATGTCTGCAGTCTCTGACCATCACCTGTAATATGTCTGCCTGACCATATGTGGCCTGACCATCTCCTGTAATATGTCTGCCTGACCATATGTGGCCTGACCATCTCCTGTAGTATGTCTGCCTGACCATATGTGGCCTGACCATCTCCTGTAGTATGTCTGCAGTCTCTGACCATCACCTGTAGTATGTCTGCCGTCTCTGACCATCTCCTGTAGTATGTCTGCAGTCTCTGACCATCTCCTGTAGTATGTCTGCAGTCTCTAACCATCTCCTGTAGTATGTCTGCAGTCTCTAACCATCTCCTGTAGTATGTCTGCAGTCTCTGACCATCTCCTGTAGTATGTCTGCAGTCTCTGACCATCTCCTGTAATATGTCTGTACTCTCTGCAGGGGCAGCCCATCCATAAAGGGCACACGGGCGCCGCCCCCTCTCTCCAGCCACCCCTTCTATGTAGAATGGATAGATTCATGCATTGCATGAATCTATCCATGGCCGCCGCCACCCCCTATTCATGCATCCAGCCTCTTTTAGGACACTGGGTGCCTGAATTCCAGTGGCGGGGGTGTTTTTTTGAAGCAGCTGATAGGCTCTAATAGGTTTAAACAAAAAAGGTGGACTCGGAGTGCAGAGCATTGCACTCAGAGCCCACCCAGGTGTGTTAGAAAAGCAAATGAATACTGAACACTGAATCGCCTCTCTGCCAATCAGGTAGCGCGGGTCTGATACCTGTCACCTGATTGGCTGAAAAGACAGGTGCTGCTATTGGACGCCTAGCAGGAAGATGAGACACATGGAGGACACAGCTTGGCCCTGCCTGACCCGCCACCAAGATGGGGTAAATGCCGGTCAGACAGCAGGCAGGAGGGGTCACAGTGGCTGCAATTGATGGCACAGCGGCTGCGTTTGATGGCACAGTGGCTTCAATTGATGGCACAGTGGCAGCATTTGATGGCACAGTGGCTGCAATTGATGGCACAGTGGCTGCAATTGATGGCACAGTGGCTGCAATTGATGGCACAGTGGCTGCATTTGATGGGCACAGTGGCTGCATTTGATGGGCACAGTAAGGCTGCATTTGATGGGCACAGTAATTCTGCAATTTATGTTTTTTTTTTCAGCATTTCTCAAAATTTTACAGTTTGTTTGCCCCCCCCCCAAAAAAAAAAAAAAAAAATTTTGAGCACCAGCAGCCACTGACTCTCTGACCATCTCCTGTATAGCTGCAGTCTCTTTGTGTAGTATTGAGTTGCCCTCAAATGCTGCCACTGTGCCAACAAACACTGCCACTGTGCCTTCAAATGCTGCCACTGTGCCATCAAACGCTGTCACTGTGCCCTCAAACGCTGCCACTGTGCCCATTAAACACTGCCACTGTGTGATCAAAGGCTGCCACTGAGCCATCAAATGCTGCCACTGTGCCCATCAAACGCAGCCACTGTGCCAAACGCTGCCACTGTGCCCATCAAAGTTTCCACTGTGCCATCAAACGCTGCCAGTGTGCCCACCAAATGCTGTCAGTGTGCCCATCATATGCTGCCAGGGTGCCCATTAAATGCGGTCAGTGTGCCCTTGAATGCCCCCAGTGTGACCCCCGCCTGCTCGCCATCTGCCCGGCACTTACCCTGTCTTGGTGGGGCAGCAGGTGATGGCGACAAGCGACGAGCGTCTCCTGCTGTCCTCAGCACACGTCCTCTCCTCCTGATAGGCGTCCAATAGCGGCGCCTGTCGTTTCAGTCAATCAGGTGACAGGTAACAGCCCCAAGCACCTGATTTACGGAGAAGCGGTTTAGTGTTAGGAAAGCGAATATTCATTTGCTTTTCTAAAACACACGCCCAGCATGGCGCTCGCAGGTCACCTTTTTTGACGCTTATTAGAGCCTATGGCTCTAATCAGGTGCTTCAAAAACACCCCCCGCAGCTATAATTCAGGTGCCCTGCACCCGAAAAGGGGCAGAGCGCCGGAATAGGGGGTGGCAGCGGTGGCCATAGATAGATTCATGCAATCTATCTATCTATTGGTGATAGAGGGGGTGGCAGCCCGTACGCTCTTAATGCACGGGCCACCACTGACTATTACAAACAGGGCCGTAGATCATTTTTTTCCGTGCGGTGGGTTCAACCTTGGGTACCAAGAAGACAATAATTAGCGAGCCTGCCACGCTGTGAAAAATTGTGGGTGTGGCTCTCTCTGCTGCAGTCCTCTCTTCCCACACAACTTCTCCTGTAATGCAGGGCAAACGGGCCAGTTCCTGCTGGTCCATTAATAATCTCTACTTTCTCAAACTACCTCCCCCTCCCACACTTTATCCTTGCCAGTGGGTGGCTGCTGATGCAGTGAATCAGAGTTCTCCTCTCCCTCCACGCTCATACCTCCCAACTTTTGAACTTCAGAATGAGGCACACATGAAGGAGAAAGGAATTTGTGCCGCTGCAAAATGTGTCTGTGACCAAACTGTTAACAGTGGGAGGGGCTTAAAGGGTTACTAAACCCTAGTTTTTGTTTTTTTTAAATAACAAAAATGTCATACGTACCTCCACTGTGCAGTTGGTTTTGCACAGAGTGGCCCCGATCCTCCTCTTCTGGGATCCCTCAGTGGCCGCTGGTGGCTCCTCCTCGAGTGCCCTGTAGGAGAAGCATGCGGGGCGCGCTCCCGTGTCCTGCTTCTGCGTCTATTGACACAGAAAGCAAGACTCAACCTCGTCCCCGGCACCCGCGTCAATGGATCTGATTGACAGCAGCAGGAGCCAATGGCTGCGCTGATATCAATCTATACAATCAGGACATGAGACACCAGCCATAGCTGGTGTTCTTGTCCCCAGGGCGAGAAAGACAGGGCTCAGGTAAGTAAAACGTGGGGGTCTGGGGGGCTGCAGCATGAGAGAAGGTTTTTCACCTTAATGCATAGAATTCATTAAGGTGAAAAACCACAAGGGTTTACAACCCCTTTAAGGAGTGTGGTTAAACAAAACCCAGACAGGGGACAGCTGAGTGGAGAGCAGAGGTTATCAGGGCAGAAGACAGGGGTCAGATGGGTGGAGAGCAGGGGTCATCAGGGTAGAAGACAGGGGTCAGCTGGGTGGAGAGCAGGGGTCATCAGGGTAGAAGACAGGGGTCAGCTGGGTGGAGAGCAGGAGTTATCAGGGCAGAAGACTGGGGTGAGGTGGGTGGAGAGTAGGGGTAATCAGGGCAGAAGACTGAGGTCAGCTGGGTGGAGAGCAGTGGTTATCAGGGCAGAAGACAGGGATCAGCTGTGTGAAGGACAGGAATCAGCATGGCAGAGGATAAGGGTCTGCAGGGCAGGGTACGGGGGCCAGCAGGACAGAAGACAAGGGGTCAGTAGGGCAGGGTACAAGGGTTAGAAGGATAGAAGACAGGGGGTCAGTAGGGCAGGGTACAGGGGTCAGCAGGACGGAAGACAGGGGGTCAGTAGGGCAGAGTACAGGGGTCAGCAGGACGGAAGGCAGGGAGTCAGCAGGACGGAAGACAAGGGGTCAGTAGGGCAGGGTATGGGGGTCAGTAGGGCAAGGTACAGGGGTCAGCAGAACGGAAGGCAGGGGGTCAGCAGGGCAAGGTACAGGGGTCAGCAGGACTATTCTTGTGTATATATATAAAAAACATTCTTATATGTAAAAGTGACACTACTGCCACAATGTGCAAGAGTCCGGTGTTATGCAGTTAACCACTGTAAACATGACATCTAATATGCAGTGCTTCTTTACTTAGCCCTGTGGTTTGCCATAAGATATACTTGAGCTGCGGTGACAGGGAGAAAGCCATGCCAAATGCATGTGGTGTTGAACCCGATGCTAGGTGTGCAGATGGTGATGCACAACCATGGCAGGTGCAGGTGGTGGTAAATGCGATGGTATGGGGACCTGGATCAGTGAAGTAAAAAATCCCGCTGGAACTGTACCAGGGACAGCATGCAGCCTGTATCCGAATGCCGGCCCCGAGTGTGGCGTCATCTACTCGGAAGTCGCGCCGGTGTCTTGCCGAGAAAGTTCCCTCGGCGGATAAGTTCCCCCCCCCCGTACTGCGCAGTACGGACTACTGTCAGCCGCCGGAGATAGCCGAAGCTCAAACGCTTCAATCAGCTGTACACGGCGCCTGCGCCCTAGGTCCAGGTTCCTTCCCCACCATCCAAGTGGACCTAGAGGGGGAATCTAAAAGAGCCGAGCGAAGCGAGGCCGTGCCCGAAGCGTGGCGAGCAAAGCGAGCCCGCGAGGGGCCCTCTTACAGGCGCTGTGTACAGCTGATTTTCAGCTATTCCATTTCGGCTATTTCCGCCGGATCCTATTGCGCAGGCGCAGCGCCTGCGCAGTAGAGGGGGGAACTTAGCCGCCGAGCGGAACTTTCTCAGCAGACCACCGGCTAGAGCGAAGTCAGCCTGGAGTTTGAACACTAGCCTGCACCACCCCCTGCTGCCTCCTCAGCCAATGGGTAGCTTAAGCTGCCTCAGTTCCTCCCACAGGCATCACCCTGCACTATACCGAGTACCGGTCTGCCCGCACAATAAACTAACAGGCCAGAACTCTTATTATACTCATCAAAAAATGACTATGCGGCTCCAGTCCCGGTCTCGCAGCCGAAAGGCTACAATAGCCTAGCTACTTCGCCATGGACGGAGGCTCTGGGGTTGGGTTTTTAACCCCCTATCTCCCCCTTACCTACGCCCCTGATTACAAAAAAGAAAAGGGAACCCCCTAAATCTTTTATTTCCTTATGGTGCTGAAATCTCTACATTTTTTTTTCAAGTTTTTTTTTTTAACCAGAATAACTATGTAACTATGTAAAGTCTACCTACAAGCCAAACAGACTTGCTGAGATGGATAAATAGACTAATTAAAGGGCTGAAATATTCAAAAAAAAAAAAGGGGGTATACTTCTTTAGGTTCCCCCCCAGTGAAGTTATTGTGACCAAAAAACTTCAATATTTTTGTCTGGTGATCATCGCTGAAAGGATGAAATTTGCCAATCTGAATTTTGATCCTCTCTTCAGCTATGGCAAGGGTCTCCAAACTATGACCCGTTGGCCACATCCGACCCACTGCAAGATTGTATCTAGCCCACAGCTAGGGTCCGTGGCATGTCCTTAATGTACACAGATTGAGAGTTAAGGTCAACAGAGGTTGCCAATGATCTCTGTTTCAACCTCCCTCTATGCAACAGGGGACTTTGATGGGGACTTTGATGTAAGGGAGAGCTTTGATGAGGATTTTGTTATAGAGATAGGCCGAACACCCCCTTGTTTGGTTTGCTGCCGGAGCAGCCAAACAGGGGAAAAGCTTGGACCTGAATACTGAACCCCAATGAAGTCCCCATTTTAAAGGCTTATATGCAAGTTATTGGGCATAAAAAGGGTATGGGGGCCCGGGCACTACCCTGGGGGACATGTTTTTGATGCAAAAAAAAAAATTCTAAAAAATATTGTTTTTAAAGGAGCAGTGATTTTGATGATTTTTATTTTTCACCACTCCGGAGAAAATAACTTCTACTGCAGAGGACTTCTCCTATTCAAGCCAGGGGCTGCAACCTGGAAGGGGTAAACTCCTTGTTACTAAAGACACTTTGCAAAGGTACCTTGCTAAAGACACTTTGCCAAGATCCTTTGGGCCATGGGCCATTACAGTTGCTAAAGTAATCTTGAGTTAAAGACACTTTGCAAAGATACTTCATTAAGGACACTTTGCAAAGATTCTTTTGGGCCACTAAAGTGTTGAGAGAAATTTGTGCGAGTTGCTGCCAAGTTAAAAAGGGGCAGTTGCTCATTGTATCTTCAATGAAGGGAGCGCCTTGAAGAGTTTTTACAAACACCTACAAGTAGGCAAGCTAAAGAGGGACACTGAGCATCAGTCAGATGGACTCCGCACCTCTTCATACTAACTTATGGGTTTGGCTAATAGGAAAGTCAGTACCCTGGTATGTAAGAGGGACTTTGCCTATTATTAGGCATGTGGTTCCCGTGGGAACAAATGCAGAAGGTATTTAATTAGCTAGACTGGTACGTTGTTCTGTTTGTCTTTTACAGGAACACAACGGGACAATAGGTCAAGACTGAGTTGCTCTTAGGGGGCTGGATGCATCCACTATTTCTGCGTGAATGTTATTGATAGGTGTCTGTTTAGGTGAGAAAGTCACCTCTGCGGAGAGGACAGTCTCACTGTAAGTATGATAGACTGTACATTTGCTATATGTTTGTGTTTTCTTTGCAGGCTTGCAAGGAGTCCTCATGCCTAGCGGAGGTTACCTATGGAAACATTATTGTACATATGTAAAAATGTTATTTGTATTATAGTTAGTGAGGGTGTTTAACCATTTTCCCTATCAAGCAGTGTTTGTTTGGGGGGGGGGGGGCTTTCACTAATATAGTGCACTTGGTAGATACTCTTTTGAAAAACTTGTAAATATCTTTCTACAGCAGATGTCTATATGTTTTCACATAAATTATTGCGCTTTTTGGCCACATATGGGCATCACTGGGGGGGGGCAGACAACATTATATTGTGCCCCCCAACTAAAAAAAGGACACTGGGAATGCAGGGGACATATATGGACTGAGCCGCTGTGTTGCTGGCTCCAGCTCCGCCTCCACCTCCTGAGTCTACTCCCAGCCACTGGTTGCTATAACCACCTCACGTCTAGCAACCAGTGAGGTCAGAGCACTGATGTCTCTCTCTCCCCTCCTTACTCTCTCGCACTGAATGATACACAGCTGATCCGCTCCTTCTTCCCCTCCCCTGTGTGTGTACCGTGGGAAGTGTGAGCTCCTTAGCTTCACACTTGTCTTCCCTGGAGCACACACAGGAGAGGGAAGGGGGAGAAGGAGCAGATCGGCTGTGTATCATTCAGTGCAAGAGAGGAAGGAAGGGAGAGAGAGATCAATGCCAGCTCTCGGGCTCTGAGCTGTTCCATGAGAGAGACGCTCTCAGCTCAGAGCCATGCTGGAAGGCAGACTGCATTCAGCACTGACAGGAGGCACTAATGGGGTCTGCTGCTAACAGTGACTCGCCCGTCCCTCAGCCCGCCCCTGCGTGTCCAGAGATCGTAAACAGAATGCCGGTTGCAGGGCTAGACGATCTCATTCATGTGCCCCGTGCAGCATAAGGAGGGAGGGATCCTGGAAGCACCTGCTCAGTAATATCCAATCTTGCTGTGCTTGTGCTACAACCCCTCCCACTTCCCCTGCCGCCTTGTTTTGATTTCAGGCAGCTCCAGACGAAGAAGAAGCCAGACTTCTCAGCTTTCTAACTCCCATGTAAATCTCTTTTTATGTATACTTTAAGGAGGTGAGAAGAAGGTTGTGTAGCAGGCAGGTTGCAGAGTGATAGGTGTGTTGTTTAGTGCAGGCAGTGTTCCCCATAGGGGGGACAGGACAAGGGAAAAACATGCTCTTATTAGTTATGTATGTTGTAATTACCAGGCTGTTAGATCCTCAGCATCAGAAGACAGAACACACAGACCTCATACATTGATTTATATCAGCAAAAATCAGGTTTATTACAGAGACTTTTATGATAGGGAGAAAATAATCCATGAGATCTGTGTGTTCTGTCCTTTTCCTGTCTCTGCTAGCTCCATCTTTAACCCTTTTGGCTCCTACACACTAGTTTTGATTTCTGAAGAGCAATCAACATTTAGATTGCTCTTTAGAAAACATTAGGCAGGTGGTGAGATGGTATTGTATTACCTCCTCCCTGCCCGCTTTATCTCCTTGAACCCCACACTCATAGTTGCCAACATTGCAAAAAAAAAATTTGGGACACTTTTTTGGCTGTAGGCGGAGCCGTACAATAATTAGGGGGCGGGACATTCATTTGTAGGCGTGGTTTAGCAAAAAATACAGCGCGCCGCGGCAAAAATGGGCATGGTTTACGCAAAATAGTGGGCGTGGCTTAAATGGGCGTGGCTCAAGAGGATGTGGTTAGAGTCTGAGATGAATGAGGGATGGAGAGGGAAAGGGGGAGAGGGGGTAAGGGGGAGATCGGGTAAGGGGGAGAGGGGAATGATGGGACAGCAGCCCCAGATCCTACACAATAAAAATGTGTATTCTAGAAAGTTTAACAATCAGCAGATAAAGATACTCCAAACACCTGGTGTTAGTACTTCAATCATCCCGGCACCATGGTTGTTATGGTGTCAGGATGATTGAAGCGCATTATTTCTATTATTACATTGTAATATAAAATTAAATTATTTAACTCACCATAATGCAGAATCAGTGGGAACCCTGAGCGTGTCACCTGCCACGTCACCTGCCACCAGATGCCATCAGGTGGCCCCAGCGGAGTCCTCCCTTACATCAGGCATTGCCAGCAGAGTCCCCCCTTACATCAGACATTGCCAGCAGAGTCCCCCCTTACATCAGACATTGCCTGCAGAGTCCCCCCTTACATCAGACATTGCCTGCGGAGTCCCCCCTTACATCAGACATTGCCTGCGGAGTCCCCCCTTACATCAGACATTGCGGCGGAGTCCCCCCTTACATCAGACATTGCAGCGGAGTCCCCCCTTACATCAGACATTGCAGCGGAGTCCCCCCTTACATCAGACATTGCAGCGGAGTCCCCCCTTACATCAGACATTGCAGCGGAGTCCCCCCTTACATCAGACATTGCAGCGGAGTCCCCCCTTACATCAGACATTGCCAACAAAGCCCCCCTTACATCAGACATTGCCAGCAAAGCCCCCCTTACATCAGACATTGCCAGCAAAGCCCCCCTTACATCAGACATTGCCAGCAAAGCCCCCCTTACATCAGACATTGCAGCGGAGGGGAGGGAGAATTTTTTTTCCCCCCTCAAACAGAAGCTGGGAGCACTTTGACTTACCGAATGACACACTAGCTCCCCCCACGTGGCGCCGACTGTTCCCTGGTGGTCCCAGCCTCGGGCTCCCCCTTGAAATATATAGGTATGGGTATAGAATTGCGTTTTATAGTTGCCCCCCCTACTTTTGTCCCTGTCCCCCCCATGTGCCCCCCCTAAATATGAAAACTGAAGACGCCACTGCATATAGGGTATGCCCCATGGCAATGTACATATGTTATAGTCCCTCTTCCCCTTTTCCAAGTTTGTGGGATATTCCTTGTAGATTTTGTACAGGTATTTTGTAGGGGTGGCTGCCCAAAGCCAGTGAGGACATGGCTTATTTTGGCGGGGGGGGGGGGGGGTATGTATCACCCTCCTAGGTAGGTGCTAGAAGAGAGTATAGTTTTTGGGTCTTTCTGCTTACTAGGAAGGCTATCAGGTAAATGTAGATGCTCTCTGCCTACCAGGGAGCAGGGATCCATTGATAGGGTCTGATCATGGTGTTCAGGTGCTGCTCATGTTGTCTTAATGTTTCACACTGGTTCAATAGGGGGGCATATTGGTCAGTGGGAGGAAACCTGACAAATGAGAGCATAGGCATAGTTACAGCACTGGGCATTGGCAGAGGAAAGTGCCTCAGTGCATGCTGTGTGAATGTATATATGCCAAAGGCATATGTGCTCTGGGTCTTCGGCTGGAGAGCGGGGTCCCGGATCGAGGGGGCGGCTGCCCCTCCTATTTGGAAGCTGCCATGTGGCCTCAGGTGCCTGACCTGAGGGCCTGCATCTCAGAATAGTTGCAACCCAGATGTCCTGCAGAGCTGACCGGAAGGGAGACACGTTAGGAAAGATCTGCTTTGGCCTACAATAAGAACAGATCTGTGTCATGAGGCCTGTCCTGTGAGGGCCACCCCTTCAGCTAGTAGAGTCAGAAGACAGGTGTTGGCTGCTAGTGAGTGTTCTGAAGATAAACAGTTTCACCAAGTCTGCTGCCAGAGCAAGCAAAGGACTTATTCTTCCCATACAAGTGTTGTGTATGGTATAGCTGCAAGTCTGTTACCACATCTAACCTGTGAGGCCGAGTGAGAGTTGTCCTCGATTGTAATTAGTTCCAGTTGGAGTATCTCACTATTCTCTTTTCTTATCCAAGTTCCAACAATAAATACAAAATAAACCAAAACCCTGGATTGATTATTGAAAACGAGTGGATGAGAGTACAGGCGGTTGTGTGAAAACCCTTAGCAACTGGCTGCAAGATAAGAAGGGGAAAAGCCCAGTGAAGTCTACACACAGTAATCCCTATGGGGGCAGTGCTACACATCATTACAGGACACAGAGGGGGGGATAGGAGGAATCCGACACATTGGAAACTGAGCTGGATGTGGCTGTGCCACTGGCTTTGCTGTGTAGGACAGAAAACATAAGTAACTAGGTAAGTACATACATTTAGATGTTCTTTTTAAATCACTGACAGAGTTTCTCTACGACATAACTGCCAAGCATATTAAAAGTGGCATGATTTTGCTACAAAGTTTTAATTTTTAGAACATTTGTTCGATTTTCTATTGCTTAGTGGAGTAAAATTGATATTTGTTTTCAAGCATAGTGATGAGAAAATTCAAAGGAGCAGGATGAAAATGTTTTCCTGAATGCATAAAATTCTAATCATGAATGTGGTTTTCAAGAAATACAAATAGATCAGGCGCTGCGCTGTCCTTCAATCCATATCATCAAAAACTAAGTGAATATGTGAATTACTCTCAAATAAATATCTATAAATATATAAACCATAAATACAATCATTTGTAAGTGAATGTTAACTCAAAATATACAGTATCTCACAAAAGCGAGTACAACCCCCACATTTTTGTAAATATTTTATTATATCTTTTCATGTGATGAGTGGCGTCGCTAGGGGGTAGCTATTGGGGTTATAGCCCCGAATCTGGGGCCCATAGCCCTGAGTCTCTTGCCGCAGGGGTCCCTGCCTAACCAGCGGGCTGTGGCCTCTTTGCAGCCGGGCCGCGGGTGGGCTGTATGAGAGAGCCGGGTAGGTGAAGGAGAGAAGCGAGCTGGTGGATGAGCAAAGATGACATCATCTCTCTCTGCCCTTCCCGCATCACCCCTTTCCCGTCCTCACAGCGTGGGCCTCTTCAGTGTCGGAGCGAGGTGCAGCAAGGAGCAGCGAGATGACATCATCTCTCATTGCCCGCCCTGCATCACCGCTCTTCTGCCTTCACAGCGTGGGCCTCTTCAATGTTGGAGGTGCAGCGGGGAGCAGCGAGATGACATCATCTGTCACTGTCTGCCCTGCATCACTGCTATCCTGCCCTCATTTAGAACTAAATGGACCAGTGCTGCCAGCCTGCCACCAGTGCAGCAACAATGCACATTTGGTGGCACTGGCTGGTATGACAAGTGACAATCCGCAAATAGTGGCAAGTGACGTGGCAAGCGATCAGCAACATCTGGTGGCAGGTGACGTGGCAAGTGACAATCCACATCTGGTGGCAGGTGACGGTGGCAAGTAGCAATCTGCATCTGGTGGCAGGTGACATGGCAAGTGACAATCCACATCTGGTGGCAGGTGACGTGGCAAGTGACAATCCACATCTGGTGGCAGGTAACGTGGCAAGTAACAATCCACATCTGGTGGCAGGTAACGTGGCAAGTGACAATCCACATCTGGTGGCAGGTGACGGTGGCAAGTAGCAATCAGCATCTGGTGGCAGGTCACATGGCAAGTGACAATACACATCTGGTGGCAGGTGACGTGGCAAGTGACAATCCACATCTGGTGGCAGGGGACGGTGGCAAGTAGCAATCCGCATCTGGTGGCAGGGGACGGTGGCAAGTAGCAATCCGCATCTGGTGGCAGGGGACGGTGGCAAGTGACAATCCACATCTGGTAGCAGGTGACGGTGGCAAGTGACAATCCACATCTGGTAGCAGGTGACGGTGGCAAGTGACAATCCACATCTGGTGGCAGGTGACGGTGGCAAGTAGCAATCCGCATCTGGTGGCAGGTGACATGGCAAGTGACAATCCACATCTGGTGGCAGGTGATGTGGCAAGTGACAATCCACATCTGGTGGCAGGTGATGTGGCAAGTGACAATCCACATCTGGTAGCAGGTGATGTGGCAAGTGACAATCCACATCTGGTAGCAGGTGACGGTGGCAAGCGACAATCCGCATTTGGTGGCAGGTGACGGTGGCAAGTGACAATCCACATCTGGTGGCAGGTGACGGTGGCAAGTAGCGATCCGCATCTGGTGGCAGGTGACGGTGGCAAGTGACAATCCACATCTGGTAGCAGGTGACGGTGGCAAGTGACAATCCACATCTGGTGGCAGGTGACGGTGGCAAGTAGCAATCCGCATCTGGTGGCAGGTGACATGGCAAGTGACAATCCACATCTGGTGGTAGGTGATGTGGCAAGTGACAATCCACATCTGGTGGCAGGTGACGGTGGCAAGTGACAATCCACATCTGGTGGCTGGTGACGGTGGCAAATGAGAATCCGCAAATGGTGGCAGGTGACGTGGCAAGTGACAATCCACATCTGGTGGCAGGTGATGTGACAATCCACAAATGGTGGCAGGTGATGTGGCAGGTGACAATCCACATCAGGTGGCAAATGACAATCCACATCTGGTGCCAGGCGACAGTGGCAAGTGACAATCCACATTTGGTGGCAGGAGATGTGGCAAGTGACAATCCACATCTGGTGCCAGGCGACGGTGGCAAGTAACAAGCTGCATCTGGTGCCAGGCGACGGTGGCAAGTGACAAGCTGTATCTGCGACAGGCGATGGTGGCAAGTAACAAGCTGCATCTGGTGACTGACGATAGCATCAAGTAACAAGCTGCATCTGGTGACAGGCGACAGGGGCAAGTAAGCTGCATCTGGTGACAGGCGACGGTGGCAAGTAACAAGCTGCATTTGGTGACAGGCGATGGTGTCAAGTGACAAGCTGTATCTAGTGGCAGGAGATGTGGCAAGTGACATGCCCAGGGCTCCCACTGATTCTGTATTATGGTGAGATGAACCACTTCATTATATATTACAATGTAACAATATAAACAAAATACAAAATATGTGCTTCACCCTGACACCATATCAACCATGGTGCCAACAGCAGCCATTGCCCGCGAAAAATTGCTTACCACCCGCGTACAAGTTTGTCTTGCCTACAGTCAAGCATGGTGGTGGGAGTGTCATGGTCTGGGCCTGCAGGAGTGCTGCCGGCACTGGGGAGCTACAGTTTATTGAGGGAACCATGAATGCCAACATGTACTGTGACATACTGAAGCAGAGCATGATCCCCTCCCTTCGAAGACTGGGCCGCAGGGCAGTATTCCAACATGATAACGACTCCTAACACACCTCCGAGACGACTACTGCCTGCTAAAGAAGCTGAGGGTAAAGGTACTGGACTGGCCAAGCATGTCTCCAGACCTAAACCCTATTGATCATCTGTGGGGCATCCTCAAAAAGATGGGGGAGGAGCGCAAGGTCTCTAACATCCACCAGCCCTGTGATGTTGTCATGGAGGAGCGGAAGAGGATTCCAGTGGCAACTTCTGAAGCTCTGGTGAACTCCATGCCCAAGAGGGTTAAGGCAGTGCTGGAAAAAAATGGTGGCCACACAAAATATTCACACTTTGGGCCCAATTTGGAAATTTTCACTTAGGGGTGTACTCACTTTTCTTGCCAACGGTTTAGACATTACTGGCTGTGTGTTGAGTTATTTTTAGGGGACAGCAAATTTACACTGTTATACAAGCTGTACACTCACTACTTTACATTGTAGCAAACTGTCATTTCTTTAGTGTTGTCACATGAAAAGATATAATAAAATATTTACAAAAATGTGAGGGGTGTACTCACTTTTGTGAGATACTGTATATTTTCACCAGTGCTCTTTAATACATAAATTCTGTGAATCTATAAACCAGTGTTCAGGAAGTCCACACATGATCCTTCAGCTCCGAATAAAGTTCTTATATACAGTGCTCCTCCACCCAAAACACAGTATTTATATTCTTGTGTTTAGTGTAAAAATATAACCCCACCTGTCCCAAAACAACACCAGAGTCTCCTTGCATATACATCATAGCTCCCAACTGTCCCTGATTTTGAGGGACTGTCCCTCATTTGGAGAATGTCCCTCTGTCCCTCTTTCCCCCTCATTTGTCCCTCAGAATTTTGGTCTGATCCATAAAGTTGTATATAAAATGCACTTTTTATCTTTCAAAAAGTGTTTCCCAGTGCTAAACCTTTCATCCAAATTCTAAATTGCTGCATTTGTAAATGTTAAAAGCCAATATAAAGGAATAGGAGTGGCAAAAAAAGTCATTGTGGATTTAATTAACCTTTTTAACTTTAATTCTCATTTAAGGGGGTGTGTTGGGGGTGTGTCCTATGCCTATATACGTTTACAAGTCCCTCATTCCCATCTCAAAATGTTGGGAGGTATGTATACACCCCTGATACGCACTAACCCCTATAAAAAAAATATATATGGGCCATTACAGGTATCAGAATAACTCCCCTTCTACTTCCAGCCCTCCAGGTTCTCCAGGTGATCCCTCTTCGCTCCTCCATACACTAATATACCACAATTTCGGGTCCTACAATAACAGAGTGTGGAGAAAACAGGTATCCAAGTGTCCAAAGCTGAAGAATTTGTCAGAAACTGTTGCGATTAAGTAAGTGAATGCAAAATTGTAGAGAGAGCTGTCATAATGCTGGAGATCTGCAAGAGCAAGGTGTAAACAGCATTGCACAAAAACCCAGGACCTGAAGGACCTTACACATGATGGAACTCTTCTCATTCAATGGATATTGGATAACCATGCAACGCGTTTTGAGGGTCAAGCCCCCATTCTTATCATACTGCAGTCTGTGTGTATTGTTCTGTGCTTCAGCTCAGAGGACCAACACAGCACAGTGGTGACCAAAATATCAGTGTATGACAAAATAGGCAGCACCACAGGTATCTCAGTGGGTAATGACAAAAGCTGTAATCACTAAAACTGCAAAGATGTACAATGTTAGCAAGAAAATTGTAACTGCGCTATAAATATTTATTAAAAACGTACCCAAAACCAATATTTACCTACGCTTACCTCAACATTCATCAATATGTGGTAAGAAAATTGTGACCGCGCTATAAATTATTAAAAACATACCGAAAAATATATATGAAACCAGTATTTACCTATTCTGGCCTCATAAATGATCAATGGGCAGAGCTTCGTTGAGTGACATCACTCCGCACAAGCCCATTCGCTCAGTCATCGTTGCGACTGGAGTCGGCGGTGTTTATCAATACACTCACTGTCATTACTAGTATTGGGCATGACATTGGGGGGTTTATTTACTAAAGGCAAATCCACTTTGCACTACAAGTGCACTGCAAATACACTTGGAAGTGCAGTCGCTGTAGATCTGAGGGTGACATGCAAGGAAAATAGAAAACTGCATTTTTGCTTGTACTTGATTGGATGATAAAATCAGCAGAGCTTCCCCTCATTTCAGATATTCCCCTCAGATCTAAAGCGACTGCATTTCCAAGTGCACTTGTAGTGCAAAGTGGATTTGCCTTTAGTAAATCAAACCCTAACCCTGTTTTAATTGAATAAATGGTAAAATGTTTTATGGTATGTGGTGTTTGTCTTTCTTGCATGGTGATGGAGAGACACTGCTGCAACCCACGATATGCTGGAAAGGTGCAAAGAGTGACTGATTATATCAGCAATTTATTTATAAGTGATCCATTCTGTTCTAAGATTTGTGGGTGAATGGGTGAGTACCCCAAATCTTATGGTGGAGGATACATGGTCATTTTTTCAGAAGAAAAGGATAACATTTTACACTTTATGGTAAAGTGAACTTTTTTTTACAGATTACCAGTACTTTTATGGACAGTGGGGACATTCTGTAATTGATTATTTTGACTTTTTCGCTAATTTTATTTATTTGTTATTTTTATGAACTGCATAATAGACACTAGGGGTATTTTGATCATTATTAATTTTATATGAAATTAATTATTTTTATTTATTTTTTAATTGTTACACAGAAGATCTATTTGTTTAATGTTTGATCAATTGCACAGTTTTAGTAGACACACAGTGATGAATTTTGAGGTAAGAATAGGTAAATAATGCTTTCATGTACACTATATTGTGAAAAGTATTGGGACACATGCTATGAAATTTAATGGCATCTTAGTCTTAGTCCCAGTGGCACTGGTGCTCCATTTTTTTGGTAGGGCGGCAAAAAAACCTCCCCCTGTGCTGCTGGGTCCACACTTACCCCATCCACGGTCGTGGCTTCCCCCCAGCCAATCCGGTCTTAGGACCTGCTTCCTGTCCTGATTGGCAGACAGGGGGAGGGATGTCGTCTGTGCAGACAGGGGGAGGGATGTCGTCTGTGCAGACAGGGGGAGGGATGTCGTCTGTGCAGACAGGGGGAGGGATGTCGTCTGTGCAGACGGAGGGAGGGATGTCGTCTGTGCAGACGGAGGGAGCGATGTCGTCTGTGCAGACGGAGGGAGCGATGTCGTCTGTGCAGACGGAGGGAGCGATGTCGTCTGTGCAGACGGAGGGAGCGATGTCGTCTGTGCAGACGGAGGGAGCGATGTCGTCTGTGCAGACGGAGGGAGGGATGTCGTCTGTGCAGACGGAGGGAGGGATGTCGTCTGTGCAGACGGAGGGAGGGATGTCGTCTGTGCAGACGGAGGGAGGGATGTCGTCTGTGCAGACGGAGGGAGGGATGTCGTCTGTGCAGACGGAGGGAGGGATGTCGTCTGTGCAGACGGAGGGAGGGATGTCGTCTGTGCAGACGGAGGGAGGGATGTCGTCTGTGCAGACGGAGGGAGGGATGTCGTCTGTGCAGACGGAGGGAGGGATGTCACCTGTGCCCCCCATGCCTTGTGCAGTAGGTGTTGGTGTGTGGGTGGACCATGGGACCTACCTGGGTGGACCATGGCGCTGGTGTCATTCCCGAAGCCCACGGTGTAGATGAGGATGGCTGAGGCGTTGTGTAGAGCGGCGTGCCCGATCTTGTCCCTACACAACTACACATGCAGTTCCCAATGGGGATGAGGGCCAACCACCGGCCGGCATAGGCGGGCACCGGGAACTTGGTGGCGGTGTCGCAGGCCAGCCTGTCATGTGGGGAGGGAAGGACCGCCAAGCCCCAGGCATCCTGCTTGAGGGGATGCTCACCGTAGTGGCTGCACACGCTCTTCTCCATCTGGTTGGTGCCACTTGCCAGGTGAGGTGATGTTGATGAAGGCCGTGTACCACTCCTTCTTGGCCACCATGAAGTCCATGCACAGCAGATGGACGAAGCAGTAGGGGAGCAGCCAGGTGGACAGAGCCAGGCTTCGGGACGCTCCAATGACAGACTTTGCCTCTGCACTACATATGTCACAGCCAGAGACTGCATGCTTATTGGCTGCCGCCAGCTCCCCCCGCCACCTCCTCCGCTCCTCCTCTCCGCCTGCTTATCCACTCCAACCATTGCCGCACACATCACACAAGTAGGTGGGCTCACTGCGCCACAAGCCCACCCATTTTGAACCCAATTAGAGCCTCAGGCTCTAGTCATGTGCTTCCAAAAAAAAACCTATTGAATTCCATGCGTCCGGTGCCCTGCATGGAGATTAGCGGCCAGGTGCATGGATTAGGGGGGTGGAGTCCCTGCGCCCCTAATGGGCAGGCCGCCACCGCTTAGTCCGTAGGGTTCAATATTGAGTTGGCCCACTCTATGCATCTATAACAGCTTCAACTCTTCTGGGAAGGCTGTCCACAAGGTTTAGAAGTGTGTCTATGGGAATGTTTGACCATTCTTCCAGAAGTGTATTTGTAAGGTCAAGCACACTGATGTTGGATGAGAACAGAGGCGGACTGGGCCGCTCTGATGCCTATAAACAGAGTCGGACTGTATTGAGCTTGCTACGGTCTGCTACAGCAGCCCCCCCCCCCCGCACAGGCTCTCAACACGGATACTTTGGTGTAGAGTACCTGCACCCTGTATAGCCGCATGGGACCTCCCTCCTGCCGTACATCTAAGGAGTGGGTGGAGCATGTTTCCTAAGAACCCCTAAGAACTCTTCAGCTTCTGCATAGCCATCGAGGAGTGCCTAAACAAGGCAAGTGGGTGGGCTCAAACCCTCCTGGCCCACCCTCAGTCTGCACCGCTGCCTGACCCACAGCTGCTACACCAGACCAGAAAGATGATAGAGAGAATGGCAGTGTAAATGTATGCTGGGGGAAGAGGGGAGGAGGAAGAAATCGGAACTTAAAGGCCAGCCTAAAGTTGATCATTGATGGTTCAATGTGTTGCAGGAAAGCAAATCGATTGATTCCCCAATCAACACAGTCAGTGTTGATAGGTCAAACCCTCCCGCGGAGCTACTGTGTTCTGCCCGCAGGGAGACGGGGGGAGCCGTCCCGGCCGGGAGAACATAGTCGTTATTGCTAGCGGCTATAGTCGCTGGCAATAAATCGCATGAAAGATCCAACAGGCTGCTTGTACCCAAGTTTATCGATCAAACAACTTGGGTACAATCAGCCTGCCCATACATGGTTTTAATCTTGGCTGGTCCCTGCTGAACAGGCCAAGATTCAACTGTGTATGGCCAGCTTTCTGCTTCAGCATTCACCTATCTTGCCTAACAATTTCCACATACAGTCTTTCACATCTCAAACTTTTTTACTGCTTTTTAATCCCCTTTTCACTTACTATCCAGAGGTTCTAAGGTCTACACATATTTTTTGAGATGAAATCAACCCAACTCCAGTCATAGAGGGTTTTCTTACATGCCAGCCCCTTACCAACAAAATGAGGGTTCTCAGCAGTCTTTGTTAGGTTTGTGTTATGCCGTGTACACACGACCGGACTTTACGGCATACTTGGTTCGGTGGACCAGAGCCCGTCGGACAATTCGATCGCGTGTGGGCTCCAGCGGACTTTTTCCCCCCAAAAGTTCGACGGACCTAGAAATGAAACATGTTTCAAATCTTTTCGACGGACTCGAGTCCGGTCGAAAAGTCCGCTCGTCTGTATGCTAGTCCGACGGACAAAAACCGAGGCTAGGGCAGCTATTGACTACTGGCTATGAACTTCCTTGTTTTAGTCCGGTCGTATGTCATCACGTACGAATCCGTCGGACTTTGGTTGATCGTGTGTAGGCAAGTCCGTTCATTCGGAAAGTCCATCGTAAAGCCCGTTGAAAAGTCTGCCGAACCAAGTATGCCGTAAAGTCCGGTCGTGTGTATGCGGCATTATAGGAGGGATCGAGTAGCTAGATGCTAATGCTAGTGCTGGTTGCTACAAAAGTCTACGTTTTACAGTCATATAGCAGACCAAGGAGATATTTCACAGGGTTTCTAGGGAGAGTTTGCTGGTCATTGCTCAAAACACCCATATTTATGTAGCAGTACCCCTGTGAGGGCTGCTGATTAACTCTATACCCCACTGGCTACCCTGACTCTGCAGATCCTCTCTTACCTCTGACAACTTGGGTTCCATTCTGCAATAAGATGTTATCATTGAGAAAGTCACACAATGTCACTGAAACACTCAGAAAGTTTACTAAAATGAATGATAGAACACAATGAACAATGTGAATAGACACAAACAGTAAATGACAGTTGATATAATTAAATTTATATAGGCAAACTGTATAATCACCGCTGGGAGTATATGCAAACAGGTGCACAGTGAGATACGTGTTCAATATCCTTCAATACCTTAAACACCTTTCCACTGAGGCCCCAATACACACACCAAATTGCAGTACAATATCCCTTACATTCAATAATACAATGCAATGTCTAACATGTACTCAATGGCTCCCCCTAGGTTGTAATTCAAAGTTCAAACTACAAATAGAACAGCAGTGCTTTGCGGAAGAAATAGAAGATGATAAAAGTTCCCTGACTCCAGATATCTTCAGCTAGCCTGTAGTTTAAACTGCAGTATTTGTAATCCAAAAGGCAAAAGAGAGAAAAAGCAAACTGTAGAATAAATGGTATGTTGATAACTGCTTAACTGAAGAAATATGGCACTTGTAATTTCCTCCTTATGTGTGAGTGTAATACAGTACTGACCTTACAACAAACCCCAGAGTTCAGCTGTATGCTGCCTGTGAATAAGTAGATTCACCTCCGTGGAACTACAAGTCTCACCAGCAGTCTGTAAAAGAACTCACTCAGCAAACTGTGCCCACTCACCACAATAGACTCAGAGGCTGTGAGGCTCCGTCTGGACTCCCCTCCTGATGTCTCCGTCTGGTGAAAAGATGGCGCCGCCACGCTGTACTGCAATTCCGGATGGCTGAAGTGCAGGAAGCTTCCAGATGTCCTGGTTTTGCAAACCGGTCCACTTGCTAGGCTGGCAAGGCTGTATTCTGAAGTACCTCAGAGGCGGGCGATCCAGCACCGCACTGTACAGGCCACAGTCTCTCACTCCTGGTCACACACACAGACCTCCTGCTGGCAGGTATTGAATGGCTACCAGAGAGGCTGAAAAATGGCTGCGCTGATCCTTTTATTACTGCTCCCAGCATGCAGTGCTGCAAGCTTTGCATTGTCTGTATTGTAGTTCAGGGCTGATCCAGCTAACAGAGTCACTTCCTCCTCCAAACTACATCGCCCACAATGCTTTGCTGTGTTACTTCTCAGGAATTAGAAGAAAATCCTAACAACATTAAGAAGACACTAGAGGGAGCCAAACTCATTTGAAATAATAACCACTATAATAACTATAGTAGCAAACCCTTGGCTACATTAACATTGAGTCAGAGATACACTGTGACATCACACAGTGTTTTCCATGGAGATATACTGTACCTTTTTGTGTATGTCATCACCAAATGTTGCTGTTTGGCTGCTGTTTTATTTTTTGAGGGTGTTTTTTTATTTATATATGAAGGGGAAAGAGAGCACAGCTTAAACATACCAGTGCTAAAAGTGTACAGAAGAGGAAGAGAGAGCTGGGAGGAGGTGCAGACTGTGATCTCTAGCCCCATCCAGCTCCTCCTTCCTGCCTGTGCAGAGCTCCTGTACTGATGTATACACAGCTGCTGGCTAGTTGAAACAGGATCACTGTCGGACCAGGACTGTGCTGAGATTTAGCTAACCACCGTTTGCTTTCATCTATGTTCTGTCAGTTTACACCCCTGACCACCTCCTCCCCAGACAGCTCCTGTCCAGCAGAAAATGAGAGGTAGGGGGCTAATAAACAAACCCTGCAAAGTCCCAACCTGGCAGTGAACCTGTATTACCAAGATGGTAGCACTCCCTGGTATGAATGGCTTTGAATATCTTTAGACCCACTGATTACATATCAATAGGTTTAAAAATATATATATATATATATATATATATATATATATATATATATATACACACTACATTTACAAAAGTATCGGGACGCCTGCCTTTACACGCACATGAACTTTAACTACTTAAGCCCCGGACCATTTGGCTGCCCAAAGACCAGAGCACTTTTTGCGATTCGGCATTCCGTCACTTTAACTGACAATTGCGCGGTCGTGCTCCCAAACAAAATTGACGTCCTTTTTTCCCCACAAATAGAGCTTTCTTTTGGTGGTATTTGATCACCTCTGCTGTGTAAATGTGACTGGCAGTGAAGGGATTAACCACTAGGGGGCAGTGAAGGGGTTAAGTGTGTCCTAGGGAGTAAATCTACCGGTGGGGGGGGTGTGGCTATGTGTGACACGATACTGACCACCGCTTCCGATTACTGTCACTAGGCAGAACGGGGAAATGCTTGTTTACATCAGCATTTCCCTGTTCTTCCTCTCTGTGAGACGATTGCGGGTATCCCTGCGGACATCGGGTCCGCGGGACCCGCGATCACACTCACGGAGGTCGTGGCGGGCGTGCTCCCGTGAACCGCTTTTTAAAGGGCAACGTACAGGTACGTTAATCTGCCTGTACGCGCTCTTCTGTCGACGTAAATTAGCGTGAGCCGGTCGGCAAGTGGTTAATGGTATCACAGTCTTATGCCCTGTACACATGGTCGGAGATTGATCGGACATTCCGACAACAAAATCCATGGATTTTTTCCGACAGATGTTGGCTCAAACTTGTCTTGCATACACAAGGTCACACAAAGTTGTCGGAAAATCTAATCATTCTGAACGCGGCGACATAAAACACGTACGGCGGGACTATAAACAGGGCAGTAGCCAATAGCTTTCTTAATTTATTCTGAGCATGCGTGACACTTTGTGCGTCGGATTTGTGTACACACGATTGGAATTTCCGACAACGGATTTTGTTGTCAGAAAATTTTATAGCAAGCTCTCAAACTTTGTGTGTTGGAAATTCCGATGGAAAATGTGTGATGGAGCCCACACACGGTCGGAATTTCCGACAACAAGGTTCTATCACACATTTTCCGTCGGAAAATCCGACCATGTGTACAGGGCATTAGACTGTAGGGTTCAGTATTGAGTTGGCCCACCCTTTGCAGCTATAACAGCTTCAACACTTCTGGGAAGGTTGTCCACAAAGTTTAGGAGTGTGTCTATGGGAATGTTTGACCAACCTTCCAGAAGCGCATTTGTGAGGTCAGGCACTGATGTTGGACGAGAAGGCCTGGTTAGCAGTCTCCACTCTAATTCATCCCAAAGGTGTTCTATCAGGCTGAGGTCAGGACTCTGTGCAGGCCAGTCAAGTTTCTCCACCTCAAACTCGCTCATCTATGTCTTTATCAGACTTTGCTTTCTGCACTGGTCCAAATTATTTGGTGGAGGGGGGATTTATGGTGTGGGGTTGTTTTTCAGGGGTTGGGCTTGGGGTTCCAGTGAAGGGAACTCTTAGGGCGTCAGCATACCAAGACATTTTGGCCAATTTCATGCTCCCAACTTTGTGGGAACAATTTGGGGATGGCCCCTTCCTGTTCCAACATGACTAAGCACCAGTGCACAAAGCATGCAATGGTTAAAGCGTAGCTCCGCTTTTGTTGAGAAAAAAACATTCCCCTCTGGGTGATCTATGTACATTGCAAGGATTATAACAAACTTTGTTGCAGATTCCTACCTTTTGTTATTCTGAAGAATTCCCTGTGTGTTCCTCTGTGCCTCTGGGATGACTGGGTCTAATGGAAGTGGTTTCATAAATATCAGCCAGCTGTGCACCTGCACAGCACTATAGAGGAAAGCTGTTGGGTCTGTATCCCTTTAGATGTGTTCCTACAGGCAGTATATTCAACAAAAATGGCAGGGGATGCCTGAAATCTGACTTGTTTCTTAGGTAGACTTCTGGGAAAATTAGTGAGTCAATCACACAAGCAGAAAGTTATGTTTCTGGGGGTGGTCAGAACACACTCTGTGGTAGCCATATTGCACTGCATTTACAGAAATTTGCAGCGGCTGCAGATTTAAAAGGAAAGGTAATTTTTAATAACATTCATTCACAATATGATTTGTGTCGCAATTGCATACGCTATATTATTTTTTCTTTATGTGCTATTTTTTTTCCCCACGAAAGTGGAGTTACCCTTTACATTTTATGTAAAATCTTTATCCCAAAAGGAAAAAAGTCTATTGCTGTATCTGCTTAAAGTGGTTGTAAACCCTTACATTTACCCAGTAAAGTGAATGGCCTTGGGTGATACACAGAGATGAAACAATCCTCCTACATAAGTTGCACCTGTTTTTATCTACAGTCTTCTCTTTTCTACATCCATTCAAAGTACAGGATTTTTAAGGCTTGTCTGAACCGTCAGAAAAAAGGGGCGAGGAGCAGAAGTTAAAGCGGTTGTAAAGGTGTTTTTTTTTTTTTTTTAAAATAACAAACATGTCATACTTACCTTCACTGTGCAGCTCGTTCTGCACAGAGTGGCCCCGAACCTCGTCTTCTGGGGTCCCTCGGCGGCTGTTTCAGCTCCTCCCCGCAAGCATTCACCACCTTAATGCGAGCTCCCTCGCACGGTGGTGAGTGCTTGCGGGCGCGCTCCCGTGATACAGCCGGCGGCTATAGCCGCTCGCTGTATCACTCGGCCCCGCCCCCCGGCGCGTCGCGTCATCGGATGTGATTGACAGCAGCGCGAGCCAATGGCTGCGCTGCTTTCAATCCATCCACTGCAGCCAATCAGCGGCCAGGGTGAGCGGAGGAACAGATGTCGGGAACGCGAAGCTGACTTTCGAGGCGTCAGGTAAGTAAAACGGGGGGCCTGGGGGCGGCGGTTCTGTCAGAAGTTTTTTCACCTTAATGCATAGAATGCATTAAGGTGAAAAAATTTTTACCTTTACAACCCCTTTAAACTCTGCAGAGCTCAGTGAGGAGAATTCTGAGAGCTGATTGGAGGGAAGGGACACACCCCCTTCATACAGCACACAGGATCAGAGCTGAGGCTGTTAATCAGCTGGAGAGCCCTCCGCTGTCACCGATTTTCTCTTGGTGTCAGGAAAACCTGTCAGAATTGATTCATGTTGATAGCAGAGGAAGGAAGCAGCAGACAGAAATTAAAATTAATGCTCTTAATTGAGTCAAGTACACACTATAGAGGGATGTCCTTTGTTCATATTTCATGTCTGACGTTTACAACCACTTTAAGTATTAGTGTTAGCTGGAGTTCAACTTTGTTTTGTTTGTCACATCCATCTAAACCTGCTAGTATATTTAACACTATCCTCTCCGCAGGTTGAAAATACTGCTGTCCAAAGATGACTCCAGTACTTTTCCAAAGAGTGGAGCCCCCCCTAAGACAGGAAGTGTGTTGCTGGCTGGATTACCAGGTGAAAAGAAAAAAAAAGTAATGCTGCTGTTACATTTAGGGATTAGTAAACTGCAAAATGCTACAGTGCCTTGAAAAAGTATTCATATCCCTTGAAATTTTCCACATTTTGTCATGTTACAACCAAAAGCATAAATGTATTTTATTTTTTTTTCTGTGATAAAACAACACAAAGTGGCACACAATCGTGAAGTGGAAGGGAAATGATAAATGGTTTTCAAAAATGTTTACAAATAAATATGTGAAAAGTGTGGCGTGCATTTGTATTCCGCCCCCCTGAGTCAATACTTTGTAGAACCTCCTTTCGCTGCAATTACAGCTGCAAGTCTTTTTGGGGATGTCTCTACCAGCTTTGCACATCTAGAGAGTGACATTTTTGCCCATTCTTCTATGCAAAATAGCCGAAGCTCTGTCACATTGGATGGAGAGTGTCTGTGAACAGCAATTTTCAAGTCTTACCACAGATTCTTAATTGGATTTAAGTCTGGACTTTGACTGGGCCATTATAACACACGACTATGCTTTGATCTAAACCATTCCATTGTAGCTCTGGCTGTATGTTTAGGGTCGTTGTCCTGCTGGAAGGTGAACCTCCGCCCCAGTCTCAAGTCTTTTGCAGACTCAAACAGATTTTCTTCCAAGATTGTCCTGTATTTGGCTCCATCCATCTTCCCATCAACTCTGACCAGCTTCCCTGTCTCTGCTGAAGAAAGGCATCCCCACAACACGATGCTGCCACCACCATGTCTCACGGCGGGGGATGGTGTGTTCAGGGTGATGTGCAGTGTTAGTTTTCTGCCACACAGAGCACTTTGCTTTTAGACCAAAAAGTTACATTTTGGTCTCATCGGACCAGAGCACCTTCTTCCACATGTTTGGTGTGTTCCCCACATGGATTCTCGCAAACTTCATACGGACTTCTTATGGCCTTCTTTCCACAATGGCTTTCTTCTTCTCTTCCATAAATCTCATGCCGGATTTGTGGGGTGCACGACTAATAGTTGTCCTGTGGACAGATTCTCCCACCTGAGCTGTGGATCTCTGCAGCTCCTCCAGAGTTACCACGGGTTGCTTTGCTGCTTCTAATTAATGCTCAACTTGCCCGGCCTGTCAGTTTAGGTGGACGGCCATGTCTTATTAGGTTTGCAGTTGTGCCATACTTTTTTCATTTTCAGATGATGGATTGAACAGGGATCTGTGAGATGTTCAAAGCTTAGGATATTTTTTTACAACCTAACCCTGCTTCAAACTTCTCCACAACTTTATCCCTGACCTGTCTGGTGTGTTCCTTGACCTTTGTGATGCTGTTTGTTCACTAAGGTTGCTAACAAACCTCTGTTGGCTTCACAGAACAGCTGTATTTATACTGAGATTAAATTACACACAGATAGGGGTGGGGAGGGTAGTAAGGTATCACAATGGGTACATATTGAGGTTATGGAGGGGTCAGAAGGAAGAGATAATTTTTATAGTTAAAATAATAAGAGGATATGAACGGGAAAGCACTAAAGTATTGATAAAATATGCACATAGGTATCTCCAGGAAAATATAATTTTTGAAATAGTAGGAGGAAAGCACAGAATTAAATATAAACACAATATTAATGATACATTTTGTACATAAAACACTTTCAAGAGGAAAATGGATGAGTAAGCTTGTACATAAAGCACATACAGGGGTAATGACACAAACTGGTGTACAAAATAGAACGCAGGTATACTGGATTGCGTTAGGCATAAGGGGATGTTTATGGACAAGAGAGTCTGTTTTTTTTTCTTCTTTTGTTTGACTCATAATGCAATCTAGAGTTGGGACGCTATATCTTTCTCTATTGCATTATTGAAAACAGGGAATATGTACTTGCAAATATTTACATTCCTCCACCCTTTAAATTAGAAGTCCTGTATAGATTAATGGAATTTATGATGGATAAAACGGGGATACCCATCATAGCATTAGGGGACTTTAATGAGGTCATAGATAAAAAACTGGATAGGTTCCCATTAGCAAAACAGGGGCAGTACAGCTCTGAGAGCAGGTTGTATCAGTTTTTACAGGAAGCCGGACTATTTGATATGTGGAGAATGAGGAACCCAAATATGCTACAATATTCATGCCTTTCAAGCACTTACTCTACACTTTCCAGGATAGACCTGGTTCTAGGTAATGAGGAAGCATCCCACGTAATAAAAGATATAGCATATTATCCCAGGGGGGTGTCTGACCATTCACTAGTGATGGTTTCGGTGTACTTAGAAGGGAACAAAACATTAGGGGTATGGAAAATGAATCCTCTCTGGTTTGAGTTAATGGGGAATACAGAAGAGATATTATTCAAAATAAAAGAGTTTATAGAATTTAATGAGGGCACAGTGACGAGGGGAGTGATGTGGGACACATTAAAGGCATTTATTAGGAGTATATTTATACAGCAGGTGGCAAAAATTAAAAATACATCTAGGGAATGAGAGAATAAGATTAGGAAGGAATTGGTAAACGCAGAAAATGAATATGTGGAAGCCCCCTCCTCAGAGAAACAAAGAATTTGGTTAAATAAACAAGAGGAATATAAAGTGGTTATGACCAGGAAATCTGAGAATAAACGATTATTCCAGAAGCAAGTCACTTTTGGAGAGGGAGAAAACATGGGACGGATGCTGGCTCACTTGGTGAGAACAAATTCCTCCCCCTCTGCAGTCCCGGCGATCAGGACGGGGAGGGTAGAAATGACCTCCCGGGTATCAGAGATCACAGATACGTTTAGACAATATTATGAAGATCTGTATAGGTCACAGGGGACTGCGGGAGGGGAGGAACTGGACAATTTTTTTGGGAAAATAGAGATACCTTCCCTTAAAGCAGTAGATATAATCCTTGAAGAAATACAGTTAGCTGTGACAGAGATGGCCAATCAGAAATCCCCTGGACCGGATGGTCTCCCAGTAGAAACATATAAATATTATGGGGAAATACTGCTCCCGGAGCTTCTTAAAGTGCTGAACTGGGCAGAGGTGGAGGGGAAACTGCCCACTTCTATGACTGAAGCAACGATAATAGTTTTGCATAAAGAGGGGAAGGACCCGTTGGAAACTACTTCCTATAGACCCATTTCCCTACTCTGTTCGGATGCTAAGATACTGGCTAAAATAATGGCAGCTAGGTTAAATAAGGTAATATCCAAACTGATACACCCAGATCAAACAGGGTTTATCCCTAGTAGATCAACTTGCATGAATATTAGGAGGGTATTCCTTAATCTACAGATACCAACAGATAACACTGGAGAAAGAGCAATAATATCACTAGATGTGGTTAAGGCTTTTGATAGCCTAGAATGGGAATATATATGGCGATTACTGGAAGAATTTGGTTTTGGCCCCTCGTTTATTAGGTGGATAAAAATACTATATAATGCACCTAGCGCAAAAATCAGAGTTAACAATGATTACTCAGGTAAGATCCAATTGGAGAGGGGGACGAGACAGGGGTGCCCACTGTCACTGCTGCACTTTGCTCTGGCAATGGAGCCTTTGGCTATTGCAATAAGATCAAACACAAACATGGCTGGGTTCAGGAGAACAATAGGGGAGGAGAGAATCGCATTATATGCAGACGATGTTCTCCTCTTCCTAGGAGACACAGAGCAATCATTAAAGCAGGCGATGTGTATTTTCAGAGACTTTGGAAGAATTTCTGGTTTAGTTATAAACTGGGAAAAATCAGCACTTATGCCAGTGGACCCCATTGGGAACCATATATCTTCTGGTAGTCCCCAAGTGAAAGTAGTTGAGACAATGAAATATCTGTGAATATATATATCTAGAGACCCAAATAAATTTATAGATAACAACATAGTCCCCCTTTTGACTAAATTTAAAAGTAAAACAGAAATCTGGCGGCGACTTTCTTTTTTTTTTTTTTTTTTTTTTTTTTAATTTTAAGTTTTATTAAATTTTTCATGAGAATCCGTACAAAGCGTGTAAAAAAGCATTACATCAACATTCCATATTGAGTAATACAATATACATCAATCATGAGTAAAGGTATCAGTCCTGAAAATAGGACGTGGGTTATGAAGATTTAACACTATACGTTTAACTTACACATCAGTTGGATGGTGTCAGCACTGTCTCTCCACCCTGGCACCCCAAAATTGGGCGCTTACTGTGCCACGGGGGGTGAGGCAGCCCTTCAACCACCAGTCGTGAAATATACTGCAACCAACAAAAGCAATTAAAGTAGGCCCAGGAATGCGGAACTTTAAGCTAGTCATCACATAGAATTGTAAGTCCTACTTAGTGAAAATATGTCTAGGTTACTGTAAATAGGGGTTCAAGCGAGAATCATCAGGTAGAATCTATGAAAGAGCTGTGCTTCTCGGATCGGATATCCAAGGTTCCCATTTTTGGAGAAACAAGGTGGTATTTAGGTTGGCTTTAGCGAAGGCGAATTCCATGTGGAAGTGGTAATTTAAAAGAACAATGAGATCTGATAGAAGGGGAGGTTGTGGTGATTTCCATTTTCTCGCTAGAGCTAAGCGGGCTGCAATAAGGATATGAGTCGCCACTACTCTGATATGTTTCGGCCATGTCGGGACATCAAGACCCAAGAGAAGATCTAGGGGGGATGATGGAGGGGGGACCTTGCAGATCGTTGAGATGAGAGTTGCAACATCTAGCCAGAATCTGTGAATTAAAGGGCATTCCCACCAGATGTGTCGCAGAGTGCCTGCTTCGGTGCAATTCCGCCAGCATTGACATGAGGTGGCTGGGTATATCTTTGCCAGTCTGGCTGGGGTATAGTACCATTTGTGGAACAGTTTTTGAATTGATTCCCAATGGGAGGTGCAACGTGATACTCGAAGTGGGAGAGTTAAGGCTGTGTACCAACTTGCGGGTGGTGGTGGAGTGGTGGTGAGGGATGACCAGAAGTCAATAGAGGGAGATGATTGATTTGCAGACGGTGTCGTTAGTATTTTGTACATTACTGAGATTCCTTTCTGTGCTGGAGCTGGGGTTTCGTAGAATTTTAATATATCAGCCATTGGAGCATTGTCAGTGAGTATATTGATTGGGGATATGATAGAGCGGATCCGTAGGTATAGGAAAAAGGTTGATGTGGGAATATCGAATAATTGTTGTAGTTGTACAAATGAGTGGATCCCGGATGTGGACATCAGTTGTCCAATGTTGACAAGACCTTTCTGTGTCCATAGATGGACGGACAGGTCAGGCGATATCCTTTCTATTGCTTGAATGGGGAGTTTGGAAAGGATTGAATTGGGTATTCCCCTTGCTTGTTGTGTAAGAGCTGTCCAGACCCGTAGAGCCGATGTTGTAGATTGTAGAAAATGTCGTTGTGGTTTTAAGTTAAGTAGGGTAGCCGACAAAACGAGTTTCAGGTTCGGTGTGATAGCTGCAGACTCAATTTGGTGCCACGTTTTCTTGGAGGTGGGTGACCACCATTCTTTTAATTGGTCCAATATTACTGCTTTGTAGTAAGCATGAATGTTGGGGGCTCCCATTCCACCGTGTTGGACTGGTGACAGAAGAATATTTTGTTTAAGTCTGGGTTTTTTTTGTTGCCAGATAAACTTATTGAGCAATCCTTGTAGTTGATTCAGTTGCGTGGAGAGCATTGGTATAGGAATTGTGCGGAACATATACAGAATGTGCGGGAGCAGGTACATTTTGACCAGGGCTATCCTACCAGCCCATGATACATATGCGTTACTCATGTCTTTGACAATGCGTAAAAGCTTTTCCTGTAGCATGGCATAGTTTACTTTTAGTAGTGTCTTGCTCGGGGAGGTAAGGTGAATCCCCAAGTATTGAAGTGAGGAGTTTTTGGACCATGTGAAAGGTGTGGTTTTCGTTATGGTCTGTTTGGTCTGTTGGTCTATCCCTACGTTTTGCATAGTGGATTTACTATTATTGACTTTGTAAAGAGATATTAGGCTGAACATTTCCAGAATTTCCAAAACATTTGAGAGGGAGATTTCGGGTTTTGTGAGAGTGATAATGACATCGTCTGCATACAGTCCTATTTTGTGTTCAACGTCTCCTATTTTAATACCTAAGATTGCTGTTGCGGATCTGATGGCTTGTGCCAGGGGCTCCATCACCATGGCAAAAATCAGGGGTGAAAGTGGGCACCCCTGCCTTGTGCCATTAGTGATGTTGAATGGAGTGGATGTTATCCCTGATGTCCAGACTCAGGCGCTGGGGGAGGAATATAAATTTAATATCGCTGTCAGAATAGGGCCCGACAGGCCAAATTTGCATAGTACTTTTTCCATGTATGTCCAGTGAACTCTATCAAACGCCTTCTCTGCGTCCAGTGAGAGGAAGAGAGAAGGCGTTTGACTGTGCTCCACCCACTGGATTAGATCGATGAGGCGTCTAGTGCCGTCCGAAGCTTGTCTGCCAGGTACAAATCCGACCTGGTCAGGGTGTATTATTTGTGGAATAATTGTGGAGAGCCGCTGAGCTAGCAATTTTGCGTAAATTTTGGTGTCTGTGTTTAACAGTGAGATTGGACGGTAGTTTGCTGGTGTGTCAGGGGATTTGCCCGGTTTGGGTATGGTAACAATCAGGGCCTCTAAAGATTCTTTGGGAATTTTGCCTGTTGTAGTGTAGTAATTAAAGGTGTTACATAGTTGTGGGGTGAGTAAGTCAGAGAAGTATTTGTAATATTCGTTTGGGAATCCGTCGGGGCCAGGGGCTTTGTGTAGTGGCAGTGTTTTTATTGTTTTGAGGATTTCGGTGGGAGAGAAAGCTGTAGAAATGCTTTCTAGCTGTGCGGTGGAAATAGAGGGAAGATGAATGGATGAGAGGAATATGTCAATGTCCTCCAATTTAGGATGGGCTTCGTGATCAGAGTCTTTAAGATTGTATAGTTTGGCGTAAAATGCACTAAATTCGTTTGCAATATCTAATGGGTTGTGTACTCGTTTACCTTGGGAATTAATTAGGGTCTGTATTTTCGTATTAGCATTGTGTTTTTTCACTTGTCTGGCCAGGAATTTTCCTGATTTGTTGGCTGAGGAGTAGTGCTGGAGTTTAAGGCGTTTAATATAATATTCAAATTTTTTATGCAGGTGCTCACTAAGTTGGTGTCTTAAGTTTTTTAGATCATTGGATATGGTAATGGATGTTTTGTTTTTGTTGACAATTTCTAACGCACGGATTTGTGTTAATAATTTTTCAGTGGTGGCTACGTGTTGTTTTTTTGCCCGTGCTCCGAATTTTATGAAAAGGCCACGTAAGTAAGCTTTGTGCGCATGCCAAATCATAGATTGATCGGTAATAGAGAATTGGTTGTTGTCAAAGTAGCTCTTAATCTCGGATCTAAGTTCCCTTTCCAGTGTTGGGTTGGTGAGCAGGGACGTGTTCATTCTCCAAATAGTATGTCATGTATTTTTGTTGCTGTTAAATAATGTGATCGATATCGGTGCGTGGTCAGACCAGGTAATTGTACCAATGCGCGCCTCTGTGATTGTTTGTAGTAGGAATTTATCTGTAAGGAACATATCGATCCGAGAGTAAGAGTGCTGAGAGTTGGAGTAGAAAGTGTAGTCTCGCTCCGTATCGTGCGTGCATCTCCAGGGGTCATAAAGATCTTCATTTTGTAAAAGAGAGGAAAGTGTAGAAGGCCTACGTTTGCTTGGGTTAGATGTGTCTAGAGAATTATCAATGATTTCATTAAAGTCCCCACACAGTACTACTGGGTCGGATCTGTAAGGTGCCAATTTGGAAAGTAGTTTGTTGTAAAAAAATTTTTGGCCTGTGTTGGGTGCGTAAAGATTTACTAATGTTAAGCGTTGGTTTTCAAATGTTGCGGAGAGGATCAAATATCTGCCATCTTCATCAGTTTCACAGTGGTGTAACTGGAACGAAATGGATGAACTGATTGCATTCATCACCCCTCTCTTTTTGGCGGTGGCATTGGCAAAGAAGCAGTGTGGGTAACGTTTGTGTGTGCAGTTTGGTGCCTTGTCTTTGATGAAATGTGTTTCTTGTACGCAGAATATGTCTGCTTTCTGAGTCAGTGCTTCTTTCCAGAGGAGATTGCGTTTAAAGGGGGAATTCAGACCTTTGGCATTTAGTGAAGTGAGTTTAATGGCCATTTTAGCAGGAGGTGACCTAGGATGTGGACACGGGGAGCGAGACTACACTTAGAAGATTAATCAACTTTAGGTCCTGGAATGGAAGCAAGGAGCGTACAGTAACACTAAGACAGTCAAAGAATAATAAAAAAAAAAAAAAAAAATAAGCAACTTTGTTATGACACTATATATAGAGTATTGAACCTTTCTGAATATATCACAGGTGATTTATCACTATATTTTACTAGTCAAGCAATACGTAAAGTACTCAAAAAGAGAGTAATCAAGCAAACACAAAAAAGAAAAACAAACAAAAAAAAAAAAAAGGTAAGATGAACACTAATAACAAGAATATCAGTGTGCCTGGCACACTATAACCTGAGGGAGTGAGGTAACACTAAAGCAGTGTCCACAGAGGATCCTATGAATGTTCGCGACCTAAGGCCTTTGGATTGTGAAGGTTGTCGCCTCTACTTGGGATCTGATTCCGGAATGGAGCGGAATGTGGATGGGAGCCCGTGCGGTGACTCGTGGCAGGAGGGAGGGGGAGAAAACCCCAGTTGGTCAATTTTTTGTACCCTTCTTTGGGGGTGTGAATAGGGATTATTTGCTGTTGATAGGTCACCAGAAGTTTGGTAGGGAAGCCCCATTTGTAAGTGATTTTTTTTTCTTGTAGAATGGAGGTGACAGGGGTGAATGCTCTTCTCATCTCCATGGTGGCTTTGGAGAGGTCATTGAATAGGAGAACATTTGCATACGGTGCATTTAAACGAGGCAATAGACGTGAGAATAGCTGCTGTAAGTAAGGAGTAATTTCATTTGATTTGACAGATTCGGGAATGCCTCTAAATTTTATGTTGTTCCTTCTGGAACGATCTTCCAAATCTGCCAATTTTAATTTCATGTGGTGTATTTCTGAGGCATGGTGTTCATGCGCATCCAGTAATTCATTGTGAGCTCTGACCTGGTCATGCATGCTGTCTTCAAGCAGTTGAGCTCTTCCTTCTAGGCAGTCTACCCTGTCATGTATTTGGGAGACAGATAATTGCAGTTCTCTGTGGAGATCTTTCTGCAGTGTGAGGAGCATGGATTTTAGCATGGATTCAGTGACAGGATTATCTGATGCAGGGACTGCTGCTAGGGCAGGGATGTGTGTGGTATCAGTGTCCCTGTCTGCCCACTGATGCTTCTTGAGCTGGGGCTCTTTGCTGGGGGAGAGGGCCGGAGAAGAAGCCAGCCTCTTACCTCTGTCCATGCTGGTGTGGGATACCGCAGCATCTGGTGAGGGTATGGTATCCATCTCTTCTCTGATCAAATTGTCCCCACATGAAAGCGCTGGGAAGTCTTCCTGTGAGGGGGCCGAACGGCGCTCCTCATCAGCTGCTGTGCGGGCTGTGCCTGAGGCGTTGTTCCCGGAGCCGGAGCCGGCGCCATCTTGGGCCTTGTTCATGGCCGCGCTGGCGTAGTAATCTGTGAGGCGGCGTGGAGCTGGCGGTTTATTCCGCCGTCTGGACATGCCCGGGACGGTCACGGATCCTTGCCCCTTCCGTGTGACCGGAGCGGGGTCGGATGGTCGCTGTATGTTGCTGCGGATCGGTGCCTGTGGAACGGAGCTCTGTATTTAAGCGTCCATTCCTCTCCGCGGCAGGCCATGCCCTGGCGGCGACTTTCTTTATCGGTCGCAGGGAGATGCAATCTGATTAAAATGGTGTGGTTGCCACAATTATTGTATGTATTGCATAATTCCCCGACTTGGATACATAAGAAATGGTTTTAAAAAATTGATTCTCTATTTAGTGGTTTAATATGGAAAGGTGGCCAACCCAGGATAAGTCTACAAACCCTACAGCTATCAACAAGGGAGGGGGGCATGGCGGTACCGCACCCACAAAGTTACTTTTTGGCACCCCAACTTCAACATCTAAAGGGAATAGAGAACCAGAAGGAGGTATAAATAGGGAATTAATGATATTTGGGAGTCCGCATAAATCAGTAGTGGAGGTATTGGAGGCTAATTCCTTTCTTAGTAAAACCCTCACAGTAGGACTAGCCATAAAAACTTGGAAAGCAGTTAAATCACTTAGGGGACAAGGTGGGGTGACAGAACAAACTCCCCTCTGGGAGAATAAAAATCTGCAGGAATTGGAGAAGATAGGGAGAATTAAAGAATGGGAAAGGAAAGGAATAGGTAGGTTGGTCCAGCTGTACGAGGGTAGAACGTTAAAAACATTCACTGCATTGAGAGAGGAATATGATATACCTAAATATACATTCTATAAATACTTACAAATTAGACATGCTTTAAATGCCCAGTTTGAGGAACAAGGCCCGGTCTGGTGGAATACCCCTTTGTTTCAAAAGATCGCTGGCCCTGGAAATAGTAAGGGATTTATATCTGACATATATTTAGATTTATGTGGAGGAAGTATTGAGAGCCCTGAATCCCTTAAGAGTAGGGGGAAATGGGAGGAGGATCTAGGGGCAATATCGGCCGGCCAATGGAGGAAGGTATTAGAGAGAGGACACTTAGTGTCGGTCTCGCCCGCACAGAAGGTTTCATTTTTGATGCTGGTTCACAGGACATACTATACACATAAGAGAATGTTTGAGTTTGGATGGAGAGTAGATTTGGGTGCCCTAGATGTCAAGGCACAAGGGATCTGCTGCATATGATATGGAGGTGCCCTAAGTTGTTTCGCTATTGGTCAGAGATCCTTGAAACAATAAATATGATATATAGGTCTAGACTGGAGATGGATCCCAGACTCTGCATCTTGGGCTTGGGAGAGGGAATAGATGGTATGCCCGGTGTAACTAAAGCAGTGCTGAGGTGTCTTTTTCAAGCAAGAAAATTAATAGCACAAAGATGGCAAGCAAAAAAAAACCCCAACGGTAAGAGAATGGGTCAGCATAGTAACAGAGATGATATGGAGAGAGAAAACTGTATACAAGGAGAAGAAATATTAAAAATGTTTTAAAAATGTGGAAACCCTGGTTGGAGAAGATAGGATATCCTATGTAAAGCATTAAAAGAAAGGCTATGGAAGGCTCTGTGAAATTAATACACAGGAGCAGGAGAAAGTACGACCCAGAATATATGTAAAGAGGGGAGGGAAGGGGTAAAAGGGAGTAGCAAATAAAATAGGGGGATAAAGGGGTAAATACTGTGAAATGTTCTCAAATGTATCCTGTATTATTTTTAATGTGGCTATTTTTGATATTTTTATAAATCACAAATTGTAACTGAAGAAAATGAATAAAGATTATTTAATAAAAAAAAATTAAAAAATTACACACAGGTGGACTCTATTTACTACCGTGTTTCCCCGAATATAAACACAGGTGTTATATTAATTTTGGCAACCAAAAACACACTAGGGCTTATTTTTAGGGTAGGGCTTGCCCTGCAGGAATCCCCAGTATGAACATTGAAAAGTGGTTTTGAAATCCTGGAAACCTCTCTATTACAAGATTGTGTGGTATAAAAGGTGCGTGTTGCTGTGGTATAGTTTGTGCAAATACCTTCTTATATGTGCGCTTCCATGACGGCTTACCCCGAGGTGTTGAAGAGCAAAGTAGTGAAGAACAGCTGAGCGCCTGAAGGAGGGAGGGGGGCCGAGATCCCCCCCGACACCCGGGAGATAAAGAGAGATCAGCTGAGTGCCTGCAGAGGGAGGGGAGCCGAGATCCCCCGCTGACACCCGGCACTTCCATGGCCAGCCCCAAGCTGTCTTCCCTGCTCTGAACACTGCAGTAAGGGGGGCCGAGATCCCCTGCCGACAGCCAGAAGAGGAGAAGAAATCAGCTGAGTGCCGAGCGGCACTGCAGCAAAGGTATTCGCCGCAAACAGATCACAGCAACATACACAGTCTAGACCACACAACACTGTAATACAGTGCATTTTAGGACTTCGCAACCCTTCCAAATAGGGCTTATTTTTGGGGTAGGGCTTATATTGCAGCCCTCCCCGAAAATCGCAGTAGGGCTTATTTTCAGGGTAGGCCTTATTTTTGGGGAAACACGGTAAATAGATGACTTCTGAAGGCAATTGGTTCCACTACATTTTATATAGAAGTCCACAAGTAGCGCTAAAATCATGAATAATAAACAGTCTTTCATGAGAAAAGGATAGATGGAACCCTTGCACCAGCTTCAGTGTGTAAACAAAAGCACACCACGCCACAATGTCAATCCAATCTTCTTACCAGATAAAGGATGGAAGCAGGCATATGATCAAAAAACAAGGTATCAACTCTAACTCCACTCTCTAAACGGATAATCAAGGCTGTAGAATCACCCAGGATGAAATACATCAATCTCCACTCTTGTTAGTCACACCAGCCAGGACTCCCAGCAGCCAGCTACAATCAAGGGCTTGTTCTAACCGAAAGAATGATGACAACAGTGGAATAATGATAAAACGGCACATAGTGAAGCCCGTACGAATAGATGAAAGGCCTTATTAAAGTTGCACTTACATCAATGATGTTAAAAATGAACAGATACGTATAAAATTGTAAATGCCGCGGCTCTTAGCGTGCTTGTGTCTCTTGTGTCCATTTTACGCGTTTCATAGTGCACACAAATTTTTGAAAACCATTTATCTTTTCCCTTCCACTTCACAATTATGTGCCACTTTATGTTGGTCTATCACATAAAATCCCAACAAAATATTTACTTTTCTGGTTGTAACATGGAACATTTCAAGGGGTATGAATACTTTTTCAAGGCACTGCACATTTTTGTTTTGGGATTTAGATATCATTTTGGTTTCTTAGCTTTAACTACTTCAGCTCTTTGGACGTGTGTAGCACATCCTAAGAGTGAAGAGTTAAGCACAAGCTAATGGCTGACTGGGCAGTTGTTTTTCACCCTTGAGGCTATATGTGTTGTGCTGACTGAAGTGCCTGGAAATGTAAGTGTAATTTTAATGTGTCTTTTTCGGTTTTAATAAAATTACTACACTATATTGCTTATCATCTTCTTTGGGCTTACGATCTATCTGGCTGAGTGAGAGGATTATACTGTAGCTGGAGTGCCTGTGTGCTTGGGATCCATAACTCCACCAATTATATGACCATCTGGAGAGTGATCTGAGGGATTCCATCTGAATGTACAACACTAAATATTTTGGACGTTATAAAAGTTTATTGTTGGTGAGTGCATATTTCTTACTCACACAAACACGCAATACAGGATAAGGAGTAGGGATGGGCTGAACGGACCCCTGTTAAGTTAGCACCAGAACTTTCGAACACCGCGAAAGTTTGGACCCCAATAATGAACCCCATTAAAGTCAATAGGACTCGAACCTCAAAAATCAAAAGTGCCCGTTTTGAAGGCTTATATGCAAGTAATTGGGCATACGATGGTTATAGGGGTCCAGATATTGCCCTGGGGGACATGTATCAATTAAAAAAAAGTTTGTGGAAAACGTCATTTTTAAATGAGCAGTGATTTTTTGATTTTTAAAGTGAAAGCCTAAAAATGAAAAATTCCTTCCAATATAGTGGCTGGGGGGTCCCCTTAGTCTACCTGTAAAGTAGCAGATCTGCACCATGTCTAGAATCTGCTGAAGCAATAATTGCATTAATAAAGCCCTGCAAGCTGGCTTTATTTTGCTCAGCAACAGCTGGGGAGCCAGTGTGTATGATGAGGCCACAATGTAGTGCACTGGGAACAAGATTAGAGCTTTTTTGGATACATTCTGGTGTCACTTTGACTTTGTATAGAAGTAACGGGTGCGTAAAAATTGGTCTTTGGGTGTTGTGGCACCTTACCACCGTAACCCTATAGAGGTACTCTTGATGAAAGCAAGAATTGGCCTTGCTGTAAAAAATTGCAATGCTATGCACCTGTCAAACAGGTGCAGAAAAATTACTCTTTGGGTGTCAGGGCGCCTTCCCACCGTAACCTTATAGAGGTGCTCTTGATGAAGGCAAAAAAAAATTGCAATGATATGCATATGGTTGGTGTTTTTGCCACATTTGATGTGCCTGAGACACAGTTTGCAGATAGCTTCTCGGCCTTTTGGCTAAGATCAAAAGACTCCCGCGCGTGACCTGAGTTTTGGGGATCAGCGGGCCAGGCCTCTGGGCCTGGCCAGGTGAGTTTTTAGCACTTTTGGGGGTTCCCCCTGAATGGAGAAGGCCGAGAGCGAGTGAGGTTTTTCCTTTGTGGGAAAGCTTAATTTGCATAAAATTTGCATATCCTTGCATATGTAATGGATGATGCCAGATTCACTTCAGCGGCCCATGAGGTGCACTTCCGCAATGCGGTTAAAATTTAAATTGATGGCGAATGCCGAGAAGAAGATTGTGCTAAGTTGGTCATGGAGAAAGTATTATCAGTATGTGGAGTGCAAGGTGAAGATTTATTGTGTATGGCGGAATATCGTAATCAGGGAGTGGTGGAGGTGGTTTTCAATGAGTATTCTGCATACAAGGACTTTAAGATGAAGTGGATTGTGGAGAAAAATAAACCGGAGATGGAAAAGTTCAGTGTGGAATTTTTACATCGGAGTCCATGGAAACTGGTGACTGTGATGATGTATAACCCATATGTGACCACCAGCGAAGTGACGGAGTTCTTGAAATTAGAATGTGAAGAGGTGGAATTTGTAAAACTCATAGACAACAGTGTTGGTGTGTGGTCTGGTAAAAGATTATTCAGATGCAGGTTTTATGTGAATGATTTTGCAGCGGATCACTTGGAACATATTAAACAGACTTTTCAGATTGGTCGTAATAGGGGATTCCTCAAGTACTTGGGGATGCCTCCTTATTGTTGGAAATGTTCAGACAGGGGACATACAACAGCGCAGTGTGATCTACTGAAGAGATGTAGGAATTGCATGGGATTGGGACATACGGCAGAGAATTGTACTGTTCCTAAGAAGTGCACACACTGTCAAAGTTCAGAACATCTTTATGATGAATGTCCTAATAGAGTTAAGACCTTTGCGGAGAAAGTAGCCGGAACAAAAATACCCAAGAAAATGAACTTGCCGGAAGATGAGGATGTTTTGAGGCAAGTAGTGGAGTTGGAGAAGGAGTTGGAAAAAGAGAAGGAACCGGAGCATAGAGGAAGCAGTAAAGGTGAAACTGAACTAGTGGAATCTAACATGATGGTGGAGAAGGAGAGTGAAATGGTGGTGGAGGGAAAATCTGATGATATAACGGGATTGGTGGAAGGGGAGAAAGAAGAGATGGAGTGTCAGATGATAAAGGAAGCAAGACCACAAGAAGACCCAGAAGAGGATATGGGGAATAAGAGAAGGAAAGTGGCTCAGAGTACGGTTGAGGATACGGCAGAGGATTTATTTGCAGCAGTGGAGTCGCCAGATTCTTTTTCCTGGAACATGGAGTTGGGAAAGGATGAGGATGAAGGGGGCTCAGTGGCTTCAGAACCTGTCGTGAGAAAGCTGCAAGATGGCAGGGAGAAGGATCACGAATAATCTGAAAAGTTAATTATGGAAGTCCTTTTGGTTTTATACTGCTCTACTTCATTTTAAATGCAGTTGAGAGTTGCATCACTTAATGTGCGATCTATCGCAAGTGCCAGACGAAGAGTGACAATTTTTGATTTTTTTTCTACTGTTCAAGCAGATATTTTTTTGTTACAAGAGTGTGGGGTTGAGTTTAAGTTGCAGTATGAGGAATTGGAGAATGATTGGAAGTATGGCCAATCTGTGTGATCAGGGGAGAATGGTGTTAAGAATTCGGGGGTAGGGATTTTGATTAAAAATAAGAGTGTAGAAATAATTTCTGTTACTTATATTGAGCCAGGAAGAGCTATTTTGATTAAAGTTTCTTTTATGGGGAAGGATATAAAAATAATTAATATATATGGCTCAGTAAGGAAAAATGAGCGGTGTTAAATTATTTTTAATGGGCCAGGAGACAGTTTTGGTTATGGGGGATTTTAATTGTATTCTACGTCTGGGTGATAGAAGCGGTGATAGTTCTTTGGACAAGTCATCAAAAATATTAAGTGAGATGTGTGAGGATTTGAGATTGTAGGATGTATGGAGTATAGTGAGTAATGACAATAATAAGTATACATGGCAGAGTACAAATACAAAGTCGAGGATTGATCATTGTTTTGTAGCAAATGGTGTGAAAGTGGTGAGTTGAGAATTGTGTGATAATTTGTTTTCAGATCATCGTTTAGTTTTGGTTCAGGTAAGAGTGGAAGGATGTGTGTCTGTGCAAAGGGGTTTATGGAAATTGAATGTGTTGTTATTAGAGGATGAGAGAATGGATGAGTTGTTTTGTGTGATGTATGTGAGATGTGTGAGGGCTAAGACAAGATTTCAGAATGTGTTAAAATGGTGGGACTGGTTCAAAATACAGTGCAAAAACTTTTTCATTAGGTTGGGAATTAGAAGGAGAAATGAACAAAGGCAAAAGTACTTTCTTTTGAACACAAGATGGCTGTGTTTGATTAAATTGAAAGACATTGGCGTGAATGTGAGTGAAGCAATGGAGAAAGTGTGTAAAGAAAGAAAGAAATGGATAAATGAGAGGGAAAGAAATTGTACATAGAGCGAAAGTAGAGGAATTAGAGAAGGATGAGAAGTGTACAAGATTTTTTTTCAAAAAGTGTGTGCAAAAGAAAAGTGTGATTAATGAGATGGATGGATGTAAAGAGAAGGATGGGATTTTGAATAAGGTTTTTGAGTTTTATCAGTTACTTTTTTCTAAGAAACATATTGATCCTTCTTTTTATGTTGATTTTTTGGATAATTTGAATGGTAAAATGGAAAGAAGTATGTATGAGGGTTTAATAGAGAGAGTGACGTGTGCTGAGTTGGAGATGATTGTGAAAAGTATGGCTAAAGGGAAAACACCAGGGTGTGATGGTTTTAGTGTAGAGTTTTATTTAAAGTTTTGGGACTGTGTGAAAGAGGATTTGTGTGAGATGGTGAATTATGTGTTTGAATGCGGGGAGTTAAGTGAATCGCAGAAAGATGGTGTTGTAACTCTGATTTTTAAAAAAAGGAGACTCGACGGAAATTAAAAATTATAGAACTATAACATTACTTAATGTCGATTACAAAATTATAGCTAAATTACTGGCGTGTAGATTAAAGGGTGTGGTTAAAAGTGTGATTGGTGAGAGTCAAGTGTGTGCTGTGCCTGGTCGGAGTGTGTGGGAGAATTTGATTTTGGTGAGAGATGTTGTGAGTGATGTGTTGGATAGGAAGTGTGGAGTGGCGTTAGTTTCGTTTGATTTTGAAAAAGCTTATGATAGGGTCATGAATTTATGTTTTTGGTGTTGGAACAAATTAATTTTCCGAGAGAGTTTGTGTGTATGGTGAAAGTGTTGTATAAGAATGTTTTTTCACGTGTGTTGGTGAATGGTGCTCTAATGGAGAAATTAATATCAACTCTGGAGTTCGGCAAGGATGCCCAATATCGCCTTTATTATTTATTTGCTGTATAGAGCCGTTAGTGGTGAGTTTGCGCAGAGAAAAAATAATCCATGGAGTGACTATACCAGGGAGTAGAGGGAGGGAAGCGAAGGTTTTGAGCTATATGGATGATGTGGTGGTTGTGTGTAAGGATGTGAGGTCGGTGAAAAGAGCAGTGTTGATTGCTGAGTGTTTTTGTTCTGCGTCTGGTTTTAAAATTAATTTAGAGAAGAGCGTGTGTTGTGGATTTGGTAATTGGAGTGTGAGTGAAAGTTTGAAAGTGAATGTAATAAAAGAGCAGTTTAAAATTTTGGGGGTTGTTTTCGATCAGAGGAATAATGGTGGTAAGTGTTGGGAAGGTATATTGGATAAGGTTAAAAAAAAAGTGGCTTTTTGGAAATTTAGGAAATTAACTTTTACAGGGAAAATATTGATAATTAAAGCTATTATTTTACCTTTGTTGCTTTATACTGGTTTAGTTTATTATCCTGGTGAAGTGGTTATGAAGAGGATTATAAGGGAATTATTTATGTTTGTATGGGGTGCAAAAATGGAGAGAGTGAAGAGAGAGGTGTTATGTAAAGATGTGGATAAAGGAGGAAGAGGTATGCCTGATGTGAGATTGTTTTTGAGTGTGAGATATCTTGGGATGATAGGGAGAATGAGTGGGAATGAAACTTTAACAGGATGTATGGTAAGGTATAGTGGTGGTAAGATTTTGAGAAGGTATAAGTGGATGCCTGGTAGGTTGAATGTGCCTTATACAGAGTGTTTGAGTGGTCATTATAAAATTTTGTTTAGATTTATAAAACGTTATAATTTGCAGGAGTATGGTGTAGAGGAATTGAAAAATCCAAAGATGGTAATAAAGAAGAGTGTTCAGTATGCTGAAACAGTGGAGGGGTATAGTGAGAGTGTATCGAAAAGTATATGGAATATGGTGGTTAATAAAAAAATTGACAAATAGTCAAAGTGATTTGGGGTGGCAAATAGTACATGAATGTTTGCCAGTGAAAGCTTTTCAGTACAGAAGGGGGTTATTAAGATCTGGAAGGTGCCCTAGGTTCCCTTGTGGGAATGATGAAACGGTAATGCATCTTATGTGGAACTGTAATTTTGCACATGAGTTTTGGAAGAGTGGTGCAATTTTGAAAGTGGTGACTGGGATGACACGTTTGAGTTTTGATAGAGTGGTGTATGGTTTAAATTTAGGTGTGATGCAAGAGAAGACATGGGTGGCGTGGAAAATTATTAGTTCCGGGAAAGAGGTATTATGGAAAAGCAGATGTGTTTTGGTAAGTAAGAGAGAGATTATAAGTATAGATGAATGTGTGAAGATGTTGTTATCTAAGATGCATATATATTTTTTGTGGGACGTGAAGTGTATTGGTGAAAGAGCGAATGATGTGTGGATGATAAGGGAGTGATATTTGTTTAAGTAGAATAGGATTTAAATTTAAAACTAAAATTAAAAATATTATTTTTTATAATGCCAAACAAATTATGCAAATATGCACTCAACATAAGGAGTTCTTCGATGAAGTTTGTCTTTAACGTTGAGTAAAATCATAAACAAGCTGATGTTTGGAAAAAAAAAAAAATCTGTTCTTATCAGTTTCCAGGAGGTGGCGCTTGCTTCCGTCCCTGATCTATGGCGAGATAGAGATGGGATGGTGGTTGCTATGCAAAACCAGCTGAAGTAAAGGTGACCTAGAGCGGTTTGTAGCCGAAAGGGAAGCCTTCTTATGGGGATGGAGAACCACGGGGTCTGATCCGGAGGGTCGGGACCCTGGCCTTCTGGCCTGGATTGGGGCAGCTCTAGCTCCGGACAGTTATTCGGGAGAGAGCGCTGGCTCCCCTTACTCCCACCGGGGGATCGGCCAGTATTTCCCAAATGTAATTAGGTAGGAGGAACGGAACGACGGTGAGGCCTGATGGTAAAGGGCTCTCACTAAGCTTCCAGAACTCCATGCCTTCCTGCCTGGGGTGGGGGCTGCTGTGGTCTGGGCCGGTGGCCAGGGTTGGTCTTGAAAGCCTATGGAGTATGTGCTCCTGGAGTGGCAGTCCAGGGGTGCCATAAAATCACTGTGAGTGGCAGTCACTTTGATTTGAGGCACCACGGTCACTGCACCATAGAACATGCTTTTTTTTTAGCACCTCCCTCTTGGGCTGGGCCTTTTGGCTGGGACCAGAGGAATTTTTTTTATTCCTGGCCGGAGGGCCTGGTCAATGTTTTACACAATGGCCACCTTTTTCACTCTCCTCTCCACTATTCCTTCCCCACTTTCTTTTATTTATTTTATTTTTTGATTGAATCCTATGCTTTGTCACTGTATGTCTTTTTATGTTTGTACACGGTTTTGTCTCACTGTGTGGCGAGTAAGGACGGGTCCTTGCGCCAGCCCTGAAAGTCTTGGGAAGGGGTGGACATGGCCTTCTGGCTTAGTTTGCCCTCTCTCATAGGGTCTCCCTTCGGGGGAGCCCCACCTAGTACTTGGGTGGGTTCTGTTTCGGCAGACCCTCCAGAGAACGGGGTCTGTCTGGTCTCGGCCAGATAGACCATTGTAAAGTACATTTGTCCCCCGTCTGGAGCCTAACGCCCCGGGGGATCAGGGAATTGGCACATCTGTGTACCCGTTGCACTTTTTTGTGAACACTCTTTATGTGTGTGCACATTTTTTTGGCATTGGGTGAAGTTTTTTGGGTGTGTTATGCATGCCATAGGCTTTCAATAAAAAAAAAAAAAAAAAAAAATAGTTTGCAGATAGCAATAGTGTGATCTGTGCAGAAGTGCTGAAAAAGGCCCAGACAGCTGAGCTTTAGGGAGTGGGCCCGGAGATAACAGCTGCAGAATGTGATGGAATAGGGTGGCTGCTCTCTACTCTTTCTTGATGTAGGCCTTGGGGTTGTGCCGCCTCACCTTCAGTTTCCTCCTCTGTTCTCTCTGGCACCCAAGTCGCATCAGTGACATCATCATCATCATCTCCATCTCCTCCATCTTCATCATTACCACTGGAGACAACTTGGCAATATGCTGCGGCTTGGGGAACATGAATGCCAATTTGTCTACCAGTGTTCCTCCCTCTCTCTAGGCTCATGTTCCTGTCATCCTCAACCTCAGAACCAACATCTGAATCCAGTAATGGCTGGCCATCATCAAGGAGCAAGTGGCTAATGCTTTGGTCAAATAACTCAGCTGACTTCTCAATGGCTGATGTTGGGGCTATGGCAGGAATAGATGTGGACAAGGAGGCAGGTTTATCCACTCTGGCAACTGCAGGGGACTGCACACTTGTCTCTGCTTGCGTGACAGAGGATGAGGAGGATGAGGAAGATTTAGTAAGCCAGTCCACCACCTCCTTTGCATGCTGTGGCTGGATAGCATGGGCAAACTCACTAAACAGAGGAAATGATGCCCTGCCTGAGGACTGACCACCACGTCCACCTTTGCCTGTGGACACATTTGTTGCTGGCCCCCTTCAATGCCAAGGGAACGTCTGCCTCTCCTTGTCCTCCCAGACATTATTGGGAGGGAGGGGGCGGTGCTTATAAGCAAATGTAAAGAAGAATTTGAAATCTGTACATAGATGCACTTTAATCAATGTAAAGAGGTGTTTGGTGCACTTTAATTTGAGTACTCACACTACACAGACACACTCCACGGATACACTATAAAATACTGCAATATAATGCTCTAAACGTACACTGACCATGAGAACTAAAAGGACATTAAACTGGCAGTAATGCACAGAAAAGTAAATGGTGTTAAACTGGCAGTAACGCACAAAACTATATGGCGTTAAACTGGCAGTAACACACAAAATTATATGGCATTAAACTGGCAGTAACGCACACAAAACTATATGGCGTTAAACTGGCAATAACGCACACAGAAGTAAATGGCGTTAAACTGGCAGTAATGCACAAAACTATATGGTGTTAAACTGGCAGTAATGCACACATAACAATATAGCGTTAAGCTGTCAGTAACGCACACAGAACTATATGGCGTTAAACTGACTGTAATGCACACAAAACTATATGGCGTTAAACTGGCAGTAACGCACACAGAACTATATGGCGTTAAACTGGCAGTAACGCGCATAGAACTATATGGCGTTAAACTGGCAGTAACACACAAAACTATATGGCGTTAAACTGGCAGTAACGCACATAGAATATATGGCGTTAAACTGGCAGTAACACACACAGAACTATATGGTGTTAAACTGGCAGTAATGCACACAAAACTATATGGCGTTAAACTGGCAGTAATGCACACAGAAGTAAATGGTGTTAAACTGGCAGTAACGCAATCAAATAGACTGAGTTTAACCGTCACTACACTGACGCTATCTGAACTGTCCCTACTCTAGCTATACACTAATGTAAAAATTACTGACACGGTCTCACTACATACACTGCACTGAAACTATCTGAGCTGTCCCTACTCTACACTAATGTATGTATGAATGACACGGTCTCACTACAATACAGTGAAACTATCTGAGCTGTCCCTACTCTAGCTGCACACTATGCAAAGCTGAATGGTGGTCCTCCTCACTACACTCACACTATCCCTAGACTGACACTAAACAAATATTCGACACTGACAATTGAAGCAAAATAGCACAGTATAGCACACAACCTAACTAATAGCACTGATCAGAGCCCTGTTCTATTTCTGTCCACGCCAAAATCACACTGAAAATGCCTGCCATTGAAAGAATAGTTTTATACTGTGGGGCAGGAATGAGCCATGATTGGATACAGTTATGATGACAGTGTCCAATCAGGACTCTGACAGTGCTCTGTGCCCTGATTGTCATGATGACTGTGCCCAATCAGGGCTTGCAATGCACTGTTCAGCGCCGCTTGTTCAGCTGTTCAAAATTATCACATTTGCAGTGATAATCACATGCGATCTTTGTGCGATGCAATTTCAGCCATAAAGATCGTATGGCTGAATTTGCATCAAACTCACACAGGACCCTTTTTTTGTCCACAGCAGAATCGTATCGCATGGGTGTTCACACATCCGAGTTTGTAGATCGCACAGCGATTTGTGAACTGATTTGGGGGTGTCATTAACTTTTACCTGACACTCCCAGCAGTTCACATAGGGCAGTGCGAACTTCCGCCGGGAAACATGCGATGCGGGAACCTGCAGTGGATTTGCAGGCTACCCGCATCGCAGCAGTGTGAACCGGCCCATAGACTGATTTCTGCTCCACACAAAAACCTGCTTTTTCATAACCTGTGACTGCATACAGATATAGCTTCACTGTTAACAAATATAACATGTCTGAAAATGAATCTGTATATCCATTACAATCAGTGAGCAGCCTACAACATGCAATGTATAACTGCTGCTGATGAGACATGTAATGCTGCAAATTAAATAAATAATGCCTTCACAAAGCTAAAAGAAAGACCTTAAGAAACCTGCAAAAGATTGTTTTAAAAATATTCTTCTCTGCTATCAACTATCAATACAGAAGAGTCTCTGCAAGAGTCAGCCTAGGTTCACACTAATGCAGTGCGGGAAACTCCACAATCAGTGTGCGTTTTTCCACACCTCATTCAAATCGCACTGCCCTTGGGATCTGCAGCAGGTGCCAGTGCAATCTTAACAAATGCACATACAGTATTTGCCAGCACACCACAGATCATTGAATAGCTTCCGAAATCTGTATTGCATATGGTACATGGTATGGTACAATAGTACCATGCAATCCGGTTGCAGTACGGTTCCAAAATTGGTGCATGCATGATTTTGGAGCAATGCGATGCAATTTGAGCCAATTAAAAATTAATGGATTCATATCAAACCTCACTAAATCGCATGTGAAATGAGCAGGAATGTGATGCGGTTCCTGTGCGATTCACATGTAGTTCATAGTAGAATCCAAGGCTTAGAGGGTTTTGCTGTCCTTAAGAAAGAAAGCACATCACATTTTGGAGGCCAAGTCCCTGATAGATGACAAGATATCAACATTGCATGAAACTATGTCCTGCCACTCTACTTCTTCAATGAACTCGAAGGTATTTTATGGATCTTTAAGGTCTCACTCACTATCCTCATTGAGTAGTCAACTTATAACAGCCCGTGCTGAAGCAGAAGCAGCAAAGGCGGAAGCTTATTGAATTGAAATGGGAGCGGCTCTTAAGGCACAATCTGTAAGAAAACAAACTGAGGAAGAAGCACAGTTAAAAGCGCTTCAAAAGAAAAGAAAAGAAGCAGCAGCAATGGTCAAACTCAAAGTTCCGGAGCAAGCGGCAGAGGAAGGAGAAGTCGTTCAACGTCCTATCTTGACAACCTCTGATGATCCTGGAAGATGGACCTTGCAATTCATCATAAATAAGAACAATAACCACACAAAGCTGCAGCAATCAGCCATCCAGGTCACCCTGGCGCAACTGTCACTACTCTTCCTCCAGACCTACTACCATCATGTAGCAAACCATGTGCTACTGCAGACTATCCTGAATCCAGATCACCAAATCATCTGAAAGCCTCCTGAGTAGGGATGGGCGAACGGTTCGGCCCGAGCATAAGTTCGGGCCGAACTTTCGCTGTTCGACTGTTTGGCCCCCGAACCGACCACAATGCATTGCAGCGCTGACCAGTGCATTGCAAGCCCTGATTGGCTGAAGCAGGGAAAGCTTCAGCCAATCAGGGCACAGAGCACTGTCAGAGTCATGATTGGACTCTGTCATCATGATTTTATCCGATCATGGCTCATTCCCACCCCACAGTATTTAAGTATTCTTTCAATGGCAGCCATTTTCAGTGTGATTTCGGCATGGAGAGGGATAGAACAGGGCTCTGTTCAGTGCTATCAGTTAGTGTGCTATACTGTGCTATTTAGCTTCAATTGTCAGTGTGAAATATTAGCTTAGTGTCAATCTAGGTATAGTGTGAGTGTAGTGAGGAGGACCATGATTCAGCTTTGCATCGTGTACAGCTAGAGTAGGGACAGCTCAGATAGTTTCACTGTAGTGTAGTGAGACCGTGTCATTCATACATACATTAGTGTAGAGTAGGGACAGCTCACATAATTTCAGTGTAGTGTAGTGAGACCGTGTCAATAATCTTTACATTATTGTATGGCTACAGCAGGGACAGTTCAGATAGCATCAGTGTAGTGATGGTTGAACACTGTCTATTTGATTGCGTTCTGCCAGTTTAACGCCATATCATTTTGTGTGCATTAATGCCAGTTTAACGCCATATAGTTCTGTGTGTGTTACTGCCAGTTTAACGCCATATAGTTCTGTGTGTTACTGCCAGTTTAACGCCATATGGTTTTGTGTGCGTTACTGCCAGTTTAACGCCACATAGTTCTGTACGTCACTGTACGTGTGGCGCATTATATTGCAGTATATTATAGTGTATCCATGGAGTGTGTCTTTGTAGCGTGAGTACTCAAATTAAAGTGCACCAAACAACTCTTTACATTGACTAAAGTGCATCTACATACAGATTTCAACTTCTTCTTTACATTTGCATGTAAGCACAGCCCCCTCCCTCCCAATAATGTCTGGGAGGACAACAAGGAGAGGCAGACATTCCCTTGGCACTGTAAGGGGGCCAGCAACAAATGTGTCCACAGGCAAAGGTGGACGTGGTGGTCAGTCCTCAGGCAGGGCATCATTTCCTCTGTTTAGTGAGTTTGCCCGTGCTATCCAGCCACAGCATGCAGAGGAGGTGGTGGGCCGGCTTATTAAACCTTCCTCATCCTCTGTCACGCAAGCAGAGACAAGTGTGCAGTCCCCTGCAGTTGTCAGAGTGGATAAACCTGCCTTCTTGTCCACATCTATTCCTGCCATCGCCCCAACAACAGCCATTGTGGAGTCAGCTGTTATTTGACCACAGCGTCAGCCACTGGATTCAGATGTTGGTTCTGAGATTGAGGATGACAGGAACATGAGCCTAGAGAGAGGGAGGAACACTGGTAGACAAATTGGCATTCATGTTCCCAAAGCCGCAGCGTATTGCCAAGTTGTCTCCAGTGGTAATGATGAAGATGGAGATGATAACTAATGCGACTTGGGTGCCAGATAGAGCAAAGGAGGAAACTGAAGGTGAGGCAGCACAACCCCAAGGAGGCCGACATCAAGAAAACGTAGAGAGCAGCCACCCTATTCCATCACATTCTGCAGCTGTTATCTCCCGGCCCACTCACCAAAGCTCAGCTCTGGGACTTTTTCAGCACATCTGAAGCAGATCGCACTGTTGCTATCTGCAAACTGTGTCTCAGGCACATCAAATGCGACAAAAACACCGACCATATGCATATCATTGCAATTTTTTTTGCCTTCATCAAGAGCACCTCTATAGGGTTACGGTGGGAAGGTGCCCCCGACACCCAAAGAGTATTTTTTTCTGCACCTGTTTGACAGGTGCATATCATTGCAATTTTTAACAGCTAGGCCAATTCTTGCTTTCATCAAGAGTACCTCTATAGGGTTACAGTGGTAAGGCGCCACGACACCCAAAGACCAATTTTTACACACCGTTACTTCTATACAAAGTCAAATCGACACCAGAATGTATCCAAAAAATCTCTAATCTTGTTCCCAGTGCAATACATTGTGGCCTCATCATACACACTGGGGTTGATTTACTAAAGGCTAATAGACTGTGCACTTTGCAAAGCGCAGTTGCCCTCTGCAAGGGCAGTTGCTCCAAAGCTTAGTAAATGAGGTACGGCTTCACTTTGCAAAGAGTACCCAATCACGTGCAAGGAAAAAAAACAGCATATTTGCTTGTACATGATTGGATGATGAAAGTCAGCAGAGCTTCTGCTCATTTACTAAACTCTGGAGCAACTGCTCTTGCAGAATGCAACTGCACTTTGCAAAGTGCACAGTCTATTTGCCCTTAGTAAATCAACCCCACTGGCTCCCCAGCTGTTGCTGAGCAAAATAAAGGCAGCTTGCAGGGAAAATGGCATTTTTTTTGGGCTTTATAAATGCAATTATTGCAGCAAATTCTAGACATGGTACAGATCTGCCACTTTACAGGTAGACTAAGGGGACCCCTCAGGCACTATATTGGAAGGAATTTTTCATTTTTAGGCTTTCACTTTAAAAATCAAAAAATCACTGCTCATTTAAAAATGACGTTTTCCACAAACTTTTTTTTAATTGATACATGCCCCCCAGGGCAGGATCCAAGCCCCTATAACCATTGTATGCCCAATTACTTGCATTAACAGTGGGGACGGAAAGTATTCAGACCCCCTTAAATTTTTCACTCTTTGTTATATTGCAGCCATTTGCTAAAATCCTTTAAGTTCATTTTTTTCCTCATCAATGTACACACAGCACCCCATATTGACAGAAAAACAAATGAAGGTGTATGACCATCTCAAGGATGATCAGAAGAAATGGGCAGCACCTGAGTTAAATATATGAGTGCCACAGCAAAGGGTCTGAATACTTAGGACCATGTGATATTTTAGTATTTCTTTTTTAATTCTGTCTCTGAGCTCTTCAGGCAGTTCCTTTGACCTCATGGTTCTTATTTGCTCTGACATGCACTGTGAGCTGTAAGGTCTTATATAGACAGGTGTGTGGCTTTCCTAATCAAGTCCAATCAGTATAATCAAACACAGCTGGACTCAAATGAAGGTGTATGACCATCTCAAGGATGATCAGAAGAAATGGGCAGCACCTGAGTTAAATATATGAGTGCCACAGCAAAGGGTCTGAATACTTAGGGCCATGTGATATTTCAGTTTTTCTTTTTTAATAAATCTGCAAAAATGACAACAAATCTGTGTTTTTCTGTCAATATGGGGTGCTGTGTGTACATTGATGGAGGAAAAAAAAATGAACTTAAATGATTTTAGTAAATGGCTGCAATATAACAAAGAGTGAAACATTTAAGGGGGTCTGAATACTTTCCGTCGATTGATACATAGGATGATGACACAGGATTGATAAAGCTTTATTGAACCCATTAACTTATACTGTGTTCGGATCAATATATTTGGTAAGAGTTTAGAGAAGTGAAATTTTTGGAAGAACCTTTTGGATATATTTATCTGCTGGGGGATAGAGGTGACTTTGTTTCATTTATATTTGGAGAGCTGGACAGTTTGCAATTGAATTGATTGAAACCCTCCAGGGGGTGTGGGTATATTGTTCTGGCTGCTGTGACACTTGGTATAGAGACACTTGTATGCTGGGAAATATTTGATCAAGTTTCAAACTTCCATCGTCGCCCCCCCCCCCCCCCCCCCCCAAGGAAATCAAGTGTGGTTAATGCCCAATCTACCAAATGTAACTGGATAAACAGTCAATACAGTGGCAACAAGTATGCAAACTTCTTGGAATTAACTGGTTTTGTGCAAGTAATGTCAGGGTGGCTGCCCCCCAGTGATGCCGAGTAAAAGTTGGGTGATGCAATAGGACAATGACCCTAAGCATCAAAGTAAATGCACCACAGACTGAGCTGAAGCAGTTTTGTAAAGAAGAATGGGCAAAAATGTAAATTTTGATCCACAGCTACGGAAAAATTTTGCTTCAAGTTATTGCTGCCAAAAAGGAGGATTGACCAGCTACTAACTGGTCACTTACTTTTTCTTCCAGCACCGTGAATGTTTAATGGGTGTGTTCAATAAAGACATGAGAAATTCGAATAGTTTGTGTGTCTATTGTAGTGACTTTGGATCACGTTTTATGGCAAATTACTCTAGAAAAACAGGTAATTCCAAGGGGTCTGTATGCCGTTTCTTGCCACTGTACCCAACATCACCCTAATGTTATATATTGGCTGCTCAATGAGTTAAGAGAAGGATGGGTGGAAGACTTACTGCTCATTCTCCATGGTTGTACTTTCTATCACATAGTTTTTAAAAATATTTCTTAAACTTTTACAAAAACAATAGTTCATGTCATGAAAAAATACAGTAAAATAAATAAAAAGTGAAGAAATTCTGTCTTTATCTAGCAGTGAGTGAATTTCCCCAATTTAATCTTTTGACAGTGATAGTGATGAATACTGTAAAAACAATTTTTACACTGAATGGCATCCACTCATGAGCCATTGTATACCATTATGATAGCCGTGATTGGCCCTGTACCATGCGATTACTGTGACCACAATGACTACAAGCCACTGTTTGTTTACAACTGACGTTTGATCCCTGTTATTGGTCACAGCAATCACACAGGATCTGGGCCCTGCATATCAGCCCCATACAACGATCTGCATTCCACTGTGGGGTCACAGATCATGCGATTGTGTGGCCCCTAAGGCACATACGAGGTGTGCGAGCGGGAGGACATCATATGACATCCACCCAGGATAACAGAGCACCCGCCAGACTGTATTATCACAATAGGCTGGGCAGGAAGGAATTAGTTTTGTTTGCGTCAAGAAGGCCCAAACAAACTATTTTCACTACTAAGAAATGCAGCCTGTCAGCCGCCCCCCCCCCAGCAGCCATATTGGCTTCTGATGCTGGTGTGCAAGGGATTATAGGCGGCTGTGTGTTACAGTTAAAGTATAACTATAGGTTTCATTTGACTTTAAATAGTTAATTTGAATCAAGCTGGCACAAACTACTTCCTTTACATGCAACATCAACCTTCCAATCAGAGGTCTTGTATTGATTCATAAAATACAAAGCTTCCTGTGAATGAGCAGAGCTTAGCACAATTCTATTTTGTTCCTTGAACGGGACGGAAATCCTCATACCACTGTCAGAACACAATGCTGTAAATACTATATACAAGCACTGACAGCAGCCATGTATTAGTATAGGAAATAGTTAATTTGGCCAGCTTGGCTAATAGCCTCGCAAAATCCCCTGTCCAGAAGCAGCAGAAGCCAATCAGGCTTTGGTGCCTGTACATGTTTCGACAGTAAACATGCCTGTAGGTGGAAAAAGCAGAAAAATTACGTCATTATGGTGGACTTAGGTTTCAGTGCTCTTGAGCAACCAGCGCCGATGCTTCAATACAGAGTATCTGGCTCTGCCGTCAGACAAGGGTGCCCAGATCACAGCACCAGTTGTGTGAACATACCCGTTGACTGTATCAGAACAGCAGCTTGTACTGCTGCCGGCAGTTAAAGGGGAAGCTAGTACTGGCAGATTCACCCAGCCCAAACGGCCTAAAGAAAAAAAACAGAGCAAAAGGATTGACAAAAAAAGTAAGGTGTAAGCCGTTTGGCAAATTTGGGGGTTTTCTTCCACTTTAAAACAGATGGCATAGATGATTTTCATGTGGGTGCAATCTAAACTTAATATATGCCCCACATTTTCCAAATTAACCACTTCCCGACCACACATTTACTGCGGCAGGGTGGCCTCTCTGCGCCAGATCACATACCTACTACATGATCTGACACTTCCGGGTCTGGAGCGTGTGCAGCCAGCGACCCGCTCCCACTGATCACACAAAGCGGGTACCGCGAACGCGATGTCAGCCAGTACCCGCCGACTGTTTAGTACAGAGGGGAGGACATAAGTAAAAAAGGCAGACCGCTGTTCTGTCAGTAGGGAAGCCATTGATCCTGTGTTTCTGATAAGCAGAAACACTGATCTATGCTTTCCCTTAGTAGAAGCACCTCCCACACAGTGAGTAAGCACTTGCTAGAGGCACATTAAGCCCTTTGATCGCCCCTGCTGTTAACCCCTTTTCTGCCAGTGTCATTAGTACAGTGCATAATTTTTTTTTTTTAGCACTGATAAAACTGTATTAGTGTCACTGGTCCCCAAAGTGTCAGGTGTCCGATTTGTCCGTCGCAATAATGCAGTCCCGCTAAAAGTCGCTGATCATTACTAGTTTAAAAAAAAAAAATCCCATAGTTTGTAAGCGCTATAACTTTTGTGCAAACCAATACATATTCGCTTATTGGGATTTTATTTTTCAAAAATATGTAGCAGAATACATAATGGCCTAAATTGATGAAGATTTTTTTTAATTTATTTTATTGAATGTGTTTTATAGCAGAAAGTATAAGAAAAAAAAAAATCAATAATTTTTTATTGTAATTGTTGGCCTTTGTTTATAGCGAAAAAAAAAAAAAAAAAAAATTATTACAGATGTGATCAAATACCACCGAAGAAAGCCCCATCTCTTGGGGGATAAAATAAAACAAAAAAAAAGGACATACAATTTTGTGTACAGCATCATATGAACCATGCAATTGTCAGTTAAAGCAAAGCAGTGCCATACTGCAAAAAAAATGGCCTAGTCATGAAGGGGGGGGGGGTAAAATCTTCAAGAGCTGAAATGGGTAAGGGCCAGCTGATATGTAAATGAACGTAAACAAAAAAGGCTACACACTCTGTACAAGGTTGGCAAGCAAGAGTGAATGCACACACGTGTGTCCTCAGGAAAAAAAAAAAAAAAAAAAAAAAACCCCACAATAGTCAAGTAAAATATGTTCGGCTTGAATTACTCAGTCTTGTGTTAATGTATAATTGTAAAATTCCTAAACATTCATATGTACCTTTTTATAGATTTCCCATATAAACTTCAAGACATCGTAGCTTTATTCTCGTCATCTTGAACAGGAGATAGCCTGCCATCCATGTAAAGTAGTAATATGTCCTGTGGAACCAGGTCTATGACAGGTTAGGAATTCTCTTGGGCATCAATATCCCAATGCTCCCCAGTGGAGCACTACTCAACTCGAGACCAGACAGGCTTTCCAAACCTCAACTTAGACTGGCAACCCATATTTTTATGGCCACTAAACAAATCATAGCCATTTACTATTGTGTGGCTGTCAGATTCCCTCTCTCTGGCAGAAGTACAAACCAAAACCATTGGATGGTCATTAACAAACTGACAGCTAAACTCACTGATGTGTAGCTTTCATAAAAATCTTGGGACCTGTGGATCACAAATTTTTTACCACAGAATTTTGACGGCTGTCGACTGGATTCATGAGATCTAGACCCATCTACACATGAATGAGCTTTGGTCCTAAAAATTTCTGCAATGCTCATCCCCATACTGCCACTCCTCCCTCATTTCTCTGCTTTTTCTTCCTTCCCTTTCTCTACCACTACAGTTATACCTCTAGGAAGTTATGATGGAGTCTTGGAAGGGCCTCGAGATACCATATCACTCTCCTCATCTTACAATAATTATCCAGACATTTGGAAGATCATTCTTTATAGCTGGCCTGCATGCCAAACAACTGTGTTATCCTTCAATGACTATGTATTGGCTACTCTCAAACCAATAAAAATTATTGAACAGAAGAAGTAGTAAAATGTCTGTCACATACACCAATGTACAGTAGCTGCAGCCCTAGGAGACATTTTGTTACAAACAGGTGTCAGAAACGTGTACTCTCTCACTATTGAATTTCTAGGAAAAGTGATGGAAAAAAAAAAAAAGCTCATGAGAGATGCATCTCTTGGCATTGACGCGCATGTAAAAATGTTGCAAAAAAACCTTGGCTAATCCAGAATCTTGCCTATTAAGCTTTAACATCGTTTTATTTTACATATTAAAAAGAAAAAAAACGCACAGGGATATGGGGAACAAAATGTAAAAGATCAAATAAAACCAATTACAGCTGAAAATATTTTGGTGGAATTAGTCCTTTGCTGCAGGGCATGATGCACTGTGTCGGAGTGAATCCCAAAACTTTATTAGCTTCTGTCTTCAAACTGAGTCTTGTTCTTTAAGAGGTAAGATGCTAAAAATTCTATTGGATTTGGGGGTCTGTAAAGAAAGAAAAATAAAAATACAGTTGTATACCTTTTCACAAAAAACACAAACACACACACAGAAAGCAAGTTACATTTAAAAACCATAAGAACATTGTGAAGTGTATGTATAGATGTTATGGCAATACAGTGATGCCAACTGTCATGACTGCTACTCAATTTATTCTATGATTATGTTTGTTTAGTCAATGAAAGTACCAGCCTATAAAAGATCGAGGCAAATAACACTTTGGGGAGTTTACTAAAACAGGAGTAGACAGAATCTAGAGCAGCTGTGCATTGTAACCAGTTAGCTTCCAACACCACCCTGTTCAGTTAAAGTGGATGTAAACCCGATTCATGAAATTTGAGCTGGGCACATATCTGTATTGTTTTCTTATCTCTCTCCAAAGCACTGTCCCATAGCTGTCTTGCTCAGTAGCTCTGCTATCAGCCTTATAACTTCACACATTCTCCAAGACAGGAGATAGAAAGGTGTGTTGCCTCTAAGGCTGGATTCACACCTATGCATTTTTTAGCGCTTTTTGCATTTTGCAGATTTGCACTACAGAATGTGTTCCATAGGAAACCATGTTAAATGTACTGTAGTGCAAACCTGCAAAATGTAAAAAGCACTAAAAATGCATAGGTGTGAATCCAGCCTAAGAGCAGACCTCTGCACATTCCTTTCTTCCTCTACCTGTGAGGAGAAGGGGTGTGTGCCTTTCCACCAATCAGCTGTCTTGGCTGTATGTCCAGGCTTCTCTGCAGTGTTAACCAGGAACAGAACATTCCCCAACACGAAGAGCACTTTCTAAAGGATATATACAGATGTAGACAGCAGATATACATGTAAAACTTATAGCGGGAGATTTGTTTCATCTCTATCATCTGAGGCTGTTCACTTTGAAAATAAAGCTAGAAGCAGATAGGTTGCCATGCACAGCTCCTACATTCTTAGTAAATTCCACTGACTGTATTTTAAAGAGGAGCTCCAGGCTCCCCCCCCCCCCCCCCCCAACACACAAAAAAAAAAAAATCAGCAGCTGGAAATACTGATATTAGGGTACTTGTCTAGGCATCCAGCAGTGTCCTTACCCGAGCAGATTCTTCAATCGGCTATCAGGTGCTGGCGCCGCCATCTTGACTAAGGGAAACCGGCTGTGAAGCCTTGCAGCTTCACACCGGGTTTCCTATCGTGCAAGCACAAAATACGCTGCACTGTGAATGGGCCGCAGAGTTCTGGGACCTGTGAAGTGTTCCAGAAGGCTGCGGGGAAAGGAAGAGGGGCCAAAAGTAGGTCAAAATCAGGTATCTGCTGCTCCCTTTTGGGTGAAGTTCCGCTTTAAAACAAAACAAATGTATATGCAATAATCCCACAGGTCCTAGCCCAGACCAAAAAGCAGTTTGGCCAAAAAAAAAAAAAAACCACCACACACACACCACAATCACTGGAGTTGGAAAAAGGACCACCCCCCCTAAAAATGACTTGTAAACTCAAATCAGGTGTAGCTAATCACCTTCTCAATGGCACACAAAGCCATTTGACTTTTACTTGATCAGCTGTGGTTATTTTCATTAGCTCAGCATGAAAAGAGCTTTCCTGGAGCATTTCAGTTCCTGATAGCGCAACTGAAGGAAACAATCAACTATCGGTGGCAAGGCACAGTCAAAAGGTCTCCAGGATAAAAGTTGTGGACAGGCACAGGACAGGAGATGGATAAAAGAAAAAAAAAAAAAAAAAATAATCAAAGGCTTTATCAATGCGTAGAAGCACAGTGAAGTCTATTATTAAGAAGTGGAAGGTATTTGGTACAACACAGACCCTCCCTGGATCAGGATGTCAATCCAAACTGGATGAAAGAACCAGGAGGAAACGGGTTAGAGAGGCTACCAAGAGGCCTACAGCAACTCTGAAACAGTTGCAGGAATTTATGACAATGAGTGGTCATTGTGTGCATGTGACAACAATACCACAAATTCGCTACAAATGTGACTTGCTTGGGAGGGTTACAAGAAAAAAAAAAAAAAAAAGTCACTTCTTGAGAAAGGCCACATGCAGTCACGACTGAGCTTTGCCGAAATGCACATTGAAGATTCTGAGGCCACGGGGAAAAAGGGGTTATGGTCAGAGGAGACTAAAATTTAATTATTTGGCCTCAACACCAAATGATAGGTCTGGCAAAAATCCAATACAGCTCACCATCCAAACAACACCATTCCTACAGTAAAGCATGGAGGTGGTAATATCCTGTTATGGGGGCGTTTCTCTGCAGCTGGGACGGAAGCACTTGTCAGGATAGAAGGAAAAATGGATGGGGCAAAACACTGTCAAATTACTGAGGAAAAGCTGCTGCCCTCTGCCAGAAAGTTGTCAATGGGAAGGTTTACCTTCCAACATGACAATGACCCAAAGCACACAGCAAAAATGACCACACAGTGGTTGAAGGAGAAAAAGGTGAATGTCCTTGTATGGCCTAGTCAGAGCTCAGACTTATACAAATTTTCAATGGGGTTTTTGTGGAAGGACTGCAGTCCACAAACGGTCACCACCAAATTTAACTGAACTTGAGCAGTTCTGCAAAGAAGAGTGGGCAAATATTGCAAATACTAGATGTGCAAAGTTAGTGGACATATCCCAACAGACTAAAGGCTGTAATTAAACCAAAAAGGTGGGTCAACAAATTACTGATACAAGGGGCGATTCCTTTTTCCAACTCAGTGATTCTGCTTCTGACATGTTGGTGTTATAGCTTTCACTTGGATGTGAAGGCCTCATGCACACTGGACGTTTTTACAGCAGCTGTTTTTGGCTTCAGACTTTTTTTCTGCAGACAACTCCCCATCATGTTATCCTGTGTGTCCATGCACACAGAGGCTGTTATCAGCAGTTTCTGGCTGGGGTGTTTTTGGGAAGGAAGGAAGGAAGGAAGGAAGGAAGGAAGAAAGGAAGAAAGGAAGAAAGGAAGAAAAGGAAGAAAAGGAAGAAAAGGAAGAAAAGGAAGAAAAGGAAGAAAAGGAAGAAAAGGAAGAAAAGGAAGAAAAGGAAGAAAAGGAAGAAAAGAGGGTTCTGAGAGGAGTTTTCCAGCTGTAAAACCTCTCTAACGTCAAAAAACGCTGATAAAGGCTCAAAACGCGGCTCACCAGCATTTGACGTTTTGTATCCATTGGGGAAAAAAAAAAGCTAACGTGGAAAAACGATAAAGAACGCAAATAAACACAAAAAAAAAAAAAAGCTATTGCAAAAACTTTGGAAGACTCACTGCAAAGCTACTGGCGTTTTTAGAACGTTATTTTAATGTCCAGTGTGCATGAAGCCTAAAAGTTGCACTCGGTAAATACAAAAACTAAAAACTGTCTGTCTTCATTTCAAGCTGAGAAGCAACAGAATGTGCAAAAACAAAAAGGCAGGGGACTCTCATATATATTTTCATACAAATGTGTAACGTTTATAAGGACAAAGACATGATTAAAAAGGTCCTGAGGAGAGGGGGTATAAAATACATATAAATTAAATCCCTGAAGGAGACCTGAACAGTTGGACGTGCAGCCATCCAGGGGAAGGAATCAGAATGTCATCCCAGATCAGTTCAACATGTTTTGCGGTATGACCGCTTCTTCAGGAGTACGCTTCCAGAGAAATTGTATGTAGATATCTCTATAAAAAAAAAGGACAAATATATAAGTAATAAAGCTTCTAAACAAACAAATCAAAAGATACATGTTCAAAATCCAAAACAGCACTAAGGATAATATGTCATAAACAATTACAACCTGTAACTGTATCCCTATAGAGAATAGACATAGAAGCTTGAGTTGGTTGGTCCAGCCGGGGTAAGCTTCTAGGTCTATTCTATATGGGGGATACAGTTACGGGTTGGAATTGTTTAATTGACATATTATCCTTAGTGCGGTTTGGATTTTGAAATTGCTCACCTCTATGGCAGATTTGAGGAGCATCAATATATGTTCAAATCCTTGCAATCATTATTGTATGTATCTTTTGAAATATTTGTTTAGAAGCTTGATTACTTATATACGTTTATCCTTTATAGAGATATCTACATACAATTTCTTTGGAAGCATACTCCTGAAGAAGCAGTCATACCAACTGTTCTGGGGATACTGCAAATAGGAGCAGGTCGTCCAGATAGGCTATGACTGACACCCCCTGGAGTCGCAGGAAGGCCAACGCCTCTGCCAGTACCTTTGTGAATATGCGGGGCGAGGAGGATAGCCCGAAAGGCAGTGCTTGAAACTGTAGATGCAGTATTGTACCTTTCAGGTCTATTGCTAACTGGAGAAACTTTTGGGAGGTTTCTGCGATAGGGACGTGTAAATATGCGTCTGAGGTCCAGAGACACCATGTAACCGTTGTGTGGCAGCAGGGCCCTGACCGTAAAAATTGACTCCATGCGGAATCTTTTGTAGCAAATTGACCTGTTTAAAGGGTTTTAAATTCAGAATCAACCTGAATTTCCCTGAGGGTTTTTTCACCACAAATACGTGGGAATAGAACCCCTTCTGCCCCTTTGGTACTCTGAACTACGTTCTGAATCTCCAGTTCCTTCAGGGCGTCTACCAAAGCTTCGGCCCTTGCTGTGCAGATGGAAAGCTGCGTAACAAGGAACCTTTGCGGGGGGGGCTTTGAGAATTCCAAGAGATACCCCCTTCTTATGACCCCCAGGATAAAATCGATTGGGTGAGAGGGTCTCCCACTGTGGAAGGAAGGCCCCCAGTCTTCCTCCCACCGTGCCTAGAGAGTCATTGATCTTTGCAGGCTTTCTCTGGAGGGCGAAAAATCACCCCTCTGCCCTTGCCTCTTTGGCCCCAAGTTTTCTTCCCTCGTTTGGGAGATTCCTTGCCTTTTTTCGGACGAAACCCCTTCCTTGCCTGAGCTGGGGCTTTCCGTTTAAGCGGAAAGGACTTCTTTTTGTCCGCTGTACGGTCTAAGACCGTCTCTAACCCAGGGCCAAAGAGTAGATCACCTGTCAGGGGTATCCCACACAATTTGACCTTAGAGGCGGTGTCCCCCGGCCAAGTTTTCAGCCAGAGCGCTCTTCTGGCCGAATTTGCCAGCGCCGCTGATCTGGCCGACATACGGACTGACTCTGCCGAGGCGTCTGCAATGTATGCGATTCCTCGCAAAATCATGGGGAACGAAGCTAGGATAGTTTCCTTGGCTGTGCCAGCTTCAATATGCTCCTGAATCTGGAAAAGCCAATGTTCTAAATTGCGGGCTACCACAGTAACAGCCATTTCTGGCTTTAAATTACCCACAGTTGAATCCCACGTCTTTTTTAGAAGTGAGTCTATCCTCTTGTCCATGACATCCGACAAGGCCCCCATATCCTCAAATGCCAGGTCTGTGTGTCTAGAGACCTGAGAGAAGGCGGCGTCCAATTTGGGATTTTTATTCCAAATGGACCCTGGATCCTCTGGAAATGGGAACCTTCTTTTAAGGGAGCTAGAAAAAAAAAAAAAAAGGGTTTCCTCTCAGGATCCTGCCACTCCTTTTTAATCGTTTCCACCAGAACTTCATGTACTGGAAAAACTTTTTTTTTGATCTCTTATACATAAGGTCATGGAGGGATAGGGGTTTCTTATCCTCGTGTATACCGAGGGTTGTATATATTGCCCCTAAGAGGTCTTCCACCTCATCCAGGGACAATTTATACCTGGAGATTTTTCTGGACTCTCCGTCCTGGTCTTCCCCTTCTGACTCCTCATGGGAGTCAGACGTGCCACTGTCCGGTTGCCTCAGCTCCACCCCAGAAGGGCCTGACATTTCCTCTGCCATAACTAAATTAGAAGATCTGGCAGGTGCAGAGCCCTGAGCATGAGGCGGGGTTGTATCCTGCTGAATGGGTTTAGAGGGAAGCTGAAACGTCTCAAAAAACGTTTTAAAGGATGAAAAGGTGGATGACAGCTTCTTCACAGAAGCTCCCAAACCAGACTGCTGTTCAGATTCCCTTTCCTTAACCAGGGAGTCTATGCATTCTTTACACAAAACCTTAGTCCATGCTTCCCCTAAACTGTCTCTGCAAGAGGCACACTTCCTTTTAGAGACATGAGTGTACTTTGTTTTTTCTGTAGATTTCTGAAATTACACACAAAAACCACATATTACATTCAGCATGTTTAAGTGGAAACAACCCTGGGAGTGTACCAGAACCACCTTAAGGGAATTGCGCACACCCCCCCCCCACGACCACCCAGGGGGTCTGCCCCCCCTCTAAGTAAGGAACCATACATGAGGAGGAGCAATCCTTTAGGTAGAGAGGACCCTTCCCCAGGGAACTCTTACCTTTGGAAGGCTGGAGATAGCATCTGTATGAGTTGCAGCATCTGCCTCAGACATGACTGCAGGTGGTTGCCTGTGTAGAGTCTCACACTGTCTCCACGTGTAGCGACTCACTCCAGCCTGAGCCCGGCCCCCTATCAGCACCGCGACCCGGAAGTCGCGGGTCAAAGGGAAAGCCCCCCCCCGCCGCCCCCCCCCCCCCCCCCCCCCCCGCCGGAAATGACGTCACCCGTCGTCCGGCCCGCTGGTTCCAAATTTTGCGGCCTGTACAGAGTACAGGGAGAGCGGACAGTCTCAATGCTGCGGCCCTGTGGACGCGATAGGGGTCCCCCACGACCTGATGCCGCGCTCAGCAAGGAAGGGGTGGCTTCAGCTGCGGTAAGCACCGCCACTCTTTATCCTGGAAGCCCCTGCTTCCCTAGGGATGTTTCTTTAAAAAGGAAGGCCACAATCTCCCTGACTGCACCCGGCCTGGTTCCTCTGCACAGTGTCTCCCCACCGGAGGAAACACTAATAACTGAGGTCCGGCAGGGGAGGAGAGAATTTATGGGCTGGCGCAGTGTTTCCAGAGGAAGGGGAGGAGACTCTCTATTGTGGCTGTCCTGAAATGACGAAAAGGGAAATATATACATTAGGACAAATGTGTATGCAAGTCCTTACTGTACCATGAGAGTCCACAGTTGCCTTGCCTAGTTTTTCCAAAATTTATAGGACAACGATACATTATATCATACAATCAGTGGCGTTAATTAAAAGCAACAGAATGTGGTTTTAAAAAAAAGGGGGGGGGGGGGGGGGTGGGGGATGATTCTTCTCTATACCCACTGTATATATCAAACAGTCGCCTTAAAATATAATGAAACCCATTTAGTTAAAAAGCTTACCTTTCTTTTGCCAGCACTGAAAGACCCTGTAAAAGTATTGGAACCACAGTTTGGTCAAGATATGCTCGTGTGGGCAAGGCTTGTAAATCCACTTTTTGCTTGGAGGCTTTTTCTGTGCTTGCCTTTTCATTTTCTACTATTCTCTACAATAGAAGCACAACACGCAAATTAACAATTAACCATTATCAATAATTAACCATTATTTTCAACTGATGAACATATATTTGTAGTTTAACTATCTGATTAAAACCAAAATTTACAGACTGAGGCAGATTTATCACAGTTGAAAATGTTTACACAGTATAATTGAAGTGAATGTTTTCACAATTTTACAACTATGCGAAAAGCAAATCCATTTTTACTTCTTTTTTTCTGCACAATTGGATAACTTAAGTGAACATTCACACATTTTACTGTATGAAGATTCTCATATTCCAATGATAAATCAGTTACCATGTATCGGTGCAGTGAACAGAACACATACCTAAAGTTAAAACATGCAAATGCCCAACAATTAAAAATCTCAAAAAGGATCAAAACGCAACTAAAACAAAAAACGTAGCATCATGACATATGCCAGTCAAAACCAAAACTACCAAAAAGCGTATTTTTGTATTTAACTAGAGAAAAGCATTTACTGGGCCTTGATTAATTTTGAATGTCACAGCCATGATCAGCGGATTAAGACCAAGCAGTCTTGGAAAAAGGACTAGAGAGCTCACTTGTTATAGAAACACAAAAGCATGTCAACGGTATATGAGAGAAAAAAAAAAAATATGGCACCCACATGGCATGTCAGTATTTTACATCTCTCTCAGTGCATAACTATGTCAGTACACAGAATTGTTAGAGGTGAGCATGTCCCCTATTCTTAGCATGTGCTGGTTAGAAAATCCAATGTAGTCAGCATGGTTGTGGGCAAAAAACTCAGCATATGTATTGCAGACAGAATATCCTACATGTACAGCATGACCCAAGAAAAGTGGTGACTGCTTCACATACAATTATTTCCAATGTGCTGACAGATCACGCAAGACATTATTTCCCAAACAACACCTAAGAGGATTACGCCACACATCCAAAAAGGCAATTAGAACGTTTTTTGCACATGTGCACACATGCTGCTGGGCGTTTACCAGAGTCCCAATGCATGTCTGCATATATGGAGGGCCCTCATCCTGGCCCAAAACAGGATTTAGCAAGGAAAAAAAAAAAAAATGTTTTTTGTTAATGTATAAGATGTAAGAAGGTAGGGGGAATTAGCAGGGGAGAGGACCTTGCAAAATGAGTAAAGTTAAATTTTTCCTTTTTTTGACAAAATGGCATCACTACCAGCCATGTATGGGTGCGTTTGGGATGAGTTAGAGTTGACAAATGCATGCCCAGTAGTGGGTAGGCAGGACTTTGAGGTAGACAGAAAAGTGCTCCTCCATTTGCTTCTCTTTTCAGCATCGCAGAACATTCTCTAGGTTTGCATTGGTTCCCATGTATTATGTCTGAGCTTCCCAGTTCTGTGCTGGGATTATTTACAGCATTAATATGCATAAACCAGGCAGAATGTGCATGTGTGGGGTCAGGCCAGGTCGGCTCCAGGTCATCGTCCCTGACAAGACAGGAGTGGTCACATCAGCACTTTCTATATATCATACCCTCACCTTTAGGGCACCTCAGGTTGTTCAGCACTATACTGCCTCGCTTCCAAAAGGGACTTAACTACAATTCTCTGTATTATAGGCCTTTCTGGAGGGGGAAAATCATTCAGTTAGAGTACCTGTTTCTGTGATGCATTTTGCACAAAGTGCTTATTAACAGGGACAATATACCTTCAGCTGCCATTTGTTTATATAGCCCAACAGCAAAAAAAAAAAAAAAAACTCCACCTCCATTTAATTAAACTGCAGCGGTTAACATCATCTTCATTAAAGTCCACTTTAGGATGTTAAAGTGGAAAACCAACTACCCTTAAAACTGTCCCCTCCCAGCAGATCTGTATACTTGCCTATTTTCAGGCAACACCAGTCTGGTCCCATGATCCCGCTCCACTGTGTCAGCTAGTGCCACTAAAAAGGGAGAGGAGGAAGCTCCAACAGATGTGCCATTGAAGCCTATGGATGACGTCACCGCCCTAGGCTTCACTAGCCATTGCCATGGGCTCTCTTTTCCCCTGAAGCCTCTGCTGGCAGACACAGGGGAGAGCATGTGACCTGAAAATAGTCAAGTATACACATCTTTCTTACTCTGGTTAGAAAGCATAGGTGTTAAAAGGGGAGGGTTTATTATGGAATTCCACTTTAAATGTACCATGCAGCAGGGTCCCACACCACACTCCATGAGTTAAATACTTTACGTATGGCTAGAAATGGCAAAGAAATAAGGACAAAACTCTATTCATTGTTCCAGCAGGCTGTCTCCTCTTGGTGTGACTGGTCTCCCTAAAGCTGCTGCACTTTCTCGATCGTCTGGTCGAGGCTCTCATATCACATACAATACAGGACTAACAGTCCTGCAATATACAGGTGGATGGCAAGATAGATAAAGTATTTGTACCTTCCCAGCTAGACGATCACTTAACCCATGCAGTGGCAAAACAAAATGAAAGGCTTACCAACGATCAAATCATATCATATTCATAAAGAAGTACTTTTAAAAATGGAGAAGTACAGCCAAAGCTGGGGCTGCAGACTCCGGCTCTGTGACTGGCTGGAGCCGCGTGACATCACATACGAGTGAAGAAACGGCACGGAGGTCCATTTCTTCACAGTGCATGCGCCATTGACACCAGTGCAGTGTACAGGAAATATCTCCTAAACAGCGCACGTTTTAGGAGATATATCCACTACCTATAGGTAAGCCTCATTATAGGCTTACTGATAGGTAAAAAAAACAAACAAAAAAACAAAAAACAAACCCACACACTTACAAATGTGGGTTTACAACCACTTTAATCCCGTTGTCGGCTGACGTCACAGAGCCAGTCCAGGCTCGGGAAAGACTGCGTCCATATGGTCAGGATCCGCACACATGCCTGGACCAGCACCTGGCTCAGCCACTCAGCAAGCAGTCACCAGCTCTGCTCAGGGAATACTGGAGGAGTTTGATCAATCGGTTCTCATTTCTCAGCCTTAGTGTCAGAAGTGGGACAGATGCAGCATCGGAGCAATGCTTCATACACCCTAGGCAAGTATGAAAAAAAAAAAAAAAAAAACCATGCAGTGGCAAAGAGCTTGTTGTTGATGGCTTATAAGAGACATCTAGTGGCCAAACCCTGCAGGTACACTCAATATATGGCAAAAAAGTCTATCGTACCATATTAAATTTATTACAGGTATTTATATAGTGCCAACAATTGTACACAGTGCTTTACATATATATTGTACATTCACATCAGTCCCTGCCTTCAAGGAGCTTACAATCTAGGGTTCCCACTTCACATTTTTAAATACACGCATACTAAGGCCAATTTAGACAGGAGCCAATTAAGCTACCAGCATGTCTTTGGAGTGTGGGAGGAAACCGGAGTACCCGGAGGAAACCCACGCAGGCACAGGGAGAACATGCAAACTCCAGGCAGGTAGTGCCATGGTTGGGATTAAAACCAATGACCCTAGTGCTGCCAGGCGGAAGTGCAAACCACTTTGTATCGTATGACTTGCATGGGTACAACTGCATTAATAGAGGTATATGATGACATAATTTGATATTTAGTAAACATTTTGTTTTTTGTCTTCATTTGAAACGTCAAAGTTCCTCTAGATGTTGGTTTGCCTGTGCATCTTTTATAAAATAAACTGGTTAAGCAAGTGAACTTTGCAGATTCAATCAGTTGGGTATTGACTTCACGCTTTGATCACTTGTTTACAACTGCAAACATTTTAGAAAAAAAAAAAGCTGCAACTAAAATATTTTCAGTAGCTTTTTGCAAAGGTGGGGATTTGTGGACAGATCACTTTGCAATAAACTAACCTTGTCATGTGCTCATTGCTATAAAAGTTTTCAGCAGAAAAAAATAAAGAAGAGAGGAAAAAAACACCACACACACAAAACTACATTGTTTTGTAGTATTTAAGCTGCTAAATTGGTAAATCAATCATATTGTAACTAATGTAAGAGAGTAAAGCCTCAATAAGCTATACAGACAAAGCAAAGTCCCCGCCTGACATTATACAGGATTTATATAGGGCCAACAGTTTGTGCAGCGCTTTACAATATAGAGGGAGATCACTTTAATCTTGTAAGTCTACCTATTCTAACACTAGCACAGTGGCATGTTCTCCCTGTGCTTGCTTGTGTGGGTTTGGCTCTTGTCTAAATTGTGAGTTAGGAACCATAGATTGTAAGCAACTTGAGGGCAGGAACTGATGTGAATGTACAATATACCGTATTTATCGGCGTATAACACGCACATTCATTTTAAGAAAGAAGTTTCGGGGGGGGGGGGGGGCTTAAAATTTTAAACAAGGAACTTTGAAGCAAAATAAGGGTCAGTGCCCATCAGCAGCTTCACCATTGCCATCAATGCCGCAGCCTCACCACTGCCATCAATTCAGCCTGATCGATGCCCATCTGCAGCCTAGAAGGGACAGGGAGGGGGCGGGATGAGTGCTGACAGATTACATACAGTGAGAATCTCCTACGATCGAAAGAACACTGGTCCAATGGTGGCCCAGAAGATGGGACTTCCTATTACAGAGGCCGCCAAGTAAACACGAGATACTCACTGTATGTAATCTGGCGGCACTCGTCCCGCCCCACTCCCTGTCCCCTCTGAGGCAGCTTAAATTGAAGTATTGGCGTATAACACGCACACGCCATTTGCACCCGATTTTCAGGGTGAAAAAGTGCGTGTTATACGTCAATAAATACAGTATATGCAAAGTGCAGAACAAACTGACCATATGCAAGTACTTGAAATTATATAACTACTTCCACATTTGAAATAATCAAAGTTGAGGATTTTTAATAAAAGTGATCTGGGCAAATGTGGAGACCGCCCAGTCGATTTCACATGACTTTCAAGGCGGTTCCTGTGCTCCACTGCTCCTCCTGCGAGTGCAGAATTCCAATAAATGTCAAGATGGTGAGCTGGACGACATCAAGGAACATTCATTTCTCTATATTCACTGCAGAGCATGAACATGGAAACACTCAGCTGAGCATTTCTGGGTTCAAAGCTGTCAAAATCCTGGCTGTAAAGCATGGTAAACAACCAAACACACAAAATCTGTGCATAATCAGCTGAGGAAGAGGGCAGGGGCGACACTGAGCACCCATTTACACTGTTGCAATTTCTCATGCTATTTGACAGGTCCAAATCGCACGACAAGTCACACCTTACTGTCAGCAGCAGAGCTGTTCAAATCGGTGCGATGTCGACTTTGCGGTGCCACACTGATTTTAAAAAAAGTTCCTGCACTATTTTTCTGATTTAAGGTGTGACTTGCATAGATATCTGTGCATGAAGTTACACTGACCTGCGGCTGTGAAATTGTGCAATTTCAAGAAAAGTCACGCAATTTCAAGCAACATTCAGTGTTAACGGGGGCTAAGGGTTCTACAGAGTACCTGCCAATGCTATCGCATGAGGAGCTGAATAACTTTTCACACAAGGACTACTGGAGGAAAAAAAAAAAAATTTAAACAACTGTAGTATGAGGCTGCAACATAACAACTGAAGAAAGTGAAGAGGTCTAAATGCGCTGTAGGTCACGATTTTTTTTTTCCCCAATAACATAAAGTAGCTTTAAGTCAGTTTGCCTAACAAAAGACATCTAACAAGAGACCCGAGACCTAAAAAGGCCCAACAAGACACATCATGAACCTAACAAAAAGCAGAGTCAATACACACAAAACCAAGGTTAAAAAGAGTAAAAGAGTTAAAAAAGAGTAAATCCAGTCACTGGACACTTACCTGTGAACACATTACGAAAGCATGTTACAGAAGAATAAATATAATTAAAATTCACAACAGGGTACAAAATATGTAAAACACTAAGGCCAAATTAACACAGTAAAGCTACCTGATGTCATGGCAAAGCTCAGTTTGCTAAGCTTTAAAGATTCATATTTAGAATGACCATTAGGGCAAATGATGCCAGCATTGTAGATTTGAGCCTGAAAGAGTCCAAAACATTTCCTAGGAGATAAATTAGGCCAAATAGATTTTGTCTTAAAAGTAGACCCATTAGTACATACAAAATCCAAAACCAACCTTACATAAATCTGTACCAATGACCTTAGAACATATTGCAACTGGGTGACTCAGGAGGCCCTGAAATCCAGAGGGGGTTGTCTTCAGCTAGTTTTAGGTGTTGACACCAAGCTCATGGCTCATTTCACAAAGTAATGCAGATTGCCTCCATAGATTGAAGATGACTCACATTTAGTTGCAAGATGTGCTGGGAGCCTTCCTAAGTGTTACAGGTCAGGATATGCATTATACATATACAGTATATGATGCAAAAATTGAGAAACATGGGATGCCTTGCAGCAATGGATTTTTACATCCTTGCTATTGTGCAGCTCCCGGACATGCCTACTTTCCAAGTGAAGCTTGGGAAATACAAGCCTGTCAGTTGCAGGCCTCAGATGGAATAAAGTTTAGCCAATGCAATAGGGATGGCTGAATGTTGATCAATCTAGGGCCATTCCAGTCCAATAGGAGTCGACCTAGAAGGTAAGACTTGCAGGTCTTGTCACTCGCCCCAGACAATGGCTAGACGGGGGAATGAGAACCCCACCACTCCGCTTATTCTGCTCTCTCCTCCTATTAGCATGCTCCCTGTGAGCACCACAGAACAACAATCAGATCCTTTTGCTGCCTATACCTCTCCCAATCTAATTTTGTAAGCTGATTTAGGCCTCATTCAAACGGGCTGTCCAATCAGGTTCGCCTGTCAGTTTTTTCAGGCGGACCTGATCGGACCCTCTAGTCTCTTCTATGGAGCGGCGGATGTCAGCAGACACATGTCCACTGACACCCGCCGCAATCCAATCAGCCAAAAACAGACATATATCCCCCGCTGAGCAAGCAAAATCTGCTTAGCAGAGGCCCCCATGTGAAAGGGGCCTTGAATCAAAGTCACTACTTTTCCAAAAAACATTTTATTGCTGTATTAATGAATAAAGAACCACATTGAGCTGCATGTTTTACATCAGCCTAGAGTCCATCCCTGCTGTAGACTCTACAATTGAACGTGCCCATGCATGTCTGATCTGCATCACAAGGGGCTTTTTACATCACAGGATGTCCATACCCTGTCTCCATCTCAACGTACCAAGTGCATGAAAGGGATGATGCACAAACCAATCACATCTGTGTTGCCGCTTATCTGTGGGACTGATTCAGGCATGCGCAAATGGGAAAGTGTGAGTAGCGCAAGTAGTTTTAGCCAGTCACATGTCCGGTTTTGAACGTGCATCTGCAGCTAAACCACAAGTGAAAACACAAAAGGAATTCACATGGAACAGGAGGTAAGACCGTAGAACATGAAACTTCATTTATAAATGGATTTGAGATTCAATTATTGAGCAGTTCAGATGCAGAGGGATTTCTATGCAATTTTACTTAATTTGTGATGAAACTTTAGTTTCATCAACTATTGCTACTCCTTAACCACTCAGATGTTCCCTCTCTCTAGTTTCTACCACTCAAATCTGGTTAGCTGATATGGGGAGAATAAAACAGTCCTTGCTTTGGACTGATAAATGACTCCCAGTGTATTCTATTGCACAAGAGAAACTGAATCAATGAGGCAACTATTCTACATTAAACAAGAAGTTTTAAAGCTGAACTCCAGTAAACAGTAAAACATCAATGCTTGCCTTCTCCCAGTACTGCAAGGGTTAAAGTTCACATATAGTAACTTTTTACAAACATTCCACCTACTTGCTTTTCTAGATTCCATAAATAGTACATCACAGCGGTCTTCATTTTAAAATGTTGCTCTTACTTTCCTTTACCTATGCAGTCTTGGCAGGCCTCTCTACAGAAACTGCTGGCCTCTTCATCCCTTGCTGCAATTAGAGAGCATACTACGCGTGCCCAGTTTGAACAAAATGCACACGCTTGCAGCATCCATCCCATCCTGCAGATGGTAGGAAGGAGTGGGATTGACTGGGACTGGGCCAGCAGTTTCTGTAAAGATGCCCACAAAAGCTGCATATGTAAAAGGAAAGCAGGGGCAGCATTTTTAAATGAGGACCGCTATGATGTACTACTTATGGAATCTACTAAAGTATATGGGGAATATTTGGAAAGTTACTAAAGGTGAACTTACACTTTAAATGCTCGTTTTTGTCTAGGTGAAAAATAGTGAAACCGCGCACTCTACTGATTTGTAAGAACATTTATCATCATAAAGTGCAAACAACAAAGTTAATTACTGGTAACACTCTTTCCGGAAGTCTTTCAGGACAGCCACCTGAGAGACCTTGGCTCCTCCCCTCTGTAGGAAACACCGCGCCAGCCATCTTTAAAATTTCCTCCTCCCCTGCTGGCTCCTCAGTTACTTTAAAGAGCACCTCCAGTCCGCTGGGGAGACACAAGAACATATGACACACAGTCAACTATATCACATTTCCTTAAAGAAATCTCAAGTAATTTATACATTTTGGTGGGTACCGGTCCTGTCCTAAAAGACTCTGGGAAAGAACGTTACCAGTAAGTAACTTAGTCCCCCCCCCCCCCCCCCCCAATCGTCTTTCAGGACAGCCACCTGAGAGGATAATTGAGCACTTACAAACCGTAGTCCCGCCCTAGGGGCAAGATCTTGCGGCCAAAAGATCTGATCCTTTGCAGACCAAAAGGTCTACCCTATATAGTGTTTTACAAAAGTGGAGAAGCTGGACCATGTTGCCGCTTTACAAAAGTTGTTCCGGCGTTACTCCAGCTCTATGCCTGCGACGCTGCCACTGATCTCGTAGAGTGTGCCTCGATACCCTCTGGGATCTGCATACCTCCCAACGTATAGCCTCGGCCAATTGCCTCTCTAAGCCACCTGGCTATGATGCGCTTTGAGGCCTTGTGCCCTTTCTAGGCCCCTGAAATTAACATAAATAAGGAATCTTCCTAAAGGATTAAATAACGTATCTCCTGACGTCTAACATATGGAACTTAATTTCTTGTTCCCTGGAAGGATTTGTACAAAAAAGGTAAAATAATATCTTGGCCTCTGTGAAATTGAGGCTACTTTAGGCAAAAGGGCTGAATCCATCTTAAAAACATGCGATCCGGGAAAACCTGAAAAAAAGGGGAGGTCTAAATGATAGGTTTTCTAGCTCACAGAATTTCCTGGCTGTAGTAACTGCCACAAAAAAAAAAAAAAAAAAAAGTCTAAATTATCCATGGATTGGATGCTAGCTTTCTTTCCCGATATACGGACAGTGCTGAAACCTGACTTTTCAATGTGCCGAGGCTCAGACCCTTATCTGCTTCACTCTGCAGGAACTCTAGACTAAACTCTGTCTTAAAGGAGTTTTCTGTACACCATTTGCTAAAACATTTCCACACCTTTTGGTAAATGGTGCGAGTTTCCATTTTTCTGCTTTTCAGTGTATCAATTAAGCGGTTCGAGAAGCCCTTAGCTTTCACAAGCTGCTCCACAGAAACCAAGCGGCCAGGTTCCACCTTTCCACTTGGTGACAAAATACTGGTCCCCTGATGAAATCACATGTTGTGACGTAATGCGTAGGACGTGCCCGGAGAAAGACGCGGACTGGAAGTGAAGTGAGAAGGCGCTCAAAGGCCGTGTTTTTATTCCTATGCATTTTTAAAGCTTATTTGATGTAAGAGTCCACTTATTTGTAATAAATATCCCTTTATTCGAATTTACTAACCAACTATGGAGGGCATTTTTTCTTTTTGATTCCTATTCCAACTGGAGCCTATAGAGATTTGGTAGTAGTTTAACGTCTGCTGTTTTGCAGTCTGGATGCTGGTGTACCCTATGGGTTTCAGGGAGGCGTGAATATACCAGTAAGAGGATCCTGGAGGGATAGATTTGGATATTCACTGGTTTAAGGTGAGAGTTCTGGGAGAACATAACAGTTGTGTGAAGGCATGAAATGAATACATATTAGAGACACCACTAGCATGAAGAGCTACATAGATTAGATGTGTTTGAGACTTGAATTAGTACACCATTTTTTGCACATTTATATTATTTGTGATAATTACTGCGCAAGATCACTTGTTTATTATTATAAACATACTGGGCCCTGGGACAGGAGATCCTCTTGGATTGGTAATAACCAAGGGGGTTCTGCAGCAAGTTCTTTTAGAATAGAGAACCCTGGTCTTCTGGGCCAGTGTGGCGCAATGAGAATCAGTGAAATGTTCTCTGTAGGGAATTTTCTTAGCACTGCTGGTAGAAGGACTGGTGGGGGAAAGGCATAGCATATGTTGAATGTCCACTTCTGTGCTAAAACATCTAACCCGAGAGCACCATCTTCCCTCTTCAGGGAGAAGGAACAAACCTTCCTGCTTTCTTTTGAGGCAAATAAGTCCACCTGAGGTGTTCCCCATTTTTGCGTGATCAGCTTGAACACTTCCGCCCTTAGTGGAATGCAATTGGCGTCCCTCTGCCACTCTCCTTGTATTTTATTTGTACTTGCTTCAAGTGGAATTTTTTTAGTGCTATTTTTAAATAAACCATACATACTTCAACATGGGAGACTGTTTCCTCCTTATATTGCCTTACTGATATCCGGAGATTCGGTGGTCTTTGATACAATTTGCCTTTGGAGCTTTCCTTGCCGAGTTCCTGAGATGAACATCGGGAGTAATCCTTTGTCAATCTGCTGTATATGACTCCTGTAATGGGGGGGGGGGGGGGGGGTCATATAAATTTGGCGAGTAGGCTGTGTGACAGGTGTTGGTGGAGGAGGACCCTTAGTCGATGGAATCCTATGCACCATTGGAGTTCATTTGATGGATGTTTTTGGACACTGCACTTCTATACAATATAAAAAAAAAATTTTAAAAAGTGGACACTGCACTTTATTAATTTTTGAAATCCACGAGAGACATCTGGTGGTTTCTTTATGTAGATTTGTCTACAAGCACTTGGGAGTCTTTTATATGATTGCACTATAATTTGCACGTTAACTAATGGCAATTCCTGTAATCCGCTAGTGACATCTAGTGGTTCTTTATGAGATTTCACTTTTCTTGCACTCTATGACAAATATTCTTACAAATCAGTAGGGTGTGCCATTTATCACTATTTTTCACACAAGGTTACTAGTCTCACAACAAGCAGCTCCTAAAAAAAAAATTTGGTGATACAAACATTTCCGCACGTAAATGATTAACAAGAAGATACATTCCCCCCATTTTTGCAAAAAGGGAATTTTATTTGTTACCTCCCAGCTGCATCAATTTGCCGCTGTCACTGGCAGGCTCTCGGACATCATTTCGTACACCACAGGACCAGCAATCCTGCACTGCAGCGAGAATGGCCAGGACCCACCCAAAACCCAGAGCACTGAAAAGAGAAGAGCCCTGGTTGCCGTGGGATACAGGAAGTAAAGTTACTTTTTTTTGTTCCCCTTAGACAAAAAAATAGCCTTTGACCCATGTAGTGCTGCATGGTAATCTTTTTTTTCTTTATCCAGAGTTCAGCTTTAAAGTGGTATTAAAATCAAAACCAGCAATGTAATATATTGCAGCTTCCCAATCATTAGATGTAGTGGCTGCATTAGTTCCTTTTGAGGCCTTCTGTCCTCTGTTTTCACCTGGCCAGTAACAGACCTCCTGCATTAGAGTTCCCCCACACTGGATGGAGAGGCAACAGAGACACTTTTGGAGAGCAGTGTTGTTACTCAGGGGGAGAGGACTGTTAAATTAACAGGTTTAAATACACTTAAGGTCGTTTCATCCTGATCTGCTGCCTGCACAGCATTTCAGGCTGGAGAGCAGTGTGATGCTTGTTTTATCACATTATACTTTTTTTTTTAAAGGAACTTTATTTGAAGTGTGCAGACACTTCATTCAGAACGGTGCACTTCAATGGAGGGACCAAGCAGCGTGATAGGAGGCAAACATGCTGCATAATATTACTCTACTCTGGAACGCAGTGTAACACTTCGTTGTGGACTGAACATAACATGTGTGTCATTCCATGAGGAAAATCGCAGATAACTGCAGATAGTGTGAGTGGGCCCTAAGGAATTGAAGCCAAACGCCAGCTAATACTTTATAAGTGGGTACAGGAACAGTTTGTTACTTTTGGGATAAATGTTTTAGATAAACAAAATGTTGATCATTGTAAGCACCCAACAAATGGTTTGTTTCAACACGCTGACAGGACAGCTTTGTCCCCCCCCCCCCCACAACAGAGAGAGACCTACTGGCTAGATCATCAGGTGAAAAAAAAGGAAGCCTAAAAAAAATAAAACAATGCAGCCAACAAATCTAAGTTGTAAAGCTGCAATATAATAAATATTGGCTTTTGGGTTTAAGTCTCCATTCACACTTGTGAGACTTTGGACACAAAGTTGCAGCCCATGTATTTCAAGGAAAACCGATCAAATCTATGCAACTTAGACCCCTTTCACAATGGGGCGGTGCAGGTGCTTTTAACTCCCGCTAGCAGCCGAAGAAAGCGTTAATAGCGCCCGTGTTGCAGCACTGCCAAAGCGCTTTGCAGGCGCTTCGGCAGCGCTGCCCATTCATTTCAATGGGCAGGCTGTTTTTGGAGTGGTGCACACCCTGCTCCCGCACCGCCCCAAAGATGCTGCTTGCAGGACTTTTTTTTTTCCCTGCCCTGCAAGCACAGCACTCGGGCTTTCACACTGGGGTGGCTTGAGAGGCGCTTTTCAGGTGCTATTTTTAGAGCTAAAACACCTGAAAAGCGCCCGAGTGTGAAAGGGGTCTTAAAGTTGCAGCGACTTTTAAAAAATGTCCTGCACTACTTTGATGCAATGAGTGCCAGGCTGCAAAGTAAATTCTCAAAAATTGCATCTTAATGTTAGCAATGCGACAGTTGTGCAACAATCAAACTTGCATTCAAGCTGCAGTGGAAATCGCACGACTGAAGTCGCAGAAGCGTGAACGAAGACCAATACCAATTGAAAGCATTATTAGGCCCAAAAGCAAACATTTATAAGGCCCCCTTCAGATGGAGTGGAATCCGTCCAAGTTTATCCATCTGTTCAGCAGGGCGGATCTCTCTGCTGATCCCCGCTGAGCAGATGGATGACAGGTCCGTGACCGCTCCGCAAAGCAAACACAGCCCGCTGTTCTCTATCGGAGCGGTCCGATGAAAACTGACTGCATGTGCATTTCCATCCGATCCACTGGACGGATGGCGAACGTATCCCCATCTGTCTGTTTTTAGTGGATCAGATCTGATGCCAGTGGGTGACAGCAGACATGTCGGCTGACATCTGCTGCCCCCTAGAAAACAATGGGTAGTCCGACAGAGTACGCCTAATAAACGGACAGGCGGACCCGATCAGAGCGCTGGTGTGAAAGGGGACTTGCAGCTTACCAATTCCTTGATGTGATGGCTGCATTTGTTCTTATTTTCATCTGGTGATCCAGTAAGCAAGTCTGTTTTTTAAAAGCACAATCTCTCCAGCAGAATGTATCAGTTTACAGGGATGGGACAAACAACTTAAAGTTGTTAAAGTATTCCCTGTTTGGTGATTTTTCCCTACACGGTTTAGGAGATATTCACCCTGCATGCAGCGGCTGACGTCAGCAACGCATGTGCTTTAAAAGGTCCGGTGTTTCGTGCTGGAAGGAGGGCTTCCACACGCATGCGGTAGTGACGTCACCGCGGCTCTGGCCACTCACAGCGCCGGAGCCCATGAACCCGGAATAAATGCTCTGGGGGGGGGGGGGGGGGGGAGGGGGGGACCATGTCAGCCCACTCGGCGGTGACCTGCGCCACTGCGGGGGCTTTGTACTAAGGTATTTCATAATGTGCAAAGCATACTAGCACAATATGCCATTGTCTTGCATGTTTTTTTTGTTTGTTTTTTCAGTGGTTTACTACCACTTTAACATTGGCAGGGGTGATTAAAATTACCAACTTGTATTTATTCAAATAAAACCTTTATCCCAAAAGAAAAAAAAAAAAAACTGCTGTAACTGGACTATAAAAGGGCGAGCTGGAGTTAGGCTTCAATTTGTCAATGTATCTAAATCTGCTAATACATTAGACACCCCCCTCCCCCCAGACTAGCAATGCTGCTGTACCTCCTGTTCTCCTGTATCCAGAGTTGTGTCTTACTAATACAGGCAGTGTGTTACTGGCCCAGATAGCCAGCTAAAAACCGAGTGGAAAAAGCCAAAAGAAAACAAATGCAGCCGCCACATCTAATGATTGGTGAGCTGCAATATATTAGACGTTTGGTTTTGGGTTTAACACGGCTTCACCTGGGATCACAGGCGCAGGATTTGGAGGGAAGGGTTAATCACAACAACAAGGTAGAGCGTTGCTAACCACACAACTACAACACCAGGTAGGCCATGCATGATTGGAGGGTGTCTGGGGACTACAAGGGAGCACACACAGGGACTGCTAATGGATATCAGAAGGCAGCTCTGGCCTGGTACCTCAACATTCTCAGTGAGCCCATATTCTGAATGGGGGTTTTCCGAAACCTGTAAAACAAAAGAGCGGTCAGCAGTGTTCAGGGAACACGGCGGGTGAGCTCTGCTCTACACACACTTACCTGGCTCTGTCCGCTCTCTGTGCTCTGGTCGGCTTCCATCGCTTATCACACCTGCACGACACACAACGACAACACTTCACTACCGGAACACCGGACTGTGTGAGAGACAGCAAGCAGCTCTATACATACCTCACTACCGCGGACAGCGCATGCACCGGAAGCTGCTCGGAGATATGGCAACCTAACCGTACACTTCCTAATCCCCGCCCTCTTGCCCGGGTGGGGGGGGCTGCCTAGCGACAAGCGCCGAAGGGCTGGCCAATAGCAGAGCAGCTTCGAATCACGTTTTGGAAGAAGAGCTGTGATAGGAAGCTGGATTTGCCATTTTTGTTGTGGGAAGTTTGAGCTCCATTCAAGTATCATATTTTGGTCACAACTTAGATCAGCCATTCGCTACCACAGTGGTCTCCAAACTGCGGACCGGGGGACAGATGTGGCCCTTTGGTTGCTTGTATTCGGCCCTTGGGGCACTATTCCTCCCAATGACCCCAGCCATGGGGCACAGTGCCTCCCAATGACCCCAGCCATGGGGCACAGTGCCTCCCAATGACCCCAACCATGAGGCACAGTGCCTCCCAATGACCCCAACCATGGGGCACAGTGCCTCCCAATGACCCCAACCATGGGGCACAGTGCCTCCCAATGACCCCAACCATGGGGCACAGTGCCTCTCATAGACCCCAGCCATGGGGCACAGTGCCTCCCAATGAACCCAACCATGAGGCACAGTGCCTCCCAATGACCCCAACCATGGGGGACAGTGCCTACCAATGACCCCAACCATGGGGCACAGTGCCTCTCATAGACCCCAACCATGGGGCACAGTGCCTCCCAATGAACCCAACCACGAGGCACAGTGCCCCCCAATGAACCCAACCACGAGGCACAGTGCCTCCCAATGAACCCAACCACGAGGCACAGTGCCTCCCAATGAACCCAACCACGGGGCACAGTGCCTCCCAATGAACCCAACCATGGGGCACAGTGCCTCCCAATGAACCCAACCACGAGGCACAGTGCCTCCCAATGAACCCAACCACGAGGCACAGTGCCCCCCAATGAACCCAACCACGAGGCACAGTGCCCCCCAATGACCCCAACCACGAGGCACAGTGCCTCCCAATGACCCAAACCATGGGGCACAGTGCCTCCCAATGACCCCAACCATGGGGTACAGTGCCTCCCAATGACCCCAACCATGGGGCACAGTGCCTCCCAATGACCCCAACCGTGAGGCACAGTGCCTCCCAATGACCCCAACGATGGGGCACAGTGCCTCCCAATGACCCCAACGATGGGGCACAGTGCCTCCCAATGACCCCAACGATGGGGCACAGTGCCTCCCAATGACCCCAACAATGAGGTATAGTGCCTCCCAATGACCCCAACCATGGGGGACAGTGCCTACCAATGACCCCAACCATGGGGCACAGTGTCTTAATTTTTTCCTGGGGCACTGGAAAGGTGCCAGGGAGATCAAACCCCTCACCTTCCTTTCCCATCCAGAAAACTTCACTCTTTCCCTGATTGATCTTGGAGCCTGATGCTTCAGAGTAACGTGATGTCCTCCACTTCATCCGTCCCAGTGACAATCACAGACACATTGTCCGCATATGCAAAGACCCTCAATGGCGGCTCACCCGGGAGTCTCACTGGTACCCCACACAACATGCTGCTCTCTTTAGTCTCCTGATGAAGGGGTCGATTGCAAACACATAGAGCAGGGGATTCAGGGGACAACCCTGACGCACCCCAGAGCCAACCTCAAAGGACTGCCCAACCCAACGTTTAACAAGAGGAAAACTTTCTGCCCCCTTATACAAGACTTTCAACCAATCAACAAAACCACTCGGCAGACCGTACTTACTAAGGAGCAACCACAGGTACTCATGGTCAGCCTTTGCCTGATCCAATGTCAGCAAATACTTTACCCAGCCTGCAGCCCTGCACTGCTCCAAGGCCTCTCGGACAGCTAAAACCGCTTTGAAAGGTGCTCCTACCCTGGGCCGAACAGTCGTGATAGCGAGAAAGCAAAGACTCTGCTACTGATGATAGGCGCCAGAAAAATATCTTTGTCAGCACCTTTCTATCGACATTGAGAAGGCTGATGGGGTGCCAATTTTCAATCATCAAAGGATCTTTACCTTTTGAAAGAAGAATCACAGCCAAGTGCCTCATGGAAGGAGAAAGCACCCCCTCAGCAAGGCAACTGTTAAAAACCTCTACCAAATGTGGGGCCAGAATAGAATTAAAGAATTTGTAAAACTCAGCTGTCAAGCCATCCGGTCCAGGTGACATTTTGATGGCAAGCTGTTCAATTGCCCTCATCACCTCTTCAACTGTGATCTCTTCTGTCAAATTCATCAATGGGGCATCTCCATCATTTAGACCTGGAGTAGAGTCCAAAAAGCTTTCCATCCTGTCACAGTCAAGCTCTTTACTCCCAGGAAACTGTACCACACTTAAGGCAAACCGTTTTAACAGCTACACCTTGTTTGCAGTTCTGGTAAGGGTCAGGCTAGTATCTCTCCAGAACCAAAGAGGCACGCCAGTCATATTGACACTTCCTGAGAATGAGTTTCATTTTGGAGATTGCCCCAGGATCTCCTCCTTTCAAAACAAGAATATCCAGCTTCCTCCATAAAAGTTGGCAGGTCATGTATTTATTAAGCTGTTTTCTATTGGCTAGGCCCCTGAAAAATCCAGCGATCCTCTTTTTGGTCAGCTCCCACCACTCAGCCTTGCTGCTACAAAAGTCCAGAATGGTCACCTGTGCCTTAAAGAATTCCTCAAAGGATTGTCTAACATGTTCTTCCTTGAGAAGAGCTGAATTAGATCTCCAGATGCCCTTGACCCTCTGAGGGGCGTCTGAAGCATTCAGGACCACAGATAGCATACAGTGATCAGAGATCTCTACTGCCTGCACCACTGGGGGCAAGAAAGCAGAGGTCTCCTTAAAAAAAAACTATTTATCCTACTCTGACTACTACTGAAAGGTGAACCCGGTGTTATGCGAGAAGTGCTTAATGTGCACAACCACAAGACCAGCATCCTTAACCACACTATTTAAAAAAAAACTATCATATCCCAGCTTATCCTTGAAGTCCTTCCTGTCCTTGGGTCTAGTTACTATATTAAAGTCACCTACAAAGACCACTTGCCGGGATGTAAAAAGAAATGGCTTGATCCTTGTAAAAAGTCATTTCCTGTCCCACTTTGTGTGCGGCCCATAAACAGTATTGGGCACAGGTCCTGCCCTCCCGCAAGGACGTCTAAGACCATATATCTCCCAATCTCCACCTCAATAACCCACCGGACAGTTACCATGTCGGTTTTAAACAACACTGCCACACCGCCCTAAGGCTCGGCCACAAGAGACCAGTAAGATGGACTATACCTCCACTCTCTCTTGGCCATATGAATATCTGCCAAGGAGGTGAGCCTAGTCTCTTGCAAAGATAACATTTCAGCATCTAATTGGCTGAACAAAAAGAAGGCCATAGAACCAGCTCTTACTGACTTAATGCTGGCGACATTTATTGTCACCACTTTAAATGGAGGGGGAACCGCCATTTGGGTTATTTGGTGGATTGCTTCTCAGCTCCCCTCTGCTGCTCATCACCAGAAGCCTTTCTCTTTCTTGAGGGCACCTCCAACTCCATTTCTGAATCTGAACTTTGTTCCAAAGAAGCCCCAGATGAGGAAATATCTAACTTAGAGGCCCTATGATGGTTTGGAGACAGGCACTGGAGCTTCCCGTCCCCGCTCTGTTCGCACCGCCTGCCACTTCCGCCGCCCAACCTTCCTTCTCTCCTCCGGGTACTGCAGGTCAGCTTCAGAGATGCTCTCATCTCTTGCTTTTTTCTTAGAAGTCTTCACAGAAGACTCCTTTACAGAGGAAGAAGCACCAATTTTAGTACTCACTACCACTCCTGGTGGGGGGGTCTCTTTAAGTCAGACTTTGGAGGGAAAGACTCATGAGGGCTGACTGACTCGGAGGGCACAGATTAGGTTCTGACATAAGAGGAGCGGGCACAGTAGGCTGGGGGGACACAGAGACAGATACAGAAGGAATACTTACAGAAACAGGAGGGGTGGCCACAGGAATTTTGGAGGGATCCTTAACAGTACCAGGGGAGTCGGTCACTGCAGAGGAGGATGGTACACCAGGGGCCTCATCCTCCAACCTGTCCAGCCTCATCAGGTCATCTATTACCTCCTTCGCCATATTGTGCCAGGCCTCAGGACATCGGCTGTAGGGGTGACCAAGGCGCTGGCAAAGGTTGCACCTTATCATCTCAGTGCAGTTCTTAGCCACATGACCCTGACACAATGAACATATCAAGGCTGAACAGGAGGATCTCAAATGCCCCTTTTCTCCACAGCGGTGACACTGCTTTGGCTGACCAGGGTAGAAAATAGTCATCCTATCCCTCCCTATAAAAGCTGAGGAGGACAGGTGATGGACAACATTCCCATCCCTGGCCAACCTGACTGTTACTGACCAACCCCCAGTCCAGATGTTACGTTAATCAAGGATTTTATCGGGCTTAGTCAAAACCTCACCGTAATTCTTTAACCAGACTTACAAATCTCCAGCAGGGACACACTCATTAGTAAGAATAATTGTGATCTTGATGGATTGCGCCACCTTCCCATTTAAGAATGACTACATTTCCTCTCGGACCCCCAGCAGAAGCCAGAGACCCAAGACCAGATCCTGGGGTGCATAAAGTGGTAGCTTGTAGGGGGAAAACCCGCTTGGAAGTGGAGTTACCAGGATCACAGCGTACCAACTGGGCAAAAGTAGGCCTATCAGGGCCAAGGCCCCACACTGATGTCACAGTATTCTGTATATTATCATTAGTTGCTTGGACTGAGCTGGGACAATTGTCCATCACACTTGTACTGGGACGATTGCTGTCAGTCACACACACATTCAATTTCCCATCAGGAATGGTCACAGTTTCTGCTGCAATACCAGCTGTCTCCTGAAGCTGCGCTGTAGAGTCTTCAACAGCTGTGGGGCAAACAGCTTTGGACTCAGCTAAAGGAGGGTTAATTGGTTGGGCTGACACTTGTGGTTCCTCTACAGGAATGACATTTTTTTAAATGTAACTTTTGCTGCACTGCAGCACAGCATTGCTGCACACAAGACTAGCAACCTGATTGTCACTGGGCAAACTTTCAGCATTACTCATGATGTTACGTGGCACAAAAACCGTTTTATCCCCTGCTTGGGGCTTGACATTATTAGGCACATCATCAGTAATGTCCTCATCGCCAAACTCCAGCTGATCCCCCGCATAGGAGACTCCATTGCGCGGATGGACCTCAGCATGCCTCCTGAGTCCTAGGAAGACATGGGGCTGCTTACCTCTCCCTGAGGGGGCAGGGGGTTAGAACAGGGGGTCTCCTCCTCCACCCCCTCCTTTGCCATCCTTGTAAACCTTTGATCATTGCCAAACTTCTTGAAGGGCCCATCTCTTCCTTCCATCATGGACACAATGGTCTCCTGGTGTTCTACCGTCAGTCATATATATATATACATATATATATATATATATATATATATATATATCCACTGTATCCAGTTTAGCTAGATCTGACTGCAGTCCATTCCTGGTGTACTGTTTCTAATATACTTCAGGCAGGCAGATGATTCAACTAGCTGCAATGCATTTAACATATATATATATATATATATATATATATATATATATATATATATATATATACACATCCACTGTATCCAGTGTAGCTAGATCTGACTGCAGGCTGTTCCTGGTCTACTTTTTCTAATATACTGTCAGGCAGGCAGGTGATTCAGTGAGCTGCAGTGCATAAATTATATATACAGTCTCCTACATATATATATACACTGCATTCCAGTCTAGCCAAGCCTATATCTGACTGCAGGCCATTCCTGGTGTATGTTTTCAAATACACTTTCAGGCAGGCAGGTGATTAAGTGATCTGCAGTGCATTAAATATATATACAGTCTCCTACATATATATATATATATTCACTGCATTCCAGTCTAGCCAAGCCTATATCTGACTGCAGGCCATTCCTGGTGTACGTTTTCAAATATACTTTCAGGCAGGCAGGCAGGTGATTCGGTGATCTGCAGTGCATAAAATATATGTATACAGTCTCCTACATATATATCCACTGCATTCTAGTCTAGCCAAGCCTATATCTGACTGCAGGCCATTCCTGGTGTACGTTTTCAAATACACTTTCAGGCAGGCAGGTGATTCAGTGATCTGCAGTGCATAAAATATATATACAGTCTCCTACATATATATATCCACTGCATTCCAGTCTGGCCAAGCCTGTATCTGACTGCAGGCCATTCCTGGTGTACGTTTTCAAATATACTTTCAGGCAGGCAGGCAGGTGATTCAGTAATCTGCAGTTCATAAAATATATATACAGTCTCCTACATATATATCCACTGCATTCTAGTCTAGCCAAGCCTATATCTGACTGCAGGCCATTCCTGGTGTACATTTTCAAATACACTTTTAGGCAGGCAGGCAGGTGATTCAGTGATCTGCAGTGCATTAAATATATACAGTCTCCTACATATATATATATCCACTGCATTCCAGTCTAACCAAGCCTATATCTGACTGCAGGCCATTCCTGGTGTACGTTTTCAAATACACTTTCAGGCAGGCAGGCAGGTGATTCAGTGATCTGCAGTGCATTAAATATATATACAGTCTCCTACATATATATATCCACTGCATTCCAGTCTAGCCAAGCCTATATCTGACTGCAGGCCATTCCTGGTGTACTTTTTCTAGTAACCTTCAGGTAGTGTTTTGCTAATAAAATTTTACATCATGTCTGGAAGGCCACCAGGGAGAGGCATGCGCTCACTGGACACTAAAAGAGAGCAAGCAGGCTCTGTGTCTTCAGCCAACAGTGCTGGTCGTGGACACTGCATCCTCAGCACGTGGCCGTGGGGCATGCTTGTCCTTTTTTTCAGCAGCTGGCTGTGTTGATCCACAACACGCAGAAGAGTTGGTAGAGTGGATAACTAAGCCGTCCTCATCTTCTGTCACCCAGGCTCAGAGTAGTTTGCATGCCAATGCAGCTGCCAAAGCGGCCTATTCTATCGGCTCAATGTCATCAGTCACTCCTTCCCTAGCCCCACCATCATGCACGAAGGAGTCCCCCGAACTGTTCGACCACAGTGTCGGGTACATGCTGCAGGAGGATGCGCAGCGTTTTGAAGGCTCCGATGATGGTACCCAGGTTGAGGAAGGCAGTAACATGAGCCCAGAGGGAGGGGGTGCCCAAGAAGGACAAGAAACTGGCAGTTATGTTCCCCCAGCTGCAGCATACTGCCAGGATGGCTCCAGTGACGAGGAGGGAGGAGATGATGAGGTCACTGACTCTACGTGGGTGCCTGATAGAAGAGAGGCGGAGGAGGAGGCACATCTCCAATGAGGCAGGATGCCCTCCAGGGGCCAGCTTAAGGGCAGCCACCCGACTGCATCACACCGCAGAGCTCCGCATGTGCAGGGTGCTGCTGACTCCCCACGTATTTTGAAAAGTTCTTTGGTGTTCTTTTGATACATGTGCAGCAGATCGCACCGTTGCGGTTTGCAACATATGTCTGAAGTGTATCAAGCGTGGCCAAAACAGCAGCCGCTTGGGCACCACATGCTTTACCAGACGTATGTCGACCTCTCATGCAGTCCGTTGGCAACAGTACTTAAAAGACCCACACCAAAGAACAAGACGGACCTCTCCTTGCTCCTCATCATCATCGTCTTTTCACTCCAGTTTCTCTAAGGATAGCTGTGATCTACAGGCCCCCTGGACCAGTATCAACCTTTCTTGAATACTTCTCATTCTCTGAGACTTCAACATCCCTATTAATACTAATGCCGCGTACACACGGTTGGACTTTCTATCCTACTTGGTCCGGCACACTTTCCGACGGACTTTGTCCGCCAGGTGCGCCGGACTTTAAAACGGACGGACTTGCCCACACACGACCGGACTTTCCGGCGGGCTAAGTCCGCCCATCTTTCCGACGGACTTTCGCCGGAGTTACGGCGGACTTTCAGAATGAACGGACTTGCCCACACACGGACAAGTCCGTTCATTTTGAACGTGACTCAGGTGCGACGGGACTAGAAAAGGATGTCAATCTTGCCGCTTTTATCGGCGAGATTGACACCTTGCGAGCCCCGTCGCGGGGCATACCAGGCCCTTAGGTCTGGTATGGATTATAAAGAGAACCCCCTACACCGAAAAAACGGCGTGGGGTCCCTCCTAAAATCCATACCAGACCCCGATCCGAGCACGCAGCCTGGCCGGTCAGGAAAGGGGGTGGGGACGAGCGAGCGCCCCCCCCCCTCCTGAACCGTACCAGGCCGCATGCCCTCAACATGGGGGGTGGGTGCTTTGGGGGAGGGGGGCGCCCTGCGGGGCCCCCCACCCCAAAGCACCTTGTCCCCATGTTGATGAGGACAAGGGCCTCTTCCCGACAACCCTGGCCGTTGGTTGTCGGGGTCTGCGGGCGGGGGCTTATCGGAATCTGGGAGCCCCCTTTAATAAGGGGGCCCCCAGATCCCGGCCCCCCACCCTATGTGAATGAGTATGGGGTACATGGTACCCCTACCCATTCACCTAGGGAAAAAGTGTAATAAAACACACTACACAGGTTTTTAAAATATTTTATTAAACAGCTCCGGGGTGGGGGAGATCTTCCTCCAGCTTCGGGGGTCTTCTTCCGGCTTCGGGGGTCCCTGCGCTTCATCTTCTCCCGGCGTCCGGTTGGTTCTTCTCCCGGTGTTCCAGTTCTTCGGCCGGCTCCTCTGCTGTCTTCAGGTAGCTCTCTTGCCAGCAGAGGTCCGGACTCCTGGGCTTCTGGGCTTCTTCTCTTCTCTTCTCCAGATGTTGACACGACGCTCTCTCCGGCTGGACTGCTCTCCGAGGGCTGCGTTGTGACTTATATAGGCGGAGACCCCGCCCCCTTTTGATGTCACAGTCCCTGGGCATGCTGGGACTGTGACGTTTTAGGGGGCGTGGTCAACATCACCCAGTGACCACGCCCCCTAAAACGTCACAGTCCCAGCATGCCCAGGGACTGTGACATCAAAAGGGGGCGGGGTCTCCGCCTATATAAGTCACAACGCAGCCCTCGGAGAGCAGTCCAGCCGGAGAGAGCGTCGTGTCAACATCTGGAGAAGAGAAGAGAAGAAGCCCAGAAGCCCAGAAGCCCAGGAGTCCGGACCTCTGCTGGCAAGAGAGCTACCTGAAGACAGCAGAGGAGCCGGCCGAAGAACTGGAACACCGGGAGAAGAACCAACCGGACGCCGGGAGAAGATGAAGCGCAGGGACCCCCGAAGCCGGAAGAAGACCCCCGAAGCCGGAGGAAGATCTCCCCCCCCGGAGCTGTTTAATAAAATATTTTAAAAACCTGTGTAGTGTGTTTTATTACACTTTTTCCCTAGGTGAATGGGTAGGGGTACCATGTACCCCATACTCATTCACATAGGGTGGGGGGCCGGGATCTGGGGGCCCCCTTATTAAAGGGGGCTCCCAGATTCCGATAAGCCCCCGCCCGCAGACCCCGACAACCAACGGCCAGGGTTGTCGGGAAGAGGCCCTTGTCCTCATCAACATGGGGACAAGGTGCTTTGGGGTGGGGGGCCCCGCAGGGCGCCCCCCTCCCCTAAAGCACCCACCCCCCATGTTGAGGGCATGCGGCCTGGTACGGTTCAGGAGGGGGGGGGGCGCTCGCTCGTCCCCACCCCCTTTCCTGACCGGCCAGGCTGCGTGCTCGGATCGGGGTCTGGTATGGATTTTAGGGGGGACCCCACGCCGTTTTTTCGGCGTAGGGGGTTCTCTTTATAATCCATACCAGACCTAAGGGCCTGGTATGACCCGCGCTCGCCGCAATAGGAAAATTTGTTTTTCCTATTGCAGCGAGCGCGAGATGCAATACCCTGCCCTCGTGTCGTATCTGGTCCGTCGGACCAGCATACACACGAGCGGGCTTTCCGTCGGACCAGCACACACACGAGCGGACTTTCCGCCCGAAACTGAGTCCGGCGGAAAGATTTAAAACTTTTTTCAAATCTAGGTCCGGCGGGCTTTTGGGAAAAAGTCCGCTGGCGCCTACACACGGGCGGATTGTCCGGCACACTCTGGTCCGCCGGACCAAGTATGCCGGAAAGTCCGACCGTGTGTACGCGGCATAACACTCCTGCCACTTCCAAACTTCTCAGATTAACATCCTCCTTTGACCTGAAGCAATGGATACATGCTCCTACTCACTCCGAAGGCAATACCCTTGACCTCGTTTTCTCTCACCTTTGCACTCCATGCAACCTCTCTAACTATCCATTCCCTCTCTCTGATCACCACCTTATTAGTTTCACTCCCTCCCTCTCCTCAACCTCCTCTCCCTCCAACCGCCCAAAAGTTACCCGCAGAAACCTACATCATCTCAACCCTTCTCTTCTCTACTCTGCTATCGACAACCTCTACGACAAAATCTCACCCCTATCCTGCACCAACCTAGCCACTTCTGTCTACAACACCTCACTTCTAGCCTTACTGGACTCAATGGCCCACCTCACTACACACAGAATCAGGCCCTGACCCTTTCAACCTTGGCAACCAGATGATACTAGAAGTCTGAAAAAATGTAGCCATGCCCACGAGCGCCAGTGGCGTAAGACTAAGTCTCAGAGAGATTTCAACCAATATAAATCTACACTCCAAAAATACAATTCCAGCCTCCTCACTGCCAAGCAGAACTACTTTATCACTCTCATTAGCAGCTTATCATCCCGTCCCCGTCAACTCTTCTCTGCCTTCAACTCTCTACTTCGTCCTCCACCGCCTCCACCCGCCAACTCACTCACTGCCCAGGAGATCGCCAATCACTTCAAACAGAAGATTGATACAATTCGTGAGGAGATCTCTACTGTTCCGTTACCCTCCACGCTTCACACTTCATGCCCACAGGCACAATCATTACTTTCCTCTTTCAACCCCACCACTATAGACGAGGTTGCTAAACTACTTGCTAATGTCCACCTTACCACCTGCCCTCTGGATCCTGTTCCCTCACAAATGCTACGTTCACCCTCTGGTTCTATGCTACACTCTCTAACCCACATCTTCAACCTCTCCCTCTCTTCTGGCATCTTCCCCAACTCTCTAAAACATGCACTTGTCAGACCCATACTTAAAAGGCCCTCACTGGACCCATCCAATCTTAACAACCTACGCTCTATCTCCTTGCTCCCCTTCTTATCCAAACTCCTCAAATGTCTGGTCTACAACCGACTGAGCGTCCACCTCGCTGATAATAGCCTTCTTGATCCCCTTCAGTCTGGATTTCGTCCTCAATATTCCACAAAAACCATGTAGCTGATACACAGGTTCCGCGCTCCTGAACTCAATGTGTCACCACTGCGCTCATGAAAAAAATGTATAATGATAACCCCTAAAAGCAGCCAACTTAAATATAAATACATAAATCAATAAAGTGGTGCTGCATATATAAATCCGTGATGAAACTTCAAAATAATGCTTCAAAATAATAAGTAAAACAATACATAAATAAATTATCTAATAAAAAATATATATAATAAAAAATCTCAACGTGTGAAAGTGTCCAGAAATAACTCAAGTACAAAATCCATGCATAGTGATGAAGTTCATATGCCAAGTATAAAAATCTTCTCAAATAATATATATAAATATCTTCCACCACACCAAATGTGATTGTGTTCCACTCCCTGTTGAAATCGCACTCATCAGAAGAATATGCCTTGAATTCTGATGCTCGGCAGACAAGCTGTTAAAAACCACCAGGGTTTAATCAGACCTCGGCTCTCAGCAGCATTCAATAAGGGAGGAAATCCCCACCAACTTAGGTTGCCCGAAAAATGTAATTTGGCCTCAAACAGCAAGAGATCCCAAATGGATGGATGAGCCAGACCAAGCCTCGCAGCATATCCTCGTATTCGCATTCGGGCAACCTAAGTTGGTGGGGATTTCCTCCCTTACTGAATGCTGCTGAGAGCCGAGGTATGATTAAACCCTGGTGGTTTTTAACAGTATGTCTGCCGAGCATGAGAATGCAAGGCATATTCTTCTGGTGAGTGCAATTTCAACAGGGAGTGGAACACAATCACATTTGGTGTGGTGGAAGATATTTATATATATTATTTGAGAAGATTTTTATACTTGGCATATGAACTTCATCACTATGCATGGATTTTGTACTTGAGTTATTTCTGGACACTTTCACATGTGGAGATTTTTTTATCATATATATTTTTTATTAGATTATTTATTTATGTATTGTTTTACTTATTATTTTGAAGTATTATTTTGAAGTTTCATCACGGATTTATATATGCAGCGCCACTGTTTTTTCTATAAAACACTTTATTGATTTACTCCACAGAAACTGCTCTCCTAAAACTAACAAACGATCTACTAACGGCCAAAACCAACCGACATTATTCTGTACTCCTACTCCTGGACCTCTCTGCTGCCTTTGACACGGTTGACCACCCCCTCCTCCTCAAAAAACTCCACGACTTTGGTCTCCGTGACTGTACTCTTCGCTGGTTCTCTTCCTACTTATTCAACCGCACCTTTAGCGTTTCCTATAACTCTACTTCCTCTTCTCCTCTTCCTTTCTCAGTTGGGGTCCCCCAAGGTTCTGTTCTTGGACCTCTTCTATTTTCAACCTCCTCCCTGGGTCAGCTGATAGCATCCCATGGCTTCCAATACCACCTCTACGCTGACAACACCCAAATCTATTTCTCTACCCCTCAGCTCACTCCCTCAGTCTCCTCACGTATCACTAATTTACTGTCAAATATATCAGTCTGGATGTCACACCACTTCCTCAAACTCAATCTATCCAAAACCGAATTTATAATTTTTCCTCCCCCATATGCCCCTTCCCCGTATCCTTTGGTTAATATCGATGACACAACTATAAGCCCATCCCCACATGCCAAGGTTCTAGGTGTAGTCCTGGACACTGAACTCTCCTTCAAGCACCACGTCCAATCACTGTCCAAATCCTACCGCCTCAACCTCCGCAACATCTCCAAAATACGCCCCTTTCTAACCAATGACACAACAAAGCTCTTAATTCACTCGCTGGTCATCTCTTGCCTCGACTACTGCAACTCCCTTCACATTGGTTTACATCTACATAGTCTATCACCTCTTCAATCCATCATGAATGCTGCTGCCAGACTCATCCACCTTACCAATCGCTCTGTCTCTGCTACCCCTCTCTGTCAATCCCTCCACTAGCTTACGGTCAACCAAAGAATTGAATTCAAAATACTAACAACTACGTACAAAGCCATCCATAATTTAGCCTCCAGCTACATCGCTAGCCTAGTCTCTAAATACCAACCTACTCGTTTTCTTCGTTCCTCTCAAGACCTTCTGCTCTCTAGCTCCCTCATCACCTCCTCCCATGCTCGCCTCCAGGACTTTTCCAAAGCCTCTCCAATCCTATGGAATGCCCTACCCCAATCTGTCCCCTTATCTCCTACTCTGTTAGCTTTTAGACGATCCCTAAAAACCCTTCTCTTCGGAAAAGCCTACTCTACCCACACCTAACAACTGTTTTTTAATTTTCTCCATCAGCTCACCCCCCACAGTTATTACCTTTTTGTTTCCACTCAACCCTTCCCTCTAGATTGTAAGCTCTAACGAGCAGGGCCCTCTGATTCCTCCTGTATTGATTTGTATTGTAAGTGTACTGTCTGCCCTCATGTTGTAAAGCGCTGTGCAAACTGTTGGCACTATATAAATGCTGTTTATTAATAATAATAATAATAATAATAATCAGCTGGGATCTCCAACCCCATTATACCTTCAGTCCTCTCAGAAACCTGCACTGAGAGGAATGAAGGTGTAGAATTAGGTGTGCCAAGTACTTGCGGGTAATCTGCTATTGCTACACCAACATCTGATTGTAGCAGGCAAATTTCCCTACCCCAGATGCTAAACCGTCAAAAGAAATTCAGTCCCAGCTATCCACATGCTCAGCGGCTGAATGCTAGCTAGGCTAAATTGCTAGCACTCCAACTGCTGCCTTTTCAGCTGGTAGACTCTGCCCTCTTTCGTGATTTTGTGGAATGTGTGGTACCTCAGTGGCAGGTTCCTAAACGCCATTTCTTTTCATGGAAGGCCATTCCGGCTTTCTACCGGCATGTGGAAGGCAATGTCTTGGCCTCGTTGGACAGGGCGGTCATCGGTAAGGTGCATATTACTGCTGACTCATGGTCCGACAGGCATGGACAGGGACGTTACCTTTCTTTCACAGCGCACTGGGTAACTCTGCTGGCAGCTGGGAAGGATGCAGGACTGGGTGCAGTATTGTTGGAGCTTGTTCCACCACCACGCCTCCAAAATGCTAGTAGTGGTGATTCTGCCACACCTCTCTCCTCCACCCCCTCCTCTTCTTCTTCTTCCTCTATGGCCTCTTCCTCTGCAGATTTGTCCTCGGAACCAGCAGTGCTCTGTAGGCGTTCAAGGGGCTAACAAGCACTCAAGCAAAAAGATGCCATGTGGTGCTTGAGTTGGTCTGCTAAGGGGACAGGAGCCACACTGGGGCAGAGATTCTGTCAGCTCTGCAGGGGCAGACTCAGAGGTGGTTGACGCCATGCCATCTTCAGCCAGAAATGGTGGTTTGCGACAATGGCACCAACCTCCTCTCCGCCCTCCCACAGGGACACTTGACCCATGTTCCCTTTTTGGCTCACATCCTTAATTTGGTGGTGCAGCGGTTCTTGTGCAGGTACCCAGGCTTACAGAATCTCCTGAGGCAGGCCAGGAAAGTCTGTGGGCATTTCCGCCGGTCATATAATGCCAGTGCTCGGCTGGCTGACCTTCAAAAGGAATACAACCTGCCCAAGAACCGCCTCATTTGTGACATGCCCACCAGGTGGAACTCAACATTGGCAATGCTGCAGAGGCTGCACATGCAGCAGAGGGCCATCAATGAGTACCTGTGTGAGTATGGCACCAGGACAGGGTCAGTGGAACTTGGCTTTTTTTTGCCACGCCAGTGGCTACTGATCAAGGATGCATGCACTGTCCTGTCACCATTTGAGGAGGCCACAAGGATGTTGAGCAGTGACAGTGCATGCATCAGTGATACTGTCCCTCTTTTCTTCCTGTTGGAGCACACGCTTCATGGAATAATGGACAGGGAACTTGAGGCAGAACAGAGGGAGGAAGAGGAGGACTTCCTTACCTCTCAAGGCCCCCTTTATCCAGACAGTATTCCTGTTGGAGCACACGCTTCATGGAATAATGGACAGGGAACTTGAGGCAGGACAGAGGGAGGAAGAGGAGGACTTCCTTACCTCTCAAGGCCCCCTTTATCCAGACGGCATTCTTGCGGGCCCGCCGATCACACAAGAAGAGAAGGAGGATTGTGTCAGCATGGAGGTGGAGCCTAGCACTCAGCATCAGCAGCAGTCTTCAAGGGATCGTTTTCAGTCCCCAGAAACCCAAGGACTTGTACGTGGCTGGGAGGAGGTGGCTGTGGATCATGTCATCCTTAGTGATTCAGAGGACTCCGGATCGAATGCCTCAGCAAAGCTTCGCTGCATGGCCTCCCTGATCCCGCAAAGCCTGTGAAAGGACCCTCGGATTTGTGGTATCAAGGAGAGGGATCATTACTGGCAACCCTTCTTGATCAACGTTACAAGGGTAAGGTTGTGGAATTTATCCAGCCTTCACAGAGGATGAAACATCTTCGGGAGGCCTTACAGAAAGGTTTGTGCAATGCGTTTCCAGAGCCTGGGAGGTTACAATTTCCTGGTCCTCCTGGACAATGTGTTGCTGAGGCTTCGGTCAGTCACAGAAGGAGCGGTGGAGAAGCTGGCCGTCTGACTGATGCGTTCAGACAATTCTTTAGTCCGCAGCCCCAAGGTCTGATCGGTTCCAGCAACCATCGCCAGCATCTGATTTACATGGTGCAGGAATACCTAGGGACAAGATCAGACTTGGAGACCCTTCCAACCGAAAATCCACTGGGTAACTGGGTCTTGAGGATGGCCTGTCCTGCATCCAGCGTTCTTTCTGAACGCACATTCAGTGCTGCTGGAGGCTTTGTAACCGATTACAGAGTGCGCCTGTCCACAGACTCAGCTGATCGGCTCACCTTCATAAAAATGAATCAGTCTTGGATCACCAGCTACCAAGCACCTGATGCTGATGTAACCAATTAATTTTTCTATGAATGTGGGATCCCTTGAAGACTGCCTATGCTGAGTGACTATCCTATTCCTCCTCAATGTTCATGTTGGTAGCTTCTTAGAACATTTTTGTTTCAGGGCACCACCACCAGTGCCTAAGGCCAAATTTTTCTGCCCCTGTTTAACAGGGGCGTATAATTATAATTTTTGCTGTAATATCTCACAGCAGGGCTCGTTCTTGTGCTCAACTAAAGTATCTGTGAGGGGTTGCAGTGTTGTGGCACCACAACCACACCACCACCAAAGGCCCAATTTTTCTGCCCCTGTTCAACAGGGGCATGTAATTAGTGGGCACTGGAACGGGCCCTGCTGTGAAATATTATATCAAGAATTGTCTTGATATAATATTTCACAGCAGGGCCCGTTCCAGTGCCCACCAAGAGTAACTGTGAGGGCTTACAGTGTTCTGGTACCACCAACACCTAAGGCCCAATTTTCTGCAGAGCACATAGGGCAGGCCATATAGTATATACTACTTTCAAACATCCGACTTAAAAACGACTCCTACTTACAAACGGAGGGAGACAACAGGAAGTGAGAGGAAATCTACCCATAGAAAGGGAAATTCTCTCCTGTAAGAGCTAATATGGGAGAACGGTGTCTCCACTGATGCTTTATCACCAATCCTTGTTTCCCTAATAACCCCAAATTTTCAAAATCCAATTGTCATTGGGTCAGAAAGTGAGGGGAAATCTTCTGAACAGGGGCACAGACAGCAAAACAAATGTTACAGGGGTGATAACCCTTCCCTATGTTATCCAAAAAAGCTTAAAAATAGATTTTTTGGCTGGAGCTACACTTACAGAATGTACCTGTTCCAAATTACAAACAGATTCAACTTAAGAACAAACCTACAGTCCCTGTCTTGTTTGGACCGCCTGTATACTGCTGTTCAGAGGATATAGGGCCTGGGGGCCCCACGCCTTTACTTTTTAAAATTTGGGTGTGGGGTTCCCCTTAATATCCATACAAGACCCAAAGGGCCTGGTAATGGGCTGGGGGGGTACCCATGCCATTTTTCTCAATAATTTTCATCCATATTGCCGGGACCCGACATTACATTACAGCCGCAAGCAGTTTTAAATTTTATTCCTTTAGAAATATCATTTTGTGCAGGGACTGTTCTAAACACAGGAAAAGCGCCACTTTACAGGCATACTATAGTCCCCCCCCCCCCCCCCGGTACGATATTTAAAGGATTTTTTTTTTTTTTTCACTTTAAGCATTATTAAAATCACTGCTCCCGAAAAAGCAGCCGTTTTTAAAACTTTTTTTTGCATTGATACATGTCCCCTGCGGTAGGACCCGGGTCCCCAAACCCTTTTTAGGACAATAACTTGCATATTAGCCTTTAAAATTCACACTTTTGATTTTTCACGTTCGGGTCCCATAGACTTTAACGGTGTTCGAATGTTCTCGTAAACTTTCGGTCCGTTCGCATGTTCTGCCGCAAACCGAACCGGGGGGTGTTTGGCTCATCCCTAATTCCGGCCACCACTCTCTCCCGAATGGCCTCAGAGCCTTCATCCACACCGGGGGCAGAGTGATCACCAGCCATGGCTTGTATAGGGGCAGGCTTGTCACCCGACAGCCCAGGAGATGGCTGCAAGCTTGCAGCAGGAGAGGCCCCGCTGGCCTCCATGGCTTCCCCAGAAAGGTACCAGGAGAGTGAGGGAGATTTCAACACACTCCCCTCTCACACAGATCACCTGCAGTAGCCTCAGAATCACAGCAGGAGAGACACCTTCCTCCTGACACACCTGTGCTCCAATGATGGGTGGGGCACTATTCCTCCCACTCACACCAAGAATGAGGCACTATTCCACTCAATGACACCAAGAATGGGGCACTATTCCTCCCACTGAAACAACAAATGAGGTACTATTCCACCCACTGACACAAAGAATGAGGCACTATTCCTCCCATTGACAGTGAGAAGGAGGCACTATTCCTCCAACTGACTCCAAGAATGAGGCACTATTCCTCCCACTGACACCAAGCATGAGGCACTATTCCTCCCACTGACACAGAGAATGAGGCACTATTCCTCCCACTGACACTGAGAATGAGGCACTATTCCTCCCACTGACACCAAGAAATAGGCACTATTCCTCCCACTGACACCAAGAATGAGGCATTATTCCTTCCACTGACATCAACAATTGGGCATTGTTATTCCTTGGAGTAGGCAGGTGGCAGCTCGATTCATCCACATATAAAAATCTTTTTTTTGCTACAAGATATGTACAGTAAAAAAGCTTACACGTTTTGACCCATTGCCTTAGTCATAGCAAATGGCAGATGCTATGACTAAGGTCATGGGCCGAAATGTGTAAGGTTTTCTACTCTGTACTTATCCTGTGGCAAATAAAGATTTTTACATGTGGATGATTCGAGCTGCCACCTGCCTACTCCAGTTATTACTACAGATCGAGTGAAGAAAAGACACTCTCAGCCTGTGCACAGATATCTCACCTCTCTGTGGAAATCCCAGTGAGTGCTGTCCTTTTTCTGTGCATGCATTGTTATTCCCACTGATACCAACAATGGGGCACTATTCCTGCCACTGACACCAACGATGGGGCACTATTCCTGCAACTGACACCAACCGTGGAGCACTATTCCTGCAACTGACACCAACGATGGGGCATTGTTTACTCTCAAAGATGTCAGGACATTTTTTACTTCTGCTGGCTGCAATCTGGCCCCCCTAAAGTCCGAAGGTCAGTAAACTTGGCCCTCTTTTAAAAGGATATCAAATGCAGTATTTGTATTCCTGTGTGTGCGTTGCTACTTTTTTGGTCTTTTCAATTTGCTATTGTATTATTTCTCATATGAATCAGTTGAATGTACCACATACCTGTGTAGCAAGGTCCCAGGCCTCTTTAGGCCTAATAGTTACCTCCAGAGTTAGGGAGAGCTGACATCCTTCAATGCAGAGTGGGTTACAGGGCATGGTGGGTGTAATGTAAGATGAACAGGTGGGCACCAGACACTTTTTTGAATGCAAAGAGATTTATTGTCTCTTAAACAGAACTGTGGGAGAGAGGGTTAGGGACAGGACAGTAGATGCAATAATTGGCAGAGACAGAGACTTCTATAGGTAGACAGCTATACAAGTGAAGGCCTCCAGCCAGAAACCACTTCTGCATAGGTAAGACCGCTGTCTCCTATGGCAACAATCTTGTAGCTGTTACTAACGGTAATGGTATTCAACTATCTGCAACACGAACAGTTCTCTTTACCCTACACTCACTCACTGTGGGTCTTCCCTCAAGGAGCTCCCAGTCTCTCTCACTAGACTACAGATCCTCTAGCCACTGGATCCCCTGAGCTCTTTCTTTGTAGCACTCAGTATCTTCCTCAAGCGTCACCCCCACTTCCCTGCTGGGTCCCTGGCTTGGCACTCAAAGATACCCTTCATGCTTCACCCCTGCTGACACGTTAGGTCCCTGGCTTGGCACTCCACAATCATCACCTCTGCTGTCCCGCTGGGTCTCTGACTTGGCACTTGAAGTTTTCCCACTTCTTCACCGTCCCCAGCTGGCAAGAAGTCTCCTCTGGTACTGGCCTCAGCTCACTCACTGTGATCTCTGGTAGCAAGGTGGATGGTCCCTTAATGGCGACAGCTTCCCCTCTACCTCCGACCACAACTGGTTACCCGACTGGCGGAACCATTACTTCTGGTTGGACTACAAGCCCGCAGTCCCAACCCTACGCTGCTTCTGGATAGGCCCTCAGACAGCCTAGCAGCCAGATGTCCCCGGGATAGACACAGCCATTCAAGGTGGCACAGAACTCTGATCACCTGACTCCACCCAAATAGTTTCTCCCAGCAGGCCAAGGGACCCAAGAAAATCCCTGCCCATTGGCTGAGACACCCCATTCGTTCCTAATCTGTCCTTGCAATGCCCTTGTCTTATCTAATGTCACCAGATACCCGGCCACCTAGTGACAGAAGAGAGAAGTGCAGCAATTTCAGAATTAGGGCAAAATCAATTGACCTCCTAACAATTGGCCAAGGCAACTATCACTTGGCAAATACATTTATAAGCAACCCTGCCTAAACATCAAGGTGCTACACCTGCTATGTAATGATTTTTTTCTGTATCCAAGGCTGGATTTATACTTCCTGCTTCTTTATGCCAAATGTCGTGTGCAAACTTACTCCATGATTGCCAAGTGTCCCACAATGCTGGACCCCGTTCTGCAATGTTCGTGTTCTTCAGGCTCCAGGAAACTGTGTAGAGTGACAGCGGGTGCCACGTGCAGGCTCAATGTACTGCAGCACTGAAGTCAGCACTTGTGCCATTCTGTAAAGTGATCTCCTACATGATAGTTCAGGTTCTAACATCATCTGAGAGAGGCGCATTATCGGTTAACCATTGAAAACCATTGCAATAAATGAGTTTTTATGCATTCACACTGAAATCAATTAACTTGTTTATTTTTGCTCCCATTGAAACCTACCATGGGGTTTATTTTTTGCTCCCACTGACACTAGCAATGGGGTTTATTTTTGCTCTTACTGGCACCAAAGATGGGGCTTATTTTTTTCATCCACTGACCAGCAACATAAGTGGCACTATGTTAAAGTGTTTGTTACCCCAACATTTAATATTACTGATATGTACCTGCTGTACCATGTTAGTATATGAGAAAGTATCCTGTTCTCTTTGTATTGCTTCCTTTATGTGAAATCCCTGGTGTTCTTGCCAGTCCCTAATAAAAATTGACCACACTAAACAGGACAAATCCTGAGCTCTCCTCCAATGATCAGACTTGTCCTTACACGCCCCCTCTGCACAGCCATTCACTGGGAAACTCAGTGTGCTGCTGCTTCTCCTACTCCCAGCTCTTATGGAGCTGAGAACAGAAGGAATGTGAACACTGTGACTGTGAAAAAAATAGGAGAAAATATATTTATAATTTTTTTATATCTATACAAAAATGTTCTGCCTTTCATTTCTATTTTAACCACTTACAGACCACCCACTGTAGTTATACGTCAGTATTTTGAAGAGGGATATCGTTTTTATGGCAGCAGCTAGCTACCATAATCCCGGTATCCTCTTCTTCAGTGGGCAGTCCGCTTTCAGATAAAAGTGGTCTCTGCGGCGGATTCACCGCAAGATCACTTTTATCGGCACCGGGAGAGGGTCTCCCCCCTCCCGCTGTGCTCTGGTGCCCTCTGCCTCTTATCGGAGCCGTCGGTAGCGGCGGAGGCGATCGGGTCCTGTGTCCTGTTAGGTATAGAGAAGATGGGGGGATGGGGGTGAAGATGCCCTCCACCCGTCTCCATATCATTGCTGGGCGGAAGCGACGTCAAAACATCACTTCCACCCATAGCTTTTAAAGAGATATTTGAAAAAAAACAAAACAAAATTACATTTATTTTTTTTTTTTTTTTTGCATTTTAGTGTAAATATGAGATCTGAGGTCTTTTTGAGCCCAGATCTCATAATTAAGAGGTCCTGTCATGCTTTTTTTTCTTTTACAAGGGATGTTTACATTCCTTGTAATAGGAATAAAAGTGACACAATTTTTTTTTAAAGAACAGTTTAAAAATAAAAAAAGTAAAATTAAATAATAATAATTAAAAAAAATTTAAGCCCGCCCCATCCCGCTGAGCTCACGCGCAGAAGCAAACACATACGTGAGCAGCGCCCGCATATGAAAACGGTGTTCAAACCACACATGTGAGGTAGGGCTGCAATCGTTAGAGCGAGAGCAATACTTCTAGCCTGAGAACTCCACTGTAACTCAAAACATGCAACCTATAGAATTTTTTAAACATTGCCTATGGAGATTTTTAAGGGTAAATGTTTGTCGCCATTCCATGAGCAGGCACAATTTTGAAGGGTGACATGTTGGTTATAAATTTACTCGGCATAACATTATCTTTCACAATATAACAAAAAAAATAAAACATGGGCTAACTTTACTGTTGTCTTATTTTTTAATTCAAAAAAGTGTATTTTTTCCAAAAAAAAAGTGTGCTTGTAAGACCGCTGAGCAAATACGGTGTGACAGAAAGTATTGCAACGACCGCCATTTTATTCTCTAGGGTGTTAGAAAAAAAGATATAATGTTTGGGGGTTCCAAGTACGGTAATTTTCTAGCAAAAAAAACAAACAGTTTTTAACTTATTACCACCAGATCTCAGAAAGAGGCTCGGTCCTTAAGTGGTTAAACTGAATAAGTTGTTTTACAAGATGATCGTTTACAATCACTTTAACTACACTTGACCCCTGCAGTCTGTATGCTGTGCTTTATGTTATTTGATCCTGATCATTGTATTCTGCATAGCTCCCAACTGTCCCTGATTTGGAGTAAAGTAACCCTTTCCTCATTTGTTCCTCATATTGGTCTGATCTACAGTATATAATTGTATATAAAATGCACTTTTTATCTTTCAAAAATTGTTTCCAGTGCTAAACCTTTCATCCAAATTCTAAATTGTTGCATTTGTAAATTTATAAAGCCAATATAAAGGAATAGTAATGGTTAAAAAAAGCAGTTGTGGGTTTAATCATATCTTTGTATGATTCTCCTTTAAGGGGGGCATGGCAGGAGGTGTGTCCTATACCTACATACTTTTACTTATAGGTGTCCTTCGTTCCCATCTCAAAAATTTGGGAGGTATGTACTCTGTACTTAGATACTCCTGACCAAAGAATTTATTATGTCAACAGTTGCCAAGTATTACCCAACTATTTAAATAAGGTTCTTCTTTAACCTTTTGTTTACCAAGGTACATTTAAAAAACATCCTGGAATTCAAGGTGGAAAACCAGTTCACAACTGCTACTGCAGTCATGAGCTTGGTATTGATTTTTACAGTCTTCAAGTAAAAGTTAGCTAGGTAGCTCTAGATCCTGATCACTTTTACAGGGCTTCAAAAGGTGCCCCCTCCCTGCCCTGATGCCCATGGTGGTTTCCGAGTTCCTCCTTTCCTCTGGGGAGCCTGGGACCAGAGTAAACTGCCATGACATTTGTAGCAGACTAAAACACTTCTGGGTATGTCAGTTCTGCATTCAGAGCTGTCATTCCCCTGCTAATGTGTCCAAAGATACAGCTAATAAAACAAGATATGCGCTTCATTAGCTACAGTGGAGGGCAGGGGAGACATTGGGGGTCCAATAGACCCCCGATGTCTCTATAAAGAGGACCAATCAACTGCCCATGCAATTACATAGGGGGCTTGTTAGACCCTCTTGTATTAGCAATAAAGTTAAATGGGAAAAAAGTGTGCTAATAAAAAGAAAAAAGAAAAAGCACCCCTTTACACACCCAAATGCAAACACATTGGAGTTGATTTACTAAAACTGGAGAATGCAAGATCTGGTGCAGCTCTGCACAGAAACCAATCAGCTTCCAATCAGTTTTATTGAAAGATATAAGGAAAGGGGAGGTAAAATGGCACTGCCTAAATCTCATAAGTAGTTGTGTTAAAGTTGGAAAAATAAAATAAACTGTCTAATAATGTGTCCTATCTCTTCAAATCACTCAAACATTATTAGTGTTAAATCGTATGAGTGCTCATTATAACATTTACAATCTTGGATGGCTAATAAAAAGTTACATAAACCCAAAAATACACATATACAGTATCTCACAAAAGTGAGTATACCCCTCACATTTTTGTAAATATTTTATTATATATTTTCATATGACAACACTGAAGAAATTACCCTTTGCCACATTGTAATGTAGAGAGTGTACAGCTTGTATAACAGTGTAAATTTGCTGTTCCCTCAAAATAACTCAACATACAGATGTCAATGTCTAAACCACTGGCAACAAAAGTGAGTACACCCCTAAGTGAAAATGTCCAAATTGGGCCCAATTAGCCATTTTATCTCCCCGGTGCCATGTGACTCGTTAGGTCTCAGGTATGAATGGTGAGCAGGTGTGTTAAATTTGGTGTTATCGCTCTCACTCTCTCACACTGGTCACTCACTGGAAGTTCAATATGGCACCTCATGGCAAAGAACTCTCCTAAGATCTGAAAAAAAGAATTGTTGCTCTACATAAAGATGGCCTAGGCTATAAGAAAAATTCCTTTTGTTCAACCTAATTATACTTTGCTACCCGGTACTTCAATAAAAGTCCCACTCTCCTTGCTCTCTCCTCTTCGATTTAATAGGGATGGAAATACATGGCTCTACCGAGTTATGTTTTCATTTAAAGTCCCATAGGGATGGAAATACATACCTTACCAGGTTTTGGCTTCCTTAAAGTCCCTAAATAACCCCTTTTCCTCATTCAACATAACCAGGGATGGAAGCACTTGGATATGCTCCATTGGTTTATATATATTTTTCATTATTATATTATTCTCTGCACTTGAAGACCTTGTGTTTAGCCTCCCCTGTTCTTTATATGTTTTACTTGGTTCAATATATATTTTTTATATAATATATTTCTGTGTCCATCTATATTGCCTATAATATTCCAAGAGTGCTGGCACATGCTGCAGTGTTGTTGTTATGGTGTCTGGTTATTCATCCTCTGGGGGCCGCAACGCACACTGTGGACTTCTGCCCATCCCCCGCCCTCATTCGGCCTGGGGGGGTGGATACACCAACACTTCGCATCAACGTCACGTGTTCCATGCAGCACATGCTCCATGCAGCACGTGCGACGCCCTTCGCGTTGCTGTGTGCGTTTGATGGGTTCCATGCTCGTGGGCTACGGAGGACTACATGGGTGTCGCTCAGCCAGAGGATGTTCTTCTGGCTAGCAGTGCCTTTTCCTCCTCCGCATTACGCCGCACGCTATGGCGATGGTGGGCGGCGCCACGGTGACACATATACGGGCGTCTCTCCGGGCGACTTCGGCACTCGAGGTTTCCTGCACACCTCACCTCACACAGTCAGTATCCTTGCTTTTCCAGTTGGCTCCTTGCCCACCCAGGTAATTTTGTCACATTGCACTTGGTCTTTCTCCTTGGTGTTCCTGGTGTTCACTTCCACCACTTGTCACCCTCTGGTCTCTATTAGCTCAATTACCTGACAGCCAATTGACTGCCAGCCTTTCACTCACCATCACCCTCCTCGCCAGTATGGGTTTCTCTGTTGTACCCTCCTACATTTTCCACTTTTTAGTCACCCACCATCACCCTCCTTACTAGCACGGGTTCTTTGCCCTACCTTCTCATAATTTCATGCTTAGCCGCTCATGGCACCCCCACAACTTTGTCTTTATCGCACTTTCCACAGCAGTGATTCCCATGGTCCGTTGTCCACTCCGTAGGCATCTTGTCCTTGTTGTCCCCGGTTGGGCTGCCTGCCACGGCCCCCGTTTGGAGGTAACTCCGGATACTTTTGGCACCTCACCGCCGCATCACCAGCCACTGAACTTCAGTTAGTAAGTAGGCACATTGACACTATTGGAGTTGTCACCTAACCCCTGCTTAGGTCTACAATTACTATTTATTTTCTCATATATATTCTTTTATTTTAGATCACCACGTGCATGCTCCTGATGAGTGGCGAATCAGCCACGAAACGCGTAGAGCTTTTTAATGCCGTGTCTTTACCCATCTACACCTTTTTTAAGTTATTATACAATGTCTACCTCGTCAGGTCTAGTGAGGCCATAGGTCCTGCAGATTTTACCTCATATTAATGATTTCATCTAATCTGGCTTGGGTTGAACTACGGAATTATGTTATGGTCTCCATTGAGACATCATTGTCATTTAAAATTGTTTTATCATGTCCATCCTTTGATCTCCTGTTCTAGCGGTTACATTTTTTGTTATCATTATGGCTATTGTTATTACTGTGTTACTATGTACCTGATATTAACTATTTATGTATGTTTACATTACCACATCAATTAAATTCCTTTTGTTCAACTTAATTATCCTTTGCTACCCGGTTCGTTAATAAAAGACCCACTCTCCTTGCTCTCTCCTCTAGGCTATAAGAAGATTGCCAAGACCCTGAAACAGAGCTGCAGCATGGTGGCCAAGACCATACAGCTGTTTACCAGGACTGGTTCCACTCAGAACAGGCCTTGCCATGGTCGACCAAAGGGGTGGGGGGTTAGCCTGTCAGTGCTCAGACCATACGTCGCACACTGCATCAAATTGGTCTGCATGGCTGTCATTCCAGAAGAAAGCCTCTTCTAAAGATGATGTGCAAGAAACCCCGCAAACAGTTTGCTGAAGACAAGCAGACTAAAGACATGGATTACTGGAATCATTTCCTGTGGTCTGATGAGAACAAGATAAACTTATTTGGTTCAGATGGTGTCAAGCGTGTGTGGCGGCAACCAGGTGAGGAGTACAAAGACAAGTGTGTCTTGCCTACAGTCAAGCATAGTGGTGGGAGTGTCATGGTCTGGGGCTGCATGAGTGCTTCCGGCACTGGCAAGCTATAGTTCATTGTGAGAACCATGAATGCCAACATGTACTGTGACATAGTGAAGCAAAGCATGATCCCCTCTCTTCGGAGACTAGGAAGCAGGGCAGTATTCCAACATGATAACGACCCTAAACACACCTCCAAGACGACCACTGCCTTGCTAAAGAAACTGAGGGTAGAGGTGATGGACTGGCCAAGCATGTCTCCAGACCTAAACCCTATTGAGCATCTGTGGGGCATCCTCAAACGGACGGTGGAGGAGCACAAGGTCTCTAACATCCACCAGCTCCATGATGTCGTCACGGAGTAGTGGAGGAGGACAGTGGCAACCTGTGAAGCTCTTGTGAGCTCCATGCTCAAGAGGGTTAAGGCAGTGCTGAAAAATAAAATATTGACACTTTGGTCCCAACCAATTTGGACATTTTCACTTAGGGATGTATTCACTTTTGTTGCCAGCGGTTTAGACATTAATGGCTGTGTTGAGTTATTTTGAGGGGACTGCAAATTTACACTGTTATACAAGCTATACACTCGCTGCTTTACATTGTAGCAAAGTGTAATTTCTTCAGTGCTGTCACATGAAAAGATACAGTGGAGATGGAAAGTATTCAGACCCCCTTAAATTTTTCACTCTTTGTTATATTGCAGCCATTTACTAAAATCATTCAAGTTCATTTTTTTCCTCATTAATGAACACAGTACCCCATATTGACATAAAAACACAGAATTGTTGACAGTTTTGCAGATGTATTAAAAAAGAAAAACTGAAATATCACATGGTCCTAAGTATTCAGACCCTTTGCTCAGTATTTAGTAGAAGCACCCTTTTGGTCTAAGCCATGAGTCTTTTTGGGAAAGATGCAACAAGTTTTTCACACCTGGATTTGGGGATCCTCTGCCATTCCTCCTTGCAGATCCTCTCCAGTTCTGTCAGAATGGATGGTAAACGTTGTTGGACAGCCATTTTTAGGTCTCTCCAGAGATGCTCAATTGGGTTTAAGTCAGGGCTCTGGCTGGGCCATTCAAAAACAGTCACAGAGTTGTGAAGACACTCCTTCATTATTTTAGCTGTGTGCTTAGGGTCATTGTCTTGCTGGAAGGTAAACCTTCAGCCCAGTCTGAGGTCCTGAGCACTCTGGAGAAGGTTTTCGTCCAGGATATCCCTGTACTTGGCCACATTCATCTTTCCCTCGATTGCAACCAGTCCTCCTGTCCCTGCAGCTGAAAAACACCCCCACAGCATGATGCTGCCACCACCATGCTTCACTGCTGGGACTGTATTGGACAGGTGATGAGCAGTGCATGGTTTTCTCCACACATACCGCTTAGAATTAAGGCCAAAAAGTTCTATCTTGGTCTCATCAGACCAAAGAATCTTACTTCTCACCATCTTGGAGTCCTTCAGGTGTTTTTTTAGCAAACTCCATGCGGGCTTTCATATGTCTAGCACTGAGGAGAAGCTTCCGTCGGGCCACTCTGCCATAAAGCCCCGACTGGTGGAGGGCTGCAGTGATGGTTGACTTTCTACAACTTTCTCCCATCTACCAACTGCATCTCTGGAGCTCAGCCACAGCGATCTTTGGGTTCTTCTTTACTTCTCTCACCAAGGCTCTTCTCCACCGATAGCTCAGTTTGGCCAGACGGCCAGCTCTAGGAAGGGTCTGGTCGTCCCAAATGTCTTCCATTTAAGGATTATGGAGGCCACTGTGCTCTTAGGAACCTTAAGTCTAGCAGTAATTTTTTGTAACCTTGGCCAGATCTGTGCCTTGCCACAATTCTGTCTCTGAGCTCTTTAGGCAGTTCCTTTGACCTCATGATTCTCATTTGCTCTGACATTCACAGTGAGCTGTAAGGTCTTATATAGACACGTGTGTGGCTTTCCTAATCAAGTCCATTCAGTATAATCAAACACAGCTGGACTCAAATTAAGGGATAGAACCATCTCAAGGATGATCAGAAGAAATGGACAGCACCTGAGTTAAATATGAGTGTCACAGCAAAGGGTCTGAATACTTAGGACCATGTGATATTTCAGTTTTTCTTTTTTAATAAATCTGCAAAAATGTCAACAATTCTGTGTTTTTCCTGTCAATATGGGGTGCTGTGTGTACATTAATTAGGGAAAAAAATTAACTTAAATGATTTTAGCAAATGGCTGCAATATAACAAAGAGTGAAAAATGTAAGGGGGTCTGAATACTTTCCGTCCCCACTGTATATATAAAATATTTACAAAAATGTGAGGGGTGTATTCACTTTTGTGAGATACTGTAAAGTGTTCAGTCTGCTTATTGTGCAAAAAGTGTCCATACAAAATATTTGTCCATAAAAACTGAATTATACTCCGTATAAAAAAAAATGTATATGTAAGAATCCACTGGTGTAAACCAAAAAAAAAAAAAAATCACGTATTTTTTGAACTAACAACTTCGGGTGTACCTGGGGGCAGCAACCTGGTTCCAGTTTGCTGCAAGTCCATCCCCAGCATCAGAGGCTGTTTCTTTAAGGGGTTGTAAAGGCTCGTGTTTTTTCACCTTAATGCATCCTATGCATTAAGGTGAAAAAGCACCTTGCAGTCACCGGCCCCCTAGCCCCCCCCTCCCCGTTTTTCTTACTTGAGCCCCGAATTTCTGTCGGCGCGTCCCCGCCGTCCCTCTCTCTCCACGGGTTCCCGGCTCTTGATTGGATAGCAGCGCAGTCATTCGCTCCTGCTGCTGTCAATCAAATCCAATGACGTGGGCGCCGGGGGATGGGGCAGAGTTCTGCATTCGACTTCTATGGACGCCGAATGCTGGACTCGGGAGCATGCCCGCAAGGTAACCCCCTCGGGAGAGTGCTGCTCCGGGGGGGTTATCTAATGCGGGGAGGAGCCGCAAGGGACCCCAGAAATTTATGTTCGGGCCAATCTGTGCAAAATGTGCTGCACAGTGGAGGTAAGTATGACATGTTTGTTATTTAAAAAAAAAAAAAAAAATGATCCTTTAGTATCACTTTAACCAGGACCATTGGAAATAAGATCTGTATCAGCCTGCAAAATCCTCTTAAAGGGAATCACCTAAGTCTACCCTTGCACATCCCTACTGCCTCTAACTGGGTGGGGGCATATCAGAGAGTAGACAGTGGGGTTGATTTACTAAAGACAAATCCACTTTGCACTACAAGTGCACTTGGAAGTGCAGTCACTGTAGATCAGAGGGGAAGAGCTGAAATGAGGGGAAGCTCTGCTGATTTCTATCATGTAATCATGTGCAAGTAAAAATGCTGTTTTTATTTTCCTTGCATGTTCCCCTCAGGTCTACAGCGACTACACTTCCAAGTGCACTTGTAGTGCAAAGTGGATTTGCCTTTAGTAAATAAACCCCAGTGTTTTTAGCACGTGGCTGACTAAATCTACAAATTGGTACTCTTTATGTTCTCTCTATCCCCAAGAAAAATGTTTTAAAACGCATTAAATTTTCCATAAGAATAACGCTATAGGTCTCTCAAGATCTGTTAGCATTATGAGGAATGAGCAATATTTGTTAGCCATAAATTTTATAAAAAATAAATGTATGCAGCGCTAGTAAGATAACATTACAATTAAAAGTAAAAGTCCATAGTGTTTAAAATAAAGTCCTTGTTCAGGGAAAAAATCTGGAACCAACCACTGTGTAGACAAAGATACAATTAGATGAGCACAAACTTATCCCCCACCGAACATCAACACACCAGGCCTCTTACCAAAGAAAATGGACCACTGAATTATAGGTGGCCAAACAAGCATGATACATCCACAGCACCACAAAACCACTTCACTTGAATCATAGATGGCTGGGTCTTGTAGTCTCACCAGATGGAAGTTCAAAGGTGCATGCATAGAATACAAGAAAGCAACTCTTCATGGTGTAGTATATTAAAACCAGGATCACATTTATTTAAAAACAGCCAAGATACTCACATTTTAGCAAATGAAAACAAGCATATCAGAAGCAGCAGTTAGTTATGGATAGCATTCGTTTACAACCACAAAGATGGCCGCGGTCGACACGTGACAGCGTTGTGATGTCAGAGCTCCACCCTACGCGGCGTTTCGTCCAATAGAATATTGTCAGGGGCATGGTCAGAGCTCATCGTTTCTTCTTTATATAGGAGGGAGGACGGAATAGAAAACGCCCATTCCCCCCCGCACTCCAAGCCTCTCTCCCATCCGCCAGAAGCGGAACCATGCCCAAACCGGATGTTTACATTAAGGCTTAGATGTACATGGCTAAAACACAGACCAGATAGGAAAACATACAGTATGCCCATCTTGTCTCAGAGATGGAAGGAGAGAAAACCGGGCCAAATTGGAAACAAAAATAGTAGATATATATAAAAATGAGAGTACTTAGATATCCAAAAATGGAAATAAAAGTAACATTAGGATACTAATACAATGTACAGCTTAAGCAAAAGCTGACTATATAATAGACATAATGCCGCCATCTAGTGGTTGAGAACAGGTAATACAGAAAATTGAAATATATAAGAACAAAATAGAGAAAATAGCTAAAATATACTAAAAGAGAAGAATAATCTGGGGATTCAACTGTTATTGATAAAGGCATTCACATCCCATTAAGCCAAATGGTCTATAAGATTTTAAACAAATTATTTTAAAATCCACCAGGTCTCCATCTTTGAGGTCTCCCTCCTAAAATGGCTGACTCTCCAATGCGGATCAAACCTATCTATAGCCATAAAAGATGTACCTTTTAGGCTCTTATCATGATACAAAGCATAGTGCTTTGATAAACTATGATTCAAAAAGCATTTACGAATATTCGCCAGATGCTCCTTGAGTCTAGTTTCTAGTTTGCGAATAGTGCGACCCATGTGATGTAGACTGCAAGGACACGTCATCATATAACCACATTCTTGGTCGAACAAGTGATGAAAGATCCCACGTCATACGTTCGACCAGTAACATTCGAGCTGAAAGAGAGGTACTTTCTCTCCCCAAGACAGTTATTTAGACAATCCCCAAAAAAACTTGGTCTTACTGGGGGTAAGTGTAAGTTTAAGAGGGGGTAAGGGTAAGATTTATTAAAACTGGTTGGTGCAAAATCTGGTGCAGCTCTGCATAGAAACCAATCAGCTTCCAGGTTTTTTGTCAAAGCTTAACTGAACAATCTGAAGTTTAAAAGCGGATTGGCTACCATGCACAGCTGCACCAGATATTACACTCCCCAGTTTTAGTAAATCTCCCCTCTTGCGTCAGAAATTTTGGTATGCATTGGTGCCTAAAATGTCCCACCACAAAAATGTAGTTCCTATATATTGGTATTAATTGGGATGCTGGCACAAGTTTCTCCATGTTTTTTGATATTGGCATAGAGATTGTAAGCCACTGTAGAACCGCTTTCACATGATGACGATGGGTGCACAGATCTGGGGAAAAGAATATTGTCTAGATATACTATAACACAAGAAGGGGTCACAGAAGACATCCAAAATTAGATGTGGGGGATATTGATTTTTGAAGGTGATGGTTTCCTAGATGGACAGGGCAGGTCTGCAATGGGTGGCTTTTGACACCACATTAGAAACAGCCCCAAATTACGTCATTGAGTACCTTCCTCAGGAATGAGGTATGTTTTCCCTAGTTGCACTAATTCTTCTGAAGCTGGAAACAATAGAACAGCTCTTTTACCAGCAACTTTTCAAAGAATATCTAGCCCCAAGTCAATTGAGAAGTAAACTGGTAGCAATACTGTGAAAGTGTTGATACTTTTTATACAGGATGTATAACTTGTTTGGATGTATAACCTTTCAGATTTTTTCATTTACACCATCGTGAAATTAATACATTTGTCTATGTTTCCCCCTTGAAACTATTCATTCAAACTTGCACTGAAAAAAAAAAAAAAAATCCCGATTTTTTACAGTAACACTGAGTGCCGTATAAACATTAGTTAACCACTTCAGCTCTGGAAAGGTTCACCCCCCTTCCTGACCAGGCCATTTTTTGCGATGTAGGCACTGTGTTGCTTTAACCTCTTCCTGCCCACACTATAGCTGAAAGATGGCTACAGTGGCAGCCTAAATTGACGAGAGGGCGTCCATGTACGTCCTCCCATGAATAAGCTACCTGCAGGGCGAGAGCGGATCACTCAGTTATCAGTAAGTCAATAAGACTCAGCTGATCACAGATCAGAGTAAGGGGCTGATCCTAGCCCCTTACCACCTGATCAGCTGTCAGCCAATGACAGCTGATCACGTGATGTAAACAGAGTCGGTAATCGTCTGTTTTCTCCTGCGCTGACAGCGAGAGGAGAAAAAAAAAAGTTGATTACAGTCTTTTAAAATTTTCATCCTTTTTTGTTTGTTTAGCAAAAAATAAAAACCCCAGTAGTGATTAAACAACAGAAAGCTCCATTTGTGGGAAAAAATGATAAACATGTCATATAGGTACATTGTAGCATGACTGCGCAATTGTCATTCAAAGAGTGACAGCGCTGAAAGCTGGAAATTGGCCTGGGCAGGAAGCGGGTTAAAGTGCCCAGTAAGCAAATGGTTAACTGTAATTGCACGGTCATGCGATGCTGTATCCCAAAAAAAAAATTGATGTCCTTTTTCCCCTCACAAATAGAGCTCTCTTTTGGTAGTACTTGATCACCTCTGCTGTTTTTATTTTTTGCGCTATAAACAAAAAGAGGCCCATAATTTTGAAAAAAAAAAAACACCAATATTTTATACTTTCTTCTATAAATAACATCCAATATATATATATATATTTTTTTAATCAAATTTCTTCATCAATTTAGGCCAATATGTATTCTGCTACATATTTTTGGTAAAAAAATACCAAAAAGCATATATTGGTTTCTGCAAAAAAGTTATAGCATCTACAAACTATGGGATTTGGGATAAAGGTTTTACATAAAAGCGGACCATTGTAAGCACCTCTGTTAGTATTAAATGGTTTGTCTCACCTCAGACGTTGAACAAGCATAGTGCATGCTTTCAGGAGAGCTTAAAAACAGACTTACTGGCAGGATCACCAGATGAAACTAAAGGTTGAGAAAGCCTAAAAATCTAATGGAGCCATTACATCTAAGAATTGCTAATCTACAATATAATATATGTTTGATTTTGAGTGTAAAGCTGAATTCCAATTTTCTTTTCACTAGAACTGAATAGAACGATCAATCCCAGCACAGATCATACCTCTGTACCATGTTGCTCAGTTGTCTGCAGATCAACTGATACTCTGGGTTTAGTTGTGGCTTTGTATCATGTGACACTCTGTATATCCTGCTGATAGACTCTGTCCCTTCCACAGCCCCTTCCTGCAGCAGCTAGTGTCTATAACACTCCCCTTTGTAGTCTTTCCGACTCTGCAAATTATGTAACTTCCTTTCCTTCACAGCTCTGATGGTGGATTAGCATTTAACTAGCATTAAATCCTGCCCAGTCACACCTACAGGAATTGTACAAACCTCCCAAGTTCCGCCTCACAGATCACAGCATTATTCAAGAAGGAAACCCCTTCATACACAGCCTGTTCTAAAAGCTAGCTGTGCTGCTGCTGGGCAGGATTGATTGGATCGCGATTAGAATTCAATCCTGCCCGACAAATATTCCAACCAGTGTGAACAGGGAGAGTCCTACCCTCCCAGAGCCCTGCTCTCTGTGTAGCGATTCATTTACATATGAAGGAAACACCTTCCTAATAACCTCCCAAAGCTCTTCCTCTGTAGTCTTGCAGTAAGCCAATATTCTTTAGCATGCTGCAAAACAGAAATGACACAGAAGGAGGTATGACACATTACACCTTTCACCACTCACACGAAGGCCCCAAAAAACCCACAGTAACCCTAGGATCCACACTATCAACTCCCAGAACTGGTACAAGTGACTCTCATAGCCTGCCCTGAAGCTACAGAGGCACAAAGGATCATGGGACATGTAGTATCAGGACTGGAAAAGGAAGGAAACAGGAAGTCAGAAAACTTTGAAATTCAATGAGGAGGAGGAGTGAATCACAAACACAAAAACCTGCTATATACAGCTAAAGGAGGTACAGTATCTCACAAAAGTGAGTACACCCCTCTCATTATTGTAAATATTTTATTATATCTTTTCATGTGACAACACTGAAGAAATGACACTTTGCTACAATGGAAAGTAGTGAGTGTACAGCTTGTATAACAGTGTAAATTTGCTGTCACCTCAAAATAACTCAACACACAGCCATTAATATCTAAACCACTGATAACAAAAGTGAGTACACCCATAAGTGAAAATGTCCAAATTGGGCCCAATTAACCATTTTCCCTCCCAGGTGTCATGTGACTCGTTAGTGTTACAAGGTCTCAGGTGTGAATGAGGAGCAGGTGTGTTAAATTTGGTGTTATCGCTCTCACTCTTTCATACTGGTCACTGGACGTTCAACATGGCACCTCATGGCAAAGAACTCTCAGAGGATCTGAAAAAAAAAAAGAATTAATGCTCTACAAAAAGATGGCCTAGGCTATAAGAAGATTGCCAAGACACTAAAACTGAGTTGCAGCACGGTGGCCAAGACCATACAGTGGTTTAACAGGACAGGTTCCACTCAGAACAGGCCTCGCCATGGTCGACCAACGAAGTTGAGTGCACATGCTCAGCATCATATCTAGAGGTTGTCTTTGGCAAATAGATGTATGTGTGCTGCCAGCCTTGCTGCAGAGGTTGAAGGGGTGGGGGGGATCAGCCTGTCAGTGCTCAGACCACACGCCACACACTGCATCAAATTGGTCTGCATGGCTGTCATCCCAGAAGAAAGCCTCCTCTAAAGATAATGCACAAGAAAGCCTGCAAACAGTTTGCTGAAGACAAGCAGTCTAAGGGCATGGATTACTGGAACCATGTCCTGTGGTCTGATGAGACCAAGATAAAATTATTTGGTTCAGATGGTGTCAAGCGTGTGGGGAGGCAACCGGGTGAGGAGTACAAAGACAAGTGTGTCTTGCCTACAGTCAAGCATGGTGGTGGGAGTGTCATGGTCTGGGCCTGCATGAGTGATTCCGGCACTGGGGAGCTACAATTCATTGAGGGAATGATGAATGCCAACATGTACTGTGACATACTGAAGCAGAGCATGATCCCCTCCCTTCAGAGACTGGGCTGCAGGGCAGTATTCCAACATGATATTGACTCTAAACACACCTCCAAGACAACCACTAAAGAAACTGAGGGTAAAGGTGATGGGCTGGCCAAGCATGTCTCCAGACCTAAACCCTATTGAGCATCTGTGGGGCATCCTCAAACGGAAGGTGAAGGAGCGCAAGGTCCCTAACATCCACCAGCTCCATGATGTCACCATGGAGGAGTGGAAGAGGACTCCAGTGGCAACCTGTGAAGCTCTGGTGAACTCCATACCCAAGAGGGTTAAGGCAGTGATGGAAAATAATGGTGGCCACAAAAAATATTGACAGTTTGGGCCCAATTTGGATATTTTCACTTAAGAGGTGTACTCACTTTTGTTGCCAGCGGTTTAGACATTAATGGCTGTGTGTTGAGTTATTTTGAGGGGACAGCAAATTTACACTGTTATACAAGCTGTGCACTCAATACTTTACATTGTAGCAAAGTGTCACGTCTTCAGTGTTGTCACATGAAAAGATATAATAAAATATTTACAAAAATGTGAGAGGTGTACTGTATACGGTATGTTACAAACTGACAGCAGGGTTTCATTTACTTGCATAATGCATCTGTTGTGTTGGGGAGGAAAAGCTGGAGTTCTTCTTTAATACCACCTTAAGACCTCCTTTCTTTAGTGCCTTGATTTAATGTCGCATACACTATTATGAATTGGCCCAATTCAAAATATAGGCAATGAATATATAAATAAATAATGTGCTTACTTTATTTTCGGAGAATTTATAAACATGGACAAAATATCTCTACAATATATTACAGCTAGAAATGTGCAAGAAAATATAAACAAACCATTAAATATTTTTTGCAGTCATGCCTTCATTTTTCCTTGTGTCATTCTCAAACATTTCATATCAGTTCTGAGACAAATATGGGGTCCTTCATGCTGCCAGAAGAAGTATATTCAGGCTTTTTGAAGCCAGTGCAAAGAGAGCAATGAAGTACCGGACAGCCTGACATCCTGCTGTACGAGTTTTCTCTCTTCAATAGGTTTTGTGACTTGTGATTTACCAATGAGCATGGAGCAACAGGAACTTACGGCTTCATCATGCTTTAAGCAGCATAAACTCAGTCATGAGACCCAGTTGTAGATCATGCTGCAAATGCATCAAAACCAATTATAATGCAGTGTTCAATAAATAGGCCTTGCACCAGCATCTGTCATCTGTCTGTTTTTCCAAAATCATCACTGATCTCACTACAATAAATTGAAATGTGAAGTCTGGATGTTTCCATCTCTCTGTGGGGCTTACTGAGCATCTTCTTAGCACACTGAAGTATCCACAGAAAGTAAAGGGGTGCACTTTATACGGGAACACCTTACAGGGAAGCTTTTATCCTTTATGCTTCTACATGTACACACATTAGATCACTTGGGATACTAACCATTAGGACAAACTGTCGAGTTGTAGATATAAATGTAAGGCTATGTTTACACCTGGCGAGCTTTTGCTGCCTCTCGAAGAAGCAATTTGCAGTGGACCAATTTTTGGAGGCGTTTGAAAGGGGGTGAGGAGGCAATGTCACCTTCTCACAGCTTGTTTAAATAAAATGTAAGGCTATGTTTACACCTGGCGAGCTTTTGCTGCCTCTCGAAGAAGCAATTTGCGGTGGACCGATTTTTGGAGGCGTTTGAAAGGGGGTGAGGAGGCAACGTCACCTTCTCACAGCTTGTTTAAACCCTGTAATTTCCGGACCACTGCGCCGCAACCACATGCACTGCATGCGGTTGCAGAGCAGTTGTGGCACGGCTCCATTCACAACAATGATTTGCGTTCAGCAGGGGCACAACCAAATGCAACAGGAGGATAATTGTTGCCGCAACATGTGTACAACCCCACCTGGCTGCCTTTGCAGCTTAAGGAGAGGCGGAAAAACAGGGCTCAACCGCCTGTTTTTACCACCCACAAGTGTAAATGAGCCCTAACGCTTGAATGGTTTCATGTTTTTTGAACACAGATCATCTTTGACCTTCCAGAAAGATACACTAAATTAAAACGTTGGTTTTGTTCCTATGAAAACCATGTGTTGTGCCCACTATCCCTGCTAATTTAATATATATATGGCACTAAAGGTAAAAGCACATATGTACACATACTGATTACAGATTCCTAAAAATGTCTATTCAGAAAAATCACTCTGTTATATATACAACTGATGGGAGGCCAAGGTGTCCATAAAAGGCCGTACAATGTTATCTGTAGAGAAATAAAATACCAAACCAAATGTGATAGAAATTGGAAGTGCAGGTAGTGCTTTCTTGAAAACTGCCAGTAGTAAAAGGGTCAGACATAGTCCCTGTGAAACGAAAAGAAACACTATAAATATACACCATATCAGGGTTGATATAAAATCAATGATTTAAAAAAAAAAATATCTGATATCTAAAGTTTTCTATTTAAGGTACATTAATAATTTAGTTTATTCAGCATGAAATGGAGCTTCGTTATGTAGCATGAGGCTGTATATTCTGCAATATTTACATTTTTGGTAAACTCATTTAATGAATCTAAGCTCTGCAAGCTGAGATAACATGCACTGCATTGATGCATTCATACAATTTCACAGTAACCATGAGATAAACCACAGTTCAGGAATATTCCTTAATCCCATTGTTTTGCAAATCTATGTACACTACAAACTGTATGATTGAATCGGTTCTGATATTGCTGTTTTACTAACCTGACAGCTTATTATTCTAAATAAGAAACCTTCATTTTGTTAATAAAAGATTCTAACTACCAGCAAGAATGAGTCCTTACATTTAAAGAACACCTGTCATTTCAGATCCATCATGGCCATGCCTGTTAGCGGGCATCCACTCACCTGCTGCCGCCGCATCCCTCACCTTGTTGTGTCACTGCCACAACACCAGCAGTAACATTAAAGTGAATGGGAGTAAATAGGACTGTCGGTGAGTCAACAGCGGGTCAGAGGAGAATCTGCTGCGGGACAGAGATGAAAGTTGCTCTTTAAAAATTATGATTTAAATCAAGCCTTTTTACTAGTGATTTAAATCGACTTGATTTAAATCAAATCCACCCTGCACCATATACATAAATGTCTTTTGAAACCACAGTTACGTACACATACAAGAATGGCAATATAAGATGCTAATGAAAAAATATAACGTCCAAGGACGCTTGATAAAAATGCCTGTTCACAGAACAGCATTTAGAGAAATGTCATTATGTGTCTTGTTGACTATGCTGTTGCCTATCACTATTGTTTCAGCCTGTGTCCCATCTGAGCCTATGATTCTGTGTTACCCTGAAATTTTCCCTGTGTATATTTGTGTCTGATGCTCCTCAACTGCAACAGAGTTGTTGCCGCCCATTCATTTGACTCTTTTTTAAAAACAAAACCACACAGAACCACATGGTGCTGTGGCACCATGCGGTTTTGCACACAGGTGTGATGCATGGGGGTGCTATTAGGAATTAATGGCACTCCACATGCCTGCTATAGAGTAGCGCGTTTCTGTGCGGGTCGGGAGCCCCACAGAACTTGTTCCCGACCCGCACATATTTGAACCTAGCCTTAGAGGTAATTGTTTCTTACAAAGCAAACACGCATTTTCTTTTTGGTACTGACTAGTATTCCAGCGTTTCTCCTCTCCTTCAATTTCTCACTCTCACTCAGATAACATGATCAGGTGCTGATGGAGAGGGGCAGGGGAGGGGCATGCAAGGAGCACCTGACGTGCTCCTTATCATCTGATGATGATGCTAGGACACTGGCAGCTGGTTGCAAATCTGCACAATAATGTTGCTTTGTGTAACAAAAAAAACAGACTGATCGACTTGCTGGCTGTTGGACCATTTTGTGAAATTTTAAGCATTTTGCCAGGGCACCCACCGAAGAACCCTGGATGAAAGAGATTGACCTAGAGGAAAGGACTGTTTTTCTATGAATGAATCTATAAGCAATCTAAGCAAGGCAGGAAATAAGCCCAGCAGAAAATCATCTTATAAAAATGTCAAAATGCCTTCCTGAAAAATATTCCTGGGTGGAATGACCCAGGCTAATATTTTTCTGCACACTGAAACTATGGCTGTATGACTATACGAAATAAGTGTTGAGAAATTAGGTACTTATCAGTTTTCTTTTGTCCAATATATTATTCAGTTATTTGAATTCTGGCACTTACTATTAGTATAGCAACAAAACAGGCAAGTGTAGTATTCCAATCTCCACTAGCAGTTGCTGCAGCTTTCCCTACAAGCACGCTGTAGAATATAAAGTCGCCAAGCCCAAGCTTTACTCCCCCTGCAGAAACACGGATTAGAAAATCATGGAAAAAACGAATGTTCATTGCAAAGGTGCTGACCACCACACCATGACCTTTGATTATAGAAACTGTTTATCTGTACCTGTGGCATACACAACACTTCTCATTTATGAGTAAAAGGTCTAAAGCTGGTCACATATACTGCAATCTAAAAGTATCATTTCTATACAGTCTCCTTTTGATCTACCAATAAATTTGCTGTGTGAAGGCTTGCCTATACAATTTATTACATTTATATCCAATTACCTAGACCCCACCACACTACATAGTTGGGGGTACATCTAAGGCTGGGTTCACACTATTGCCGCATGCAGCTCACAGCAGGGGTCCGGTGCGTCCCCACTCACCAGTTCAGGTCCGATTTCAGCCTGAATTTTTGGTCTGAATTCGGACCTGAAACAGACCAAAAGACACACAGGACCCCTGTGCAAATTTGCACCAGAGCCGCAGCAGAGATATGTAGTTCACAATATCCTACCATGCCATTTGAATGCGGGGAAACCCGCATCCAAGTCGCATAGGTGTGAACCCGGCCTAAGTTGATACAATCACAAATTGTATCATGTGTGGCCAGTTTAATGACAATCTAGCTGTTGCAAACAGTAAATTAAGTAAAAGTGTTATGTGTAACCAAACACATTGCTTTGTAATAATAGACTGAGGCCTCATGCATACTGCAGCTGTCAAACGCCTGTTTTTCAGGCATTTAATTTTTTTTCTGCCCATTAAATGCCCCTCTACATTAGCTTATGTGTCCATGCACACATAGGTGTTTCCAGGCATTTAGGGACAGAAATCAGGAGAACAGCATTTAGGCTGATGAAGCAAGTAAAGGCATCTAAACGCACCTAAACGCTAGCCACGTTTAGTGCTTGAGCATTCATTCATTAGTAATAAATTACTATTCTTGCCAATGAAATGAATGAACGCTCAAACGCTTGATGTGCCTGAATGCATCTAATTGTGCTTAAACGCGTTTGAAAACTGTGGCTTTAGGAGCATTTTTAACGTTGCTTTTTTCCTGTCAGAAGAGCCTTCGGAATAGCACAGAGTGCATGAGACCTTAGAATTGTGCTTTTTCCACAGTGCCTCTATCAACACATCCTAAAGTGGGCGATTGTAGAACTGTTTAACCACTTCCAGCCCAAGCCAATTTTGGCATACCTCTCCTACATGTAAAAATCATAATTTTTTTGCTAGAAAATTATTCAAAACCCCCAAACAGTGCATATATTTTTTAGCAGAGACCCTAGCAAATAAAATGGTGGCTGCTGCAATTTTTTTTTGTCACACGGTATTTGCGCAGCAATTTTTCAAACACAATAAAAAATTAAAAAAAAAATAACTTTCATGAATTAAAAAAAAAAAAAAAACAAAACACAATATTTACACCAAATTTTTTTTGTATAACATGAAAGATGATGTTACACCACGTAAATAGATACCTAACATGTCACGCTTTAAAACTGTGTACACTCGTGGAATGGCGTCAAACTTTGGTACTTAAAAATCTCCATAGGCGACACGTTAAATATTTTGACAGGTTACCAGTTTAGAGTTACAGAGGAGGTCTAGTGCTAGAATTATTGCACTCGCTCTAACATTCGCGGCGATACCTTACATGTGGTTTGAATTCCATTAACATATGCGGGCGTGACCTACATATGCGTGCGCTTCTGCGTGCAAGCACAGGGGTATGAAGGCGCTTTAAAAAAAAAAAAAAAATGTTATTGTGTGTTTATTTCATTTTTATTTTTACATTTTCTCTTAATTTTTTTATTTTTGATCACTTTTATTCCTATTACAAGAAATGGAAACATCCTTGTAATAGAGCAGGGCATGACAGGTCCTCTTTACAGAGAGATCTAGGGGCCTAAAAGTTGATCTCGGGCTTTCCAGCTAAAAAAGGCAGTGTTTACATCTCTCGGCTTTGGAAGTGACATCATGATGTCGCTTTCAGCCTGCAAGGGTCATAGAGCTGGCCGGGGACCTAAACCGCCCCTGAATTCATTCTCCGGCTCCCGATCTCACGGGCGAGCCAGGAGAAGCACCAGAGCGGCTATGATTGCTTTTACATATGTTGGAATTGCCGGCCGATAAAAAAGATATCTGAATGATGTTAATCAGATATCACCACTTAAAGCCCAGGACGTCATATGACATCTTAAACATGTTGCAAGGTAACATGTATATTTAAAGCCCAAACCTTTTTTCTAGTTTTGGATAAGGCAAGAAATGGTTGGATCATTTGTTACCATTTTTGGATCTATATGTTTCATTGGGCAGACCTTTCATTTTCTGTTCCAGAATGAGAAATCTCACCAAAGTAAGGGGAAATACAGTTGTCTCTGGAACAAGCATCCCCATTGGAACTTTTACCCTGACCTATTGTTCTCCTGTAGAATTTTATCTGTCCTTCTGACAATGGTCGCCATGACAGACAGGTTAACAACTTGCCTACCAAGCACCTACACCCCCTTCCTGTCCAAGCCATTTTTCAGCTTTCAGCGCTGTCGCACTTTGAATGACAATTGCACGGTCATGCAACATTGTACCCAAACAAATTTTTTTATCATTTTCTTCACACAAATAGAGCTTTCTTTTGGTGGTATTTAATCACTGCTGGGTTTATTTTTTACAAAAAAAAAAAAAGACCAAAAATTTTGAAAAAGAAATGTTTTTTACTTTTTTCTGTCAGTAAATTTTGTAACTAAGTAATTTTTCACCTTCACTGATGTGTGCTGATGAGGTGGCACTCATAGGCTGAACTGGTGGTCATTGATGAGGTGGCACTTATGAGCACAGATGAGGTGACACTGATGAGGAGGCACTAATATGCCACACTTATGGGCACTGATAGGTGGCACTGATGGGCACTGATAGGCGGCACGGATAGGCGGTACAGATGGGCATTGATGGGTGGCACTGATGGGCATTGATCAGCAGCAGTGATGGGCAGCATTGATTGCCAGCACTGACTGGCTTCACTAATGGGCACTGATTATTAGCACTTGTGGGCAGTAGTGGGCACTGATTGCTGCCACTGGTGGGTACTGTATGCTGGCATTGGTGGGCACGGTTTTGTGACACTGTATTTATTTATTGTAATCAGGGCACTGATGATCAGTGCCCTGATTACATCCCTAGATGTCCCCCTGTGAGGAGATGCCACTGATTAGCTCTCCTCACACTTGGTCAGTGTGAGGCGAGGAGCGCCGATTACTGGACACAGCCAATCACGTGGTTAAAGAGCCACAGACGCGGCTCTTTACAGAGATCGGGGGTCGCTCCATGTCCTAGCAACATGCATGGCTCGCGATCGCCACGCTGCGTGCCCCCACGAGTGTGCAAGAGCGGCTGTTCTTGGACGCCATCATATGACGTCGCCCCAGAACAAGAGCTACACCACCCCGCCGTCATTTGACGGCAGGGCGGGCAGCAAGCAGTTAAAGTGATTGTAAAGTCAAATTTTTTTTTTTTTAAATCCTCTTCTCTGTGGTACCACATAGGAAGCCGCCTCCTATGAGATACCACCTGCAGGCCCATAGACACAGACAGTGCAGCCTGGCCCCACCCCCCCACCACAGGATTTCACTGACAGCAGCAGGAGCCAATTGTTCTCACTGCCTCAGCAAAGCCCTTGAGAGCGAAGAGAGCCTCTACAGATGGGCACGGCGTGGGGTTAATGACTCAAGTATAAGGAGGGATGAAAGGATGATACATTTTTTACTTTAAAGGAGAAGTATAGCCAAAGCTTGTTTGGCTGTACTTCTCCTGTGGATTACAGGAGTACAGTTTGTTCTGCACTCCTGTGACATGTTTTCAGCCAACAGCAGGCTAAAGACTCTAGAATGATCCCAACTTTAATGTCAGAACGCCACCCAGATGCCTGATGGGCATCTGGCTCAACCTCTCAGCGAGCTGCTGACAGCCTGAGCCAGCCGCTCCTGCCCCCCACAGCCCATCACTCCAGTGAAACAGTCACTGACAGTCACCAGCTCTCTGCTCACGGAGCACTGAAAACTGAGCAGTGATCTTTGATCACTCAAATCTCAGTCTTAGAGCCAGTGGGGGACAGGTGCTGCATCCAGGGAATGCATTAAAGGTAAAAATGTTTAGTCTTTAGAGCCACTTTAAAGGTTAATTTCACATGCTATATAGGAAGTATTGAAACATTTAGAATACTTTTGAGCATTTTCTGTAATACAGTAAAACCTTGGTTTGAGAGTAACTTGGTTTGAGAGCGTTTTGCAAGACAAGCAAAATATTTAAATAAATTTTGACTTGATATACAAGCAAAGTCTTGATATACAAGTAGCGTTAAGTCACAACTGAGTATAAAAGAGAAGAGAGGGACCTCTAAGTGTAGCAATACAGTTACATTTAATGAAAGTACAACATTTAGAAACTCACATGGTTAATGATTAAAATAGGCACATCTAGGTATGCAGGCTTCTGGGGTAAAGCTGTCCACACAGACCATCCTCCTCACCGCCATTGATGTTGTCCCTCCCATGTCACGCTCCACAAGTGGTTCAAGCCTCGCTTTCAGATCGCTCTACTACAGGGTAATCTTCCTGGTCACGATTGCAAACTGACAGCGATGAGAAGGATGGTCTGTGTGGATAGCTTTACCCTGGATGCCTGCATACTTAGATGTGCCTTTTTTAATCATCAACGATGTGAGTTGCTAAATGTTGCACCTTCATTAAATGTAACCATATTGCTACACTTAGAGGCGCCTCTCTTCTCTTTTATACTCTGTAGCTCCTGCTGGATTTTGCTTCTAATCCCCTTGTGCAGGCTTCAATTTGTGGATGAACATTTTATGGTTACACAACCTTTCGCATTGCTATAATCTTTTTATATGTACTATAAACCGAAGGACCTATGAATAAATGGTTGTGGAACGAATCATTTGAGCTTCCATTATTTCTTATGGGGAAATTTGCTTTGATATACAAGTGCTTTGGATTACAAGCATGCTTCCGGAACGAATCATGCTCGTAATCCAGGGTTTTACCATATTTGAAAATGCAAGCTAAAACCAAGACTTTTATTAACAATTTGGCTAGAGTAAAATCCTGGCTTGCTTGTGAGGGCTGCCTGTGCCTCCCCCCAGGGAGATTAAATTGGTTCTAAAAGGTCCTCTCCTATAATCATTCTTTTTTAGGACTTCAATTTGCAATTTCTTTTAAACATGTAAATAATAAAGAAAATACTACAGGTGAAGACTTCCTCGCTGGCACATTCATGCCACTTACTCTCCTCATCGTCATCAGAAGATGCAGATCGATGGGTAGATGTTTGAATTTGGGTCTCACTAGTTTCTTCTTCTGCTTGTATCATATGGTTCACATTTAGTGGTCTTTCCTCTATTAAGATGACAGGAAGAAAATTAGGTACAGCTTATGTTGAACTTTCATTTTACTTAATTGTACTATTTCCAAAATGATGGTGATTATTTTTGATTCAAATAAATATACAGTGTCTCCATAAAACTAAGTTACAGCAGAATGCCAGGCATATAATTCTATGTGTGGCTGCATAGATCCCTTACTTTAATCTGGAGCCTGTTCTTGCTGTATGTATTGTACCCTAATCAGCGGATAATGGATAAAGCATGCATAGCAGATAAAACCTCCACTGTCAGAAGCAGGGCAGAAACAGTGCCAACAGCAAAAGCTTTATACGCTCTGCCCCATCAACCAGTTGTATAAGTTGTTAATTTTATTATGTATTATGGGCTCATGTTGCTTTTCAAAGAATGAAAGCTCTCTGCACTGTTCCACTTAAGTTTCTGCTCACTGCTGATAGTGGAGGTTTCTTTTGCTCTGCCCCAATCTGATCACCTATCAGCAGAGTAACAGAACTAGCATACACTGCACGAATCAAGCATCAGCAATGCTCGTATATCTATATATTCACATATACTCACACATACACATATGGGGTGTCCTGCAACCCCCTTCTCTAGTTAGCACTTTGAAGAGGTGTTTTCAAAGATCTGTGATGGCATTACAGGGGTTTCCTTAAAGTTTATAAAACTTTAGGTCCTGCTGAAAATTCTCTGAATTCGAAAAGTGGAGGGAGCTGTACTTTCAAATTAATGTAGTTTGAAGTTCAACTTTAATAATAATAATTAAAATAAAATGCTATGATCAAACTGCATTGGTAATTTTCTCTTAGACACTTGAACAAATGATTCGACAACAAATGAACAAATTAATTTATTTTTAAAATTCACTGCAACAGCCACTGAGAAATCACTATCTGATTCCTGTAAATACAGGGCTCATTGTCCCTGCCCTCTCCAGCCCTGGTCTACTGGTCCTGTAACAGCCCCTGGGAGTCCCTGGTAATTTAAAGGCAAGGTTCACCTTTAAAAAAAAAAAACAAAAAAAACAAAAAAAAAAAAATGCATACATTTTTGCAGGAAAAAAAAATGTGCATTATTTTTTTTTTCACAGGAGCCTGCAGAGCATTGTTGCATCCGCGATATGTGGATCGCAGGTGCAATGTCAGGCTGTAGGCAGTGTGAACGGACTACAAGTGTGTTGATCAGCACACTCGCAATCCATTGAAACTACAAGTCCGTCTATCACGGTAGCAGACAAGACTTATCGCACATTCATTAACAGATTTCAATGAATGAATGACGTGGCTGTGCCGCCTAGCTGTTTTCAAATGTGAGAGCAGGTGCGGGGAGAGGATCCCTCGCCTGCTGTCACAGGGATGGGTGCTCTGGCGGTGGATGAATAGGAGAATATTACACTCTAAATACGGGTGTAACATTCTCCTAAAGGTAAACGTAGCCTTTCAGTTCCTAGTGAGAACACATGAATGTCAATGACTAAACAGGACTCAAACATTTAATGAAGATAATTCTTTTACATTTACCTGCATGCTGATCCGAGTCATCAGAATCTGCCATTCCCACTGTCCATACCATGGCGGCTTTTAAAACAAATACAAAGTTAGAATAACATAGTTCACTTGTTGAACTCAGGAGAAATAGGAAGCCTTTATAAGGTAAAAAAGTATCAATGTGCCTAAAGTTGAGCTTTTTTTTTTTTTTTTTTTTTTTTTTTAACAGACAAGTTTTTATTTGTCTCCATAAGAAGTTAGAGGTACAATACAACAGTGCATCGTACATTTTTAAAACTCAAACAATAAACTGTGTACAATCAAACTCTCAATTATATCCGTTACATAGATTTAGATTCAAGTCGGTATACAGCATAGCTACATAGAGAAACACGTGTCTTCTTAACAGGTACTTTATAGAAAAGCTGATTATTAATCAAGCATTGTCAGTATCTGGCACTCAGGGGATAGGTAGGGTTGTGGGGGAGGGAAGGAGGGGGGGGGGGGAGGAGACCCGAATACCCACAGATGGAACCATCAACCAAGTCGGGTTTAAGAGCATGAAGGTATGGGTATGGGGAGGGGAAGAAGCAGGAGGGAAGAGAGGAGAGGAGAGGGCAGGGGGGTGAGGAAGGAAGGGGGGGGAAATATCAACGCCAGTGAGTACTTTCTCTTGAACAGTGATCTAGGCCTTTGCCCATCTACCCCAGATCTTGTCAAATTTTTTGGGGCATTTTCGACTCATGTAGTTTATATATGGGAAGGTCGGAGTCAATGAGAGCCTTCCATTGGGAGACCCTGGAGGGGGTCTGGTTTCTTCCAGTTTAGGATAACTTTCCTGGCATAGAAAGTAGTATAAAACACAAACAATTGTCTGTGTGTACCCGGTGCCACTCTGTCACAAACGCCCAGGAGTAGGGCCAGCGGATCCAGCCCCAGCGAGAGACCTTCAATTGAGTTAATTTCCTGTACCACTCCCTCCCAGAAATGTTGTATAACCGGGCATTCCTATACCACATGGATAAACGATCCCAGTGCCGTGGTGCACTAGGGGCACCTGTCTGATTGTGTGGGATGAATTCTCAAGAGCCTTTGGTGGGTATAATATGCCCTATGTATGAATTTAAGCTGGATAAACCTATCCTTAGCTGATATCATTAGGGGTATATACTGTTGAATCCCTTCCTCCCAGTCATCGTCCATCATGGCTGGGAAGTCTGCCTTCCATCTTTGGAAAAGTTTAGTTCCACCACTAGACCCCCCAGAGGAGATCTGTAAGTACAGAGAGGAAAGGATGCGGTCTGCACTTTTGGATATTAGGAACTTCTCAACCCCATGCGATTCAAGGGAAACTCCATCGGGGAACTGTGCCTGTACCGCATGTCTCAGCTGGAGATAGCGGAAGAACATCTGGGATGGAAGCTGGAACTCGTCCCTCAGGGAGTCAAAGGTGAGGAGTGTGCCGCTTGGCATTATGTGTTGGATAATTTAAATACCATATCTCTCCCACAGGGCAGGGTTAGGGACTGAGTTTAGGTCTTTCAATCTTGTATTCCCCCACAGTGGCGTATACGGTGAAATGGTGGCGGGTGTGCTTAAAGCGGGGTTCCACCCAAATTTTGAACAATATCTGTATGTATTCTCTTCCTTGCCTAGATGCTGACATGCCGTTTAAAAAAATTTAAATCGCCATAATTACCTTTTATTTTTCTATTCTTCTTTGCACTTCCTGGTTATCCTCCCGTGGGAGTAGGCGTGTTTCTAGCCTCTCCCAGACTCCTGGGAGCTAGTCTCAGGCTTCCCAGGATGCCACTGAGCATGTGCGGGAACGAGTGGTGAATGATGGGAGCACAGCATTCACCACATCCAGGAAATAAATGCTTGTGGGCTTCAAATGCCCACAATGAAGATGGAAACCGCCTGCAGTGAATAATATAAGTTATTCTTTCCGACGAAATCTGACACAGGCGGACATATTACACACAATATGTCAGTATGTAATGCTGAGAAGAAAAGTTTTTTTTTTTTTTTTTTGAGTTCATTCACAAAAACGATAGATAGGTGGACTGCCGCTTTAACTTAGCCGTAACCTGCGACCACACTTGAACCGTAGTTCACATGGGGGTAGTAACATCTGGATGTGCTTTAGGTCCTCGAAAAATATTTCCGCTTCTAAATTCACAGAGGGGTTGGAGCGGGATTGGGTAAACCCCCACTTCACTGTCACCAATACCGCCGCCCAATAGTATTGTTTCAGACATGGTAGTGCAAGTCCCCCAAGAGAGAAGGGTAATTGGAGGGTAGTTTGTGCAATTCTAGGGGCAGCACCCGCCCATATAAAGGCATTTATCGTCTGGTCCACTTTACTAAAAAAGGAGTTAGGAACAGGGAATGGCGTGTTTCGGAAAACATTTAAGAACTTGGGGAGAAACGTCATTTTAAGAAGGTTGACCCTACCTACCGGGGTCAGGGGCAGGGATTTCCAGGTTTGGCATTTAGTAATAAGGCTTTGGAGCACCGGGTAGACATTATCCACCAGGTATAGCTTGGGATCTCTCTGGACCTCTATACCCAGGTAGCGAAATTTAGTGGTACACTTCAGGGGTATCTGGGTTGATAAGGTGGGGGTCGATTGGGAGACAGGGGAAAGTATAGATTTATCCCAATTGATTTGTATTCCAGAGAAAAAGCCAAATTCGTCAATAAGTCTAAGGGCCTCCGTGAGGGACGAGGACGTGTCAGGTAAGTACAGGAGAGTGTCGTTGGCGTAAAGGGATATTTTGTCAGTTAGTGGGCCGATCCGCAGTCCACCTACCGCGGAAGAGGCCTGCAGGAGGTTGGCCAGGGGTTCCACGGCCAGAGCGAACAGTCCTGGGGAGAAGGGGCACCCCTGCCTCATACCTCTTCCAAGGGTAAAACCATCAGAGAGGAGACCATTTGTGCGCACCCTGGCCGTGGGCCCCCTATAGGGTAATTTTATCCAGGAGATAAATTTGGGCCCAATATTGAATCGTTCTAGGACCTGCCAGAGGAATTCCCATTCGATTGAGTCGAACGCTTTTTCTGCGTCTAATGAAGCAACGACTCCTTGTGAACCCTCCTTAGACGCCAGGGAGATGTGTGTATAAACGACGTATATTAATAATATCGGTGCCCTTACCTGGCATAAAGCCCATTTGATCACCCTGAACTAGAGTCAAAATGACTGAGTTGAGCCTATTTGCAGGGATTTTTGTAACAATTTTGGCGTCGACATTGAGTAGTGAGATTGGGCGGTAGGACGAGCAGAGGTCAGGGTCTTTATTGGGTTTGGGTATCATGACGATCACCGCCTCGGACATCGTGGGTGGAGGATCCCCCTTCTCCAGCATGGACAGCAATAGGGCATGAAATCTCGGGATGACCAGCTCAGCATGAGTTTTATAAAATTCAGCCAGTATCCCATCTGGGCCCGGGGTCTTAGCCGTCTGAAGAGAGGCCACAGCCCTATAACTCTTAAAGAGGTTCAGGTGGCTATCAAGGGAGGCACGATCCGAATTAGAGCGCACCGGGAAAGCCAAGCGGTCCAAAAATAATCCTAGTGTTTCAGGGGTAAATGCAGCTCTGGAGGTGTAGAGGGTCTTATAGTAGCCTGTAAATCTAGCGTTAATTTGTTGAGGGTCAGAAAGCAGGTCATCCTCCTCCCCCCTGATGTTGGCTATATGGGATATTGAGGCTCTCTCCCTGGCCAACCATGCCAATAGTCTACCTGTTCTCTCTCCCTGCTCAAATATGCGCTGTGTTTGGCTCAGGCTCCTGCAAGTTTCAGTCCTCAGCAACGAGATCTCTCTGTAAGTAGACTGCAAGGTAGCATAAGTTGCCATATCTCTGCCCTGCACGTAGGCACTCTCCAACTTTGAGGCCCTCAATTCCGCAGCCTCCAGTGCCAGCCTGGAGTCCTTTCTAGCCTTTGCAATAAGTCCCTGGTATTGTACACTGGTATACGCCTTATATGCGTCCCACAGCATAGGCGGTTCAGCAGTATCTTTGTTAATTTCCCAGAAGGCTCCCAGCTCCACCGCCACCCCAGGGGCCACGCGTTCGTCAGTCACCCAATACTCTGATAGTCTCCACAGGGCAGGGCCAGAGGGGGAGCCCATATTGAGCCTCAGCAACATCGGTGCGTGGTCCGAGATGCCCCGGGGCAAGATTTCCACCCCCAGCGTGCGGGAGAGCAGCGAGCCATCCGCTAGCATTAAATCTATCCTGGAAAAAGAGGCATATGTGGCAGAGTGGCACGTATACTGTTTGAGAGCCGGGTATTTCCACCGCCATACATCTTTCAACCCATATATATCCATCCATTGTGACAGGGGAGAATCGCGGGCCACACCTGCATTAAATCTATCTAGAGATGGGTCAGGGGTCATATTGAAGTCTCCCGCCAGCAAAACTGCAGCACCTGGGTAGAGTGCCAGTATTGGAGTCAATTTGTGCAATAATGCCATGGTGGCCGGTGGGGGCTCATAGAGGCCCACAATGAGCATCTCCAGCCTGTCACATGTGGCATGGAGGACAACATATCTACCTTCCTGATCTAGGTGGAGATCCAGGACAAACTGAAGGGACTTGTGGACCAGGACACTGACCCCCCTGGAGAAGGTGGAGTACGTGGAATGGTAATAGGAACCTACCCAGGGTTTCCGGAGGGCCAGCGTCCTGCTCCCCATCAAACGTGTCTCCTGGAGTATACATATGTGTGGGGAGTATTTCTTTATATATGTAAAGACTAGCGACCATTTAATCTTTGAGTTCAAACCACGAACATTCCAAGATAAAATGGTAAGCGGAACCATCACGTGTATTCAAAACATATCCAGGAATCACGGGTTAACACTAAACAGACACACAGAGCTTTTGGTAGGGATAATGCCTGTTTCAGGAGCTCCCCCACCACCTAGTGGCAAGACAGCATCATTACGCCATTGTACCCGACAGATCATAAGAAAACAGACAAAAGGAAAATAATAAAAGTTTGAGCCAGAGAGAAGAAATGTACACCTTAAATCCCCCCCCCCCCCTCCCGACAGCACCCCCCAAACTTCGGTGTCTCCCCTTCCCCAAACATGAACCCTTGATAACTATCATGGGGGCGCGCAAAAAACGGAGCACCATGAGAACAGTAGTCCTAGCACATAGAGTCAAACTGGCCCTATTATCAGGATAAGCGGGCCCTGCAGCTTTGACGGTTCTCCCGATCACGATCGGGGGCACATTCTTCAACTGAACAAGTTTTGTAACAAGAACACGAACACGAGGGGGACAAAGTTCCTCTCAACAAGCTGGCAAAGAGATTGGGTTCCTCTGCAGTGTCTGCTAATCTAACTACTGGATCATCAACATGCATGGAGCAGCTTAGCAGGCAATTCTCTTTTATTCAAAAGGGGCAGTTTACCTTATATGTAGAGGAATACCTCTAAATTTTCAGGGAATCCAGCAAAGAACGTGAGGAGAGAGAAAAAAAGAATATAACAACCCCAGTTAGGGGTTTCTTGCAGGCATCTTCAACCTCTGGGCAGGGTATCCAGCCAGTGTGATGCATCCTCCGGTGAGGTGAAAAACCACACCGTCTCGCCATCTTGGACTCGGAGCCTGGCTGGGAACAACATACTGTATTTGATATGTCTGTTCCGGAGGTTCAGCTTGACCTGGTCAAAGGATCGCCGGAGTTTCTGGGTGTCGATCGAGTAATCTGGAAAGATCATCAGGCTTGCTCCCTCGTAGTTTAGGACATCCATCTTCCTAGCCTCGCGGAGGACCTGGTCACGATCTCTAAAAATCAATAGGCGCAGGATGAACGTACGTGGAGGAGCTCCCGGGACAGCAGGCATCCTGCGTGCCCTCAAAGAATGGTGAGAACTGTGCACGTGGCAGGAGAGTGTGTAGGAGACGTTCTGTGAAGGTCTGGGGCTCTGATAGCTCCACCCCCTCCGGCAAACCTACGATGCGAAGATGATTCCTCCGATTTCAGAATCTTCAGCCCTGCTTTCCAGCAGTTTAACCCTAGTCTGCAGGGTGCGGAGGGAGGCTGAGTGATCTCGCAGCGTATCCTCTGAGTCTCCCATGCGTCTCTCAGCTTCGGTCAGCCTGGCGCGGAACGAATCCATAACCCGTCGGATGAGGCTGATGTCGAGCTGGACGGATTCGATTTTCCCTGTCAGGGTGGTTTGACAGGTCGTTATCGCCTGCATAAGAGCTGCAAAGTTCGATTGCTCCGTGAGAGCAGGGTCGGTGTCGTCCGCTTGGGAAGCCATGTGTGCCAGAGAGTTAGAAGCTGGAGCAGGGCCCGAGCCAGGCTGGGTCTTCACTCGTCCTGCTGCGGTAGATTTGCGGGTGGCTGGGGTACCTTTGCCTCTGGTCATCCCAGACCAGGTCTCACCCCCGTCAGGATCAGCAGGTTTTATGGCTTAGTCTGCAGGGTAAAAGACGTTTTTGTCAAGCAGGCCGCAGGAGCTCAGTCCATGTGCGTCTTCTCAGATGGCCAACTTGGACATGCCCACTAAAGTTGAGCTTTATTACACCAGCTAAGTGAGCATAAATAAAATTAAATACCAGTGTATACATTCATGTATAAATACGCTTCTCTGCCTCTCCACTAAAATGCTTATGGATTGTGAAGAAAATCCCTTCTTTATTTCTTGCATTCTTGCTGGTTAGCTCCTTCTCTGCCAAAAGCCGATTTGTGGGCATTACTATTGTTGAGCTCAGTTGCCATCTCCCCCTGTTTAGTGAGCATGCCTGTCAGGAGCACTTGTATGCTTCATTCCAGCTATATTGAGGCGTACTCACAGCAGAGCTGTGCCTGTGCTCTAACTTCATGCACCCAGTACCCTTATTCCACCCCCTCTTTGTAGTTTGATAGGCTCAGACAGATCCACCACTTGGTGATCCAGCTTCATTGGTTGCTAGGATACAGGTGGTCGGACTGCACAGCATCATGCATTTCAAGGTGCGGGCAGCTTAACTGCATGGCATCATTAATTGTCATGGTGCTGGTGGCCAGGCCACCTATATCGGAAGAAATGGATTGCATGGGTTTAGGAGTAGAGACACAGCTCTGTGAGCATGCCTGTCTTTGATGTGTTGAGAAGCGCCTTTTTCTGGCCCTTGAGGCATTAGTCCTGCCACTGACAACAATGGCGCAAAATTATTTCCACTGACACCAAAAAATGGTGTACTATTCCTTCCACTGACACCAACAATGGGTAATAATTCCTTCCGCTGACAACAAAAATGGGGCACTATTTCTCCCAATGATACCAACTATTTCTCTCCCTAATACCAAAGATCATGCATTGTTTTCTCCCACTGGGCCCAGTCCAGCCCCCCTAGAAGTCTGAAGGACAGTAAACTAGCTCTTTCTTTAGAAAGTTTAGAGACTCCTGTCCGAGAACAGTGGTTCTCAACCACCGGGTCAATTTTTAAATCAACACTAAGTTTTAGTTATATAGATATATGTTATATACATTTGTTTCATCAAAAACCTAAGTAGGCTTGGCTGCGGCTGGAAATATATATTTTTTGTGCAATATACCTTCCATTAGGTGTCATGATTCTGCAGTAATGTTTCATGCCCTGACTGTCTGCTTACCTCTCTGGTCTGTGTATCACCTTTAGGGACTGTGTTCTCACACCTGTGTGTTTAAGTAATCTTCTCTCAGCATGGCTCCACCCCAGCCTCTAACAGAAAACACTATTTAACCCTGTGCACTGCAAGCCAGCCTTGCCTGAGCAAAAATTGTGTGAAGGCTTTCCTGAGTTATTCTTGCCATGTGCTCTACGTTTGATTCCCATGTACTGACTTTGGCTTGTTCTCCTGGCCATCCCTGTCTGCTTGTTGCCCCGACCTTCAGCCCATTCTTCTGACCATCCCTGCCTGCTTGTTGCCTCGACCTTTGGAGACCCTGGGGGTCGCATCCTGGAGTCAACTGCAGCCAAGTCCATCCTCACCATCAGAGGCCCTATTGAAAACCTGCTGGCTCTTAGACTCCACGCCCTGGGGAATCTTATGCTGTAGCTCCCTGTCCAGGACTGTGGCTGCGACCCTGTGTAGCTGCTTCTCAGAACCATCGACCCTCAGCAGTCAGTCATTGGGTCCACAACCTCCGCGGTGAGCTCCTAGTTACTTGGTCCCGTAGGTGACCTGACATTAGGCCCATTAAGAAAGTTATTACATTTGCCTTTTGCAGTCCACAAAAAGAGGAAAGCTAGGCAGAGACCAGAGATGCACAGTATTTTTACTTACAGATCAGAACTTAGCAAGGAATATATCCCATAAGTGTACACATCGAAGTGTTTAACGGACACAGGTGTATCTTAAAGGAAACACTCATTGACTGGCCAGGGCCATACAACTTGCCTCCTACATTTAAATAATTTCAAAGTGACATCCTTTCTATGGCAGAATGGTGAAATTGACTGTATACTTACAGGAATATATTAATGCTGGAAATATAGGCTCATTTCTTTCCTGGGCAGTTTCCACCAGCATTCTAAGAGGGCCTTTTGGACATAATACAGCTAACAAATCTGTCAGCAAAGACACAATACAGACAACAATTTAGAGAGAAGCTGGTATAACTTCAGTTGCAACAGCTAAAATGGTATTAAACCCAAAACCAGTAATTTAAAATATTGCAGCTTACCAATCCTGAAATGTGGTAGCACAAATGATAAATAGATAAATAGTGAGATCTTACTCCCATATGACTGATAAAAGGGCCAGGAATCTAAGGGATATTTTGGTTAGAAATGAATTTCAGGAGTCAGACCAAATGATGAAGGAAGGCAATTAGACCAAAGAGTAGTATGTATAATTGTGGAGAATGTGATATTTGGCAATTCGTTGAACAGGGGCATGAATTTCATTCTGTAGATGGAGACAGCTCATTTTTTTTACTGTGTAACAATTAGAGCCGGTTCACACGGGGGCGACTTGTCAGGCGACCTAGCCGCCTGACAAGTCGCCTCCCGTTCTGTACAATGGAACCGTTCTAATCGGAGCGACGCAAGTCGCTCCGACTTAGAAGAAAGGTTCCTGTACTACTTTGGGGGCGACTTGCATAGACTTCTATACAGAAGTCGTCTTGCAAGTCGCCCCGGCAGTCGTGTGCAGGTCGCCTCGGTGAGGCGACCTGCAAGTCGTGCCGCGTCTAGTGTGAACCGGCACTTAGGGTTATATATAAAATTGACTGCCCATGTGGTCTATCATACATAGGAAAAACAAAAAGATAGTTAAAGGTCTGTGTTAAGGGAGCATTCGAGAAATTATCGCCATAACCTCCTTGGTGGGTCACCTAAGGAGTTAAAAGTGAAGGAGATATATTTGATTAAAAAAAGTCCTGGAAGGGGAGATTTAGCTTTTTTTTTTTTTTATTACAAAAGCAAAAGTTTTTGGAATTACACCTGTGGGATTCTTGTCCCTAAGAGGTTAAATAAAGAGTTACATGGATAATTTATCTAAAGGGTTACTTTAGAAGATTGGATTGTGCTTTTTGAGTATGTTGGAACATGTACAAATGGAATAACCACTTACAGTGGGGAAAATTAATATTTGATCCCCTGCAGATTTCTTAAGTTTGCCCACTTACAAAGAAATGAAGGGTCTATTTTTTATCATAGGTGTATTTTAAATGATAGAGACAAAATATCAACCAAAAATCCAGAAAAAACATGATACAAATGTTATAATTTGAGTTGCAGTTCAGAGAGTAAAATAAGTATTTGATCCCCAAGCAAAACATGACTTAGTACTTGGTGGAGAAACCCTTGTTGGCAAGCACAGAGGTAAGATGTTTCTTTTAGTTGGTTACCAGGTTTGCAAACATCTCAGGAGAGATGTTGGTCCACTCTTTAATATCTTCTCTAAATCCTTATGGTTTCTTGGCTGTCGCTTGGCAACTTGAAGATCCAGCGCCCTCCATAAATTTTCTATAGTATAATGGTCTGGAGACTGGCTGGGCCACTCCATTACCTTAATGTGCTTGTTCTTGAGCCACTCTTTTGTTGCCTTGGTGGTATGTTTTGGGTCATTATCATGCTGGAAGACCCATCCACGACCCATCTTCAATGTTCTGGCTGAGAGAAGGTTTTCATTCAAAATTTTACAATACATGGCCCAATCCATTGGCCCCTCAATGTGGCAAAGTCAGCCTGTACCTTTAGCAGAGAAAATGCCTCAAAGCATAATGTTTTCACCTCAGTGCTTGACTGTAGGGATGGTTTTCTTAGGGTCATAGACAGCATTTTTCTTCCCCCAAACAAGGCAAGTCAAGCTCAGTTTTTATCTCAACTGACCACAACACTTTCTCCCAATCCTTCTTTTAATCTTTTAGATGTTCACTGGCAAACTTCAGACAGGCCTGTACATGTGCCTTCTTGAGGAGGGGGACTCGCCATGTTTGGAGAAAGACAAATGCTGACTATGACCCTAAGAACACCATCCCTACAATCAAGCAACATTATGCTTTGGGGCCGTTTCTCTGCTGAAGGTACAGGCCAACTTTCTCCCAAGCCTTCTTTTAATCATTTAGATGTTCACTGGCAAACTTTAGACAGGCCTGTACATGTGCCTTCTTGAGGAGGGGGACTCGCCATGTTTGGAGAAAGACAAATGCTGACTATGACCCTAAGAACACCATCCCTACAATCAAGCAACATTATGCTTTGGGGCCGTTTCTCTGCTGAAGGTACAGGCCGACTTTGCCGCATTGAGGGGCCACTGGACGGGGCCATGTATTGTAAAATCCTAGATGAGAACCTTCTTCCCTCAGCAAGAACACTGAAGATGGGTCATGGATGGGTCTTCCAGCATGACAATGACCCAAAACATACCGCCAAAGCAACAAAGGAATGGCTCAGGAAGCACATTAAGGTCATGGAGTGGCCTAGCCAGTCTCCAGACCTTAGTCCTATAGAAAATTTATGGAGGGAGCTAAAACTTTGAGTTGCCCATCAACAGCCAAGAAACCTTAAGGATTTGGAGAAGATCTGTAAAGAAGCGTGGACCAAAATCCCTACTGAGATGTGTGCAAACCTGGTCACCAACTACAAGAAATGTCTTGCCAACAAGGGTTTCTCCACCAAGTACTATTTCATGTTTTGCTTGGGGATCAAATACATATTTTCCTCACTGAACTGCAACTCAATTTATAACATTTGTATAAGGTTTTTTTTTGGGGGGGGGGGTCTTTGGTTGATATTCTGTCTCTATCATTTAAAATACATCTATGATAACAATTATAGACCCTTCATTTCTTTGTAAGTGGGCAAACTTACAAAATCTGCAGGAGATCAAAAAATTATTTTCCCCACTGTATGTAATTTGCGTATATGCTGGAATATGTTACTTTCTCTGAGATTGAGTGGGGTTGGGAGACAAGCAGAGTTAATTTATGTTCACGTTTGTAACTTAACATGCCTTAAAGGATAAGTTCACCTTTTGACAAAAAAAAAAATAATAAACTCACATTTTTTGCAGGTGAGAAAATGTGCATTCATTATTTTTTGTTTCTGGAGCCTGTAAAGCATTGCACCAGCAATCGCATCGAGTGTGTGGATCGGGGAATCAGGTCATTTTTTGTTCAGCCTGCTGGTTGAACGAAAAACAAAATGAATAATGTATGGGCTACCTTAGTGGTTGTAAAAATAGGATTTTTTAAAACAGCTTACCTGTAAAATCCTTTTCTTTCGAAGGACATCACGGGACACAGAGCCACAGTAATTACTGATGGGTTATATAGGGTATCACTGGTGATTGGACACTGGCACACCCTATCAGGAAGTTCAACCCCCTATATAATCCTTCCCCTTGCAGGGATACCCCAGTTTTGTAGCCAAGCAATATAGTGTATTAGAAGAGGGGCGGGACCTCTCTGTCCCGTGATGTCCTTCGAAAGAAAAGGATTTTACAGGTAAGCTGTTTTAAAAGAATCCTATTTTCTTTCTCGAACATCACGGGACACAGAGCCACAGTAATTACTAATGGGATGTCCCAGAGCAATGCTACCTGAGGGGGGGGGGGGAACCACGACCAAGTAGGGTGCAATCAGACCTGAGGACCCTGTACCGCTGCCTGCAGCACACTACGCCCAAAGGCGATATCCTCATGCCTTCTCACATCCACCTGATAGAATCTGGTGAATGTATGAACTGAAGACCAGGTTGCGGCCTTGCAGATTTCAGCCATAGAGGCCCGGTGATGCACTGCCCAAGAAGCAAGTCGCCGTTGAAATAATACTGATAAAGCCGAGACCTGGCCCTTGATGGTACTCAAGGCCAGCTTCATCTCTAATCCTAATTGTAGAAAATCAAGAATTCAACCTATGACATATTTCCTGGGATGCCAACCTCTGGATTCACACCAGGATACATAAGCTTTCCAGACTCTATGATAAATCATCCTGGAAGCTGGCTTCCTTGCATTAATCAAGGTAGATATGACAGGACCTGAAAGCCCACGACTCTTCAGAACGTGGGTCTCAATAGCCAAACCGTCAAATTTAGCGTTTGTAAGGCAGGATGGAACACTGGATCTTGAGATAACAGGTCTGGGCGTACCGGTAGTGTCCATGGGGGAACCCACCGTCATCCTTACTATTTCTGCATACCAAGTCCTTCTGGGCCAAGCGGGGGCCACCAGAAGTACCGACTTCCTTTCCTGCTTGATCCTGCGAAGGAGTCGTGGCAATAGCAGAATAGGCGGGAATGCGTAAATCAGTGAGAACTGATGCCACGGAATCACCAACGCATCCGTCCCGCATGCAAGAGGATCCCTCGTCCTTGCCACAAATCTGTCTATCTTTTTGTTGAATCGGGATGCAAAGAGATCTACATCTGGGACCCCCCATCTTTGGCATATGGGCCAAAAGACGTCGGGGTGTAGAGACCATTCCCCTGGGAGTAACTGCTGGTGACTTAGATAGTCCGCTTGCCAGTTCTCTATCCCTGGAATAAAAACTGCCGATATGCATGGCACATGCATCTCTGCCCAGACTAAAATCTGGTTCACCTCCTTTTGAGCAGCTCGGCTCCGGGTGCCTCCCTGATGATTGACATAAGCCACTGCTGTGGCATTGTCGGACTGGATCCTGACCGGGCAGCCCTGTAACCTGAGAGTCCAGGCTTTTAGGGCTAGATATACCGCCCGGATCTCCAGAATGTTGATGGGTAAGGTCCTCTCTGTCTTGGACCATATCCCCTGAACCGCAGACTGTTCCAGAACTGCTCCCCAACCTGACAGACTGGCATCTGTTGTTACCACCGTCCAGGTAACCGGTAGAAAGGATTTCCCCTTCTGCAGGTTTTCGGGTATGAGCCACCAATTGAGGCTCTGACGCACCGCATGCGACAGGTGCATCGGAAAGTCTAATGCCTGAACCTTCTTGTTCCAGGTTGACAGAATACTGTGTTGCAGCATTCTTGAATGAAACTGAGCATAGGGAACTGCTTCGAATGAAGACACCATCTTCCCTAGCAGCCTCATACAAAGGCGGACAGAAGGACCCTTCTTGGTCCTGACTGCCAGAATCAGCTCCCTTAAAAGCAGTGATCTTTGCCTGAGGTAGAAATACTTTCTCCTGGCTTGTATCTATGATCAGACCTAAATACTCCAGTCTTCTTACTGGTTTTAGGAAAGATTTTTCTAGGTTGAGGATCCAACCTAGGTGTTCCAGATACTTGACTGTGGATCTCAAGTTCCCGTTCAAGGAGGCTACCGACCGGCCTATCAATAGCAGGTCGTCTAGGTGTGCTATGACAGCTATACCCTGAGCCCTTAGTCTGGCCAGAGGAGGGGCCAAGACCTTTGTGAACACCCGAGGTGCAGTGGCTATCCCGAAAGGCAGAGCCACAAACTGGATATGGCGCCCTCCTACCTCGAAGTGCAGAAACTTCTGATGAGCAGGAAAAATGGGCACATGCAGATATGCATCTCTGATGTCTATCGATGCCAGAAATTCTCCTCCCTGCAGGGTAGAGACTACTGATTCCATGCGGAAGGACTGAATCCTTAGGAACCGGTTCAGATCCCTTAAATCCAGAATGGGTCTGACATCTCCATTTGGTTTTTGGACCGTAAAAATGTTGGAATAGAAGCCTAATCCCTGGTCATTTGCGGGAACCATCATAATGACCTCCTGCGACAAAAGTCGCTCTAACGCTAGAAGGAGCGACTGCTTCTTCTCTGGATCTCTGGGAACACTTGATCTGAGGAACCGAGGAGAGGGAAATTCCTGAAACTCCAGCTTGTACCCTAAGGTTACCGTGGAGATTACCCATCTGTCCTGGAAATCCTCCTGCCAGATCCCTGAGAACTGTCGCAGTCTTCCCCCCACTCGAGTGAGCGGGGGCGCCTCCTCATGCAGAGGTCTTAGTGTTTTGCCTAGTAGGCTTCTCCCCCCAGGACTTCTTTTGTCCCTGGGGTTGACTCTTGTCTCTGGACCCAGATGGAGGCGGCCGTCGAGACTGCATGGAGGCTCAAGCCCCCGGCGCTGGGAAAAGAGTCCATTTGAAAGAGGGACGCTTACTCTTCTTCTTAACAGGTAAGAGAGTGCTTTTCCCACAAGAGATTCTCTTGATATAGTTTATCCAAGTCCTCTACAAACAACCTTTCACCACGAAATGGAAACCCCGCCAGGAGCTTCTTACATGGTGCTTTGGCTGACCAATTTTTCAACCATAGGATTCTACGTATATGCACCAACCCCAGTGAAAGACGGGAGGTTTGCACGATAGAATCTCTAATGGCTTCAACCATAAAGCATAAGGCCGCTGGAAGGTTAGCAAACCCCTGGGCCTGCTGTTCAGGTAATACTTTGATGACCTGCTTAACATGGTCTCTTAAGTATTGACAGACTCCAAACGCTGCTACTGCAGGTTGAGCCACTGAACCTGCTAAGGAAAAAAGATCCTTCAATAGGGATTTCATCTTTTTATCTACAGGATCCCGGAGCATCTGAGCATTGTCTACAGGACAAGTCAGACTATTATTTACGGAGGAAATGGCGGCATCAATGGCCGGTATTCCCCACATTTTAATAAACTTTTCTTCCATCGGATAAAGTGTTGAAAACTTTCTTGGCGGAAAAAAACGTTTGTCTGGGTGATCCCACTCAGAATAAAGGAGCTTTTCAAGTAAATTATGAGCAGGAAAAGCCTGTGCTGCTTGGAAAGGTTTCAGTGACCCCAAAGCAGAAGAGGATTCTTTAGCAGTTTCAGGTACGGGCAACTTAAATGTGGAGCGGACCAATCCAGTAAGGATTTGCGCTAAGACTTTCTCCTCTTGGGAAGTCGCAGAGGGTCCCTCTCCACCTGATTCCTCTGGAGAGGAATCATCCGTCCCATCCCGATCCTCTGAAAGGGATTCGTGTCCTTTATCCCAGATCTCCTCTTCCTGAGGGTCTTGGGGAACAGAGGAAGGCCTAGTACGTTTTCTTCCACTGAGTGAAGCTGTAATCACGGCCATTAATCTTTCCTCTAAACCATTAATGGTTGAGGAAAAAACCTCTTGTGTAATATATACAGGGGCTGAAGTGCCAGAAGCAGGTGTAGCCCCTGACCCCGACGGCTCTCCCTGACTAGCCGTCTCTGGCCCCTCGGGGGGTGATGCTGCCATCAGGGGGTCCTCAGAACCTGAACGAGATCCCCTAGTGTCTCTGGTTCTTGGGGTGTTTGAACCTCTTCTACCCATAGTGCAAAGCAACAAGGTGTGAGGTATCCAAAATGAACACTGCCTGCTGAGCGATGTAGTCTGGCTAAAAGCCTTGCTACCCAATGCTCAGTCTGGTGTTACTTCAGTAAATGCTGCCTAGGAGAATGCCTGTGTCCCACCTTACATGCGACCGTCAGCTCTGTGTCCCTCCAAAGGCTGTGTGCACCTGTACAGAGTGCCTTTAATAGCCTGCAGCTGGCCTGAGTGGGAGTCTAAGCACCTGTGCTGACGTCCCCCCCCCCCCCCGAATTTCAAAAAAACGAGTGCTTTCCGCGCTGGCCGACTCTTCTGAAATACTATGGAGGAAGGCTGGGGAGGGAGAGGAGAGAGAGAGGCTGGTAGTGAAGAGCCTGCCTAAAAAACGGCAATGGCGGCCGAGGGAGCGGTGCCCGAGCGGTATAACCGCTTTCTAGACCCCTGCTCTAGCCTGGGCGGAACATTCAATCATGAGAAATCCCCCCATCCATCCTACCTTGGAGCCGGAGCGCTGTGAAAACTTGCACAGCATGAACACTGAGACAGACATCAGCATGTGAAGGTATGTGCTCTTGGCAGCCCTCGTTGGTCACAATAGGCATAGCATGCATTTACCTTAAAGGAGAAACCTACTAGAATTAGAAAATTCAGTGGAATCTCCTCTTACCTTATCCAGCCGCAGGGTTCAGTTTACACAGACCCAAACTTCACCTCTCACGGTGGGCTCCGTTTGAAAAACCGTCAGAGACTGGGGCCCCCTATGAATAGGGGGATCCTGCAGTTCTGGGCCTGTAAAGCACCTGGCTAGAAATTAGGCTAGAAAACCATTTTCTAATATGCGGGGTCCAGCTCTCTAAAAAGAGAAGCGTTACAGGTAAAACCTCGTTTCTTCCGACACAAGGCCCGGGTACCATCCAATTCGGCATAGAAAGGACACTTTGAATGGATCCGGTCTGCCTGGCTTGCCCCAGTATAGAATCTCAGCACAGGACATCTTTACACGTCCATCACCTAAGACACTGGCGTAAAAACTGAGGTATCCCTGCAAGGGGAGGGATTATATAGGGGGTTGAACTTCCTGATAGGGTGTGCCAGTGTCCAATCACCAGTGATACCCTATATAACCCATCAGTAATTACTGTGGCTCTGTGTCCCATGATGTTCGAGAAAGAAAGTGGGTAAGTGGCAAAGGATTTGATTTTAATGTTTTTGTTGAGTTGTCTTATTTTATTTGTCCATTTAGTGGTTTAGCTGGAGTTCAGCTTTAACTAAATAACACCACAAAAGACAGACATAATAGTCAATATGCTTTTCTGTAACATATATTCTATTTATGACCACTAGAGCCATTCCCTATGCTAATTGCTTTAAAATTCACAGTTAATAATTTTCATAACATAATTTGGCATACAACTTTTTATCTATTTTATCTGAGTGTCTACGCATCAGATTCAACACTAATCTGCCCAATAATACGAGCTTGGAGCTTTTGCAAAGAAACACGGAAGCAGCAAACTTTTTTCTGCGATTTCAGAATGTGAATTTATAGTAAAATGGCATAATAAAGTTTAATATAAACCAAAAGCACTTTATGGCATTCACATCTTCATAACTTAAAATAGCATGTATAAAGTTAAGTACCGTATACAGATATTGCTCCCAGTATTACCCAGGCTGACCACTCAGGCAAATACTTGATGAACACAAGAGCCATAAGAGCACTGATCATGATGAGATAAGCCTGCTGTAACTGAAGAGGCCCCTTCCAATGAATACAGATCATGCCCACTGCTCCAAAATTCCAGATAATCATGATCAATGTTGGGTAGTCCATCGCTACATTGTAGGTTTTAAACACTTCCCTATGACAAAAGAAAATATGAAACATTCTTTTTAGTAATATATAAGAAATGAAACCTGTGCTATGGATATGTATATGTTGTACAGGTAATAAAAAAAATATCAATAAACCAAAAATCCAGCCAATCACCCCAGCCAATTCTTCAATCAACTATCGAGTGCTGATGACAAAGTGCTCTTGACAAAGGGACACCAGCAGTGAAGCATTATGGCTGCACAGCCGGTTTCCTACTGCGCTTTGTGAATCGGCCGGCTGCGGGGGAAGATGGGGCGAACAGAGCCAGAAGTGGGAGCGGGTACCTGTCAAAACCAGGTACCCACTCCCCCCCCCCCCAAAAAAAAGGTGTCAGACAAGCAGAGCTTCCTCTTTTGGGTGGAGCTCCGCTTTAATATTATTAGAAAGACCTACTACATTAAACTGATGACCTATAGGAGGCTTTTAAAGCGTCACCTTTAAAAAATATAGGGTACTGAAGTTTGTCACCATTTCACGGGTGCACACAAATTTAAGGTTTGACATGTTGAGTATCTATTTTCCCGCTGCAACCTCATCTTCTATATTTCAACAAAAAATTGGGTAATTGATATAAATGTGCCCTAAAATTAACTTTAGTGTGTTTTGTGCTGAAATTTGACATTTTCTAGACCTTTGCGGCAGTATCATGTGACATCCCTTGAAATTACCTAGCGAGAAAGCTGTCTCATTCAGTAGCAGTGTAACTGAATGAGACAGCTGTCTGATTTTTAAATAAAATTAAAGCCATAAATTACTCATAACTGCCCACCTCATGGGACCGGCAGGGTAAGTAAAAGTAAATTATAGCTTTTATTTTATTCTGCCATTTTATACTCTGAACAGAATATAAAGCATTGTTAGTCTAAAAAAAAAAAAAAATGGCTCCTAACTTTTTCAGATGTCAAAGCAAATTTGTCAAGTCCTGACAACAGTTTTTATAAAAATGTAAAAATAATTTATACCCACCCAAGATAGATGTACGAGAACATGAACAACAGCATAAGAGAGGACAGAATCAGCCATCCATGAATGAACTAAAAAAAAATATATATAAAAAAAAAAACAAACAAACACAACACTGGGAATTAAATAGCACAAAATTAAAGATCAAAAAGGTACATAAAAGTATTCTATGAATTAGTAGTACATACAGTGACTTGATGATTTATATCCTGGACGCAGCAGCACTTTGTATGGCCACATACACTCTGGCCAATTAACTAAATGTGTAAATGCCCCTTGCACACACTGTGTGCGACCACCAGCAGCTGTTAGTGATGACTGTCAGATTAGCACTCTGTCCAGATCAATGGCTGGCGCCGCTGCTATTCGCATTTAACCATTCATCCATTTCTGTGCAGAAACATCAACCCTGGAGGCATACTATGACTTAGTCCCAAGTTTGTCACAGACTCTATTCAGTTGACTCCATTCGGTTTTATGTGAGCAGCAGCGGCATTGGCCATTTGTCTGTACAAAGTACTAATCTAACAGCCACCACTGACAGCTGCTGCTGGTCCCACACAGTGTTCAAGCAGTGATAACAACCGCCAACAAGATTCTTTCCAGAAACTGCCCTTGGCCGCTGCAATTCCGCTGTGTAAACATAGCAATAATATTAACAAGTACATGCTGATGGGTTACTTGAAGTGACAGTGGTGGTCCATCCCTTCATTACAGAGTAATTCCTGCGAACAGGTGAAAATATCAGATTGAGAACTCCAAGGGCTATTAAGAAAGCACTGCAATTGTAAATCGTACTGGTAACTGAGCTCAACTTAAAATGGAACTGCACCCATAACTTTTTTTCTAGTTTTGCAGAGTGGGAAAGGATTAGAACCCCTATCAGATTTTTACTGCTGGCGACAGAAAGCAGAAGCAATGTCCTAAACAGTGGCGTAGTGTGGGGGCAGCCAGTGTGGTTGCCCTGGGTGCAACATTTAGAGGGGCCCAAGCAGGCTGCTGCACCTGGTGGGAGGGAGGGGGCAGCGTGGAGGTTTTAGTTTACCTGCTGTCACCAAGAAAGCAGGGAGAACGGATCCAAGCATGCAGAGGAGGGCGGAGCAGTGATCCTGAGCGTGTACAGGCAGTGAGCGCCACGCTGTGTAGAGGGGGGTTGTCAGGCCGGGGTTGCCAGCGGAGAAGGTCAGGGTGGACGAGGCTGCAGCTGCCACCGCAAGTCCTGCGACACAGGTAACCCCCCTGGCCCTGGTGCTGCAGGACCGGTGAGATGTGGGGGGATTGTGTGTGTAATGGGGGGGGGGTATGATCAGAGTGGAGGGATCTGGTGGGGCATCTGGAGGTGTGATCAGAGTAGCAGGGGTGGGGCGGGAAGGGATCTGAAAATCCACAGGTTAAGGGGCACAAATAACTTGACTTGTTGCGGGCGCTGACAGCCTATGCTAGGCCATTAGTCCTAAATAACATTCTTAATTAGCAGCATCAACATACAGGTGGAAACAATAAAATGTTGCATTTTGGATTTTTCACCAAATCAGTTACTGCTCAGTCTCCAGGACAATAAGTGTGGGGAAATATCTCTAATAGACATCTCCAATTTGCAGAAAAACACAGAAATGGCATACAGGTTGATAATAGTGCATAGGTAAGACTGCATTTAAACCAGTAAATTAACACAGACCAGCAGACAAAACAGTATCCAATACTCTGGGTATAGCCCCATAAAAGTAGTACTAGTCGGGGTTGTGAATGATAAAGTTAGTGTATTTATTGTTTTTTTTTTTTTTTTGCCGAGAGGGGTTTTAACACTTTATGAATATATGTTCTCTGTAATCCTCTGCATCTAGCCCTCCGTACATCTTCATAGGATCAGTAGGAGGGCAGCTGGTGTCTGATGTGCAATTTCCTTCTTGCATTAAACAATTTAATTTAATCTTCCAAAGTAGGATTAGATTTGATTGACAGCTGTTAATCACTTGAGCTAGCTACACATAGTAGATTTCCTACCAAACATTCATACAAATATTCTGATCAGTACACTCCGTGACGAATGTTGCTCAAAAGCAACATTTTGTTTGTTTTTAACATTCAATTTGGGATAAATCGATTTTCCTTAACGAAAACCACATACACCGTCAGAAATTCACTTGAGGAAAAGTTTCCATCCTGCTCCTTCAAATTTTCTTGTCACTGTGGTTGAAAACGAACATTAAATTTGACCCCATTAGAAAAACAAACAAATGTTCGGAAAAGTTAATTTTTCATATGATCTTTTTTATATCAGTCTTGCTGTGTGTAAGAGGCAGAAAGAAACCTGCAGTGAATGTTCCAGTACCAAAAGCAGATCATTATCTACATAAGTGACTAGGGTGGTACAAAAATACCTAGAAAAAAAACGGAGGCACTGAAAATGTAGATGTACACATCTTATTTCATCTCTCTGAACTAGAGGAAAATGTCTATATAAATGACAGTACAGCACTACAGTGCTTACAATTATCTGTAAATGATTGGCCCTGAACACAGACTGTCTGCGTTCAGGGTCGATCATTTGCAGGTAATCACTCAATGAGTGATTACATGCAGACAGCTGCGATTAGCTGCAGGAAATATCAGTCTCTCATTGCTTTCAATGGAGCTTCCTCCCGCAGCTAATCAACAGGAACCCTTCGGGAATACCACATGTAAACACGGCCCACGTTGTGCAGATGTACAGTAAATGTGAATAAAAGTCCGGCAAGACAAGCTGACAACTAGTTTGCAACCTACCCATAGAAAGTACAAACTGTAAAGGCTGAAGGTTTTTAAGAAAAACCTTCAGTATCCAGCCCCCCCCAGCATACTTACCCGAGCCTGACCGTAATCCAACAATGTGTATGATAGCGGCTGCTCTCCTGGGTCTCTACCTTCTGATTGGCTGAGAGATAGCAGTGGGAGCCAATGGAGTCTTATGGACACACACAGAGCAGCGGCTCGGGAGCGAGCAAACCCAAGTGTCCCATAGCTATTGGGATGGGGCACTGGGAGAAGAGGAGGAGCCATGAGTGCCAATGGGGGACCTGAGAAGAGGAGGATCAGGCCTGCTCTGTGCAAAACCATTACACAGAGCAGGCAAGTATTGGTTGAGGATTTGAAGGAGCCTTTTGAGTATGCGCCGAAACTAGTCACCTCCCCTTGCTGACGTCATTTCAACCCCCTGTGTTCCATGGTGGTTTCAGGAAGTTTAGCAGCCATCTTGCTCCTCCAGAACCTCAGTTTTTGCAGCTGTTGGCCAGCACCGTGACTGGGAAGACCATCTCAGAGCACTTCATACAATGATGAGCCTGTTTCCTCTGTAATCCTGTGAATGGAGCCTCTCTCTCCCCCATGTGCTGTCCTGGAAGATAAGGCTGGAGAGCATTGAGCTGATTTATTGGAGTTGGAATATTTTGAAATATTATTCCTAATCCTTGGTGGAGTGAACATTACAGCGGGAGGAGGTTTTGTATATTGGAGCCGACAGAGGGAAAAATCGCAGGTGGTTACTCTGATAACAAGCGTGTTTGATCCCTATGATTTGGGATCCATCCTGTCTAGTAAGAGGCTTTAACTTTCCCCTTTTTGATATAAGAAGAACACACCGCTGAGCATCATGGATATCCATCCTTTATATTAAAAATATGAACAATTACTATATTATTATTCAATTTAATCTGATGTGGATTTTATTATTATAGGAGTTTTTTTTCCATTTTTTCTGTTCACTAGGGTTGCGCACTTCTGTGTGTGTGTGTGTGTGTCTATATATATATATATATATATATATATATATATATATATATATTAGAGTAATTCGATTTTTAGAATTGCAGCACCTATCTGATAATTTCATTTTTTTATAATTATTCACATTAATTTTCACATTTTTTTGGGTAAGCGCAAGATATTAAAACTTACATAAAGTATAAGATGTTTGTTATGTAAAAAAAAATAAAAAAATACCTTTATTATCACTTTAACTGTAAATTAATTTAGGATCTATGTCTAATTGGATAAAAAATAAATTCTATTTAATAATTTACAGAGTAATCTTTATGCAGTATTTGGTAGAATTATGTAAAATAAATGTCTCTTACCTTATAGCAGCGATATTTGTATAATAAAACAAGAAACACTGTCATGACAAGAATAACACTTATCATTATAATTGTGTTCAAAACAGAATTTAGTAATCGCTGCCCAACTGAGGTTGTGTCTTCTGAAAAAGGCGTATAGATTCTGAAAAAAAAAAAAAAAAAACACACACAAATGAACAAAGTGACTTGTAAACCTGTCAAACCTAAAATATTTGTTGAGAATGTATATAAATCAACTCTTGTTGCTGTGTTCAATTAATTAAAAGAAATTTAGCAAGGAAGCATAGAGGCCAATTCCATAAGGCAGTGTAAGGATATCCATAGCAAAAAGATTTTGTTGCACCGTTAGATCAATGGTGCTAATGCAACAAACTGTTTAAATAAGAAAAGCCTTAAAGTCAGTTTTCCTGGCATCACTGCCAATTTAAGAGTTTTGACTTAAAAAGTGATACTAAAGTCTCTTTTTTTTTTAACCACTTCAGCCCCGGAAGGATTTACCCCCGTCCTGCCCGGGCCATTTTTAGCGATACAGCACTGCATTGCTTTAACTGACAATTGCGTGGCCGTGCGACGTTGTACCTAAACAAAATTTATGTCCTTTTTTCCCACAAATAGAGCTTTCTTTTGGTGGTATTTGATCACCTCTGTGGTTTTTATTTTTTGCGCTATAAACAAAAAAAGAGCAACAATTTTGGAAAAAGAAAAAAAAAAAAAAAAAAAAAAAAAAAAAAAAAAAAAAAAAAAAAAACACAATATTTTTTACTTTTTGCTACAATAAATATCCCAAATTTAAAAAAACAAAACAAAATTTCTTCCTCAGTTTAAGCCGATATATATTCTTCTACATATTTTTGGTAAAAATCGCAATAACCGCATATTAATTGGTTTGTACAAAAGTTATAGCGTCTACAAAATAGGGGATAGATTTATGGCATTTTTTATAATTTTTTTTTTTTTTTACTAGTAATGGCGGCGATCTGCGATTTTTATCAGGACTGCGACATTGCGGCAGACAGATCGGACACTTTTGACACTATTTTAGGACCACTGACATTTATACAGCGATTAGTGCTTTAAAGGGGTTGTAAAGGTTTGTGTTTTTTCACCTTAATGCATCCTTTGCATTACGGTGAAAAAACACCTGGAAGTCACCAGCCCTCTAGCCCCCCCCGTTTTACTTACCTGAGACCCTTCATATTCTTCGGCGGGGAAGCGCTGTCCTTCTCTCCATGGATTCCCAGCTTTGATTGGATAGATTGATAGCAGCGCAGCCATTGGCTCCGGCTGCTGTCAATCAAATCCAATGACCCGGACGCCGGGGGGAGGGGCCGAGTCATACATTCGAGTCATACAATCGGCTTCAATGGACGCTGAATGAATGACTCGGGCGCACGCCTGCAAGGTAACCCCCTCCGGATAGCGCTTCTCCTAGGGGGTTATCTAATGTGGGGAGGAGCCGCAAGAGCCATCAAGGGTCCCCAGAAGAGGATGTTCGGGGCCACTCTGTGCAAAACGAGCTGCACAGTGGAAGTATGATATGTTTGTGATTTGAAAAAAACAAAAAACAAAAAAACTAAGCTTTAGTATCACTTTAAATAGCCACGGATTACTGTATAAATGTAATTGCTAGGGAAGGGGTTAACACTAGGGGCCGATCAAGGGGTTGACTGTGTTCCCTGTGTGTGTTCTAACTGTAGAGAGATGGGACTGACTAGGGAAGGAGACTGATCGGTGTTCCTATATACTAGGAGCAGACGACCTGTCGCCTCTCCCCTGACAGGACGTGGATGTGTGTTCACACACACACACACACACACACACACACATCCCCGTTCCTGCTCCGTCAGGACATCGCGGCCGCCAGGCACGCGCACGGACCCCTCAGTGGCACGCCCCTAATCCCCTTAAAGCGGCCGCCATACAGCTATGGCGATTCGCGCAGGGGAGACATTCTGACGGCGGGCGGTCTGGAAGCGGTTAAAAATAACAAACATGTTATACTTACCTGCTCTGTGCAGTGGTTTTGCACAGAGCAGCCCCATCCTCTTCTTCTCAGGTCCCTCTCCGGCGCTCTTAGCTCCTCCCGCCTATTGAGTGCCCCCACAGGGAGCAGTTTGCTATAGGGGCACCTGAGCCCAGCTGCAGCTCTCTGTGTCCATTCAGACACGGAGCTGCGATTTGGCCCCACCCCCTCTCTCTCATGATTGGCTTATTGACTTTGATTGACAGCAGCTGGCGCCAACGGTGCCACGTCATTGCGGCTCCAGCCAGCCACAGAGCCGGAGCCCGCGAACCCGGAAGCAAGACGGGTGAAGATGGAAACGGTTGCAGTGCTGACATCGCGGAACTGAAACAGCTTCCTTTTAAGGTAAGTTTCACATAATGTGCTAGTATGTGATGCATACTAGAACATTATGACTTTACCTTGCAGGGGGAAAAAAAAGTCTAGCGTTACACAAACGCTTTAAATGTGGACCCAAATCTACAAGTACAAACATGGAGATATGTACATCCAACTACATATCTAATACATTGAGAGTAGGGTAGTCTAATGCAGTGTTTCTCAACTCCAGTCCTCAAGGCACCCCAGCAGGTCATGTTTTCAAGCTTCCCATTATTTTTCACAGGTGATTTGATCAGTTTCACTGCCTTAGTAATTACTACAGCTGTTTCATCTGAGGAAAATCCTGAAAACATGACCTGTTGGGGCCCCTGGAGGGCTGGAGTTGAAAAACACTGGTCTAATGCAATACCATGACACCAATCCTGCAACAATGTCATGACATTTACACAATTGCTGATAGAAATGTTTCTAGCTTCTGATGACATCATTCCCTATGATGAAACACATTGGGACGTTACTTCCAGTTTGACAACAATTCCAGCACAGGAAATACATGGCAGCCATCTTTAAAGTGGAGTTCAACCCAAAAATGGAACTTCCACTTTTTGGATTCCCCCCCCCCCCCCCGGTGTTACATTTGGCACCTTCCAGGGGGCAGGAGGGAGCAGATACAGGTATTTGCCTCCACTTCCTGGCATAGATCACCGCGGTGATCTCGGTGACCTACGCCACTTCTGGCGCCTACTCTGTCCTCTCCCGCTGTCTTCTGGGAGACACACAGGTCCCAGAACACAGCAGGGACCAGTGAGGACACTCAGCACGACTCGCGCATGCACAGTAGGGAACTAGGAAGTGAAGCCGCACGGCTTCACTTCCTGATTCCCTTACTGAGGATGTCAGCAGCAGCAGCAGCCGAGAGCTGACGGACAGATCGGCTTCAGCTGCCGACATCGCAGGCTCCCCGGACAGGCAAGTGTCCATGTATTAAAAGTCAGCAGCTGCAGTATTTGTAGCTGCTGGCTTTTAATATTTTTTTTTTCGGCGGACCTCCGCTTTAATGTGGGAATGCAACAGTTTTCTAAGGCAAGCACTGCTTGTTAATATGTAAGTGATGTTTTTTTTTATATTTCAAATAAAAAAATGATACTTTTCACTATGTGGGATCCCTTTCCTTCTTACGTACTGTCTGAATATGCAGCACTTTTCCTAATGTAAGCCGGGATAACAAGAAGACCGGGAGGATAGCGGGAAGAGCTGCAGAGTACACAGAGACTACAATACCCAAGACATAAATATACATGCTGGTTTTCACTCTCTTGCTTTCACAAGCAGTCAAAACCCTCTGGTGAGTTTGATGTGAAATCTATGTGAACCGGGTGGTCTGGAGTGAATACATTGTGGAGCACTTCCTTTTTTCTTCTTGTTTGCAGCACTATGTTTGAGGAGTGGGACTGTCACTTTCAGTAGACATTGATTTGCATTATTTATTTAATGGTTTGAATTATTTAAAGCAAAACTCCAGGAAAAACTGGATTTTTTTTCTACTCACCATAAAATCCCTTTCTCAGAGTTCATTGACGGACCCAGCACTTCTAATCTTGACCTTAGGGACGTCCCAAAGCAGTGCCACAACGAGAGATGGGAACACAAAACAAAGGAAAAAAAAGTAACCTCCACCCAAACAGAGCCCCCCGTAAAAGGGAGCCAAAACCTCAGACAGCCGCCTGCAAAACTTTGCGGCCGAAACACGCATCCGAAGATGCACCAACATCCACCTTGTAAAACTTGGTGAAAGTGTGTACTGACGACCAGGTAGCCGCCTTACACACTTGAGAAAATGGACGCATGATGCCGGAAGGACCAGGAAGCACTAACCGCCCTGGTAGAATGTGCCGTGACGGGAAAGCGGGGCACCCGCCCCCTAATGGCATATGCCTGGACAATAATCCGTCTGATCCACAGAGAAATAATGGGGTGAGACGGTCAAGGACACAAGGAAGGAAGCACAATGTCCTCATTTAGATGAAAGGCAGATACCACCTTAGGGAGAAACGAGGGATGCAGATGCAGCACTGCCTTATCCTTGTGAAGAACCAAATAAGGAGACTTACACGACAAGGCCGCCAGCTCAGAAACTTGCCGAGCGGACGTAATAACCACTAGAAAGACAACCTTCTGAGAGAGCGTGAGTATATGGATCTCCCTAATGTCCTCGAACGGCGGCATCTGAAGTACTGCGAGCAGCGGTGGGTGTACCGGGGGAGCCACATGTCGAACCCCCTGAATAAAAGTACGCACCAACGAGTGGGTGGCTAATGGCCGCTGAAAAAAAAGATAGCCAGAGCCGATATTTGCCCCTTGATAGTGCCTAAAGCAAGCTTCTGATCAACCCCACGCAGCAGAAACATAAGGATCTTAGACACCGAACAGGAACGCGGATGCCACCCCACAGCCTCGCACAACGAGATGTAAGCCTTCCAGGTGCGATGATAAATCTTCCGTGGAGTGGACTTACGTGCCCTCAACATAGTAGGAATCACAGAAGCTGACAACCTCCGGTCTCTCAGCACCTGGCTTTCAATAGCCTGGCCGTTAAAGCCAGAGACGGTAAAGCAGGGTGGAATATTGGACCCTGGGACAGGAGGTCCTCCTGCACCAGTAGCCACCAGGGAACGTCTGCCACCATCCGTAACACGTCGGCGTACCACGGATGCAGAGGTCAATCCGGAGTGATTAGAATTACTGGAATTCCCTCAGCCTCTACCCTGCACAGCAGAGGAGGAAGGAGTTTGAGAGGAGGGAAGGTATAAATGAGCTGATAATGCCCCCATGGCACCACTAGCGCATCTGCCAAGGGATCCCTTGTTCTGGCCACAAATCTCTGCACCTTCTGATTGAGACAAGAGACCAGAAGATCTATGTCCAGCTTGCCCCACCGCAGGCAAATGAGATGAAAAACTTCCAGATGCAGCGACCATTCCCCCTGATCCAGAGGTAATCCGCTTGCTAGTTTTCTAGGGCCAGAATGTAAACAGCTGCCAGAGCCGCCACGTGAAGCTCTGCCACTGCAGAATGTGAGAAACCTCCAGCACCGCTGCTGAGCTCCTTGTTCCCCCCTGGTGGTTGACGTAAGCTACAGGCGTGGCATTGTCCGACTGGATCCTGACCAGACGACTGCGCAGCCACTGCGTCCAAAAGGAGAAGCATAACCTGATCGCACGCAACTCCAGCACGTTGATCAATAGGCGTGATTCCTCCGGCATCCAGCAGCCCTGGGCCGACAGGCCCACAACCCCCCCAGCCGGTCAGGCTGGCATCTGTCGTGATCACCGTCCAATGGAGAGGGAGGAATGACTTCCTGGACCATAGAGCCTGGGGACCGTAGCCACCAAAGGAGCAAGGCCCTGGCCAGATGGCCCACCCGGATCTGACAATCCAGAGATGTCGGGGACTTGTTCCATTTGGACAAGATCTCCCTCTGCAAGCCCCGAGTGTGAAACTGCGCATACAGAACTGCCTCAAAAAAGGTGGATACCATGAGTCCCAGAACTCGCATGCAAACACGCAGTGATGACCACTTGTTGGACAGAAGCGACTGTACCGTGGAGTGAAGGGTCTGCAGTTTGATCGGTGGAAGAAAAACCTTTGCTAGAGCAGAGTCCAGAATCAACCCCAAGTACTCCAGGCATTTAGTCGGGAGCAACACTGACTTCTGGAGATTCACCACCCAACCAAACTCCTGTAAGGTCTGCATGGTGATCGCTCTCAGTTCTGAGGCTGACGCCGCTCTCAGAAGGAGATCATCCAGGTAACTCACCACCGCGATCCCCCGCTGTTTTAGTAACGCTAGAAGCGGTGCCAGCACCTTGGTGAAGACCTGTGGTGCCAACACCAGTCCAAAGGGAAGTGCCACAAATTGATAGTGTGCGTCCCCGACCGCAAAGCGCAGGAACCGCTGGTGCCTGACGCAGATGGGGACATGCAAGTACGCGTCCAGGGAGGCCAGGAAATCCCCCTGATGAAGCGCGACCACCACTGAAGGAACAGACTCCACCCTGAACCTCCGTACCCTCACAAAACAATTGAGGGCCTTAAGGTCCGGGATTGGACGAACCCCTTCCTTCTTTGGAACTATGAACAGATTGGAGTAGAACCCCCGAACCCCCTTTCTGAAGCTGGTACAGGAACTATTACCCCCCGAAGAAGCAAGTCCTGCACCGCCCCAAACAAGGCCGGCCGACGAGACGGGAGAGGATGAAGATTGAAGGGAAAAAAACCTGTCTGGCGGAAAGAAACTATTTTGTAACCAGGCAAAATCAGCACGCAGACCCACTGGTTGGAAAGAAGAGAAGTCCATTGGTCTGCAAACCACCGAAGGCAACCCCTCCTGTAAGTTGGGCGGGGGTAAACCTTCATGCAGAAGAGGACTTGTCCACGGGTTTTCTTGGCTTGCGATGCCAAGGATGCTTTTGCCCACCCGTGGGAGCCTTGGTGGGCTGAGAGCACTTGCCCGCAAGACCGGGGCAGACGAAAAAGACGCTTAAAAGCAGAAAAGGAGGGACCCTGCCTATGACAGGGCTCCTTGCCTTTTTTGGACTGTGGGAGGAAAGTACTTTCCCCCCCAGTAATGTCCTTAATAATGTCATCCAGAGAGGCTCCAAATAGCCTCCCACCCTGGAAAGGCAAATCTGCCAAAGCCTTAGGACTTGAGCCAAAGGAGCCGGCGAAGAACCACGCCCGACACAGAGACCTTAGAAAGTAACGGGGCCGTGTCCAGGGCCACATCACAGACATACTTAGGTCCCTGCACTAACTGGTCTGCCAGTTCCACACAGACTGGGGACGCTTGCTCATTACCCAACTCGCGGTGTAATAAGTTAGCCCATTCAGTAAGTGTCTGCAACACCAGAGCCGTGGCTAGCACCGACCGAAGAACCGACCCCGCCATCACAAACATAGATCGCGTAAACGCCTCGGCCTTTCTGTCGGCAGGATCCTTGAAAGAAGGGGACCCCTCCACCAGAATCATGGGTCGCCTTATTTAACCTGGACACTGCAGGATCAACGACCGGAGGGGAAGCCCATTTCTTCAACAGACACTCCCCAAAAGCGGTAGCTCACCGAAAAACGCCTCGGAACTGACAAGGAGCGCTGCGGGCGTTCCCAATCCTTGTAAATAAGCTTATCAAAATAAGACAGGTAAGGAAACACCTTAGCGGTGCGGACTGGCATGTGCGACTCAAAAAGGAACCAACACTTTTGCAGACGCCCCTGCCAGATCCTCAATTTTCAAAGTATCGCGCACCGCCGTAATGAGTGCACTCACCAGCGCTTTCTCATGCGGCACAACGGACGCGGAGGATTCCTCCTCACTGTCCGAAAGATCAGGGGTCGCATCATCCGAATCACCCAGGCTGGGGCCGCCTGCCACGGAGGAACCCGAGTCCGGATCCGGCTATTACATGAGACAGACGCCAGCCACCCCCCCAGCACCCCATACAGAGACCGCCCAGAGGGGACCCCCAAATCAGGTAACCCAGCAGCGTAGCCGAGGGGCGGGGGGGGTTGAAATACCCCAAAACCGATCACCCAGGGGAGTACCCAGCCGCTCCACCGTGCCTGGACCGGGCCCGTGGAGCTCATACTTACCCATCCAGCAGGGATTGTGGGTCTCACTCCCCAGACAGATCCACTACCTGCCTAAACGGAGTGACTGATGGCCATGGCGACACTGTGACCCAGACGTCAGGTGCCTGGTCATATGTGTCCCTGCGAGGCGTCTAGCCCGCCGGCTGCCCCAGTCCAGAGTAGGGCTTGTCGCGGCCGACCCAGCGTGGAGCTCAGGTCTAAGCATGCTCGGTGGCCAGGCTGGGGAGACTACCATGATCTATAATATCCAGCCTGTCACCCAGCCCAGCGGTTGATTGCAGATTCTCATGAAAACCAAAAAGAAAAGAAACCAAAAAAAGACTACAGGTCCCAGAAGGGAGCCAGGTCCTTCTCCTAGACTAGGCAGAAAAAAAACTGAGCTGCCTGTAGCAGAGTGGGGGGTTACTACCAGTAGGGACCGCCCCTAGGCGGTGCTGTGCTTGTTTTGTTGTTTCTGCCTAGTCCTACTCCTGAAGGTGGTGATATAACCCTAAGGTCAAGATTAGAAGTGCTGTGTCCATCAATGAATGAAAGAGAAAAACTTTTTTCCCCCATGTCCTTGTTGCTGATCTCCTACCTATGCCATCCATGTTCTTCTAAGCTCTGTAGTTCCTCTGCAATAGCCTGCTGATCTTGCTGAAAAACCGTTATTGCCCTGTGGTTTCCTGATTGTAAGATCGCTGGCTGCTATTTCTCCTGTATCCTCTGCCAGCGGTCTTGTCACTGCCCACCTGTAGTTCTCTGAAAGTGAGCAGGGACTTGTATTTCCCACCCTGCTCACTGTAGTGGGCGGAGGGAGTCTCACACCACCCCGGTCTGTGCCGCCCATAGAGGTGGTGCCCTCCTTCCTCCTCTCCCTCATCCTCCTCCTCTTCTGCTCCCTGCCAGCACCACCCCCGCCGCCACCTATCTCCAGTGCAGAGTGGGGTTAGCAGAGATCATCCGGATGACAGAGCGGATTTCGGGCTGACAGGTGTTGTATGTGAACACCGCTCGCCGCACAGCCCCGCCTTGCTGTACCAGCATTACAAGAGTGTGCTCTGCGCTGTCTATAACACTGCTGCCCGGTACAGGGAGGCGGGGCTGTATGGCGAGTGGTGTTATCACATACAACACCTGTCAGCCCGAGATTCGCTCTGTCATCCGGATGATCTCTAACTATCCCCGCTCTGCACTGATGGGCACTGATAAGCTGCACTGGTGAGACCACACTGATGAGCACTGATAAGCTGCACTGGTGAGACCACACTGATGGGTGCTGATAAGCTACACTGGTGGGCACTAGTGTGACCGCACTGATGGGCGCTGATAAGCCGCACTGGTGTGACTGCACCGATGGGCACTGATAAGATGCACTGGTAAGACTGCACTGATGGGCACTAGTGAGACTGCACTGATAAGCTGCACTGGTGAGACTGCACTGATGGGCACTACTAAGCTGCACTGGTGGGCACTGATAAGCTGCATTGATGAGGCTGCACTGATGGGAACTGATGAGGCTCCACTGATAAGCTGCACTGGTGGGCACTGATAAGCTGCACTGCTGAGGCTGCACCGATGAGAACTGATAAGCTGCACAGATATGGCTGCGCTGATGAGCACTGATAAGCTGCACAGATAAGGCTGCGCTGATGAGCACTGATAAGCTGCACAGATAAGGCTGCGCTGATGAGGCTGCACTGATGAGGCAGCAGTGATGGGCACAGAGGAGACCATACTTATGGGCACTGATAAACTGCACTGATGAGGCTGCACTGATAAACTGCACTAATGGGGACTGAAAAGCTGCGCTGATATGCTGCACTGATGAGGCTGCAGTTATGGGCACTGTTAAGCAGTGAACACCGTCCACTGCCAAATATCTGTAGGAGGGGTTTCCACCAACCCTGCAAAGTTTGCAGTATTTTTTGATGTCTTATTTTCAATCTGATGTGTATTATATGTGACATTACATATCACAGAGACTGGTATGGTGGTGATATTGAAGCTTACTGAGATTGCCATACATTAGAGGGTTCCACCATTATTGTGTTACTGATTAGTAAGTTAGCGCTGCACTTTTTTGTTTTTTCTCATGCCGACATTTACTTGTGCCACGCGCTGATGTAAAGCATTATGACCCGGCTCTTTCTGTGGTGCGGCTAGGGATGTTCTCCAATACACCATACCAGCACCAGCAAAGATCTCAAAGCTGCAGCAGGAGGAATATTTCTAATACTGAAATACAGCAGAGTACAGTGTGTATAATATATAATTATGGGAAGTGTTTTACAGTTCAGTTATGATTATATAAAGCATGTAAGGGAAATGTTTATCTCCTGCAGTGGCTGGAGGGTGAGAGTACATGCATGCTTTACAGTTATAAGAATTTCCCCTCACTGTCTGTGTTGTGCTCAGCAGTGTGGCTGCAGAATGAGGGGTGTGATTTATGTTGACGTGAGCTTGTTCACATTTACATATATAGGCCTAGTGTACCCTCCCACATTCATTGCAATTTGCAAAGCATGAAGGGAAATGTAGTTTAACTAGTCACAGATTGTCTCCCGCAGTTGTACTGCGGCAAGTTGGCACCCCTGTGCAAATCGCTGTCATTGTAAGTCGGGCGCGTACACGGCAAGCGGGGGAGCCAACCAGCAGGTCCGGCGGACTCCAAGCCGCTGCCCAACCACGATCGCTCCAGAGACAGGCAGAACGTGGTTCTGTCAGTGTAAATAAACAGATCCCCGTTCTGTCAGGGGAGGAAAGAGAAATAGTTTGTGCCTAGTGATAAGAAACAACGATTGGTCTCCTCCTCCAGTCAGCAACACCTCTCAGGGAACACATTTAACCCCTTGATCATCCCTTAGTGTTAACCCTTTCCCTGCCAGTGACATTTATACAGTAATCAGTGGCTATTTTTAGCTCTGATCGCTATATAAATGTCAATGGTCCCAAAAAAGTGTCAATAAGTGTCCGATCTGTCCGCCACAATGTCGCAGTCCCGCTAAAAAAAAAAAAAAAAAAAAAAAAATAATCGCAGATCACCGCCATTACTAGTAAAAATTAAAAAAAAAAAAATACTAATAATAATAATAATAATAATAATAATAATGCCATAAATATATCCCCTATTTTTTTACGCTATAACTTTTGCGCAAACCAATATACGCTTATTGAGATTTTTTTTAACCAAAAATATGTAGAATACATATTGGCCTAAACTGATGAAGAAATTTGTTATTTTTTCGGGGATATTTATTATAGCAAAAAGGAAAAATATAGGTTTTTTTTTTTCAAAATTGTCGCTTTTTTTGTTTCCTTGGCAGAAAAGATGATGCATTTTTTGAACTACAGAGCTGATTTCCTAAAAGTTTAATTTGCCTCTTCTCTTCAATGGTAAGGAATTTCACAAATGTAATAACGGTTTAGTGTTTTTGGGGGGGGGGGGGGGGTGTACTAATGGGGGACCCACAACAGTAAAATCAGTCTGCATATGCAGTAAAGCATGCTTGTTATACTCACTGTGAAACTTAAGAGGTTAATCATCTGCATTGTGTAAAAAGGCTGTTTGATACTGGCTTCTCTGATCCTCCCCTCCTTCCACTGTCCTGATCATTTCCTGATAACACAGAATCAATGGAGTCAGGCTGCACATGCTCAGTTTGGTGTGTATTGCTAGAGAGGATTTTTTTTCTTGGGAGAGTGCATGTGATCAGCACAGGGCCAATATCAGCACTGTCCAGATAGAGGGTCGGGGGTCTTGCAGTCTCATAGGATAGTCAGAAAACGCCTCCTACAAGCTTTAACCAGTGCTTGGCTAGACACTGATAGAAGTCACAAGACTGCTCTAACTGCTGATGAGAAAAGGTGTTTAGCAGTTTATATTAATGCAGGGTCCTGGGTTTAGTAAAGCTTTAAGAAATGTCATTAGTATTTGGATAATTATCAGTGAATTGGTCTACGCCATTACACATGATATTAGAATTAAAATTTATGATTTTGTTTATATATTTTAGGTCTGATGGCTGTGAGTAATGCTACCTACCCGGAGCGCACTGCTTGGATACTCAGCCATACCCTCCCGTTTTTCTATATGCTGTGGATGGATGTTAGTCTACGACACAGTGCTGCTTGGATGGCAGCAGGGGAGCATGACACAGAGAGAACACATGACAAACGGTGGCAAGACCAACTTTAGTGTCTTTATGCATTCTGCTCAGTTTAATACTGGATTTCAGCGTATCAGAGTCAATATCAGCTGTGTGCTACATTGCAGCTTTGACAAGACTGGTCATCTTGATTACACACACAAGCAACTCTGCTAACAGGATGTTTTGTGATAGTCTGTTATGAACCTTTTCTTCATTCACTGGTATATACTGACAAGACTTATGGTCTAAAAGACTTTCTTACAGGAATATTGCAGCGGTGGTTGCTATATATAAGCATGTACACAACATCGTTTGACAGACCCCTAGTCATAGGCATGCGCAGGGGGTGTGCCAGGTGTGCCTGGGCACAGCCTAATCACTATGTGCTGTGCCCATTCCCCCTACTTTCCTGCCCCCCCTTCTTTGTTGGCCTCCCTCCCTGCAGTGCTGCTGGCTTCCCTCCTCTCCCCCGGCCACTGCAGAGGATGTTTCAAGAGGAAGAGCGGGGGAAGGGGCTAGTAAATATGGAATTTGCCGGCCCCTTCATTTTCTAAATGAACACAATCACTCACTGCTTCCATTCACAACTGAAGCATAGTCAACTGTGTTGACTATGCTTCAGTTTGTGAATGAACAGGAAGCCGCTCGGCACACACTAATTCATTCACTGTCCCATGCAGCCGAGGCTGCAGAGAAAGTCATGTGTGTTTGAGCTTTTTGGTACACACCCTAATGCAATAGGCTGCGCCTAGTATTACTGCAGGTCATATCAGCTGCTTGAATAATAGAGGTCTGGTGATCCAATCTAAGCAGGTTGGACCCAGTTCACTTGTTTGGAAAAGGTTTTCTTTAAGCCTGAAATAACAGACATCCGGATCCAATCTATGGTCATCTGACGCACGCATACCTGTCTGTACCTAATATTTCCATCCTTCAGTGACACCCCACTGTATACTTGAGGTTAAGTATTTGATACAATTTTTCATTTTCCTGGTGCCAACATGGCAGCATACATGTGATATAGGGGGCGGAGCTAGGGACATCCACGACTTTTACCCAGAGGGACTCTGATAGGACTCCAGCCATTACCCCTTGGGGGGGGGGGGGCTCAGGGTTTAGGTAGGGGAGGGGGAGAAATTGGGATTACAGAGCTACGAGTTGGGTATTTGGGGGAAAAAGGGGGGGGGGGCAGGTATGGGTTCTTGGGGGGTGGGGGGGGTGGGTGATGTGACCTGTTTTGGGTATATTATCACCAGCATGCTTAATGTAGGAGTATATATATATCATTTTTAATAAAAAGGTTGGCAGTAGCCTTGGTAGATGCTTTATCCTTTGTGGTGTTTTTTGATGTACATATAATAATGCTTTGCAGTGGCCCCCTGAAACTTGAAAATGATTTAAAGAATGTTTCCTGGGTAAAAAGATGGATAAAGTCTAGTATAATCAATAGGAGCTAACCTATCGGATTTACAAAAAGGTTTGATAAAAATGGTGTATTGCTCTCTTTACCCTTTTACTGCCAGGTTAATACATCACCAGTTCCTGGCACCCAGTGAGGTTGATGTCATGGGACTTCTGGTGAGATCCCGAAAAAGCCGAGGATCCCCAGCACAGCGTTAAAGCATAATTTTAAGTGATTTGGAATCCTCAGCTTTCCAAGGATCTTGTTGAAAATAAAAAAAATAAATAAAAAAAATACCTCTGTGTTTTTCACAGGTGGATGGGGGTCTAAAGGATAAGCAGCCTTGCATTTTAATACGGATGCAACGTTTACCAAGGCAGACAGTGCAAAATAAATGCATCATAACGTGTAAAGAACAGAATGTGCGACTTCTGAGCTGTTACAGTTATTCTGTGCCCGAATGTGGATCTGCGCAGTAAACACTCATCATCATGCACACCAGGCTTGTCCATATGCTATCTACTTCTGCCAAGTATGAAAATCTGAACATTTGGGGCTAGTGAAAATATAGTCAGGTGACTAGGAGAATGAAACACATAAAAGCAGATTCCACCTTTTTCAAAAGAATGAATAAATACACACATATTGAAAAAAGGAAAACAAAATGTGCATTTATTAATATTTTATTGGAGCTCGCAAATCATTGCAACCATGATGTGCATTGCACCCCATCATGGGGTGCAATGTACAGGCTCCTGCAGACTATTCCTCCAGCTCCGGTCTGTACCTGGTCCTTCAGTTTAAGAACTGGGGGAAGCATCAATGGACTATCAATGGATTGGGGGGCTGCGAAATATGAACATGTTTCACAAAATACCCAAAATATGGATGCAACATGAAACACGGTCAGAAAGATGGAATTGTGCTTTTTGCTTAATTAGTATGCCCCCCACCCACATCTAAAAAAAAAAAAAACAATAAGGAGAAAAACAGCTGGGGGGATATGGGGACGAGGGAATAGTTACTATAATCACTTTTCCTTCAACTTCTGAACTGCAGTGGGTGATGTTAGCATCCTAATGAGAGCCCAGGAAATGCCCAGTGGCCCAAATCTTGCAAGATGATGCTACAGCACAGTGCAGTAGCATCACCTCACAAGATCTGGTTTACTCTGCGTTCCCCAGGATCTTACTTGAAAGAGGAGGACATCATCACCGAATAGGCACGGCAAGGGTAGGGTAAGTACCCCCCCCCCCCCCCACATCAAAAGGTGCTTTTTTTTTTAACTCAGTGCTTTGAGGTGTGGGGGGGGGGGGGGGGCACATTAATAGGCTGACTTTGCTATGTAATGCAAGGTCTGCTTTAAAGCAGAACTCCGGGATCGGCAAAAAAATCCCCCATTAGTACACCCCCTTACACTAAAAACACTAAACAGTTATTACATTTGATTACATTTGTGAAATTCCTTACTATTAAAGAAAAAAAGTCTAACTGAATTTTCAGGAAGTCCTCTCTATGCTGCATGTATTCTGCCAAGGAGGAGCGGTTAGAACAGTGATTACATCATATTCTCCTCTCTCTCTGCACTATAATCAAACTACATTTTCCATGAATCTTTGGGAATTGCAATGAATGTGGGAGGTACACTAGGCATGTACATGTTAAATGTGAACAAGCCCACTTCAACATAAATCACACCTCCTCATTCTGCAGCCAGCCATGCTACTCAGTAACACACAGCAAAATGAAAAGCATGTTTGTGCTCTCCCCCTCCAGCCACAGCAGGAGATAAACATATTCCTCTTACCTGCTTTATGTAATCATTACTGAACTATAGACACATACCCATAATTACTGTACTCTGCTGTAATTTAGTATTATAAATATTCCTCCTCCTGCTGTAGCTTTGAGATCTTTCTAATAGCAATCAGCGCTTGTATGGCGTATGTGAGAACATCCCTAGCCGCACCACAGAAAGAGCCGGCCCATGAATGTCGGCATGAGAAACAAAGAAGTGCAGCACCAACTTACTAATCAATAACATAATAATGGTGAAACTCTCTAATGTATGGAAATCTCAATAAACTTCAATATTACCACAATACTGGTCTTTTTGATATGTAGTGTCACATATAATACACATCAAACTGAAAATAATGACTGCAAACTTTGCAGGGCTGGTGGAAAACCCTCCTACAGATATTTGTCAGTGAATGGTGTCAGTAAAGCTCAGGAGGCGGGACATTACGGTGATCGTGATTCACATACAAGCCCTGTCACAGTCGGAGATCCTTGCTCTGTCATACGGCCAGTGTCTGGTAATGATCCCCACTCTGAGATGGCGGGCAGGCGGCAGGGAGGGGGACGGGGGCGGTGCTGGTAGGGAGCAGAAGGACACCACCTCTATGGGCGGTACAGACCAGGGGCTGTGAGACATTCTCGGCCCACTACAGCAAGCAGGGATGGAAGTAGAAGTCACTGCTTGCTTGAACTGCTAGTGGAAAGTGACAAGACCGCTGGCTGAGGATACAGGAGGAGGAGGATACAGCCAGTGGTCTTACAAACAGGGCAGTAACGGTTTTTCAGGGAAATCAGCAGGTTACTACAGAGGAACTAGAGAGCTCAGAAGCAGATGGATGGCATAGTTGGCAAAGATAGGAGATCAGCAACAAGGGCATGGAAAAAAACTTTTTTTCCCAGAGTTCTGCTTTAAATCTTGACTACACTTTTATACAACTTATAATTGGCCAAACCAGGCATATCCAGACATCTACTAAATTGATTTTTCTTTTACTTAGGAAGCATATACTATTGTGGTATCGTGACTAGGCCAATATAGTAACTTTAACCAATATTTCTACAATTTTCCCCAAACTGAGAGACAGCAACTGACTTGTATTTTATATAATCTCTCAGTATAAAACAAAATAATAATACATTACTTTTCTTTTTCCAGTTTACTAATTTTTTTTTCTCTGTCTTTACTTCCTTCTTTTATACTTAAAGTGGAGTTCCACCCACTTTTACAACTCTTCAGCATCCCTTACTAAACTGTGCACTGTAAACAAATTGGATATTTTTTTTTTTTTCTCAGCAACTACTGTATATCTGCTGTATTCATTTTTCACTTCCTCCTCCCTGGCCGCGGCCCATCGCATCATTTCCTGTTAGCAATGCCTTCTGGGAAGGGGCGGCTACTTCCCATGAAACTGCCATTGCTATGGAAACCTGACCTATTACACTGCTTGTGCTGCACTGAGCATGTGCGAGATCTGCAAGGATGAGATCCAGGAAGAAATACAGTCTGGCTTCAGATGCCCACACTTAAGATGGCCATGGCCTGCTGTAAGTTTATAAAATAACAAACTACTACTATAAACTAACAAAACAGACCTTAGTTTACAGACTAACTTTACTACAATACATTAAGCTTGTGTATTATAGGGGTATTTTTATTTAAAAAGTATAATTTCGGCCGGAACACCACTTTAAGAACACCACTTTAAGAATTGCACAGCATCATTCCCCATTTATGGAAACTTTAAATGAAAAAAGTACTTACAACTGTCCATTTTTTTCTGTGTAGAAGCTGACAGATTTAATTGTAGCTACAACAACGACCATGCAAAGAGTAACTGGGATAAACAGCATTATGACATGTTTGGCGCCATATTTAAGAGTCAGCTCTTCTTCATCAGTGTCCGCTACGACTTGTCTGTCTGATGGACCAGATGTCGCTCCATTTGCTGCAGCATTCAAAGCTTCAGCATTATTGCTATAATGTTTCTGTGGAAAAAGAAAACAACACAGCCAAATGGTATACAGGAGTACTTACTGGATACAAATGACAAAAGCCCAGGTAGCACAATCTTAGGGTGACTTGACACCGCCCCGCTGTGCTTTTGCTAATGCGCAACTAAGCCGCAGTTTTGGTGAGAGCTAGCTACGCTTTCTGATAGGCTTCTATGATGTCCTGCGGTTTAAGGGACATCATAGAAATAAGTAAGCGCAAGTTAGCTGCACTTCACCCCAAAGATCGGCAGGACTTCACCGGGGCAGTGTGAAGCCAAACTTATGATAAAACATCCATATAGTATTCAGGTAGTACAGAGGTGCTTTTTTGACTAAAAATACCATTAATTTTGAACAAAGAAGAATTAAAATATAAAACAAAAAACAGCTGCAATACTCCCCTTCAGGTTTAGCTGCAAGACTCACCCTGAATCCCAAGCTGTTCCCCCCCTTTGCCACTAGATGCCCTTAGTCTTTTTGGTTAATAATGGCTATTATAATTCAATCCACCTCCATTAGGCCAAGGCTGTTATGGACCTGAGCCTGTGACTAAACAGTGAAGCAGAAACAGCCCAGTGATTTGCTCATCTCTCTTGTCACCCTGCTTTCTCATCCTATCAGCATGCCTATTGTCAACTCATAAACTGATAGCCTCCTTGTGCTGCTTGTTCCTCTCTCAGTCTGAGCTGTGCTATATAGGAACTGCATGTAGATAATACTAGGGCTGCACCGATACTGAGCATTTGCATGAGTGCTTGTACCCCAGCCCCTCCCCCGTGGCTCTTAGCTGCTTTACTGAAATCTATACAGGGAGATCAGTGCTTGTAACTGCCCCTACCACACTGGATCACCCGACTGTCCCTTGTGTCCTCTGGTCCCCCTCAGTGTGCTACACTGGTCCTCCTCAGTGTGCTCTTCCGGTACCCCTCAGTGGGCTCCTCCATGTCCTCTTTGCACATGATTGGATGATATAAATCAGCAGAGCTTCACCACATTCAGTAAACTCTGGGGAAAATGCAGCATGATGATCTTATCAGTTTAATGTTGTTCCTCCACTGTGCAGTCACGTAACCAAAATGTATTTGGTAAAGATGAATTCCAGGAATGGTGTACTTTTACATAGCTCCACTGATCCAGCTTGGAACAATTATAACCAGGTATATATACACCACTTAGGCATCGCTTCTCCCGTGATTTTCACTTCCGGGTTCCATGGTGAGCGAATGGCCTGCTGCATTGTGAACACAGTAGGTCAGCCACTCAGAACTGGCACCATTCAGAGAATGCTTTGCATTCTCCGATTGGACAAGGTGAAAAGCATGAGGTCACTGCCCCTCCTCTCCACCTCGTCTATTCAAAAAGAGGCAAATGGAAACCTTCCCACATTCCAGCTCCGCCCAATGATTAGACTGTCAGGCTGCCGATGCCTCTATGCAATATGAGGAAAAGTCGGCACTCAGAATGGCATTAACCACTTGCTGCCCGCCCACCGTCATATGACGGAGGGGTGGTGTAGCTCTCGGTCTGGGACAACGCCCTCGCCATGTTGCTAGGGCACGGTGCGGCCGCAGCTCTTTAACCATATGATCGGCTGGGTCAAATCACATGTAAACATGGAAATGCCGGTAACCGGCTCTCCTCGCCTCACACTGACAAAGTGTGTGGCAAGGAGAGCCGATCAGCGGCATCTCCTCGCAGGGGACATCAAGACATGTAATCAGGGCACTGCTCTTATGTGCCCTGATTACAAAAATGCGCCACCAGTGCCAGCAATCAGTGCCCACCAGTGCCAGCAATCAGTGCTGGCTATCAGTCCCGCCCATCATTGCCCATCAGTGCTGCCTATCCGTGCTCAACAGTACCACCTTTCAGTGCCCATAAGTGTGGCATATTAGTGCCTTCTCATCAGGGCCCATCAGTGAAGTAGGAAAATAATTTTTTTACAATATTTACTGAAAGAAACTAAGAAAAACTATTTTTTTTTTTAATTTTTCATTTTTTTTTTGTAGTAAAAAAGAAAAAACCCAATGGTGATTAAATACCACCAAAAGAAAGCTCTATTTGTGTGAAGAAAATGATTAAAAAAATTTCACATGGTTACGGTGTAGCATGACCACGAAATTGTCATGCAAAGTGCGACAGCGCTGAAAGCTGAAAATTGGCCTGGGCAGGAAGGGGGTGAAAGTGCCCTGTAGGCAAGTGGTTAAACAGTCTTCCTTTATTGAAAAAAACATGTATAACAGCCATCAGGCCTTAGTCATGGTTGCCATGACTAAGACCTAACGGCCAAAACATGTTGGCCGTTATACATGTTTTTTCAATAATCACTTTTCCTCTTTGAATCAGAAAAAAAAAAAAGGCAAAGTGTTCAATGAAAGGTGCTCATGCTGAGTGGTTCACCTCCTGTATTCGGAATACATCAGACCAGCCATTCAGCATGGGACCCGGAAGCAGAGATCACTGGAGTAGCATTGTCTACTTCAGGGATTTCCAGCTTCCAGGGAATTGGCCAGGTATTGTATATACATAGGTACATTGATCAAAGCTGGACCAATTAACTATATAAAAATAGACCACACCTGGAATTCAACTCTACCTGCGGTAGGTCCACTTTAAACATATGCTTCTCATCTGGTGAAAAGGAAGCGGGGATGAGGGGACTTTTTGGGCCCCCGTGCTTACATTATATTTTGTACAAGACTTTGGAATACAGTTTTTGGGCTAGTTGCATGTTTCTCACCCTCTGATTTGTAGCCTCGGATGGGGTCTGTACTCCATGTTGATAAGAAGGCAGTGATGGACTTCCAGAAGCAATCAGTGATGTTCTCTCATTACAGTCCTCTTCCTCTTCGCTGTCTGAACTATTCATGAATGTAAACATGTTTACGCAATGGGAAATACCTAGAAGTGTGAAAAGAATTATACTGAAATACATTTTGTTTTTAAAGTACATATTTCAACTTTCTTGAAAACTAATTTAAAAGAAGTTTTATGACAAACCAATGAAGAGTTATATCAGGGATTTCAGATATCAGAGACTCTAAAATAAAAACCTCACATACAGTATGGCACAAAAGATAATAAGCATACTTGCAGCAGAAGAAAGCTTCACAGAGAGAAAAAAAAAAAGTTCTTTATGATTCTGTATGAATATTTCCTAAAGCCTAAAATATAAAGCTCATGTGTTCACCATCATATAACCCAGGCAAGGATGACAGAGGAGTATTTATAAAAATAATGATTCTCAGGGATCAAAGCCTGAAGTCTTCGGGAGTGGCACGGCCAATATGGGGGGTGGAGTCCTAGCCTTCCTACTGGAATTTTTTTTTCATATGATAAAATGAACAGGAACACCCCAGGGTGCGTAGAAATGGTGAAAACTGCTATGCTAAACAGCATGAAGATATGAGTGTTGTGCGAGGTCTGGACCAGCCTTGCTCAGAGAGACTAGTTAATAAGGGACCTCAAGTAGCAAGGAAAACTATGAATATTAATTACCAGTACTCACAAAGTCGCAAACAAAATGTAAAGAACAAATGGTATTTTGTAAGCAAACTGTGCCTCAGGACAATGAGTGAAGTTCCTCAAATTCTACCAAAGTCATAAGACTGGAATAACCACAAGGTTTAGCTGGCTTGTTTCGAACATGAGTTTATTAATACTCCACTAGAGAACTCTTTAAACTGGGAATTAAAACATTTAAATACCCTACGCTTCCAACTAGCTATACTATTAGAAACATACAGTATGTGTGCATAATAAAATAATAAGCTGACAAACTCCCACAGCTTCCAGTACCATTTCTATGCCGATGATGCCCAATTTTTTTTTTGGTCACATCAGTCTCCCTGCACATCACTGGTTTACAAATTGTCTGAATGTCACACCACTTCCTCAAACTCAATCTTTCAAAAAGCAAGCTCATAATATTTACAGTGTCTGCTACCCCTCTCTGTTAATTTCTCCATTGGCTTCCTTTCATCCAATTAACAAAATTCTAAATATTAACAACAACTTACAAAGCTATCCACCACTCTGCTTCCAGCTACATCACCAAACTTATCTCAACATACCAACCAAACCATTCTCTTTGAATGAGATGTGAGGGGGCGCTAATGAAGGTCCAATATAATGTGCAAAGGTATTTACGTATTCCTATAAGCAATTCTTATACTTAAAGTGGAGGGCCACTCTAAAATAAAAAATTGCATCAAAAATTCTTACCTGAAACCCTTGTTGCTAGGCAGTCTTCCTAATCTGCCTCTTCCTATTCCGCGGCGCTTCCTCCTCTTTGGCGAGTGGCCCCGTTGCCTTCTGGGAACTGTGTCCTAGAAAACCACGGGGCCATTCACAAAGCGCCGCGCGACTCACGCATATGCAGTAGGAAACGGGCAGTGAAGCCGCAAGGCTCCACTGCTTGTTTCCCTTCGTTAAGATGGAGGCGCCGGCGGCCGATCCGATTGACGGATTGGCCTTGGGGGGCCGACATCGCGGGCTCGCTGGACAGGTAAGTGTCCTTATTAAAAGTCAGCAGCTACAGTGTTTGTAGCTGCTGACTTAAAAAAAAAAAAATTTATATATATATATATATATATATATATATATATATATATATATATATATATATATATATATATATATATATATATATATATATATCGGCCGGAACCCCCCTTTAATACTATACTTAATATGCTATATTCATATTAAAGTGCAACGTTCCATACTGAAATAAATACAATCCACATACATAATGATTGTGAACAAAAAAGTAAACAATTGATAAAGAATTAATGACAAAATGTCCTAGTGCATATGACTCTTCAGTGCGGTTATCTTCTAAGTGGCATCAATAGTGAACGTCCATCACCAACTGGAATTAAAACACCCAATATGCTCCATATGTGGGTTCAGCTTACCAGATAGAAGTGACCTCTTTAATTAAAAAGCAGGTCAAGTAACACTTTTAGCAAAATAAACTTGCTTTATAGAAGGAGACTGTTGAGGCAAACATCCCTCCTCCGCAAGACCATGGATGGGGTATGTGAAAAAAGATATAAAAGGGAAACCAACAGTGTAATCCTGTTTATTAAAAACATCAAAAAAAAAGACAAGGCCAAGTGGCTGCTTACATATATCGTGCCTTAGCCCGGCACTGAGGCTACTCGTGTGTGTCTGGATCTAATGGTGCCTCCCGGCTCACACTCGCTGCTAGCGTGCGTTCCACCGTTCAGCGCGATCAACCAAAGGGACCGGAGGTAGCGTGCTTCTTGGTCACGCTACTAAAGCGTGACTTTATTCTTTATATGCTACTAAAGACTTCTTTATTCTTGTTTCAATGTTCTTTTCTTCTCGGGTTGTCCCTTTTCATGTTCTGTCTTTATAAGGATGTCCCACTGGGCATAAAAGTGTTTTTTTTCTGCATGACATCGACTTATGAATACCCCACCTCTTCTATGATATTTATGGGAAGCCTACTATTTTTTATGTGTCTGGTTTGTATTAACATACCCAATATGTATTTTGTTATTTTCTGGAATTAAGATTGTTACCCTTCCATTTTCTTTCATGTTCTCTGACTAAAATGTTATTGCTTTCAGTAGCCTTGATATTAGGGGTGCAACGGATCGTCATCGATCCGTGATCCGATCCGCGGAGGTTGATCCGTACGGGACACCCGCGATCCACGGAGCGCTCTGTGGCCTCGGCCATAGGAAAGGCCGCGGCTTCGGCCTAGCTCCAGAGTGGTGGCCATCTTGGTACACCCACCCATCACTTGTAACAAACCGACGTCATGTCATGACGCCGGTTCCTCTCTCCCCTCTGTGTACTGATCTGTACAGTGGAGGGGAGAGATAGGATGGCAGCAGTGCCAATACTCTGCAATGCCCTGCCAATACTCTGCAATGCCCTGCCAATACTCTGCAATGCCCTGCTGCAATGCCCTGCCAATACTCTGCAATGCTCTGCTGCAATGCCCTGCCAATACTCTGCAATGCCCTGCCAATACTCTGCCAATACTCTGCTATACCCTGCCAATATACCCGCCAATACCCTGCGATACTCTGCCAATACCCTGCGATACTCTGCCAATACCCTGCGATACTCTGCCAATACCCTGCCAATAGGGAGATTGTGGATATTACAGTGGGGGAGATTTTTTTTTTTTGTTGATCCGAAAATGATCCGAACCGTGACTCCTGATCCGAGGAACGATCCGAACCGTGAGTTTTTTAATCTGTTGCACCCCTACCTGATATGCACTATGTATATGTACGGGTATATTTTCATTTGTTTTTTGAAAATGTAATAAACAAAATTAACCGTAAAAAGGGAAAAAAATAAAATCATATTTTAATTTCCACGTTGTATTTCATTTATTTCTATTCTACTCTTCTTAATCTGAACAATCTTGAAGTTTCAAACGTACTTTTTGAAGATCCCCACACATTTACTTCCTTCTGGTGACACTTATTCACTATTCCCTGTGAATAGGCACTGCTTTGTCACACACTTCACAGAGCCTGAATGCTGACCTATAGAGGTTCTGACGGGAGGAGTTTCAGGAGGCAGAGTCAGTCGAAGAATCACTGCCTTGCAGGCAGCATTGAACCATGGGCTATGTAGTCATTAGGAATTGAAAGAAACAGCAGAGGAGAAGCTGCAAAGCATGCAGAGATTCCTGGAAGTTGCGCAAAGAGAAAAACAGCAGACAAGCAGAACTCACATAAAAGGATATTTTCAAGTACCGCAGATGTTATAAAAATGAAAGTGTATGCTGTGACCACAGAACCTCTTTGAAATTTCCATTGATGCAGCTGTCATACATGTAGGTCACTTGGTTGTTTTCTTTCTTTTTTTGGGGGGGACCGTCCAAATTTTGATCCATTTTCCTGAACGGGAATGTTAAAAAAAAAAAAAAAAAAACCTTTGATCAGCGCATGCAGCCAATTGGCTGCTGTGCTGATTAGTGTATTTTGACAGCAGGAGGTGCCCCGCTGTCAAAATACAATAGCACAGCAGGGGGAAATTCCTCCATGCACCTCAATTTTGTGAATGGGGGATTCTGTTCAATTTCTATTTGATCAACCGGCTGGATATGGGCAAATTAGGTGAGGATTCTAACCCCTGTCAGTTTTTTTTTTTTTTTTTCGCTATCTGTGTGAAGAAATCCCTCCAAAGTGAGGTAAATTCTTGGTAGTCATCTGAACTAGTGTCTCTATTGGAAAATTTCCCCTCAGATCCTGCTTACTTAAAATCTGGATTTTCTTTCACTTGATAACAGTCATCAGGACAAATAGAGGGGGTGGATCTTCCTAATGGGGATACAGACAAAAATAGCAACCTGACAGGTGTTTTAATCCCTCTCCACCCCATCCAAAGCTTAAAAAAAAAAAAAAAAAAAAAGGATTTGCCTTCAGTAAAAAAACTTTAATGAAGATTTTTAAAAGCCGCTAAGTTTATTGTTAAAGTGTTACTAAACCCACAACAGTAAAATCAGTCTGTATATGCAGTAAAGCATGCTTGTTATACTCACTGTGGAACCTAAGGAGTTACGGTAATCCTCTGCATTGTGTAAAAAGGCAGTTTGATCCTGTATGCACAGATCCTGCTCTTTTCCACTGACTCCAGAACATGCTCGGATAAGACAGAGCCTTTGGAGTCAGGCTGCACATGCTCAGTTTAGTGTGTATTGCTAGAGAGTTTTTTTTTCTTGGGAGAGTGCCTGTAATCAGCACAGAGCCAATCAGCACTGTCCAGACAAGAGGGTCAGTGGTCCTGGATCCTGATAGGACAGCCCAGTGCAGTATGAAAACTCCTCCTACAAGCTTTACTAGGAACTGATAGAAGTCACAAGACTGCGATGTACTGCTAATGAGAAAAGGCATTTAGCAGTTTATATTTACTATACTAATTGCATTACCATGTTTTGTGGGAGACCAGATGTGGTGAATGCAGGGTCCTGGGTTTAGTATGTAACACTTTAACTACTGAGGCTTGCAGACTGCATGTGCTATTTTGATACATAGGTGAATTAAACAAAAGTATATCTAAAAGGCAAAACCTTTTTTTTTTTTTTTTTACTTTTTAAAACAGTATGGTGATTAGTTAGAACTGATGTCAGGCTCATATTACTATATGTTCAGGCACTTCCCGTTATGGGGTGGCAATGCTCTCCAAATGATAATCCTGCATTGTCACCTTATCACATGTGCCCCTTGGTGGGGACGTCAATTGATTGGGCACACTGTGCAGGCACGGTTTATCTCTGTCACTATCAGGAAACTAGTCCAGAACCTTGATGTGCACCCAAGATTGCAGCAGAGAACTATGAACTGGAAGTGGCTATAAAAAGCTAGAGGAGATCAGCAGCACCCAGTTGCAAAATAGTATGCAAAAAAAAAAAAGGTGAAAACAGTACTGATGGAACAATAAAAAACCTTAGTAGCGAATTAGGATACACAGCACTTTGGTGAACTAATTTTTCAAAGCATCACATCCATCTATAACACTATAGACATGACTGAAAGTGGATCTTCATTCAAACTCAGCACTTTTAAACCCTATAAGCCACCCCCACCCCATCTGCAATCTGAAACGCTAGTTTTATTTTTACTCTTTACGTTTTTTCAAACCGTCTTCTTCTGCTCCTGAAGCCTCCAAAGAGGTCTCATATCTTATCATCATCAGCTTCCCCTTGGAGGCTGGAGGAGGGCAGGCCTAGCAGCTTGTCATCATGGCTTAGCTGCCTGAACCAAGGAGGGACAGCCGGCTCGCAACCATATCAAGAGCAAGAGCTTTTTGGTGGATCACCGCATGACAATACTCAGTATGTAAGCATGTATTTGAAGTCAACCTAGCAGACAAGTGAAGAGGGGGGGTGGGAAGTAAAAGTGGTTGTAAACCCTTACGTATACCCAGTGAAGTGACTGGCCTCAGGTGATATACAGAGATTAAACAAATCCTCCTACATAATTTGCACCTGTTTATCTGCTGCCATCTCTTCTCTACATCCGTTCAAAGTGCATAATTTATAAAGCTTGTCTGAGAGTTCAGAAAAAAGGGGGCAAAGAGCTGAAGTTACACTATGCCGAGCTCAGTGAGGAGAGCTCTAAGAGCTGATTTTTAGGGAAGGGACACCCCCCCTTCACACAGCACACAGGAACAGAGCTGAGGCTGTCAATCAGCTGGAGATCCCTCCCCTGTCACCATTCTTTTTTTCTTGTTGTCAGGAAAACTTGTGAGAAGTGATTCATGCTCACAGCAAAGGAACAAGGCAGCAGACAGAAGTTACACTTAGGGGTTGATTTACTAAAACTGGGGAGAGCAAAATCTGGTGCAGATGAGCATGGTAGCCAATCAGCTTCTAACTTCAGCTTGTTGAATTATGCTCTGACAAGAGCCTCTGCAGCTGCATGGAGAAGTGCAGGTTCTGGTCGAGTGCCGTCCTTCTCTCTGCTGCCGACTGCTGGGAGAAGGTGGGGGCAGAGATGAGGGGGGTGCCGCACCTGCAGGAGAGGTGCGAGGGCTACATGAAATAGCATGGTGGACCGGGTTCGGCCCGCGGGCCTTGTGTTTGACACATACGCTATAGTGGGATACGCTTTGTTCATATTTCATGTCTGAGGTTTACAAGCACTTTAAGGGAACTGACAAGTCACTGACACATATGAAGACACAGGGTCACTGCAATACACACCACCACCAGCTGACTGCTGCAGGAAGACATACTGGGGGCAGAGCCAGTAGTCACTGTTTGAATTTACAATGCCAACTGATGCCTATTGGAGATGAGTTCACGAGTTCTCAAAACTCATGGCTAGCTGAACTCTGAACTGCATTCTTTTTGTTTACTCCAATAAGCTGTGGGCTGGGTCAGGGCCGTCTTTAAGATTGATTGGACCCTGGGCAAAAAAATGTTTTGGGCCCCCCACTCCATGCAGTTTTGCTCTCCACCTGCTTTAAAACATACAATAAAAAGCAGCTAGATTCAAAATCAGTTTACTGAATCAGATCAGACAGTGATTGCGATTGGTTGCCAAATTTTACAGTGTATCATTACCATTCGCTGACTGGTTGCTAGAGGTCACAACACATAATTTCTGCTTGTTGATTGGTTGCTAGAGATTACTGTACATCAATACCACTCACTGATTGGTTACTATAGGTTACTGCGCATCATTACTGCTTACTGATTGGTTGCTAGAGGTTACAGCACATCATTACTGTTTACTGATTGGTTGCTAGAGGTTACAGCACATAATCTCCTCACTGCCTGCACACTATGAACTGGGGAGGTGAGGGGGCCATTAATAGAAAGAAAACTCCTAGGGATCCTAGGACTTCTGGGGTCAGTGGCAGTGCTGGGGGGAGGGGAGCGTGTGATCAATGGCAATGCTGATTTTTTTTTATACTGACCACCAATATAAAGAGGAGTTTCAACACTGGCCACCAATGAAATAGGGGTTTACACTGACCACTAATGTAATAGAAGCATTCACAGTAACCACCAATGTAAGGAGGGATTTACACTGACCACCAGTGTAAGGGGGGAGTTCACATTGGCCACTAGTGTGAATTAAAGGATTCTACACCAAGCGCCAATGTAATGAGAAGATTTACACTGACCACCAATGTAATTGAGACATTTAGCCTGCGTTCACATTTGTGTGAAAGCAGGCAAAATCGCTTTCCTGACAACAGAAATGCGCTGCCCTTTAGCAGATACACAGCAGTGCCATTAATTTTTAATGACACCCTCACCCATCTGCTGACATGTGCCTTGGCATCGTGTGATTTTGGAAAAGGGTTTGGGAGTTTCTTCCTTATTTGTAGCGCATAGAGCAGCCCATTGAAATGAATGGGCTGCTTTACACATGACCTACATCTTTATGCACCATGTCAGTACACCTTTGCATCCTTAAACCCATGCTAACCTCTGCACCCCAAACCTCCTCCATCCTCTCCACTCCCCCTCCCCTTTAACTCTAACTGCCTCCTCTGCTCATCTTTGCACCCACCTTCCTTACCTCTATACATACCCTCCCTTGCTCACCTGTGCACCCAAACCGTAATTCCTTCTCTGCCTACCTCTGCACACCACACACTACCCTCCACCCACCAATTTGCTTACCTTTGCAGAACAGGCTGATGATAGGTGTAATGACCACAGTTGTAGGCAGGACTTTCAAGCATGCCCCTTTACCTCCCCAGTGGGCAGCATTCAGTATAGGTGATGGTGGCTATGACCTCAGGGGGGCATGATATCCATATGAATACCACCTCTATTTACATATGAATGCCGTCACTATTTACATATCAATGTTGGTATTTACATATAAACACAGGGTCTGCAGGTGAGTCATCTGTACACAATAGGGCAGAGCTGGGCAGCATTAGTAACAAAACTTCACACGGAGATATCAGGACACAGCAAGGGACTAAAACCTCAAGGGATAAGGGAATTTAAACTGGGATAGTTGCCAAGTATGAGGCAGTTGCTTTGGGCCCCACAACAATGACAGGGCCCAGGGCAGCTGCCCCTTTTGCCCTGCCTTAAAAACGGCCCTGGGCTGGGTTATCCCCGCCTCACAGCTCACATAATTAAAAGAGAAGTTCGGGTTTTTTTTTTTCAAAAATCATACTTACCTAGGTGGATGCAGCATTGGTCCGATCCTGCATCTATCCCCTGCTGGCTCTAAGACTAAGAAACGAGCGATCAAACACAGCCAATCGCTCAGTTCTCGGAACTCAATGAACAGAGAGCTGGTGACTGTCAGTCGCCGGCTCTCTACTCTGCCCCCCCCCACGCTCACTGGAGCACTGGGCTGTGGAGGCAGTGGTAGCAGAGTCAGGTGCCTGTGTTCTATTGAATAGTGTATCCCTGTCGGATAATGCCTCAGGCGATCTGCGCATGCTCAGGACGCAACAGCACTCCAGCCGATATGTTGATCAGCTGGCGTGACATCAACACTGCGCATGTGTAGATCTTCTGAGGCAGTATCCGACGATATGCAAAGGGAGAATGTAATTGTCAGATTCAGCCTGTCTCTATGCTCATGCGGGAGAATTGACCGATCACATGACAGGCGGATTTTGGTGTGTTGCACGATGACATTCCCCCTTTGCAGATCGTCAGATAATGCCTCCGGCTATCTGCGCATGTGCAGTGTTGATGTCACGCCTGCTGATTAACAGATCAGCTGGGGTGACGATTCGTACTGCGCATGCGTAGATCGCCAGAGGCATTATCCGACGGGATGCAATTTTCGATAGAACACCGGTCCAGAGTTGTGAGTGGATCCTGTCTTTATTGTTGCGATCTTGTCCAAGCCTGGACCTGCTCTGTGACGTCAGCTGTCTGCTGAAAACGGGTCAGAGGAGTGCAGAACGAATTGCACTCCTGTGATCCACAAAGGAATTACAGCCAAATTAATTCTGGTTGTACATCTCCTTTAAGCTCAAATTTCGGCTAGAGGGAAGTCCAGAGTACACCTGAGCTCATCTTTACAGCCTATATCTTACCTAAAGGGGAACCCCATTTTTTTTTTTTAATCATCCCCTTCTTACCTTTTTTCAGTAGGATATTTGCTATAAAATACTCACACAACCAGCAAATCCAGCCTTGATCTGCTGCCACACACAGGGCACCATGCCACCATCTTCCTTCCTACATCATCGGGTGCCACCTGTCTCTTCCGGGTCGTGGCAGCCGGCCCCCTGGTGACGCTCCGCCAGGTCCTGCCGCAGTGTGGAAGCCGATGCCTCGTGGAATATGTGACATGTATATCCCAGGAGGCATCAGGAAACATTATTCTCGCCAAAGGGGGACGGAGGTGGGGGGAAAAGTGTGAAGAAAACACGGTTAAAAAAAACAAAAAAAGTCGTCTTTTTTGATTGTGGATGGGGGAGGGGAAGGGTTACAATGGTGTACAAGTCTTTTTTTTTTTTTTTTTTTTAAGACAGTCTTTTTTAAAAAAACACAACTGTGCCCAGCTAGGCAGCTACAAGGAAACTGCCTAACAATGTGAAAGAGGAAAGCAGCATTCTGACACAAGACGTCTTTAACTAAAAGAAAACCATACATAAAGCCAGTGCTGCCGGAAGAAACAACAAAGGAGCAGCACTGTCATCGGAATACATCCATTCACAGACTTCGATAAGGTTTCTTACCTGCAAGGAGCCTCCTTCCGTGAAATACAATCAGGGTCCTCGACGGACACCGTAGCCGGGAGGGCGAGTGTGTGCGGTGCAAGCCTCTTTCTGGAGCGGTGATGTCATTGTGCCCGGTGAGGGCGGAAGCGCAACAGTAGAGAGATAATGCAATATTTCCGCTTTCTTCTTACAAAAGGGGAAAACGATACATAAAGCCAGTAATGCTGGAAGAAACAACAAAGGAGCAGCACTGTCCCCGAAATAAACCCATTTACAGACTTCCATAAGGTTTCTTACCTGCAAGGAGGAGCCTCCTTCCGTGAAATACAATCAGGGTCCTCGGCGGCCACCGTAGCCGGGAGGGCGAGTGTGTGCGGTGCAAGCCTCTTTCTGGAGTGGTGATGTCATTGTGCCCGGTGAGGGCGGAAGCGCAACATTAGAAGGATAATAGAGTATTTCCGCTTTCTTCTTACAAAAGGGGGAGGGCGGAGCAGCTGTTACCATGGAGCCCAAACTTTCATTTTTATCCTTAGTAACTGTGTTATTTAGGCAACCATACTTGATTTGTTGTAGCCGTATTAGTGCAATTGTGACAGAGAAAATTGAGTACTGTCCGTGATACTTTTTTTATTTGCACTAACATACAATTTTTCAGGACAAGCTTTCGGGGTATGTCCCCTTCTTCAAGGTCCAAGCAGTACTGATTCACACATTTTTAAGCAGAATGTTAAAGAAAAAAAAAAAAAAAAAAAAAAAAAAAGAAAACAAAACACATACAAATCAATGGTAATAAAGATAGCAGCAGAGTTAGTGAGATAAGACAGAGGGAGAGCTAGGAGGGAATGCAAGGGGGGGAAATACTAATCACAGAGCGGTCGTAAAACTTTAGCATAATGTGTAAGGAAACCAATGTCTAAATTCAGGCCATTATTCTTTGTGTCAAAAAGAAGTATCATTCTTAGTTCAAACGTTTTCCTTTCCTGGATAGTTCTGAAATTCCCTTTAAGAACTAAGACATTGAGGTCTTCTATAGTGTGGTCCGATTGTGAGAAATGATGTCCCACAGGTGTGCATAAACTGTCTTCTTTATGTTCTTTGATGGTATGTCTGTGCAAATTCATCCTCACTTGCAACTTCTGTCCTGTTTCACCAACATAAGATCCTTTGCTGCACCAAAAAGATAATTAAAGATTTACAACCCATTATAACAGAGGATGAAACTCTGAAAGGAATATTCCAACAACCCCCATTATTGGCTTTCAGACAACCACCCAACCTCAGACACAAACTAATCAGCAGGAAACTTCACTCTGATTATGAAGTCAAAAATAATGGTTGCAAACCCTGCAATAAAAAACGCTGCAAACTATGCAACCAGATAAATCTATCCAAAAGTGTTACACACACAAATGGGACCTTCTATATCATGGGATCTTACAGCTGTACCTCAAGTAATGTTGTGTACCTCATCCAATGCAAAAGGTGCAGCAAAGGATCTTATGTTGGTGAAACAGGACAGAAGTTGCAAGTGAGGATGAATTTGCACAGACATACCATCAAAGAACATAAAGAAGACAGTTTATGCACACCTGTGGGACATCATTTCTCACAATCGGACCACACTATAGAAGACCTCAATGTCTTAGTTCTTAAAGGGAATTTCAGAACTATCCAGGAAAGGAAAACGTTTGAACTAAGAATGATACTTCTTTTTGACACAAAGAATAATGGCCTGAATTTAGACATTGGTTTCCTTACACATTATGCTAAAGTTTTACGACCGCTCTGTGATTAGTATTTCCCCCCCTTGCATTCCCTCCTAGCTCTCCCTCTGTCTTATCTCACTAACTCTGCTGCTATCTTTATTACCATTGATTTGTATGTGTTTTGTTTTTTTTTTTTTTTTTTTTTTTTTTCTTTCCTTTTTTTCTTTAACATTCTGCTTAAAAATGTGTGAATCAGTACTGCTTGGACCTTGAAGAAGGGGACATACCCCGAAAGCTTGTCCTGAAAAATTGTATGTTAGTGCAAATAAAAAAAGTATCACGGACAGTACTCAATTTTCTTAGGCAACCATAACACTCAGCCATTGGAAGCATTGCAGATAGCCGGATGTCCGCTGTTTTGCAGTAGTGACCTGTGTGGATTCTCATTGGGAGGCTTTGTACCAATCATTAGAACACTGTCATCTTAGTTTTCTTATAGTAACTCTATGTTCACAAAGATGCGTTTTTTTGTTTTGTTTTTTTAGTGCATTTTTCAATTTGCAGAAACACACTACAGTCCATTTTACATGGTTTCCTATGGTACATGTTCACAACTATGCTTTTTTCAGCGGGTGCATTTTTTGGAAAGGGTCAGGGACTTATTTTCCCACAGCAGATTGTGTTTTGCGCTTCCGTGGACCTGCACCAAAAATGCAAGTGTTGCATTTTGATGCTCTTTTACATGTGTTTTGCATTTTTTCCTCCATAACATACTGTGTATAGCTGGTTATAGCTGGCATGTCAAATCAGGGGAAAATTACCGGCAATGGCACAGTCGCACCGATTTCAAAAAGTAGTTTCGGTACTACTTTTTGCGATTTACTTTGACATCTGTGCAGAAACCCATTCAGATGTCTGTGAAATCACGGGCGAAATCGGGACTGACATGCGGGAAATTGTGCGAGTTCAGCTGAACCCGCACGGCTTAATTCCCGCAGTTCAGTGTATACCTGGGCTTAAAAGAGGAAGTAAACCCTGATGGGTTTTACTTTCTCTATATTCCCCTGCAAAGTAAAAGCATAATGGGCTAGTATGCATCGCATACTAGCCCATTATGTGCCACTTACCTGCAAACAAAGCCCCTGTTGTCCCCGCTGGTGGCCACATCTGGTGGCTGGTGACCACATCTATCTTCGCCCCTCTTCCTTCTGGGGCCATGGACTCTGGCTCTGTGACTGTGACTCACGTGATGTCACTCCCACACATGTGCACATGAGCTGTCAGTCATGGCACATACGAGTGAAAAAACGCCACGGAGGGCTGTTTCTTCACAGCGCATGTGCCAATGACATCAGCATAACATACCTCACAACATTTTGAGATGGAAATGAGGGACACCTATTAGCAAACATATGTAGGCATAAGACATGCCTCCTGCCACACCCCCTTAAAGAAGATATAACCAAAAAAAGGTTAATGAAATCCACAAGGACTTTTTTTTTTACCACTGCTATTCCTTTATATTGGCTTTTAAAAATTACAAATGCAGCAATTTAGAATTTGGATGAAAGGTTTAGCACTGGGGAACACTTTTTGAAAGATAAAACGTGCATTTTATATACAACTATATAAATCAGACCCAAATGAGGGGGAAAGAGGGAGAGAGGGACATTTCTCCAAATCAGGGACAGTTGGGAGCTATGAGCGCAAGCGTATATGGTAAATATCTCCTAAACAGTGCAAGTTTAGGAAATATTTACAGTACCTACAAGTAAGCCTTATTATAAGCCTACCTGTAGGTACAAGTGGTGTAACAGGGTTTACTACCACTTTAATCACTTCAATACAGGGCACTTTCCCCTTTTCCTTCCCAAGACAATTTTCAGCTTTCAGTGCTGCACACTTTGAATGACAATTGCGTGGTCATGCAACACTGTACCCAAACTAAATTTTTATCATTTTCTTCCCAAAAATAGAGCTTTCTTTGGTATTTGATCACCACTGGGGTTTTTATTTTTTTGCTAAACAAACTAAAAAAGACTGAAATTTTTGAAAAAAAAAAGTTTTTCTTTGTTTCTGTTATAAAATGTTGTTTTCTCTTTCACTGACGGGCACTGATGAGGCGGTACTGATGGGCACTGATAAGGCGACACTGATGGGCACTGATGAGTTGGCACTGATAAGGTGGCACTGATATGTAGAATTGATGGGCACTGATAAGTGACACTGACAGGCGAGACTGATGGGCACTGATAGGTGGCACTGATTGGCACTGACAGGTGGCACTGATGGACACTAATAGATGGCACTGATGGGCAGCACTGATGATGAGGTATTGACAACTGTTACTGATGGGCACTGATTGGCACTTTGGGCACTGACAGGCGCTTCTGATGGGGCACTGACTGGCAGCTGATGGGCACTGATTGGCAATGCTGTTGGCACAGCTGATGGGGCTGTGCTGATAATCAATGTGCTGATTATCAGCACAGACCCCCCCCCCCCCCGACAGGGAGAGCCGCTTAGTGGCACTTCCTGGTTCATGCTGTGATCAGCTGTGATTGGTCACAGTTGATCACGTGGTAAGGAGCCTCCGTCAGAGGCTCCTTACTACGATCAGAGTGACACACAGCACCACTTATCCTGCTAGACATCATATGACGCCCAGTCAGGATAACTGAACAACCACTCGGCTGTGCGGAAAGTGGCTAAGGAGCGGGTCGGGAAGCCAGCCGCTGCCTCCTTAACAACCGATGAGTCATCAGCTGTCAGCGGGTTTCCCACAAGGGCCTCTTCCCCACAACCTTGGCCGTTGGTTGTGGAGATTTGCAGGCAGGGGGCTTATTCGGAATATGGAAGCCCCCAGATCCCACCCCCCTTCCCTCACCACCATGTGAATGAGTACCCCTACCCATTCACCAAAAAAGTGAGTAAAGACACAACACAAGTTTTTGACAAGTCCTTTATTAAAAAAGAAAAAATCGATGTCAACAACAAACCGCAACCCTTAGACCCCTTTCACATTAGCGCTAAAGCGCCGCTAGTTTTAGCGGCGCTTTAGAGCTGTTTAAAGCGGAGTTCCAGCCACAAACATTTTTTTTTTAAGTCAGCAGCTACAAACACTGTAGCTGCTGACTTTTAATAAGGAGAATTATCTGTCCAGGGAGCCCGCAATGTCTGCCCCCCGAGGCCGATCCATCCATCAGGTAGGTGCAGGTGCCGCCATTTTAACTAAGACCACTTTCACACTGGAGGCGTTTTTCAGGCGCTTTATCGCTAAAAATAGCGCCTGTAAAGTGCCTGAAAAATGCCTCATCTGCAATCCCAGTGTGAAAGTCCTCGGGCGCTGCACTGGCAGGACATCAAAAAAAGTCCTGCAAGCAGCTTCTTTGAGGCGCTCCTGCCCATTGAAATCAATGGGCAGCACCGCCGAAGCAGGCGCTTTTAACCCTTTATTCGGCCGGTAGCGGAGGTTAAAAGTGCCCCGCTAGCAGCTGAAAAGCGCCTCTAAAATGCCGGTAAAGAACCGCTTAAACCATAGTTGCCAACTGTCCCGGATTTCCCGGGACATTCCCGGGACTTGGACGCCATTCCCGAATATGTGGTGTCCCGGGAAATGTCCCGAGAAATCCGGTTCTTCACGATTCGCCGCCACCGCTAGAGGTCCACGGGCGGCGGAGACAATGTCTCCGCCGGCCGCCATTTTGATGAAGTTCAGGAAGACGGCTGGGGGGGCTAGACGGAGCTCCTGCGTCGCCGCCACCCTCCGCCCCACTCCGCCTCGCCCCGCCCTGCCTACCCCCCCGCCCCACTGCTAGTCTGATATGGAAAGGGGCGGGGGTTCTAGCCATGCTGCGGACACTACTAGGACACCTCTGAGGTGGGGGGGGGCGCACCGCTGTGGGACTCCTGATGTGAGGGGGGGCTCCACTGGGGACACACACCTGATGCAAGGGGGGCTCCACTGGGGACACACACCTGATGCAAGGGGGGCTCCACTGGGGACACCTGATGCAAGGGGGGCTCCACTGGGGACACCTGATGTGAGGGGGGCTCCACTGGGGACACCTAATGTAAACGGGGGCTCCACTGGGGACACCTAATGTGAGGGGGGGCTCCACTGGGGACACCTGATGTGAGGGGGGCTCCACTGGGGACACCTGATGTGAGGGGGGCTCTGCGACACCTGATGTGAGGGGGGGCTCCGCTGGGGACACCTGATGTGAGGGGGGGGCTCCACGGGGGACACCTGATGTGAGGGGGAGCTCCGCCGGGGACTCCTGATGTGAGGGGGAGCTCCGCCGGGGACACCTGATGTGAGGGGGGGCTCCGCCGGGAACTCCTGATGTGAAGGGGAGCTCCACCGGGGACTCCTGGTGTGAGGGGGGGCTCCGATGGGGACTCCTGGTGTGAGGGGGGCTCCGCTGGGGACATCTGATGTAAGGGGGGCTCCGCTGAGGGCACCTGATGCAAAGACGGACTCTGCTGGGACATCTGACGCAAGGACGGCCGGCTGGTGGCAGGCGACGTGGCTAGTGACACGCTCAGGGATCCCACTGATTCTGCATTATGGTGAGTTGAATGATTTCATTTTATATTACAATGTAATAATAGAAATAATGCACTTCAATCATCCTGACACCATAACAACCATGGTGCCGGGATGATTGAAGTGCTAACACCAGGTGTTTGGAGTATCTTTATCTGCTGATTATTAAACTTTCTAGAATATACATATATTTATTGTGTAGGATCTGGGGCTGCTGTCCCATCATTTCCCTCTCCCCCTCTCCCCCTCTAATCCCTCTCCCCCTCTCCCCCTCTCTCCCTCTCCATCCCTCATTCATCCCAGACTCTAGCCACACCCTCTTGGACCATGCACATTTAAGCCATGCCCGTTTTTCGCCGCGGCGCTTCGCGCGCCGCACTTGTGTATTTTTCCTAAGCCGCGCCTAAATATGAATGCCCCGCCCCCATAATTATTGTACCGCTCCGTCTACAGCCACAAAAGTGTCCCACATTTTTTTTTTACAATGTTGGCAACTATTCTTAAACTAGCGGCGCTTTACCGCCGACGCCCCTGCACTGTCAGTGCGAAAGGGCTCTTAGAGAAACCAGCAGTGAAGTCTTCACAGCCGGTTTCCTACTGCACATGCGCGAGTCACGCGGCGCTTTTGAATGGCCAACTTGTCTTCTGGGACACAGAAGAGAACATGACATCCTGCGCCATGGCCGAGATAGAACGGAAGTACACTTTGTACTTGAAAAAAGGTAGGAAGGAAAAAAAAAAATTAAAGATATCCAAAAACGATTTGTGGAGGGGTGGTCTTTAGTTTAAGACCACCTTGCAAAAGTGGGTGGAACTCCGCTTTAAGTGGCACTTTTTGGCCGCTAGCGGGGGTGCTTCCGAAGCGATTTTTCATTCATTTCAATGGGCAGGGCGTTTTGGGAGCGCTGTATATAGCGCTCCCAAACAGCCTCTAAGATGCTGCTTGCAGGACTTTTCCTAATGTCCCATAAGTCACACTGAAATTAATGGGAGGCGGTTTTCAGGCGCTTTACAGGCACTATTTCTAGTGCTAAAATGCCTGAAAACCGCCTCAGTGTGAAAGGGGTCTTAGTCTAGGTTCACATCTATGCAGTTGCAATTAATGCATTTTTCAAGCATGTTTTGTGTTTTTGAACATGTGTTTTTGATGCGTTTTTGCATGTGTTTTTCACGCGTTTTTGCATTAGTATTCCTACCCATTCACCAAAAAAGTGACTAAAGACACAACACAAGTTTTTGACAAGTCCCTTATTAAAAAAAAAAAAAAAAAAATGTCCCCCGATGTAGATTCATCGTCAATCACGACCCCCACCTTTAGCTATTTAACCACTTCAATACAGGGCACTCCCCCCCCCCCCTTTCCTGCCCTGGCCAATTTTCAGCTTTTAGTGCTGTCGCATTTTAAACGACAATTGCGCGGTCATGCAACACTGTACCCAAACAAAATTTTTATCATTTTGTTCCCACAAATATAGCTTTCTTTTGGTGGTATTTGATCTTTGTTTTTGTTTTAACATTTTGTAAATAAGTAAGTTTTCTCCTTCAAGGAATTGTAAGTGCCGGTTCACACAGGGGCGACCCAACTTATAGCACGACTTTGCAAGGCGATTTGGAGGCGACTTCAGCGCCACTTTGAGCAACTTACAGTGCAACTTAAAGTCGCTTCCAGGACAGGTAACTTTGGCTGTGACCAGTCACATATAATCAGCTCTGTGGGAGGGAGGGGGTTGCCTGGGTAAACGTGGGGAGTACCTGGGTAAATTCTTTTCTTTTTCCTGTAAACTCGCTTTAATATAGATGGAGATTCGACTTCCATTGAAATCTGTGGGTACAATTTGCCTAGAAGTTGCCTTGAAGTAGTACAGGAACCTTTTCTGAAGTCGGAGCGACTTCAGTAGTATCCATTAAGATGGCTCTCATTCACTTCTATGGCATTTCTTATGTCCAGCAACTTGGGGGGACTTGAGGACTTACAAGTCGGATCCCAAGTTGCTGTAGTGTGAACTGGCACTAAACCCTCATGGGGGGGCTGCAGCATTACAGGAGGTGAAAAACCTCCTGTAATGCTGGAGCCTCCGTTTTACTTACCTGTACCCCCTCTATCTCGTGCCGGGGATGGGCACACCAACAAAAGCTGGTGTCTCAGTTACTGATTGGATATATTGATAGCAGTGCAGCCATTGGCTCCCGCTGCTGTCAATCAAATCCATTGACGCGGGCGCCGGGGGGCTGAGTCCTGCTTTCTGTGTGAATAGATGCAGGACATGGGAGCGTGTCCGCATGAGTGTCCACGAAGGAGAGCGCTTCTCTGATGGGGCATCGAGAAGAGGAGGAGCCAGGAGCACCACTGAGGGACCCCAGAAGAGAAGGATCTGGGCCACTCTGTGCAAAACCAACTGCACAGCAGAGGTAAGTATGACATGTTTGCTTTAGTTTTTTTTTTAAAACCCTGAACCTTGACAACCCCTTTCACTGATGGGCACTGATGAGGTGGCACTGATGATGAGGCACTAATATGCAGCACTGATGGGTACTAATAGGGGGCACTGATGGGCATTGATAGGTGGCACTGATAGGGGACAGTGATGGGCACAGACGTTATATGACGTTCAGTCAGGATAATGAAACCACTTTGCGGCCGTCATATTGCTATATGGCGGGCAGGAAGTGGTTAAGAACTGTCAGACGCAGAGCAGGCAGATGAAGTGAGCCTTCAGCGGAAGTGGAGCTTTTTTTTTCTTTTTTAGGTAAGCGGTGGCGGCCGGAGACATAATTGACGATGGATCTACATTGGGGGACTTTTTTTTGTTATTTTTGAATAAAGGACTTGTAAAAATCAGGATTTTTCTAACAGCTTACCTGTAAAATCCTTTTCTTGGAGTACATCATGGGACACAGAGCCATAGTAATTACTGTATGGATTATATGGCACCTTCAGGTGATGGACACTGGCACATTCTAGATAGGAAGTTCAATTCCCCATATAACCCCTCCCCTTACTGGGAGTACCTCAGTTTTATAGCAAAGCAATACACGTATAACCAGAAAGAGGGGAGGGTCCTTGGTGTTTCCCGTGATGTACTCCAAAAAAAGGATTTTACAGGTAAACTGTTATAAAAATCCTATTTTCTTTATCGTACATCATGGGACACAGAGCCACTTACTGTATGGGATGTCCCAGAGCAATGCTATCTGAGGGGAGGGGACACCAAAAAAAAGTAGGGTGCATTCAGACCTGAGGACCTATACTGCTGCCTGCAGCACACTGTAGACATGTGCAATCCGTTTTGTAACTAATCGAAATTCGGACGAATTTTGCATCTTTCGGACATTCAGATGCATCCAAATGTCCGAATAAAAAAGTAACAAATTTCAACTAATACGAAAGAAATTATAGCAGATAATATTATATTATAATATTAATTTGAAACGATTCGGTAATTCGTTAAAGATCTAATGAAACAAAAGGTCAGCTCAAAGTAGATCTTACAGTCCAATCAGCTGATTAATTTTGTGCTGGAGGTTGGATTACTGTCAAAGTACGTTCCTGAGAACGTAGTGAGAGAAGGGTGTTGTATTGTATTTGAGCAGAGAAGAAGAGATATTGTCATTATGTGTGTTAATAGATTCAATAAACAAACGACTTTCCAAACTACGAATCATTATCACGAATCAATATACATACATAAATATCAAATTTCAACTAATTCGAAAGAAACATAGCGGAAATAACGAATGCATTCAACATGATTTGGTAATTCATTAAAGATCTAATGAAGCAAAAGGTCAACTCAAAGTAAATCTTACAGTCCAATCAGCTGATTAATTTTGTGTTGGAGGTTGGATTACTGGCAAAGTGCATTCCTGAGAGCTGAGTGGGAAAAGTGTTGTATTTGAGCAGAGTAGAAGAGATATTGTCATTGTGTGTGTTAATAGATTCAATAAACAAATGACTTTCCAAACTACGAATCATTATCACGAATCAATATACATACATAAATATCAAATTTCAACTAATTCGAAAGAAATTATAGAGGATATAACGAATGCATTCAACATGATTCGAGATTCAGTATAACGAATATCGACACACTATGAATAATAACGAATTATCCAAAAACGAATTAACATAACATAACGAATATAACAGAAAGAAATGATGTATTTTACAAATGAAAAGGAAACAAAACTAAACAAAATTTTCCGTTGTGCACAAGTCTAGCACACTGCGCCCAAAGGCCATATCCTCATGCCTTCTTACATCCACCTGATAGAATCTGGTGAATGTATGGACTGAAGACCAAGTTGCGGCCTTGTAGATTTGAGCCATGGAGGCTTGGTGATGCACTGCCCACGAAACACTAACAGCCCTGGTGGAGTGCGCTTTGATTTGAAAAGGTGGAACTTTCCTCTTCAAACCATAAGGTTGAATGATTACTTGCCAAATTCATTTGGCAATAGTGGATTTTGACGCTGCCTGTCCTTTCCTAGGACCTTCAGGCAACACAAACAAAACATCTGTTTTCCGAATCTGAGCAGTCACCTTCAAATAGATTTTGACTGCTCTCACTACATCGAAAGAATGTAGTGACTTTCCTTCCTTAGAACAGGGTTCTGGAAAAAAGAAGGTAAAACAATATCCTGGTTTAGATGAAAGCCTGAAACCACCTTTGGCAGAAAGCTAGGATGAGGATGCAATAATACTGTATCCTTGTGAATGATTAAATATGGCTCTTTACAAGAAAGAGCCACCAACTCTGATACCCTTCTTGCAGAAGAAATGGCTACCAGAAAAACTAGCTTCCTTGTCAAAAGGACCAAAGGAATATGTTGTATCGGCTCAAAAGGCTGTTTTTGTAACGCCGACAGAACTAAATTCAAGCCCCAAGGGTTCAGGGGTGTTCTAACAGGTGAATTAAGCCGCGTTACCCCTTGTATAAAGCTTCGGACCAAAGAATGCGAAGCAAGCGGACGTTGAAACAATACCAATAAGGCCGAGACCTGGCCCTTGATGGTACTCAAAGCCAGTTTCATCTCTAACCCCATTTACAGAAAGGCAATAATTCGACCTATGACATACTTTCTAGGATGCCAACCCCTGGATTCACACCAGGAAACATATGCCTTCCAGACTCTATAATAGATGACTCTGGAAGCTGGCTTCCTTGCATTAATCAAAGTAGATATCACTGAGCCTGAAAGCTCACTATTCTTCAGAATGTTGGTTTCAATAGGCAAACCATTAAATTTAGCGTTTGTAAAGTAGGATGGAACACTGTTCCCTGCAATAGCAGGTCTGGACGTGATGATAGGGTCCATGGGGCCCCTACCACCATCTTTATTATTTCTGCATACCAAGATCTTCTGGGCCACGCTGGGGCCACAAGACTTACCGACTTCCTTTCCTGCTTGATCCTGCGAAGAAATCGAGGTAGCAGCAGAATAGGAGGGAATGCATAAATCAGTGAGAACTTATCCCACAGGGTCACCAATGCATCTGTTCCGCATGCGAGTGGATCCCTTGTTCTTGACACAAAGTTGTCGACTTTGTTGTTGAACCTGGACGCAAACAGATCTACATCCAGGATCCCCCACCTTTGGCATATAGCCAGGAAGATGTCAGAGTGAAGGGACCATTCCTCCGGGAATAACTGCTGGTGACTTAAGTAGTCCACCTGCCTTCTGGTGCCCCCTTAGTGATTGATATAAGCCACTGCTGTGGCATTGTCGGATTGAATCCTGACAGGAGAATTCCACAACCTGAATGTCCAGGCCCTTAGGGCTAGGTACGCTGCCCGAATCTCTAGAATGTTGATGGGCAAGGTCCTTTTGGTTCTGGACCATTTCCCTTGGACAGATGCCTCTTCCAGGACTGCTCCCCAACCTGAAAGGCTGGCATCTGTTGTTACCACCTTCCAGATAACTGGTAAGAAGGATTTCCCCTTCTGCAGATTCTCGGATATCCTCCATCAACTGAGGCTCTGGCGCAATTTTGGCGACAAACGCATTGGAAAATTTAGTGCTTGGACCTTCTTGTTCTAGGCCGACAGGATACTATTTTGCAGCAGTCTCAAATGAAACTGAGCATAGGCAACTGCTTCGAATGAAGCCACCATCTTCCCCAACAACCTCATACAAAGGCGAATAGAAGGATCCTTCTTTGCCCTGACCACCTGAACCAGCTCCTTTATGGCGCTGGTCTTTGCCTGGGGTAAAAACACCCTCTTCAGGGCTGTATCTATAACCAGACCCAAGTACTTTAATGTTCTTACTGGCTTTAAAGAAGATTTCTCTAGGTTGAGGACCCAACCTAGGTATTCCAGGTAGTTGACTGTGGTGACCATGCTTTGGTCCAAGCGGGCTACCGACCAGTCTATCAAGAGCAGGTCATCTAGGTATGCTATTATCGTTATACCTGGAGTCCTTAATCTGGCCAGAGGAAGGGCCAGAAGTTTTGTAAACACCCGAGGTGCAGTAGCTAGACCGAAAGACAAGGCTACAAACTGAAAATGAAGTTTTTCTACTTCGTAACGCAGATATTTCTGGTGAGCGGGGAAAATAGGTACATGCAGGTATGCATCCTTGATGTCGATTGATGCCAGAAGTTCTCCTCCTTATAGGATGGAGACTACTGATCGGATTGATTCCATGCGAAAAGAGCACATTTTCAGGAACCGGTTTAGATCTTTGAGATCTAGAATGGGTCTGACATTTCAATTTGGTTTTGGCACCATGAAAAGGTTTGAATAAAACCCCTACCCCTGCTCTTCCATGGGGACCACCATGATCACTTTTTGCGACAAAAGTCGGTCTAACACTAGAAAGAGAGACTTCTTTTTCTCTGCATCTTTGGGGACATTTGACCTGAGGAAACAAGGTGACTGGAATTCTTGGAACTCTAGTTTGTAACCTAGAACTTTTGTGGAGACCACCCATCTGTCTCAAAATTCTTCCTGCCAGACCCTTGAGAACTGCAGAAGTCTTCCCCCCACTCGAACGATCGGGGGCGCCCCTTCATACAGAGGCTTTAGCGCTCTGTCTTGTGGGCTTCCTCCCCCAGGATTTCTTATGTCCCTGGGGTTGACCCTGAGGTTTACCTCTTGAACCTGACGGTGGAGGCCGTTGTGACTGCCTGGAGGCTGATGCCCCTGGCACTGGAGAAAGAGCCCATTTAAATGAGGAACGTTTACTCTTTTTCTTAACTGGCAAAAGGGTACTTTTCCCAGTTAATATTTTTTGGATATATTTGTCCAAATCATCCCCAAACAGTTTTTCACTGCGGAAAGGAAAACCAGCCAGAAGCTTTTCACATGGCGCTTCGGCTGACCAACTTTTCAACCATAAGATTCTACGCATATGTACCAACCCAAGCATAAGGCAAGAGGTTTGAAGAATAGAATCTCTGATTGCGTCAACTGCAAAACACAAAGCTGCTGGCAGCTCGGCTAACTCCTGGGCCTGCTGTTCAGGTAAAACCTTGAGCACTTGTTTCAAAAACACACAAGAATTAGAAAAATTCCTTAGGAATCTGTCAGGGCTGGGCACAGCCCTTCCTTTTCTGAGCTGGCCGCTCAGCTGTCGGCTAATTGCCAGCTCCAATCTCTCTCCACAGTTACCCAGCTGTTGTTGATTCTGCCTACTTAAAGTCGTCCAGCTCACTTGATCTCTGCCTTTGCCTTTGTCAACATCACAGAGACTTTCTCCTGCATTCCTGTTGAAGACTTGCTCGGCTGACGTTCCTTCTGGCTGCTGATCCTGCTTGCTGTACTACTACGTTTATCTCTGGCTCTCTGACATTTGCTTGGCTGACTACCCAATCCAGTTACTGAACTCTGGCTTGTTTTGACTATGCTTACTCTGTTTACCTTATTATTATTAAACAAGTGTGATTTAACTATACTTCTGTCTCGGTCATGGTTCCTGATAGTAGGTTAAGGCCATGAATTCAGAAGATACAGTCAATCCACTTGTTGGTAATATTCTTTCCAGATTGGATGAGCAAGATCACCGCATGGATCAGTTTGCCATAGCATTACAAATGCTCCTGAGTCGCACGGCTCACCTGGAGTCTCCCACTGACGCTGCTTCAGTACAACCTGAGTTGCAGGCCGTCCCTGCTGCTGCGCCAGTCTCTGTGCAGGCACCTGCCTTGAGTATTACCTCTATAAGAGGTATGTCTGGTTCCGCTCCGCTTCCCCCTTCGATTTGGGGGCGATCCAGTTCAATGCAGAGTGTTTCTCAACCAGGTTGAGATTTACTTTGAGATACTGCCCCAGACGTTTCCCACGGACAGAAGCAAAGTAGGTTTCATGATATCTTTGCTTTCTGATAGAGCCTTGGCCTGGGCAAACCCTCTATGGGAGACGTAAAAACCTGTTGTCTTGAGTTACCCTTACTTTGTGGCCTCCTTTAAAAGGGTATTTGACGTTCCCGCACGCTCTGCTTCTGCTACCAAGTGCATCATGTCCATCAAACAGAGTACGAGAACTGTTGCCGACTACGCCATTGAATTCCATACTCTGGCAGCAGAGGTTGCTGGAATAATGAGGCCCTCGTGGCTGCTTTTTCTCACGGTCTCTCGGATTCCATCAAGGATGAGATAGCAGCCCGAGATATACCCACTGAGCTGGAGAGGTTGATCAAGTTTGCCATCCTCATTGACTCCAGACTCAGAGAAAGACTCTCTTTTAAGGAGCGCTTGCAGAAGCCTCCTGTACATTTGCCTCTGAGCTTTGCAGTCCCACCCGTGCCTCCCTCACCTCCCATGCCTCCTGGTACAGAGTCGGTCAGTGAAGATGAACCCATGCACTTGAGCTTCGCGTGTCTCTCTGCCGATGAGTGAGCCTTTAGGAGGAGGGAGAGATTGTGCCTTTATTGTGGCCAGGCAGGTCACTTTTTGAAGTCTTGTCCTACCCGTCCAGGGAATGCCCGAACCTTGAGGTCCTGTCATGGACTGGTTGCTATAGACTGGTTGCCATGGATGGATGCTATGGATTGGTTGCTATGGATTGGTTGCTATGGAGGGTTGCTATGAACTGGTTTCTCTGGAATGGTTGCTGTAGAGGGTCGCTATGGACTGGTTGCTATGGAGGGTTTCTATGGACTGGTTGCTATGCAAGGTTGCTATGGACTGGTTGCTATGAACTGGTTGCTATGGAATGGTTGCTATGAACAGTTGCTATGGACTGGTTGCTAAGGTCTGGTTGCTATGGAGTGTTGCTATGGACTGGTTATTATGCAGGGTTGCTATGGACTGGTTGCTATGGGATGGTTGCTATGGACTGGTTGCTATGGGATAGTTGCTATGGACTGGTTGCTATGGAGGGTTGCTATAAACAGTGCCATGGAGGGTTGTTATGGACTGGTTGCTATGGATGGTTGCTATGGATTGGTTGCTATAGACTGGTTGCTATGGACTGGTTGCTATGGACTGGTTGCTATGGACTGGTTGCTATGGGATGGTTGCTATGGGATGGTTGCTCTAGGCTGGTTGCTATAGACTGGTTGCCATGGATAGTTGCTCTGGATGTTTGCTATGGACTGGTTGCTATGGACTGGTTGTTATGGATGGTTGCTATGGACTGGTTGCTATGAACAGTTGCTATGGACTGGTTGCTATGGAGGGTTTCTATGGACTGGTTGCTATGGAGGGTTGCTAAGGACTGGTTGCTATGAACAGTTGCTATGGACTGGTTGCTATGGAGGATTACTATGGACTGGTTGCTATGGTGGGTTGCTATAGGCTGGTTGCTATGGATGGTTGCTATGGATTGGTTGCTATAGACTGGTTGCCATGGATTGGTTGCTCTGAATGGTTGCTATAGGCTGGTTGCTATAGACTGGTTGCCATGGATGGTTGCTATGGATGGTTGCTATGGACTGGTTGCTATGGGATGGTTGCTGTGGAATGGTTGCTATGGATTGGTTGCTATGGAGGGTTGCTATGGACGGGTTACTATGCAGTGTTGCTATGGACTGGTTGCTATGTACAGTTGATATGGACTGGTTGCTATGGAGGTTTGCTATGGACTGGTTCTCTATGGACTAGTTTGCTATGGCGGGTTGCTATGGACTGGTTGCTATGGTAAGTTGCTATGGGCTGGTTGCTATGGATGGTTGCTATGGAGGGTTGCTATGGATTGGTTTCTATGGACTGGTTGCTATGGATTGGTTGCTATGGAATGGTTGCTATGGATTGGATGCTATGGGCTTGGTGCTATAGACTGGTTGCCATGGATGGTTGCTATGGACTGGCTGCTATGGAGGGTTGCTATGGACTGGTTGCTATGGAGGGTTGCTATGGACTGGTTACAATGCAGGGTTGCTATGGACTGGTTGCTATGGGATGGTTGCTGTGGACTGGTTGCTATGGACTGGTTGCTATGGAGGGTTGCTATGGACTGGTTACTATGCAGGGTTTCTATGGACTGGTTGCTATGGACAGTTGCAAAAAACAGTTGCTATGGATGGGTTGCTATGGACTGGTTGCTATGGAGGGTTGCTATGGACTGGTTGCTATGGAGGGTTGCTATGGACTGGTTGCCATGTATGGTTGCTATAGATGGTTGCTATGGACTGTTGCCATGTATGGTTGCTATGGAGGGTTGCTATGGACTGGTTGCTATGGACTCGTTGCCATGTATGGTTGCTATGGATGGTTGCTATGGACTGTTGCTATAAACAGTTGCTATGGACTGGTTGCTGTGGATGGTTGCTATGGACTGGTGGCTATGGGTGGTTGCTATGGATTGGTTGCTATGGACTGGTTGCTATGGTGGGTTGCTATGGGCTGGTTGCTATGGATGGTTGCTATGGATTGGTTGCTATGGACTGGTTGCAATAGGCTGGTTGCTATAGAATGGTTGCCATGGATGGTTTCTATGGATTGGTTGCTATGGACTGGTTGCTATAGAGGAATGCTATGGAATGGTTGCTATGGACTGGTTGCTATGGATTGGATGCTATGGGCTGGTTGCTGTAGGCTGGTTGCTATAGACTGGTTGCCATGGATGGTTGCTATGAACTGGTTGCTGTGGATTGGTTGCTATGGAATGGTTGCTATGGAGGGTTGCTATGGACTGGTTGCTATGCAATGGTTGCTATGAACTGTTGCTATGGACTGGTTGATATGGAGGGTTGCTATGGACTGGTTACAATGCAGGGTTGCTATGGGATGTTTGCTATGGACTGGTTGCTGTGGACTGGTTGCTATGGACTGGTTGCTATGGAGGGTTGCTATGGACTGGTTACTATGCAGGGTTTCTATGGACTGGTTGCTATGGACTGGTTGCTATGGATTGTTGCTATGAACAGTTGCTATGGACTGGTTGCTATGGAGGTTTGCTATGGACTGGTTGCTATGGAGGATTGCTATGGACTGGTTGCTATGGACTGGTTGTTATGAAGGGTTGCTATGAACTGGTTGCTATGGAGAGTTGCTATAGACCGTTTGGTATGCATGGGTTGCTATGGACTGGTTGCTATGAAGGGTTGCTATGGACTGGTTGCTATGGAGGGTTGCTATGAACTGGTTGCCATGTATGGTTGCTATGGACTGGTTGCCATGTATGGTTGCTATGGATGGTTGCTATGGACTGGTTGCTATGGATGGTTGCTATGGACTGGTTGCTATGGATGGATGCTATGGACTGGTTGCTATGGAGGGATGCTATGGATGGTTTCTATGGATGGTTGCTATGGACTGGTTGCTTTGGACTGATTGCTATGGACTGGTTGCTATGGACTGGTTGCTATGGGCTGGTTGCTATAAGCTGGTTGCTATGGACTGGTTGCTATGGACTGGTTGCTTTGGAGGATTTCTATGGACTGGTTGCTAGGGAGGGTTGCTATGGACTGGTTGCTATGGAGCGTTGCTATGGACCAGTTACTATTAAGGGTTGCTATGGACTGGTTGCTATGGGATGTTTGCTATGGACTGGTTGTTATGGGATAGTTGCTGTGGACTGGTTGCTATGGACTGGTTCCTATGGAGGGTTGCTATGGACTGGTTACTATGCAGGATTGCTATGGACTGGTTGCTATGGACTGGTTGCTATGAACAGTTGCTATGGACTGGTTGCTATGGAGGTTTGCTATGGACTGGTTTGCTATGGATTGGTTACTATGGAGGGTTGTTATGGAGGGTTGCTATGGACTGGTTGCTGTGGAGGGTTGCTATGGGCTGGTTGCTATGGGCTGGTTGCTATGGAATGCTTGCTATGGATGGTTGCTATGGATGGTTGCTATGGACTGGTTACTATGAACAGTTGCTATGGAATGGTTGCTATGGACTGGTTGCTATGGAGGATTTCTATGGACTTGTTGCTAGGGAGGGTTGCTATGGACTGGTTGCTATGAACAGTTGCTATGGACTGGTTGCTATAGAGGGTTGCTATGGACCAGTTATTGTTTAGGGTTGCTATGGATGGTTGCTATGGACTGGTTGCTATGGATGTTTGCTATGGACTGGTTGCTATGAATAGTTGCTATGACTTGTTGCTATGTTCAGTTGCTATGTTCGGTTGCTATTTACTGGTTGCTATGGACTGGTTGCTATGGACAGTTTGCTATAGAGGGTTGTTATGGACTGGTTTCTATGGATGGTTGCTATGTACGGTTGCTAAGGACTGGTTGCTATGGACTGGTTGCTATAGGTGATTGCTATGGACTGGTTGCTATGGATGGTTACTATGTCGTTTGAAAAAAAATTCTCGCTTAAAATAAAGTTTTTCTCATTTTGAAAAAATAGATTTTTTTTTATCGTTTTTAGAAAAGGTTGCCATGGATGGCTTCTATGGACTGGTTGCTATGGAGGGTTGCTATGGACTGGTTGCTTTGGATGGTTGCTATGGACTGGTTGCTATGGATGGTTGCTATGGACTGGTAGCTATGGTCGGTTGCTATGGACTGATTGCTATGGAGGGTTGCTATGGACTGGTTGCTATGGATGGTTGCTATGTCGTTTTATAAAAAAAAATTCTCGTTTAAAAAAGTTTTTCTCATTTTGTAAAATAGATTTTTTTCTTGTTTTAAAAAAGGATGTCATGGATGGTTGCTATGGAGGGTTGCTATGGACTGGTTGATTTGGATGGTTGCTATGGACGGTTGCTCTGGACTGGTTGCTATGGATTGTTGCTATGGACTGGTTGCTATGGATGGTTGCTGTGGACTGGTTGCTATGGACTGGTTGCTATAGACAGTTGCTATGTACTAATTGCTATGTAGGGTTGCTATGGACTGGTTGCTATGGGTGGTTGCTATGGACTTATTGCTATGGATGGTTACTATGTCGTTTGAAAAAAAATTCTCATTTAAAAAAAAGTTTTTCTCATTTTGAAAAATAGATTTTTTTTCTTGTTTTAAAAAAGGTTGCCATGGATGGTTGCTATTGACTGGTTGCTATGGAGGGTTGCTATGGACTGGACTGGACTCGTTTTATAAAAAAAAATTCTCGTTTAAAAAAAGTTTTTCTCATTTTGAAAAATAAATTTTTTCTCGTTTTAAAAAAGGTTGCAGAAGCCTCCTGTACATTTGCCTCTGAGCTTTGCAGTCCCACCCGTGCCTCCCTCACCTCCCATGCCTCCTGGTATCGAGTCGGTTAGTGAAGATGAACCCATGCACTTGGGCTTCACGTGTCTCTCTGCGGATGAGAGAGCCTTTAGGAGGAGGGAGAGATTGTGCCTTTATTGTGGCCAGGTAGGTCACTTTTTGAAGTCTTGTCCTACCCATCCAGGGAACGCCCGACCCTTGAGGTCCTGTCATGGACTGGTTACTATAGACTGGTTGCCATGGATGGATGCTATGGTTTGGTTGCTATGGACTGGTTGCTATGGAGGGTTGCTATGAACTGGTTGCTCTGGAATGGTTGCTATAGAGGGTCGCTATGGACTGGTTGCTATGGATGGTTTCTAGGGACTGGTTGCTATGGAAGGTTGCTATGGAATGGTTGCTATGAACAGTTGCTATGGATTGGTTGCTAAGGTCTGGTTGCTATGGAGTGTTGCTATGGACTTGTTGCTAAGGAGGGTTGTTATGGACTGGTTATTATGCAGGGTTGCTATGGACTGGTTGCTATGGGATGTTGCTATGGACTGGTTGCTATGGAGGGTTGCTATAAACAGTTGCTATGGAGGGTTGTTATGGAATGGTTGCTATGGACTGGTTGCTATGAATGATTGCTATGGACTGGTTGCTATGAACAGTTGCTATGGACTGGTTGCTATGGATTGGTTGCTATGGATTGGTTGCTATAGACTGGTTGCCATGGATGGTTGCTATGGATTGTTGCTATGGACTGGTTTCTATGGACTGGTTGCTATGGATGGTTGCTGTGGACTGGTTGCTATGGATTGTTGCTATGGACTGGTTGCTATGGATGGTTGCTGTGGACTGGTTGTTCTAGACTGGTTGCTATGGATTGTTGCTATGGACTGGTTGCTATGGATGGTTGCTGTGGACTGGTTGCTATGGACTGGTTGCTATGGATGGGCTGCTATAGACTGGTTGCTATGGATGATTGCTATGGACTGGTTGCTTTTGATTGGTTGCTATGGATGGCGTCTAATCATTTGGAATAAAATTGTTCATGTTTTAAAAAAAATAAAAAATAAAAAATGTCCTCAATTTAAAAAAAAGATTTTGTTTTGAAAAAAATTATTTCCCCCGTCTTTAAAAGGGTTGCTATGGACTGATTGTTATGGATGGTAACTATGGACAGTTGCTATGGATTGGTTGCTATGGACGGGTTGCTATGGATTGGTTGCTATGGTCAGTTGCTATGGATGTTTGCTATGGACTGGTTGCTATGGACGGTTGCTATGGATGGTTGCTAATTAATTTGAAAAAAAAATGTTCACGTTTTCAAAAAAAATTCCTACATTTAAAAAAAAAATTTGTTTGAAAAAAAATGTATTTTTCATTTTGAAAAAAAAATGGTTTCCCTTGTTTTGAAAAGGGCTGCTATGGGCTGATTGTTATGGATGGTAACTATGGACAGTTGCTATGGATGAATGCTTTGGACAGTTGCCATGAATGGGTTGCTATGGATGGTGGCTATGGATGGTTGCTATGGATTGGTTGGTATGGATGGTTCCTATAGACTTGTTGCTATGAACTGGTTGCTATTGGGGTGCTGAAATTATTCGTTGCATCGTTGCATCGAGGCACCGCGATTCGGGTGTCCCCAATGCGGCATCGTTGCATAATGACCGGAAAATCGATTGCGTGTGACGTCATGACGACTAGCCCCGCCCCTCCCGGGAAAGCGCTCGGAGCGTATTTTTAAAATTATTTTCTTTTAATAAATTCTGTGTTACAATGGATGATGCGCCCCGCTGTATGTGCTTTTTAAAAAACTATGTGACTTCATACCGAATTTCACAGTAGTACGATATATCTTGCTCATGTGACTCCCGTCCCGCCCCTCTCCGTTCTCCTCTCCGCTCTCCTGAGTCCTGATGTCAGCGGGGAATTCTCAGTCCCGTCCGCCTCTCTTCTGATACGATAGCTATAGTCAGCGGGCGGGGCCGAGAATTTCCCGCTGACGTCAGAACTCAGGCGACGTGAGAGGTGAGCGGAGAGCGCAGAGGGGCGGGACGGGCCGTGAGTCACATGAGCGGGATATATATCGTACTACTGTGAAATTTGGTATGAAGTGACATAGTTTTTTTAACCACCTCAATACAGGGCACTTTCACCCCCTTCCTGCCCAAGCCATTTTTCAGTTTTCAGCGCTGTCGCACTTTGAATGACAATTGCGCGGTCATGTTACACTGCACCCTAATGAAATTTTTATCATTTTTTTCCCCACAAATAGAGCTTTCTTTTGGTGGTATTTGATCACCTCTGCGGTTTTTACTTTTTGCGCTATAAACAAAAGAAGAGGGACAATTTTGAAAAAACACAATATTTTTTACTTTTTGCTATAATAAATATCCAATTTTTTTTTTTTTTAACAAATTTTTTCCTCAGTTTAGGCCATTATGTATTCTTCTACATATTTTTGGTTAAAAAAAATTGCGATAAGCGTATATTGATTGGTTTGCGCAAAAGTTATAGCGTCTACAAAATAGGGGATAGATTTATAGCATTTTTATTATTTATTTATTTTTTACTAGTAATGGCGGCGATCTGCGATTTTTGTTGTGACTGCGATATTGCGGCGGACACATCGGACACTTTTGACACATTTTTGGGACCATTCACATTTATACAGCGATCAATGCTATAAAATTGCATTGATTACTGTGTAAATGTGACTGGCAGGGAAGGGGTTAACACTAGGGGGCGCTCGAGGGGTTAATGTATGACCTAAGGAGGTGATTCTAACTGTGGGGGGAGGGGACTGACTGGGGAAAGTGACCAATCGGTGTCCCTATGTACAAGGAACACGCCATCGGTCTCCTCTCCTCTCTGACAGGACGTGGATCTGTGTTTACATGCACAGATCCACGCTCCTGCTCTGTTACCCGGCAATCGTGGGTGCCCGGCGGACATCGCGGCCGCCGGGCACGCGCACCGGGTCCCGAGCGACGCAGCGGGCACGCACGCGCGTGCCCCCTAGTGGCTCGGGAGGGCGAGGACGTCATATGACGTACTCCCAGAACAACAGAACCCTCGTCCCGCCGTCATATGACGGTGGGCGGTGGCTTAGTGGTTAAAAAGCACATACACTACAGCGGGGCACATCATCCATTGTAACACAGCATTTATTAAAAGAAAGTAATTTTAACAACAGTAAGAAGAGTACAAATGTGTTTGTGCTCTACTTACACCTCTCGCTCCGTGCTGACAGGTCCCTGGCTATCCTGGGCACATTACACTGTTAACTCCTATGCCCCGTACACACGGTCGGATTTTCCGATGGACAATGTCCGATCGGAGCGTGTTGTCGGAAATTCCGACCGTGTGTGGGCGCCATCGGACATTTTCCATCGGATTTTCCGACACACAAAGTTGGACAGCAGGAGATAAAAGTTTCCGACAACAAAATCCGATCGCGTCAATTCCGACCGTGTGTGGCCTGTTCCGACGCACAAAGTGCCACGCATGCTCAGAAGAAATTCCGACACGGGACAGCTCGTTCTGGTAAACTTAGCGTTCGTAATGGATAAAGCACTTTCGTCACGCTGCAATGTTCAAAATGGTTTAATACAGCGCACTCTCTTCTTCTTTATAATGTGACAAGAATTAAGTCGTTTTGATGCTCATATTCACACACACTTCTCACAAACTTTTTTCGTTACTATTTATCGGGATTCCCTCAATATATTTTGATTTCTCACATCTGACAACATATTTTTTTTTTTTTTTACTTTAATGTAGAATCTTTTTTTGTGTTTCTCTTTTTATTTTTTTATTTTTTTTGGTGATTTTGATTTGTACTCCCGAAAATGTTTGTGTGTTTTTTGTGACAAGTTCCCACAACACCATTGATATGTTGTTCTATTTAATCTGTAGGAGGAGATTGTTTGGTGTTGTTGTCCCTTGTTAATTTCACATTGTACTTTAGAAATGTACCTGAATACTCACCAACAAACTGTCCTTTTTGGATGAAAACACACACAGGAGAGTAGAATTTACCTAAAAATATTTTATTAAGGGGTCACAACTATAAACAAAGAGGGAGGCAACGCTGGAGAAACTGCAGAAGTGGGCGAAGCCTTGGACCCCCGGGGCAGACATCAATTATTTAAAAGCAAAATTGGTGGCCTGAGGAGTCCATATCTAAGGGAGGGCAGTGTGGTCCAGAAGTCCCAGAGATCCGGAAAGCAGCAGATGACATCTGTGTCCCCAGGCTGTGGTCATACGAGAGACTGCATCTTCTGTCAGACCAGACTGAACCCAGGGCAATCACTCTTTGGTCTTCCTTCCACGCTTCCTTCCAGCCTTTGGCTGTGGTGGTGGAGTTGTGGCAGCAGGAGGAGGAGGAGGAGGAGGAGGAGGATGGTCCATCTCAATGACATCCGTCTTGGGTGTCAGTTCCCCACTCTCCCCCTTACGAAGGACTTTATAAATCAGGTCCTCAGAAATCTTGCGTTGGCCCTCCTGCATGCCCTGCAATTTGGTGGCAGCCATGCAGGCAAAGGCCTCTTCAGGACTGGGGAAGGCTCTGAGGGACGCCGAAGCCTCCTGGATCAGCCTGTACGCTGAATCCTGCACAGGACTGGGAGTGGCCTTCCTGGCTCGTTTATATGGCAGGCGGAGGGGAGGGACCTGAGACTCAGTCAGGCTGCGACTTGTCCCTGGCTTCTCTTGGCTGCCACTTAGCCCCGCCTCCTCCTGGCTGCCACTAATCCCCGCCTCCTCCTGACTGCCACATTCCACAGCCTCCTCCTGGCTGAGGTCTTCCTGTGTATGAAAAAGGGACATAGTTTTAGTATTGTTTTCATCAATCACACACAATTTTCACCTCCTGACTGCTGCAAATTCAATGTTAACAAATATAACAGACTATCCTTCTGAGCCCAGCATTTTGCATTCTTGTCCCAATTTTGGGTGCCCACTACTGTGTATTGATATGTAAAACACTTTCAAGCAGCAATTAGTGATCAATAATAACATCTAGTAAACATCATTTATTTATTGCCCAGAAATCTGTAGAAGAATGCTATACCTGACTCCAGCTGGGCTCCTCCACTTCTTCCTGGCTGGAAGGCCTAGGTTGGACATCAGAAGCCTCAGCTGGTGTGGAAGGAAGCATGGAAGGAAGAGTAGAGAGGGATTCCCTGACTTCAGTGTGGTCTGACAGAAATTGCAGTCTCTCATAGTACCACAGCCTGGGGACATAAATGTCATCTGCTGCAGCTCCGGACCTCTGGGAATCTGTGACCTTCTTGCGCTCCCTAAGATAAGTGCTCCTCAGGCCACCAATTTTAGCTTTTAAATAAGGGATGGTTGCTGTGGGGACCACCGGCTTCACCAACTCCAGCAGTTTCTCCAGCGCTGCCTGCCTCTTCTGTTTGTGGTTATAGTGGGGGTGTCTGACCTGCCACAGACAGGGCAGCTCTCTGTACTTGTCAATAAACAGGGGCAGGAAATTGTGGTCGTTGAACCCATCCATTTTCTCTGCAAGACACAACACAAGACAAACCCTAATGTCAGGCCAAACTCCCCTAATCTTGTTACAATATAGGCTTCAATTTCGAAGCAGTATAGGCCCAAGTTTAGATCCTACCTTCGTTAGCACGATCGGCGTCTCCGATGCTCCTTCCTCCGCTCAAAGATCGTACGTAAGACGCGCGCGTTACGATTTATACACACTGCGCATGCATATAACTCCGCCCGCCCCTGACGTTCTTTCTATTCTATTCCCCGCCCCTTTTTGTTCGGCGCAGTGGAGGAAGAGCACATGGCGGATAGACAGCAGGATCGTGCTAATTACAGCAACGAGGAGGAGGAGGAAAGGCCGGAGCCTGAAACGTCCCGATCCAGAAGGAGATTAAAGGACTCAAATATGTCCTTTGGGGAGATGTTGGAAATGGTGGACATCCTGAAGAAGGCCGACTATGATGGAAAGTATGGGCCTTACCCCAACCACAATGTCCGAAAGGCCAAGATCATGGCGAAAGTGATCAGGAGTCTGCACCGGAAATTCGGGGTACGACGATCGAAAGATCAGCTCAGGAAGCGGTGGTCGGACCTGAAATTACGAGAACATGAGCAGTACAGAAAGATCCGGAGAGTGCTGCAAAAAAGTAAGTAGTTGTGCTGTGTTCCTATTGTTCTTGTGTTTATTACGTTCGTGCTGCTCCATGTGCTTTTAGGAACTGTTGTACAGTTTAAAATGGCAACTTTCATGTTCATGGGCACATTATTCGTTCGGATCACACATTTTTTTTTCGGACTATAAAATACCATTGTTTAGCCCATATGCATTTGGCCACCATTTTGAGGCCCTATACTTGTCTTCAAAGAATTGGGTTGTGTAGATGGCTTTGTTACTAGAATGAAATGCAAACTAGATTGTGTGTAAGGAGAGGACACTGAGCAGCTGTTTTCACATCTGGACACTGGAGCACTAGTGTGGGACACAAGAACACCATTTTTATTAGGGGGGCCACACAGGTGCTCCAGTGTATACTATAGGGGGGTCTCCATCTGTGAAGCTTGTACAAAACAGGTAAAGTATTGCAGCTTGACAAAGGACACTAAAAAAGCTACATCTTGGAACTCTGCTAAAATAGACAATTGTACCCCACTTCCAAGCAATGTTTCATCTTTAGAGTTCTGCCATCAAATATCTGTGTGCTAATTATACCATTTTTGTTTTACATAGGGGAGAAAAGACTCGGAGGACACCCCTCATCCGAGGAGACCAGAGCCCCCCCCCCTCTGGAAGAAGGGGAAATCCCCCCAACACAAGATGAGCAGGAGGATGAAGACGTGGTGGAACTAGTCACCACAACAGGTGAGTGTCTGCAACCACAGGCTCAGATAAGAGATGGATGGCGGCATTTTTTTTAGACCTAATTTATTTTGGGTTTCCTTTCTTTTTAGGTGATCGTGAGGTTGTGGATGAAGATCCTTTCACATCCGAAAGTGCCCAGATCCTGATCGGGGAGATCATGGGGTGTAATTTACAATTGGAAAACATCAAGAAAAACATCAATGATGTTATTCCAAAATATAAAAACATCATTGATGTTTTGGGGCGAGTTTAAAGCCCCTCCAAATCACTTTCTTCTTTTGTGTGCTACAATGTGCGAAATGTTTTTGTGATTTTTCCCAAAGCCAAATTTGGAGGATGCACACAGTGTGCCAAGATGTGCTATCTGCCATCACGGGAGATCAATGGACGCGTTTTGGGGGTGCAACCCCTTCCTCAATAATAAAGTAACGGTGAGGAAGGGCTTTCTCCCCCAAAACACGTCCCTTGATCCCCCGTGATGGCAGATAGCACATGTTGACATTGGGAAATTTGTGTGCATCTTCCAAATTTGGCTTTTCCAGGGGTGATTTCCCCCCATCTGAACGCAATATCAAACACAGTTCCTAGATACTCATGTCTGATATTGCCTTCCAGTTCTACCAAATGTGAACTTTGTAAGATCAAGATTTGTGTCTTTCTTGTGGGTTTTACACAGGCCTGTTTTCTATAAAATGCACATTTTGGTTTTGGATAATGACACCACAAAAATTGTTATACAACAAACATGTCGGTTTGTCAGAAAAACCTTTGGTAAATGCACATGTGATTGTGCAGGTATTCAAAAGATTGCTCATCAAGAATGTGTGGATTATTGTCTCAACGCTACAACACTTTTGGGGTGATGTAATTGTTGTTTGATGAGAAAATGGGGGTAATTTCCTAAGGGCAAATCCACTTTGCACTACAAGTGCTGTTTCAGTGCAGTTGCAAGTGCACTTGTAGTGAAAAGTGTCTTTGCATTTAGTAAATAACAGCCAACAGTGCTTTGTATAAGGTTACACAATCACGACATTTTCTGGACTCCACACATTTCTGTCAGGGTCAGCTAAAACAAACACAAGCAGTAAATGTCCACAAAGAAGAGCCTGGGGGGAGATGCCTGTCGAGAACTTGAGGTCCTGCAGGCTTCTCCCTGTCGCCAAATACCGCAAGGTAGCAACCAACCTCTGCTCCGGAGTGATGGCTTGCCTCATGCAGGTATCCTGCCTGCTGATATAGGGGGTCAGCGAAGCCAACAAACGGTGAAATACGGGGTCAGTCATCCTGAGAAAATTCCTGAAATCACCAGGATTATTCTCACGGATCTCACGGAGCAAAGGCATATGACAGAACTGGTCACGCTGAAGCAACCAATTCTTGGTCCATGAACTCCTCCTCGCCCTGTTCATGGACTGGACTTGTGTCAAGGTCAGGACCCCAACACCAAGCCCCTGCACAGCACGAACTGTACAAGGAGTACGCATACGAAACATGGCTAGAAAACGGTCGGCTGCTCAGAACGAAGTAACAGAACGCACTGAAGAACAGCAAGGCCTGTGAAGAGCGACCTGAAAAACAGCAACGAGCGGACAAGATCGCACAGAAAACTCCAATACGAACTGACTGCACGCACTGAAGAGCAAATACAAACCCACAAGCACAAACTGAATGGCAGAAAACGATCTGAAAGCCACGAGTCTGAAAAAGCGCGAATCGTCTCTCACCAAACTTTTACTAACACGAGATTAGCAAAAGGAGCCCAAAGGGTGCCGCGCTTGGTTCTGAACCGGCCTTTTCTAGTCTCGTCGTACGTGGTGTACGTGACCGCGTGGTTGTCGATCGGAAATTCCGACAACTTTGTGCGACCGTGTGTAGGCAAAACAAGTTTGAGCCAACATCCGTCGGAAAAAATCCTAGGATTTTGTTGTCGGAATGTCCGAACAAAGTCCGACCGTGTGTACGGGGCACTAGTGTGCTGGAAGGTGCAAACAGGAATGCCAAGGAACTGTCAGCACCAGTGGTGGCCCGTGCATTGTGGGGGGGGGGGGGGGGGCTAGTGAAGTAGTGGCTGCATTTAATGGGCACAGGTGGCTGCGTTTGACGGGCACAAGTGGTTGCATTTGACAGGCACAGGTGGCTGCGTTTGACGGGCACAGGTGGCTGCGTTTGACGGGCACAGGTGGCTGCGTTTGACGGGCACAAGTGGCTGCGTTTGACAGGCACAGGTTGCTGCGTTTGACGGGCACAGGTGGCTGTGTTTGACGGGCACAAGTGGCTGCGTTTGACGGGCACAAGTGGCTGCGTTTGCCGGGCACAGGTGGCTGCGTTTGCCGGGCACAGGTGGCTGTGTTTGCCGGGCACAAGTGGCTGCGTTTGACAGGCAGAAGTGACTGCGTTTGACAGGCAGTCGGGCACAAGTGGCTGCATTTGACGGGCACAGTGGCTGCATTTGACGGGCACAGTGGCTGCATTTGATGGGGGAGGTTCAGTACTTTTCAGTTTGTTTGCGCCCCCTCCCCCAAAAAATTTTGAGCACCAGCTGCCTCTGGTCAGCACAGAGACAGTACAGGGAACTTCACAGGGCTGTTTGTCATCTGTGGATTGTAATCCCTTTTGACCTCCAAGCAGCAGTGTGTGTGAATGCCTGTATCCTGTAGTGCACCAAATTAGTGCACTTTTTAAGGGAGTGAGGTTATTTTTAATTCAAAGTTCCAGTCATTTTTTTGTTTATTAAAAGTCAGCAGCTACAAAAAAAGTGTATCTTCTGACTTTTAATAAAAAGACACTCACCTGTCCCACAATCCAGCGACGTGGCCACCCAAACCCTCCCTTCTCTCCCCTGCCTGTCCACAGCGCTGGCAATACTACTGTGGGCATCCGGCTGTGACAGCTCGCAGCTTCACAGCCGGGTGCGCATGTCTCACTGCGCTTTCCTGCATAGCCGAGCAATCTTTTGGGAACTGTGATGTGTCCCAGAAGATTGCGGGGTGGAAGGGACGCCTAGGCGGCCCAAGTGGAAGTGGGAGCTCGTCGGTAATCGTGATGCATCGTGATGCATCGCGGAATCGAATCGAATAGAATCGTTGACCAGATAATCGTAATCAAATCGAATCATGAGACCAGTGAAAATGCGCACCCCTAGTTGCTATGGACGGTTGCTATTTACTGATTGCTATTAACAGTTGCTTTGGATGGATTGCTTTGGATGGATTGCTATGGACTGGTTGCTATGGATTGGTTGCTATGAAGGTTGCTAATTCATTTGAAAAAAAATTGTTCACGTTTTCAAAAAAAAATCCCAAATTTAAAAAAAAAAAAAAATAGTTTTAGCGTCATATCCAGAGGTTGTCTTTGGGAAATAGATGTATAAGTGCTGCCAGCATTGCTGCAGAGGTTGAAGGGGTGGGGGGTCAGGCTGTCACCCAAAAATAGTTCAAAACGACTAAATTAGCAAAAAATGTTCCAAAATCACCAAAATCGCACCCCCAGCCCTTTTATGCCAAAAATGTTCCAAAATCGCACCCCCGACCATTTTAGCCAGAAAATGGTAAAAAACTACCAAATTTGCACCTCCGGGCCTTTCAGACCTATAATCGTCCAAGATGGTAAAAAAATCGCATCCCCGGCCCTTTTGGCCAAAAAATGTTCCAAAATGACCAAATATGCACCTCCAGCAGATTTAGCCTGAAAATGTTCCAAAATTGCACCCCCGGCCCCTTTTATCCAAAAATGGTACAAAATTGTACGCCCAGCCCTTTTAGCCCGAAAATGGTCCAAAATGACCAAAATCACACCCCCGCTCTTTTAGCACAAAAATGGTCCAAAATCGCATCCCTGGCACTTTAAGCTCGAAAATGGTCCAAAATGGTAAAAACATCGCACCCCGGCTCTTTTGGCCCGAAAATGGTCAAAAATGACCAAAATCGCACTCCCGACCCTTTTGGCCTGAAAATGGTCCAAAATAACCAAATACGCACCTCCGGCAGATTTAGCCTGAAAATGTTCCAAAATTGCACCCCCGGCCCTTTTTATCCAAAAATGATACAAAATTGCACCCCTGGCCCTTTTAGTCTGAAAATGGTCCAAGATGACCAAAATCACATTCCCCAGCCCTTTTAGCACAAAAATGGTCCAAAATCGCATCCCTGGCTCTTTTAGCTCGAAAATGGTCCAAAATGGTAAAAAATCGTTGAATGGTAAAAAAAAAAAGTTGAATTATTAATCCCAGCTATACTGGGCCAGAACTAGGGTGGAATCTTTGAGTTGCACAGACCCAGCAAGTGTCCGAGGCTGTAATGCAGCATCCTTAGTCACCTGGTCTGCTTCCATGTGTGAGTTTTAATGTTAGTATAGCTACCTCAGCAAGAACCTGGAAGGCTGAAAACAGCCAATATAATTAACTTAGCATGCTTTATTGGTTTACCTGCCAAAGTAAAAACAAACTTCTGGCACTTCAAATGGAACCAAAAGCTCTCTAATTCTCTACTATCTATATAAATATATACTCTTTTTTTTTATAGCTCACAGGCTTTACTAAAACATGGAGCTCTGCTTCTTGAGCTGGGGAAAAAGGATCCAATGACTTTATGACTTTGAATACACAGTATCCTTCTGGGTGATAAACTACTACTCAGTATGGGTATTGCCATCCTCAGTATAAAACCGGGATCAAATCTACAAAAAAAATCTAATATCTGGATCTTCAGAGAGTGTGTCCTGCACTGGGCTTACAGCAGCTGATTCCTACTCAATTTTACACATGTGGTTTTCCTTTGTCTCCAGCCTCCTCCAATAGAGGCAATAAGGTGGCTGGATACAAATGTATACATTTTTCATTGTTAGATTTGTACATAAAAAACAAAACAAATTCACATTTTGAACCTTTTATTAGACAAACATTTAGTTAGCTGTATATTTGCTGCGCAGAATGTGGGACAATTAAAAATGAAATATTTGACCAAAATAATGTCTAACTTTGTGTAATAGCACCTGTGCATAAAGCCACAGCTCTGATATATTGGGGTGAACCCTTCAATACTGGGTCCAGCTAGCATAAATATATTACAATGGCCTGTTTTCTATCATGCTGTTTGTGTAAGAACTCCAGTTTCATGTTTCAAAAAGACAACTTTCCTGGTGCCTCCATGGCAGCATACATCAGCATACATGTGATAGAGCTCCACCTCAACTCCTCCTTCAGGACTAGTGAATAGCATAAATTAAAGGCATAGCCCCTCCCCCAACATTCTCGCATTCTTTGCACTTCAGACATTGATTTTGTTAGTTCTCCCCGTTGGGGTCTATCCTTTCTTTCTTACTTCGTCTTCTTGGGACCATCTTTATGTGAGTATAAGTGCCCCACTTACAAACAAACCCTGTTTGTTGCAGCCCAGTTCCCGCAAAGTGGTCCAGAATGTCTTCAAGACGCTATGACAACGACGACAGTCCTGAGCGAGAGTCATGTTCTTCACGTCATAAGTTTTCCAGGAGATCCGGGTCTCGAAGACGTCATCGCTCTCCTTCAACCCCATCTCAAGGGTCAAACAAGAAGTGCTGGGCATGTGGTGCTGTACCACTCTCTGATAAATTGGTCTGTAAGGACTGTCTCAGGGACTACACAGCCAACCGAGAACTAGAGAGTCGTCAGGTGGTCGATCTGCTCAAACAGACCATGAAAGATTCTATCTCTAAACTGGTGGCCATAATTCCCGCCCATTCGGCTTTTCAGGCTGTTCAGGCACAAGGCCTAGACCCAGACACTCCGGATCCTTCGTCGGCCAGTAACCCGCTACCTACTTCAGAAAGCACAGCCAGACACTCTTCCCCTGAAGATCCTTCTGGAGAGTCGTCAGAGGAAACTGAACCATCTGCTTTCAGTTTTTCCTTGGTCCAGCCATTTGTTGGGGCGGTGAAAAACGCTATTGGTTGGGAGGACCCGGAAAAACCACCTCAGAAGTCAAAAACTTATTTTCCTTTCCTTAAAAGAAAACAAGTTTTTTTCCCATTAATGGGAAAAATCAAGAAAAACATAGAGGATGAATGGAACAAAATAGACAAAAAGTTTTCCTTAGCCCATCTGTCCAAGTTGTGTCCTTTAGCACATACGGATACAAAATCTTTAAGTTCAATGCCTGTGGTTGATGCGGCAGTTGTTTGGCTTGCAAAGAACGTGACCTTGCCGATGGAGGATTCAACATCATTCAAGGATCCTCTGGACAGACGAATTTGGATCTCAAGAGGAGCTATCTAGCTGCAGGAGCAGCTGGCAGGCCTGCCATTGTACTAACGTCTGTTTCCAATGCCATTAGGTCATGGACAGAAAACATAGAAGCAGCTCTCCGCCAAGATGTCCCCAAGGACGATATAATCAAAGCTCTGGAGGAGCTTAAGTTGGCGGTTGATTTTGTGGGTGAAGCAGCCCATGACACGGTCCGCTGCGGCTAACTCAGTGCTACATTTGGTCATGGCATAACGGGCCCTATGGCTGAAACCATGGACTGCTGATCTTGCATCAAAACAAAATTGGTGCAAGATTTCTTTTGATGGCAAATCCCTCTTCGGCGAGAAGCTGGATAATGCAATTTCTAACAATTTTTAACAGGGGGAAAATCCGGCTTGCTTTCTTAGGACAGGAAGGTCGAGAGAACAAGAAATTATTTATCTCACTTCCGACAATCAAACTCCAGAGATTTTAGACAGTCTCACTCTTTTAAAGATAACAAGAGATCATAGCAAGGCACTCAATCGTCCTTTCTGGGCGCCAGAAGCAACAAGACCCTCACCGCCCCCCTGGAGTGGACAAAGTCTTTTTGACGCCAGAGGGGCGGAGACGCCCCCAGTAGGAGCCTGAATAAAACATTTCTTCCCAGTCTGGGCTGCCAGATGCCAGGACCCATGGGTCCTGTCAACAATTTGGTATGGACATTTCTGGACCTTTTCTCATCAGCCTCCTCACACATCCTTCAAAGAAACCCAGATGCTGACCTCCCCAGAGAAAGCTCTGGCCTTAAATCAGTTTATGAAGTCTCTACAGCATCAAGGGACAGCAGCACCTGTCCCTCCATCGGAACAATTTACAGGTTTCTATTCCACCCTCTTCCTGGTACAGAAGAAAACAGGCGACTGGAGGCCTGTAATAGATTTGAAGAGACTCAACAGATACATTCATCTCCAGAGTTTCAAGATGGAGTAGCTGCAGACAATCATTCAAGTCATACAACCAGGAGATTGGTTGATATCAGTAGACCTCCAGGATGCCTACCTCCATGTCCCCTATCCTACCATCTTTTCAAAGGTATGTAAGGTTCGCAGTGGGTCATGTCCACCTGCAAGTTCAGGCTCTACCCTTCGGGCTGTGTACCTCCCCTCGGGTGTTTACGAAGGTGTTAATATCTGTCCTGGCCCCTCTAAGAGAGAGAGAGGATTAAGAATTTATCACTATCTGGACAATATCCTCTTATTATCAACAACCCGGATCAACTTATAGCTCACAGAGAAATACTTCTGAAGTTATTATCAGAACTAGGAGGGTTAGTGAATCACCAAAAGAGCCAGCTGATTCCAACACAATAAATGATTTACCTAGGGGCAATGTTCGATATAGATCTGCCCACAGTCTCTTTACCTCAACTGAAGATGGAGGGCAGCATTCAAAAAGTGTTGAAGACCATACAGAAGTCCCATTTATCAGCTTCACAATGTCTGAGCCTCATAGGCACAATGTTTTCTTGTAGTCCTCTGGTCCCGTGGCCTCACTGGCATCTGAGGCACTTACAGACATATTTCCTAGCACAATGGAAAAAGCAACATCTATCTCAGACAATTCTGTTGTTGACCCTGATGACCAGGATCCTGTACTGGTGGACCAAGCCAGAAAATCTCTTCCTGTCTCATCATTTGGGTTCCCACTCTTGGACCATAGTTACATCAGATGTGAGTGGTCAGGGGTGGGGTGCCCATTGCAGATAGGTCAGGATCCAGGGGAGATGGTCCTTTCCCACCAAGGGGATTGTGTCCAATATATTGGAAATCAGAGCAGCTTTTCTAGCCTTAACCTCATTTGCACCCCAAATCAAGGGACAGAGGATGCTTCTGCAACTGGACAACAAAGCTGCAGTTTCATATCTTCAGAAACAAGGGGGCACCCACAGCAAAACGCTTCTGAGGGAAGTGGAACCTATAATGGTCTGGGCTGAAAGGAATCTGGTGGACCTCAGAGCAATATATCTCCCAGGCAAAATGAACACAGAGGCAGAAGGCTTATCAAGGAGATTTGGGGACAACAACGAGTGCTCATTCCACCCCCATGTGTTCAACCAGATTTCTCATCTATGGCAGACACCACAGGTGGACCTCTTTGCTACCCAGGAGAATACAATACCAAGCTCAGGAGATTCTTCTCCCACCTTCCACACCCACAAGCGGAGGGAGTAGACGCATTATCTTGTCCTTGGAATTTCAAGGCGGCTTACGCCTTTCCTCCTCGTCCGCTCATCTCGAAGATTCTCCTCAGACTTCTAAGGGAAACAGTCCAAATACTGGCAGTATTACCTTATTGGCCGAAGAGGCCTTGGTTCCCCCTAGCCATGCACCTCAGCGTGAATCCTCTTATCAAGATTCCCCCCTTCCTGTAGTTGTCGACCCAGGACAGGCTGATCCATCCACATCCACAAAAACTGGATCTTCGAATATGGAGGTTGAAAGGAGGAGGTTCGAGTTGTTAGGATGTTTCCAAGAAGTCATATCCACCCTGCTGAAAGCCCAGAAGCCAACAACTAACCCAATATATGCAAAGATTTGGGACAAGTTCTTATCTTACTCCACAGGAAAGGGGTTTGATCCAGTCTCTCCTACCACTGCTGATATTTTGAGTTTTCATCAAACTGGTCTCGATTTGGGTCTCAGCCAGAGTTCCCTTAAAGTACAAGTGTCTGCAATCTCTGCAGAAACCAACACAAGGTGGGCAGAAGATCCTCTAGTGGTTACATTTCTCAGGGGTGTACTGAAGATGCGCCCTCCAACCAGTCATTACTTTCCAAAGTGGGACCTTCCTCTAATACTGCAAGTCTTATCCACTCACCCATTCGCACCAGTAGATGAAATCCCAAATTGGAATCTAACCTTGAAAACAACCTTTCACCTGGCTATCACATCCGGCAGGAGGATTTCGGAGCTTCATTCCCTGGGCGTGGGAGATGAAAATATTTCCTTTTTTTTCAGACAGGGTAGAACTTCGTCCTCTCCCAGGGTTCACACCTAAAGTCACCACAACGGCACATCTATGGGAACCATGGGCATTATCAGTCTTTTCCGACCCAGAATCAAGCTCCTGTCATGAGTTAGATATCTCCAAAGTCCTCAGGGCCTACTTGGAAGCCACAGTGAATTTATTATATTGCAAGGTAAAAATGGAAAATTGTATCATACTTGCCGTAATTTTTCTTTCCTGGTGCCTATCCATGGCAGCATAAACTCCCACCCTCGATATTCTTTATTATGAAGAATGTTGGGGGAGAGGCTATGCCTTTAATTTATGCTATTCACTAGTCCTGAATAGGGATGAGCTGAACAACCCCCTGTTCGGTTCGCACCAGAACCTGCGAACGGACCGAAAGTTCGCGCGAACTTTAGAGCCCCATTAAAGTCTATGGGACTCGAGCGTTCAAAATCAAAAGTGCTAATTTTAAAGGCTAATATGCAAGTTATTGTCCTAAAAAGGGTTTTGGGACCCGGGTCCTGCCCCAGGGGAGATGTATCAATGCAAAAAAAAGTTTTTAAAACGGCAGTTTTTTCGGGAGCAGTGATTTTAATGATGCTTAAAGTGAAAAAAAAAGTGAAATATTCCGGTAAATATCATACCTGGGGGGTGTCTATAGTATGCCTGTAAAGTGGCGCATGTTTCCCATACTTAGAACAGTCCTTGCACAAAATGACATTTGTAAAGGAATAAAAGTCATTTAAAACTGCTTGCAGCTTTAATGTAATGTCGGGTCCCGGCAATATGGATAAAAATCAGTGAGACAAATGGCATGGGTACCCCCCCCCAGTCCACTATTCTAAAAGAAAAATTTTTTTGCGCTAGGTGTACAAATATTGTGAATGAAAAGTAAATCGATGAATGAAATATAAACCTGTGAGAAGGTATCCTGCAGCTATACGCTATAGCCCTGATAGGGGGCACTACTAAACATATAAACAAAAAGCACAGCGCTGGATATAAACAAATAATGAAAAATATTGTGCTATGTGCAAACACTTGAAATGAAAATATGAGTAAAAAGATGTGCACATTAATTCACCAAAATATTATCTGTGAATAATAAATACAAAATAAAAACGTGCTAATACATTTGTATAAAAGTCCATAAATTGTGAAATTATCGCTGTTGGATAACCGACTTCCACCGCTGTGAATCCCGTCACCACAGAGAGATTAAAGGCTTACCGGATAGCCCTTTAGAAAAGGCATGAACCGATCTCCTCTTAGGATGTTGTACCATCCGGTTCCGCTGTGAAGTGCTAGGTGGATATTCTCAGATTGTCAGCCATGGAGGAAAACCATTCCTAGTGTTTGGTATTTATTTTCCTCTTTAGGAGGAAATCTTCTCTTCTACTGATGTCTGCCGTTGCGCATAGGGAATTTCGGGCAGGTGTGTGCAGGGCTCCAGGACAAGTGCAGGGCTCCAGGACAAGTGCAGTCCAGGTACAAGCTGTTGCTCCTCTCCTCTGCAGTTAGTGTTTATTTAAACCAGGACTTTCAGCTGTAGCAGTTTCGGTTTTGGCCAGATCCAGAATAAGCCTACAAGGAGCAGGAAGAGAGACACAGGCAGTCAGTGAAGAGACAGGAATTTCAGCTGCTACTGTTCTCAGAGCATGCTACAGAGAACAGTAGCAGCTGAAATTCCTGTCTCTTCACTGACTGCCTGTGTCTCTCTTCCTGCTCCTTGTAGGCTTATTCTGGATCTGGCCAAAACCGAAACTGCTACAGCTGAAAGTCCTGGTTTAAATAAACACTAACTGCAGAGGAGAGGAGCAACAGCTTGTACCTGGACTGCACTTGTCCTGGAGCCCTGCACTTGTCCTGGAGCCCTGCACACACCTGCCCGAAATTCCCTATGCGCAACGGCAGACATCAGTAGAAGAGAAGATTTCCTCCTAAAGAGGAAAATAAATACCAAACACTAGGAATGGTTTTCCTCCATGGCTGACAATCTGAGAATATCCACCTAGCACTTCACAGCGGAACCGGATGGTACAACATCCTAAGAGGAGATCGGTTCATGCCTTTTCTAAAGGGCTATCCGGTAAGCCTTTAATCTCTCTGTGGTGACGGGATTCACAGCGGTGGAAGTCGGTTATCCAACAGCGATAATTTCACAATTTATGGACTTTTATACAAATGTATTAACCCCCCAGTCCACTACCAGGCCCTTTGGGTCTTGTATGGATATTAAGGGGAACCCCACACCCAAATTAAAAAAAGGAAAGGTGTGGGGTCCCCAGGCTCTATATTCTCTGAACAGCAGTATACAGGCGGTGCAAACAAGACAGGGACTGTAGGTTTGTTGTTAAGTAGAATCTGTTTGTAATTTTGAACTGGTACATTTTTAAAGTGTAGCTCCAGCCAAAAAATCTATTTTTAAGCTTTTTGGAAAACATAGGGAAGGGTTATCACCCCTGTAACATTTGTTTTGCTGTCTGTGCACCTCTTCAGAAGATTTCACCTCACTTTCTGTCCCAATGACAAATGTTTTTTGAAAATTTGGGGGTTTTAGTGAAACAAGGATTGGTGATAAAGCATCAGTGAAGAGGAGACACGTTTTTCCCATATTAACTCTTACAGGAGAGAATTTCCCTTCCTAGGGGTAGATTTAATCTCACTTCCTGTTGTCTCCTTCCGTTTGCAAGTAGGAGTCGTTTGTAAGTTGGATGTTTGAAAGTAGGGGCCTGCCCTATATACTCTGCAGAAATTGGGGTCTTTGGTGTTGGTGTTGCCACAACACTGTAAGCCCTCACAGTTACTCTTGGTGGGCGCAGGGACGGGCCCTGCTGTGAAATATTAGATCAAGAATTGTAATTACATGCCATTGTTGAACAGTGGTAGAAAAATTGGGCCTTACTATATTTATAACTGAATGTAACTGCATTCTGATAGTCACACACTGTGTGGGATCATGTTACATTCCAGTTATATTTCTTATTACTTCTGATTCATATAGCCTTAGAATATATAAGTGAAATAAGGAAATTCTTGTTCAGTTATATATTATCAGGTAATAACAATAGATTTATTACTTTTTAGGACAAATATGTTCAATAATCCAGAAGTAATGGAAGCTTTTTCTTTCTTTTCTTAAAACAAATATATTATTACCTAACTAGTTCCTAGAATTATGTTTTTGTTTATTCTAATCTGAAGCAATACAACCTCAATTTTATGAGTTAACATATCTAAACAGTTACATATGAATAAAATATGTAATTGTTTACTCTAAAAGGGTTAAAATCCCAAAATAATTCAAACTATCTTCATCAATACCAAAGTTATTAACAGTACCTTTCTAACTGAATTATTTAGCCTAGGGCAAGACTAACCATATACAACCACCCTGGAATAAATAATTTCAACAAAAACTATATTCTGCACTCCAATTAATGAAACATCATTTTGATGTCTTTTGACATAGCACTTCTCTCCTGTAAGCGGAAGATCCGTGTACCCCCATTAGCCCTTCTCATTCTCCCAACCATATTATGTGGGAGTGTGACGAAGGCACTTATTCCCCTGAGAGAGATATTTATTCTCTTTCACGGGTAAATTGTGATTACTTGCAAAAAATAATTTATACAATGTATCATCTAATCTCATATGTTTTTTGTTTACTCTTTACTCCAGAATTCACTGGTTTCTTTTCTGTCTATTCATCTCTTCAGTCCACACAGGTTGATCTGCGCAGTCAGCTCTGCATAACAAAAAGTAAGTCAAAACTATTTGATCTATTGCCATGGCACCACTGAATATACTTTCCCTGAATGTTCAGGGAATAAATGTCCCTCAAAAAAGGACCAAAGCCTTCCGTACTTTCCATAACAAGAAGGCTCACATAGTATGCCTCCAAGAAACACACTTCACCAAAGATTCTACTCCAAAATATATTTCTCCTTTTTATCAACAAATTTACACGGCTTCTGCCTGTACCAAGCAAAGGGGAACTCTAATTGCATTTCACCGATCCACACCATTCACCTTATCATCAGAAATTAAAGACCCAGAAGGTAGATACCTGATACTCATGGGTTATATAATGGATACAGCAATCACGGTGATTTCCTACTACGCTCCTAACAAACAACCTACACCATTCCTCTCACATATATTACAAGTGATTAATACACACAAAATAGGAACAGTGATAATGTGTGGGGATTCGAACCAGGTCCTCCTCCCATTTCTAGATAAATCACCTTTTACACCATCCAAAATAACCTCTAGATTACCTTTTTCTCAACTTCTTTCCAAATACAATCTGGTAGATTCGTGGAGAGAAAGTAACCCAATGAAAAAGAAATTCACTTATTTCTCGCACCCTCATCAAACCTTCACCAGAATAGATCATATTTTTCTAACAATAGGAATGATACCAGAAATTATTGCATCAGATATAATTCCGATTCCGTGGTCTGACCATAATGCAGTATACACTACTATAGCCTCAGCCATACCAAAAGCGCATGACCCAACGTGGTACTTACCGGACATAATGCTCAAACACCCACTACATCAGATGGCCATTGAACAAGCTTTAAAGGAATACATATCAATTAATAATACAACAGACATCTCCCCAATAACACTGTGGGAAGCTCATAAGCCTGTCTTGCGTGGTACAATACAAAGACAAATGGCACTATTTAAACGGGAACGCAAAAATCTAGCAAAAAAACTAGAACTCAATTTTAATGCAGCCTACATATCATTTCAAGATAATCCATCTCAGAGTACAAAATCTCATCTGGAAAAATCTAGATTGGAATACAATCTATTTCTCACTGAGTCAGTTGATAAATCCCTCAAACGCTCCAAACACAATTTCTACATGAATACAAACAAACCAGGTACATATTTGGCTCGGGCATTAAATTCAACTAACAAATCTTTCAAACCAATATGTTTGAAATTATCAAAAAATGTTTACACTTGTAATCCAGTTAAAATAGTCCATAAATTTCACTCACATCTCGCAACTTTATACAAGACAAACAATGAATTTAATCCTACAGAGGCTGAATCCTTCTTCTCAAAAATAACCTTACCTGAGTTATCTCAGAATCAAAAAAACAGTTTGGATGAGCCTATAACTATAGATGAAGTTGCTAACGCCATAAAAGACCTAAAACTTAACAAAAGACCAGGCCCAGACGGCTACTCGGCTTTATACTATAAAACATTCTCAGAAATACTCTCTCCCATTCTCACTGAAACTTTTAACAAACTTCTAGATGGACATTCTTTTCGGCAAGAAACACTAATGGCAATTGTTTGTATGATCCCAAAACCCCTTTCTGATGATACTTCCTGTGTGAATTATCGGCCTATCTCTCTGTTAAACCTCGATATTAAATTATTAGCAAAAATAATAGCAAAACGCCTCAATAGCATTATAGGAAAATTAATACCTAGAGATCAAGTAGGCTTCATGCCAAATAGACAGGCAGGCAATAATATACGCAGGGCAGTGTTATTGGCACATATTGCTAAAAAACGGAAAATCCCTTTATGTTTTCTATCTCTCGATATTAAGAGGGCATTTGACACAGTATCCTGGCAATATATGCAATATTCATTACAAAAATGGGGTTTTGGACCCCACTTTTTAACATGGATCAAAGCATTATATAATAAACCCAAAGCCTATATAAAATATGCTGGATACAAATCTGAAGCCTTTAATATCGAAAGAGGTACCCGACAGGGTTGCCCATTATCTCCCTTATTATTTGCCCTTATACTCGAACCCATGGCCCAATACATCAGAACAAACCAAACTATAACTGGCATTGAAGTAGGAGGTATTACACACAAATTATGTATATTTGCAGACGATATATTACTTTTTCTATCATCACCACAGGTCTCTGGTCCTAACTTAATACCAGCTCTTGATGGATTTGCAACCCTATCCGGCCTTATGATTAATCCTAAGAAATGCCTAGTGCTTAATATTTCACTCACAAACATGGAGTTGATCCCGGCTAGGGCTGCACTCCCATTCACATGGGCAGAAAAATCAATCCCATATCTTGGAATTCATTTAACAGCATCTCATTCTGATTTATTCTCAACCAATTATCCTCCTGTATTAAGACAGATCACAAATCTAATAAAACAATGGTCGCAACTTCCTTTATCCTGGATAGGGAAGATTAATGCAATCAAAATGACTATTCTACCCAAATTGCTTTATCTATTCAGAGTCCTCCCTATTCCAATTCCTTCCTATTTTTTGAGAATAGTACAAAAAAGAGCAACTTCGTTTATATGGGGCTCTTCTAAACCACGTATACCTATACACACACTACATCTTCCCAAAAATAAAGGAGGCCTGGGATGCCCTAATTTTACTAACTACTACAGAGCAGCACATTTGGCCAGTCTGTCCAAATACCATGCAAAACAGGAAATCCCATTATGGGTATTTATAGAGGCTTCAGAAAATGACCCTCTATTAATATCAAATTTATTATGGCTTGATCCTAAAGACCGCTTTAAAATTCATAATCCCATAACTAAACACTTCTTATCTCTCTGGGATAAACTAAAAACCAAATATCAGTTATAATCTCCACACAATCCTCTCCTTTCTTTTATCAGAAATCCGGCCTTTTATCCGGCATGGATCTACCCAAATTCTTTTAAAGCTTGGACAACATCAGGCATTCAGACACTAAATGACTTCATAGCATCTAAATCATTCCTTTCATTCCCATCGCTTAGAGAAAAATATGATCTACCAAACTCTGAGATATTTAGATATCTCCAAATCAAAAATTTCTATACACCATTCCTAAAGGGGGATACACCATTATCCCAATTATCCATTTTTGAATCAATCTGTACAAAAGATCCATTTGCTAAAGGTACAATTTCATCACTTTGTAATCAATTATATGGAGTAGCAAATCTTAATAGACCCTCTTACGTTCAGAAGTGGGAGGAGGACCTGGGACGAACTTTAGAAGACACGGACTGGTCTAACATATGGCTCACATCTAAGTCATCTTCACCCAACATCTTAGCACTGGAGACAAATTATAAAGTCCTAACTCGCTGGTACCTTGTACCCGCTAGAGTGGCAAAATATTCACCTAATACCTCAGCTCTTTGTTTTCGAGGATGCCCAGAAATAGGCACATATTTACACATATGGTGGACGTGCCCAGTAATCCAAACCTTCTGGAAGGAAGTCTTCGTGATTGCATCTAAAATATTTAAAAAAATAATACAACCAGATCCATATTTAACTTTACTTAATCTAAAACCGGAATGGTTAACACTCTCTCAATTCAAACTTATGATCCAACTAATAACGGCTGCAAAACAAACAGTGGCCAAGGCATGGAAATCTCCTACATTGGTACTAGCAGAAACAATTCACAGAATGAATAATACAATGTCCCATGCTAAGATGGTAGCCATCGATCAAAATCGAATTCCAAAATTTGAAAAACGTTGGCATCCTTGGATAAAACAACAGTTCCTGTCAAACTTCAATGACTCTGTCCTGTTGCCATGGTAACAGATTAAATGACTTACAGAGACACCCATTCTAAGGCTTCAAAGAGAACTAAAAAGAATAATAAACTGACGAGCGGGACAACCTTGTGGACCATACCTCTACCTTTCAACCCTTTTTCTTCTTTCTCTTTCCTTTTCTCCACCTTACGATTAAAGCTCATTATCAGAATTTATTTTACCTATATACACTCTACTTGTAAACAATATGTATAGTAGGTATAAATCATTTAAATACCTACAAAAGTAACTAAGGAAATGATATATATCTTTAATTTAGGTTTACGTGAACCCAATGTTTAATATTTGAAATTTCATGATATTTACCTATATAAACCCTACTGTAAAACAATGAGCTTACTTTATAGATCCTTGTAAACTTACTTTATGTATCTTTATAACATTGTATACTCAATAAACTTCTTTTGACAAGGAAAAATTGGGCCTTTGGTGGTGCTAGTGCTGGTGCCACAACACTGTAAGTCCTCACAGTTACTCTTGGTGGGCGCTGGAACAGGCCCTGCTGTGAAATATTATATCAAGAATTGTAATTACATGCACCTGTTGAACAGGGCTAGAAAAATTGGGCCTTTGGTGGTGGTGGTGTTGCCACAACACTGTAAGCCCTCACAGTTACTCTTGGTGGGCGCAGGAATGGGCCCTGCTGTGAAATATTAGATCAAGAATTGTAATTACATGTCCCTGTTGAACAGGGGCAGAAAAATTGGGCCTTAGGCACTGGTGCCACAACACTGCAACCCCTCACAGATGCTATAGTTGGCGCACAGGAATGAGCCCTGCTGCAAAGTATTGCATCAAAAATTGTAATTATACACCCCTGTTAAACAGGGGCTGAAAAATTGGCCTTGGGCACTGGTGCTGGTGCCACAACACTGCAACCCCTCACAGATACTCTAGTTGGAGCGCAGGAATGAGCCCTGCTGCAAAGTATTGCATCAAAAATTGTAATTACATGCCCCTGTTAAACAGGGGCTGAAAAAATTGGGCCTTGGGCACTGGTGCTGGTGCCACAACATTGCAACCCCTCACAGATACTCTAGTTGGAGCACAGGAATGAGCCCTGCTGCAAAGTACTGCATCAAAAATTGTAATTACACGCCCCTGTTAAACAGGGGCAGAAAAATTGGGCCTTGGCCACTGGTGGCGGTGCCCAGAACCAAAAATGTTCTTACAAGCTATCAGCATGAAAATTGAGGAGGAAGAGGATTGTGACTCAGCATAACAGGATAGTCACTCAGCATCAGCATAGGCAGTCTTGAAGGGATCTCACATTAAACAAAAAAATCAATCAGTTACATCAGCATCAGGTGCTTGGTAGCTGGTGATCCAAGACTGATTCATTTTTATGAAGGTCAGCCAATCGACCGATTCGGTGGACAGGCGCACCCTGTGATCAGTTACAAAGCCTCCAGCAGCACTGAATGTGCGTTCTGAAAGAACGCTGGATGCAGGACAGGCCAGTAGCTCAATTGCATACTGTGCAAGCTCTGGCCAGTGATCCATCCCAGACCCAGTAAGCCAGAGGATTTTCGGTGGGAAAGGTGTTCAAGTCTGATCTTGCCCCTAGGTAATCCTGCACCATGTGAATCAGATGCTGACGGTTGCTGGAACCAATCAGACCTTGGGGCTGTGGACTAAAAAATTGTCTGACCGCATCGGTAAGAGGACCACCTTCTCCACCGCTCCTTCTGTGACTGACCGAAGCCTCAGCAACACGTTGTCCAGGAGGACCAGGAAATTGTAACCTCCCAGGCTCTGGAAACGCGTTACACAAACCTTTCTGCAAGGCCTCCTGAAGATGTTTCATCCTCTGCTCCCTCTGCGATGGCAAGATAAGGTCTGCAACCTTACCCTTGTAACGTGGATCAAGGAGGGTTGCCAGCCAGTAATCATCCCTCCCCTTGATACCACGAATACGAGGATCCTTCCGCAGGCTTTGCAGGATCAGGGAGGCCATGCAGCGTAGTATTGTTGAGGCATTCGGTCCAGAGTCCTCTGGGTCACTAAGGACAACATGATCCGCAGCCACCTCTTCCCAGCCATGTACAAGTCCATGGGTTTCTTCGGACTGTAAATGATCCCTTGAAGACTGCTGCTGATGCTGAGTGTCAGGCTCCACCTCCATGTTGACACAATCCTCCTCCTCCTCCTCCTCCTGTGGCTCGGGGTTAAATTTCAGCACCATTAGCGGTAACCCCCGAGCCACACTCGGGATTGCATTGCAGGATTCTGGTGTGGTATACTTACCTTGTCCCCAGGATCCTGCGATATCCCCCCACGCTGTCTGTGTCCTCCTCTGAAGCCTCTTTGTGCCAGGCTCCGTTCCCTGCGAGCGTTGCGACGCACGGGGGCGGAGCCTGGTGGCAAATTAAAAAATGTAAAAATCATAACAAATCATAACACATACAGTACTGTAATCTTACAATATTACAACAAGATTACAACAAGATTACAATACTGTATGAAATTATTTCACATCCCTTTTGTCCCCAGTGCTTTGTCCAATGCCCTGCATGCAGTTTTAAATTATATATACTGTTTTTTCTGCCTGGAAACTTGAGATTGTCCATAGCAACCAAAAAGTTTCCCTTTACATCAAAAGTGGCTTTAGACCAGCTAGAAAACAGCAATAGTAAATTAGAACACTTGCAGAATTGAGCGATAGTGAATCGTGGGGAAATTTATTTTAAGATTTTTTTTTTAATTATTTATATTTCTTTATTATATTATAATTTATGATTTTGTGTTTCAAACTTCATCATACCCGGGATATCTATTAGATGCGCGGTGAAAGATAGGTAACGTCCCTGTCCATGCCTGCTGGACCATGAGTCAGCGGTAATATGCACCTTACCGCTGACCGCCCTGTCCAGTGAGGCCAAGACATTGCCTTCCACATGCCGGTATAGAGCCGGAATCACTTTCTGTGAGAAAAAGTGGTGTTTGGGAACCTGCCACTGAGGAACAGCACATTCCACAAACTCACGGAAGGGGCAGAGTCTACCAATTGAAAGGGCAGCAATTGAAGTGCTAGCAATTTAGCCAAGCTAGCATTCAACAGCTGGGCATGTGGATAGCTGGGAGCGAACTTCTTTCAGCGGTGCAGCAGCTGGGGCAGGGAAATTTGCCTGGTACAATCTGACGTTGGTGTACCGATAGCAGATTGCCCACAAGTACTTGGCTGTGACACACCTAATTCTACACCTTCATTCCTCTCAGTGCAGGTTTCAGAGAGGACTGAAGGTATAGTGGGGTTAGAGATCCCAGCTAATGAGGAGCAAGGAGAGGTCCGCTTTGTTCTTTGGTGTGGGTCTTTTAGGTATGCTTCCCAATGAACTGCATGGCAGGTCAACATATGTCTGGTCAAGCATGTGGTGCCCAAGTGGGTGATGTTTTGGCCACGCGAGATACGCTTGAGACATATGTTGCAAATAGCAGCGGTGGGATCTGATGCACTTGTCTCAAAAAACGCGCAGAGAGAGCAGAGACAGCAGCACTCTGCACATGCGGGTCTCTGCGGTGTGATGCAGTCAGTGTGCTGCCCTTAAGCTGGCCCCTGGAGGGCATCCTGCCTCGTTGGAGATGTGCCTCCTCCTCCTCCTCTCTCCTATCAGGTACCCACGTGGAGTCAGTGACCTCATCATCCCCTCCTTCCTGTTCACTGGAGCAAACCTGGCAGTATGCTGCAGCTGGCGGAACATGACTGCCAGATTGCTGTCCTTCTTGGGCACCCTCTCTCTCTGGGCTCACGTTACTGCCTTCCTCTAGCTGGGTACCATCATCGGAGCCTTCAAAACGTTGGGCATCCTCCTGGAGCATGTACCCAACACTGTGGTCAAACAGTTCGGGGGACTCCTCAGAAGGACATGGTGGGGCTAGGGAAGGAGTGACTGATGCCATTGAGCCGAGGGAAGAGGCCGCATTGGCAGCTGCTTTGCCAGACAAAGTGCCCTGAGCCTGGGTGAGAGAGGATGAGGACAGCTTGGTCATCCACTCTACCAAGTCTTCCGCATGTTGCGGCTCAACACGGACAGCTGCCGAAAAAAAGGATAAGCGTGTCCCACGGCCACGTGCTGATGAGGATGCACCGTCTCCACGACCAGCACTGTTGCCTCTAGACACAGAGCCTGCTTGCCCTCTTTTATTGGCTTGTGACTGTCTGCCTCTCCTTGTTGGCCTTCCAGACATACTAATGGCCTGCAGTGAGATGTAGCTGCACAAAGCTGGGATGTATATATATATACTGATACTGCAGCTAGCAGAATCAACTGCCTGCCTGTAGTATTATTAGTATGAAAACACCAACAATTGTCTTCAGGTAGCTTTAGGTGCACACTGTGCAGAGGACATAGTACACTAACTGTAAATACTGCACCTGCCTGCCTGTGGTATTAATAGGATCAGAACAACAGCAATTGTCTTCAGGTAGCTTTAGGTGCACACTGTGCAGAGGACACAGTACACTAACTGTAAATACTGCAGCTGCCTGCCTGTGGTACTAATAGGATCAGAAAAACACCATCAATTTTCTTCAGGTAGCTTTAGGTGCACACTGTGCAGAGGACACAGTACACTAACTGTAAATACTGCAGTTGCCTGCCTGTGGTACTAATAGAATCAGAAGAACACCAGCAATTTTCTTCAGGTAGCTTTAGGTGCACACTGTGCAGAGGACACAGTACACTAACTGTAAATACTGTAGTTGCCTGCCTGTGGTACTAACAGGATCAGAAGAAGACCACCAATTTTCTTCAGGTAGCTTTAGGTGCACACTGTGCAAAGGACACAGTACACTAACTGTGAATACTGTTAATACTGTAAAAACACCTGCCTGCCTGTCAGTAGGAAGAGAATAACAGGAACGGATCTAGCTAAACTGAATACAGTGTATGTGTATGTGTGTATATATATATATATATATATATATATATATATCAACTAGGATGCATATATATACACAATACACTGTAAGTGCAGCTAACTGACTCACCTGCCTACTCTATCTAACTTAAATCAAATGACACTGTCTCTCTGTCTATCTCTCTCTGCCGCAACACACTACACAAGGCCGCCACGCAGGCGGCCTTATATAGTGTGGGGCGTGTACTAAACCCCCTGAGCCACAATTGGCCAAAGCCACCATGGCTTTGGCCAATTACGGCTCTCTGTACAGACAGCACTGTGATTGGCCAAGCATGCGGGTCATAGTGCATGCTTGGCCAATCATCAGCCAGAAATGCACTGTGATGCCTCAGTGAATTATGGGCCGTGACGCGCCACTTGAATTTGGCATGAACGGCCCATAACGTTCGCAATTCGACGAATGGTCGAACAGGCGATGTTCGAGTCGAACATGGGTTCGACTCGAACTCGAAGCTCATACCTAGTCTTGCAGGAGGAGTCGAGGCGGAGCTCTTTCACATGTATGCTGCCATGTTTTTTCCTGGCAATATTATAATTTCTCATTGCTTGCTCTTTTGTTAATTTTAGCTAGATTACACAAGTCCTTAGTTTCCATCTGACATTATTTTCCTGATGTCATAACTAGGGATGAGCTTCGAGTTACGTTCAACTCGAACATCGGGTGTTCGCCCGTTCGCAGAACAGCCTCATAATGTGCCTCATAATGCACTGTGAGGTGCATTGCTTTATGATGATTGGCCAAAGCATGCACCTAACCTGCATGCTTTCGCCAATCCCAGCGCCCTCTGCTAGGAGAGCCATAATTGGCCAAAGGCAGGGTGCATATGGCAAATCATGGCTCAGGGGGACTAAGTCCATGCCCCACACTATATAAGGCTGCCTACAGGGCGGTCCTGTGTAGTGTTGTTGGCATGGACGGAGAGATAGCTTTATTAAGATTAAGCAGGCAGGTTATTCAGTTAGTGACAGTGTATTTGATATATATACAGTCAGTCTAATATATATATATATATATATATATATATATATATATATATATATATATATATATATATATATATATATATATATATATATATATATTCTGCATCCAGTGAAGCCTATATCTATAGTGCATTCCGTGGTATACTATTTCAAATATATACTTCAGGCGGTGTATTAATATATATATATATATATATATATATATATATATATATATATATATATATATATATATATACAGTCTAGTAAATATATATATATATATATATATATATATATATATACTCTGCATCCAGTGTAGCCTATATCTACAGTGCATTCCGTAGTGTACTGTTTCTACTACACTTCTGGTGGTGTACACAGTACACAATACAGTGCAGGTGTAGTGCAGTTGCTACTACCTTTCTGGTGATGTACACAATACCGTGCAACCGTAGTGCAGCCTGTACTTATCCCCTGATGAAGTCACGTGAGGTGTGACGTCACGCGTAGGTACGGGACAGGCATCTATGCTGATCGAGGCTCACGAGTTCGCCGCTCGTTGGAGTTAAGCTACATTTTTTTACTGTTTATTGTGAGTACCCATGTTTTTTTTTTTTCACTTTCAAAATATTTTATTTTTTAAATAACATAGAATACAATACAATTCATTTAATAATTGTTTTAAATATTCATTAACATTGCATAGCATTAAATCCTGGAAAATGACGATTTCACAAACGTATGCTTTTGATAAGTGGGGAAAAAATTAAATTGGATATAAATAAATAAAAATAGATATTCTAATTCTGTGGAGTCAACTTATTAGGTAACCCGGTCTGGTGGGGAACACTAAGGAAATAGAGGTATTCCCAACCCCCGGCACCCCTAACGGGATCATACTGTGCCGAAGGAGCGAAACCTCCACCCCCCCCAACGACCCCAACTCCCGGTCAAGAAATGTTTTGACAGGAACATCCAGTCCAACAAAAAGAAAGATAAAATAAACTTATCTATAAATGTTGATATAATAAATTAAAATTGGAGGTGAGAATCTTCAAATGTCATTTCCAGGAGTCCTCAAGACATATAAATAAAAAGACAGAAAAAGAAAAGGAAAGGAAAAGGAGAAAAAGAGAGGGGATACGGGTCTATCCTAATGCTTGGGAGTAGAGAGACCCGATATAACACCATGCTAAATATAAGTCCCTATATATTTAATCCAAGGATCCCAGATTTGTTCAAACTGTGGGATCTTGTCGGTTAAAATGCTGGCTAACTTTTCTTTGGTCATTATCCAGGAAACTTTTCTTCTGACCTCTGACAAGAAGGGCCTAGGTTTCTTCCAAGCTTTCGCTATTATAAGCTTGGTTCCTGTTAGTATGAAGTGAATTAATTTTTGTGTGTGCTTGGGAATGAGAGGTATGTGGGTATTAAGAATAGCTACAAGAATGGATCTAGGAATCTGATGACCAGTCACCTTAAATATCATATTAAAAACCTTGTTCCAAAATGGTCGGATCTTAGGACATCCCCACCAAGTATGAACCATCGTTCCTAATAGTTGACAACCTCTGAAACAAGTTGGGTCTGCGGTTCGATATATTGTTGCAAGCTTGGTGGGGGTTAAATACCACCTGGTTATAACCTTAATGTTAGCTTCCATCAGGGAAACTTTAAGAATTCCCCTGAAATATTTTGAGTAGGCGGAATGCCAGGTTTCTAAGTTCCAACTGAATTGAAGATCATTTTCCCAGGCCTCCATATAGGAGGATTTAGCTGTAGGGTGAGTGAGGCACGAGTAAATCACAGAAATTCCTCCTTTTTGTTCCATAGCTTGTTCACACCAGATCTCAAATTTTGTGAATTGGAGTGGAAGGGGTTTATCCTTCCAAATTTGGTGTAAGAATTTAGAAATAAGATAGAAACTGAGTCTTTCAGAATCCGGAAGTTTCAGCGTATTAACACAATAGGAAAGGGTTATGGGCTTTCCAGATCTAAAGAAATGTCCTATACGATATAGTCCCTTGTCCACCCACCATTGGAATGTTTTTCTATCTAAGCCTGGAGGGAAGTCCGGATTATTGAATAAGTGTGATAAGGGACGTCCCATGGAAATGAGAGACGGGTGAGTTCTGAGGCTGTCCCAAAGAGCTCAAGATTGGGACATAGTTGGGGCCATTATGGGAGGTCTTTTTTTAGGTGGACACCATAATAGATAATCTAGGGATAAGTGGGGTACTGCCTGTTGCTCTATGGTGATCCAGTCTGGTTTTTCAGGTTTTGAGTAAATTATGGATAGTTGAGCCAGTCTAGCGGCTATATAATATTTGTGAAGATCAGGAAGACCTAGTCCTCCCTTACTTTTATGATGATATAAGGTGTGTTGGGGTATTCAATAGCCACAGGCACCCCATGTGAATTTGAGAATCTTGCTCTGGAGTTTTTTTAGATGACCTTTATTAACTGGAATGGGAAGAGATCTGAAAAAATATAAAATTCTTGGGAGTAAGGTCATTTTAATCGAATTAATCCTACCTAACCAGGAGAGTTCATGTTTGGACCAGGTTTTAAGGTCATTTTCTAATTTCTTATACAAAGAGGGATAGTTGTTTGTGGAGAGATTTCGAAGCAGGCAGTAAGAGTAATACCCAGGTATTTGATGGAGCTGTCATTCCATTCAAATTTGAATGAATGTTTTAACTGAGATACAGTTGGTGGGGGATTTTGTATAGCTGACCTTCAGGCCTGTTATTTTAGAAAATTTATTAAGGGTCTGACATATGTTTGGAAGAGAGGTCAATGGAGAGGTCACGAATAAGAGAAGATCATCCGCAAAGAGCCCACATTTGTGGGTTTGATCTCCGCATGAAACCCCCTTAATGTTTGGATTGTGGCGAATATCTATTGCCAAAGTCTCTATAGCAATAGCAAATATTATAGGGGAAAGTGGACATCTCTGTCTCGTTCCCCTGGCTATAGTTATTGGTTTCGAATAATGTCCTTGTAAATGAATTAGCGCCTTAGGTTGCGAATATAGGGATTGAAGCAGGCCTATGAAGCGCCAACCAAATCCCCAACGTTCTAAAAGGGAGAAAATGTATGGCCAAGAAATTGTATCAAAGGCCTTTTGCAGGTCAATGAATAAAAGGAGCCCCTCCTATCTCACTCCTCCCCCCCAGCCAGATTGTAGAATGGAGATCAAATTAATTGCTCGTCTTAATTGGTCCGGGCCTTGTCTGCCCGGAATAAAGCCCACTTGGTCTTTATGTATATAGGAATTAATAAAGGATGATAAATGGTTGGCCAATATTTTTGTCATTATCTTGATATCATTATTAATGAGAGATTGGACGATAATTGTTGACTTCTTCAGGGTTTTTATCAGGTTTGGGGATGATTGTGATGTATGCGGAGTTGAGGTGAGTATCCAAGGGAACACCCTGTGTTTTAGAATGAAAGAAGTTGGTCAGATGCAGAGCTAAAGTTCTTGAAAAGGCTTTGTAATATGGAATGGATAAACCATCAGGTCCTGGTGCTGACCCTCTTTTGAGGTCTTTAATGACCTCCTGGACTTCATCTACCATGAAGGGAGCTTCTAGTAAATTTTTATGTGAGGGAGTTAGAGTTGGGATAGGGAGTTCATCTAGATATTTAAAAATTGAATCTTTATCTGAATGAGGAGAGGAGCTATAAAGGTTGAAATTTTGGAATGCGTCCAAGATTTTGACTGGATTAGCTGTGGGGGGTTGACCTGCTATTCTAATCTTGGATGTTGTATGAATTTTGATTCGGGGGGAGAGTTTTGTCGCTAGCAATGACCCTATCTTGTTTGTATGTAAATAAAATTTATTACTACTCCATCTTATCGCTTTTTCCGCTTGCGTAGTGAGGGCTAGGTTGAGATCCAGTCTAGCTTTATCTAATAAGGAGATAGAGACCAAGGATGGATCTCGTTTGTGGCGAGCTCTGAGGGTAGTAAATTCAGTTTCTAAATGCTCTATTTCAGCTCTTTGTTCTCTTTTGGTTTGGGTAGAGATTTGAATAATTTTACCCCAAATGAAGGCCTTATGGGCAGCCCAAAGAGTTTCAGATGAAATGTCCCCCGTGTCATTAAGAAAGAAATAATCTTTAAGTGCTTTATCAATTATTTCTACTTTATGTGGGTTAGATAGAATTGACTCATTTAATTTCCAATGACCCCGCTTTCTACTTAGCATACTAGAACATATAGTTATGACAACCACTGAATGGTCAGATAGGGCTGTGTCTTTAATGTGGGTGCTGCGAATTGATGGTATTAGGTATGTGGGGGCCAAAATATGGTCTATTCTAGCATAAACATTGTGAGGGTGTGAATAATGTGTAAAATCACGTTTAGTGGGGTTTAGTTCCCTCCAGGCATCAGCTAAACCATGAGTAGAAATTATTCTTGCAATTTTATGACTTTCTTTGGTTGGGCAAGATAGTTGATCCTTTAAGAGCCCTTTCACACTGGGGCGGGGGGCGGCGTCGGCGGTAAAACGCTGCTATTATTAGCGGCGTTTTACCGTCGGTATGCAGCTGCTAGCGGGGCGGTTTTACCCCCGCTAGCGGCCGAGAAAGTGTTAAATACCACCACAAAGCGCCTCTGCAGAGGCGCTTTGCCGGCGGTATAGCCGCGCCGCCCCATTGATTTCAATGGGCAGGAGCGGTAAAGGAGCGGTATACACACCGGTCCTTCACCGCTCCGAAGATGCTGCTGGCAGGACTTTTTTTTACCGTCCTGCCAGCGCATCGCTCCAGTTTGAAAGCCCTTGGGGCTTTCACACTGAAATGCAAGCAGTGGCACTTTCGGGTCGGTTTGCAGGTGCTATTATTAGCGCAATAGCGCCTGCAAACCGCCCCAGTGTGAAAGGGCTCTAAGGGTTTAGATTTATCCAAAGTCTGGTCGAATGCTACATTCGAATCTCCACCAAAAATGACTGTGCCCGCTAGCATAGGGTTTAATGTGTCCATCATAGTCTTAAAAAAGACAGCCTGTCCTCTATTGGGAGAATAATAAGATACTATAGTGTATAGGTGTCCTTCAATTGTACCCTGTACCAAAAGGATTCTCCCTTCAGGATCAGTATACTCTATATTCTTTTGAAATTTAAACGATTTTGAAAAAATGATAGCTATCCCTTTAGTTTTATTTTCAGCGCTAGATAGGTGAAATTGGGGGAAGTGTGGGTGTATAAATTTGGGACTATATCGTATAGGAAAATGCGTCTCTTGAAGTAGGAGAATATCTATGTTAAGGGATTTATGGTAATCTAGAATTTTTCTTCTTTTAATTGGGGAGTTAAGGCCTTGAACATTGTGAGTAGCTATTTTGAGGAAGGTCTGTTTGTTCGTCAGCCATGAAAGTCAATTAGAGTGTACTCTTGAATTAAATCCTCACTCCCCCTAGGAAATCTGCTGACCAAAAGCATGATAATGACCTCATTTACTGGATAAGAATGGAGAATTATATGTGTTGTTAATCTGAGAACGTGGATTTCCGTAACGTAAAGACAGGTTAGACAGGTATCAATTAAAGGTGAAAGAGAATAGGGAGAGAAAAGAAGAAAAAGGAAAAAAGAAAAAGGAAAGTCTCCTATCATACAGAATCAGGGTTCGGGAGAGGAGACACCCCCCGAAGCCTGGAAGAAAAAACAAAAGAGGTCTGACCCAAAGGGTACAGACAACCTAGTCCCCAGAGACCTACTGGTTTCTAAGGAATAGATGAAAGCGCATGTGGACCAGCCCCATACAGGGCGCCCGCAGCAGGAAAAAATTATTAATAAAAATAGCACTATAAGATTGACTTATACAATTATGCATTGTCACAGTCCTCTAAAAAGAACGATTTTTCATGAAGACCTAGACATAAATGACTGATATATGCTGTTAAAGCCTATAAGCATATAGGAACCTATAGGCAAAAAGGCAAAAGAAAAAACTGAAAAAAGTCTGTAGCATTGTGAATAACTATAAAACCGGTAAGGGGACTAGAATAGCAAATGAGGGTAAAAGCCCCTAAGAAGTGTCACAGAAAGGTCTGTGAGCAGTCTCTATATCCTTTTAAGAGACAAGTAACAAGAATGGTGTAGGAGTCATTATTCAGGAGGGTCCGTCATCCTTGCTTTTCTTCGCTCTTCCCTTGTTCCAAAGTGGGCCTTGTGAGCTCGTCGGGTTGGGTCTTTTGGTCAGGCTGGGACAGGCAGTGGCGGTATCCATTTTCGATTCTTGCGAGATGAGTTTGAGTTGTAATAGCAATCTCTTTCCTTCCTGGAAGCTGCAAAAGGAGTAGGATCTCCCTTTGTCAGTAAACTTGACTGCTAGTGGAAAGGCCCATCTGTATTTTATCTCATTCTGAGTGAGGACCAGTAAAAGAGGCTTCAATGCTCTCCTTCTTTGCAGCGTGGAGGGGGATAGATCTGCAAAAAGCTGAATTGGGTGGCCATGACAGAGTACCGTATTTATCGGCGTATAACACGCACAGGTGTATAACACGCACATTAATTTTAAGAGGGAAGTTTAATGAAAAAAAAAAAAATTTAAATAAGGAACTTTGAAGCAAAATAAGGGTCAGTGCCCATCTGCAGTCTCACCATTGCCATCAATACAGCCTGTTCAATGCCCATCTGCAGCCTCACCATTGCCACCAATGCAGCCTCATCAATGCCCATCTGCAGCCTCACAAGTGCCATCAATGCAACCTCGTCAGTCCACATCAATGCAGCAGCCTCACCACTGCCATCAATGCAGCAGCCTCACCATTGCCATCAGTGCAGCAGCCTCACAATTGCCATCAGTGCGGCCTGATCGATGCCCATCTGCAGCCTAGAGGGGACAGGGAGTGGGGCGGCCCAGGAGAGGGGACTTCCTTTTACAGAGGCCGCCAAGTAAACATGAAATTCTCCTGTATGTAATCTGACAGCGCTCGTCCTGCCCCCCTCCTTGTCCCCTCCGAGGCATCTAAAATTGAAGTATTGGCGTATAACACGCACGTGCTATTTGCACCCAATTTTTAGGGTGAAAAAGTGAGTGTTATACGCCAATAAATACAGTATTTGCGGGGCAGATCTGGCTTGTTTCATAACCTCTTCTTTTACGGCATAAAAATGGGGCTTGGCGATAATGTCTCTGGGTTTTCCATCCTTTCTAGGAGGTCCTAGGGCTCTGTGGGCTCTATCCAGTTCTAGACAGTGCTGGGGGACATTAGGAAGTATGGTTCTGATCATTTCCTGGACTGCTGATGATATGTCCGAAACAGATTCAGGAAGCCCTCTGATCCTAATATTATACCTGCGAGATCTATTTTCAAGTTCATCGATTCTGGAAATGGCAAAATCTAATTGTTCTTGGACAGTATATAACTGTTTCGCATTTTGGTTCGATGCAGTCACTGTTTCCTCCAATTTGTGCTCTATAGCATCAATTCTTGTTCCAATATTTGAAAGTCAGCTTTCAGGTCTCCAGTAATTTTAGCCGCTGTGTTTGCAAGTCCTCTATCAAGGAGTTCTGAAAACCTTTGAAATAGGTCTGTCAAAATAAATGCCTGCTCCCATGAAAGAGCCTCTGAGGGGGCTGAGGTAATCTGAGAGGGAAAATTTAGTCCAGAGGAGATAAGGGAATGGTCAGGTATTAAGTGGCCAGTAAGAGGTTCAGAGTATGACAATTGAGGAATAAATACCTGAGGAGTGCTTGTCTGAAGCCCTGAGGTAGATTTCAGTGTCTCAGGGGTGAAAACTGACGTTTTTTCTGTGAGGCAGAATGCTCTGGGTTCTGTATTCTGCATATCGGCGGCCATTTTGGATTTTTTCCCCTCACAGTTTAAAGATTCAAATTATGGTCCTAAAGAAAATAAGAATATAGGAGGGTGTTCCCCTTTAAGTAGGTAGTCAGTCTGTGTGACTGTCAGTTTGTCTGCTACGGGCGCCGCTATATTAGGCTGGAACTGAGCTCTCGGCTCAGGCAGCCATCCACGGAGCTCCGCGCATGCGCTCTTGAGTACCCATGTTTTATCAATAAAAGCCAGTTTTTAGCCATACAATATTACACTATTTGGGACCTTCCTTCTTTTCATTTCCATGCCCCCCTATGATCTGAGGGAATTATACTCCGGGACTAGGACCGTGAGGATAGAGGAGAAATCTAAAGGACGGTACTCCCAATATTGGTCATATGTGTTTACCCTATTACCTTAAAGAGGAGTTCCACCCAGGGGGGCCGTCAAAAAAAAAAAAAAATTAAAAGTCAGCAGCTACAAATACTGCAGCTGCTGACTTTTAATTGGACACTTACCTGTCCCTGGGTCCAGCGATGCGGGGGATCGAAGCCCCGCTCACCCCCCCTCCACTCGTCGGCGCCGGCATTTCAACTGTGGGCGCTGGGCTGTGGCTTCACAGCCTGGCACCCACTGCGCATGCGCAAGCGGCGCCGCGCGCCGTGATTGGCCGCTCAATCACCTGGGACCTGTAATGGGTCCCAGATGATTGACAGGAGGGAGGGAGCAGAGCGGTGCCCTTCCTGTGCCGAAGGGGAAGTGATGTCACCAGCCCAGGCAAAGGAACAGGCAGACTACAAGGGACCACCTAGCAACAGGCATTTAGAGGTAAGTGAAAAAAAAAAAATATCCAAATGTTTTTTTGGGTTTTTTTTTTAGAATTTTTCCAGGTATTTTTGTTTTTTGGGTGGAACTCCACTTTAAGGTAAGGGGCCACTGTCTACCAGTGTGTGTGTGAACACAAAGAGAAGCACTATTTTTACATCTGAGCACTGCACTGCAATTTATGCATGTTAGGAAGTTGGTGTCACTCTACGAAGGAGGATTTTATACGCTGAAGCACTTTGATTGACTGGACAATTTTTGCTTTATTATCACGTTTATTTACCGTTGCACACAGTCACCTTGTGTGTTGCATGTATGCTACACAGTGCAATTCACCTTATACTTTATTCTTTGCACTTTATTAGGAGTTGGCACTTCCACATTTGCTGCTATAACTTTGGTAATTTTATAGTGATATTTTGGTTATGTAGAGTCACTGATATTAATTATTTTACACTATATGAGTGCACTTTAAACATGTTTTTCTGTTGTTTTTATTATTAGCTTTTCACGCTTAAGTGAGCACTTATTTATTACATAATTTGGTTCAGAAATCTTTATTATTTTTTGTGTATACCTTAGTGTACTCTATCTAGCCTAATAGGATTATATCCTTATTATTATTATTTGTATTTGTGCTAGGATTAGCGCAGCACCACTTATTTCATTTATCTATTTACCTACAGGGTCTGGTTGTATCCTATTTGGTGCAGGCAGCTTTTCCCATTAGCTCTGTCTCTTACACACATGATAGCGCAGGAATAATTATATACATGTAGTGCAGTTGCTACTACTTTTCTGGTGGTGTACACAGTACATAATACAGTGCAGCCATAGTGCAGTTGCTACTACTTTTCTGGTGCAGTACACAATACAGTGCAGCCATAGAGCAGTTGTTACTACTAAAGTGTCAATTTTTTTACCTTTTATTGTATTGTTTTTGTCACACTGTATGTAGCTGCTCCTTCCCCTTTTTTAGTAGTTAGCGCAGTGTTTTGCACATATTTTTTCACAGTTGCTACTACTGTTCTGGTGGTGTACACAGTACAAAATACAGTGCAGCCATAGTGCAGTTGCTACTACTTTTCTGGTGGTGTACATATTACACAATACAGTGCAGCCGTAGTGCAGTTGCTACTACTTTTCTGGTGGTGTACACAATACACAATACAGTGTATCCATAGTGCAGTTGCTACTACTTTTCTGGTGCAGTACACAATGCAGTGCAATTGTAGTGCAGTTGCTGCTACTTTTCAGGTGGTTTACTCAGTACACAATACAGTGCAGCCATAGTGCAGTTGCTACTACTTTTCTGGTGTTGTACACAGAACACAATACAGTGCAACTGTAGTGCAGTTGCTATTACTGTTCTGATGGTGTACACAGTATATATATATATATATATATATATATATATATATATATATATATATATATATATATATATATATATATATATATATATATATGTAGCGCTGGTAGATTTGCAATCTACCGCATGTTAGGTAAATTTAGTAAATTGTGCGTTAGGAAGGTTAAAGTTTGCCTCTGTTCCAGCTTGGCTGACGTTGTGTGTATTTCCGTGCTGACCGGTGGGTGTCGCTGTTGCCACTGGTCAGGATTGGAAAGGCAACGTGTTGAAGCGAATGGATGCTCCTCTGTCCCAGAGGCATGCTCGGTGGAGGTGGTCCTCCGAGTTGCATTCTGGGCGAGGGTATTTATGGGACAGAAGCCATATTTTGGGGTTAGTTTTACAGCCACCTGCTGGCCCTCCTGGCCGACAGGTATGCGTTAAGGAGCTACCTCGTGGTCCCCCGTTCAGGAGGCCCACGATACAGCGGCGCAGGGGTGGGTCCAGAGGCTTGTCTGGAGCCTACCACCGTGGCCGAGGAATGGTCCTGAGCTGTCGGTCCTGTGTGACGAAGCTGGACAGCCGAGGAGATCCCAGGGGAGGATCCGTCTTGGAGAGATCATGCAGCGTGCTGGTCTATAGAGGGGCCTGGTGATTTGGTTGGAGGACGTATCCAAGAAGTAATTATACAGCATAGTTTGCCGGCTCGGCTTAAAGGTTCAAGCACTGTGACTGACTTTCACTATAGAGAAACCTATACATCCTGTGGCAGAGGATTGTACGGATTTTGTTCCCAAACAAGTCTGTGGCAGAGACTTTAATTTGTGCTGCGTGCTGGCTGCTAGACCGGTGAGAGAGGCCTATCCAGACGAGCAAGGAGTGTGTCCCACGAGGGGAGTGCATTTTAAATAGTATTTGAATTCTACCAGGACATTTTGTCAAGAGAACCCTACTAGAGAATATTTGAGTTTCTTCTGCAAGTTTCCTTTCTACCTCTTTCCTGCTACTTCCTAAGTCGTTTGTTTAATAAAGCATTGAAAATGTACTCCAGTGTTGGTGCGTGTGTTTTCCAGGAGTAAACTCAACAGAAATCTAGACCCGGTGCCGGTGAAACAGAGGGAAGCAGAGTGAAGGTAACAGACCCGCTTAAACCAGCAGCTCCACCGTGAGTTAGTGCTACATGTGGGGGCTCGTCCGGGATTTGTTGACCGTCAACTATTGCAACCCAGTGGAGTGTTTTACCGGGAGTTTACAGAGAGAGCTGGACTTTGAGAAAAAAATCTTTTCAGGAAGAGGAAAGGTTACACAGCAGGACTTTGCTTCTAAGTGCGTAGACACTGGGCGCTAGAAAAAGGCCCGGGAGTTACGTGCCTGAAAGAACAAAAGGGAGGAGTTACCCTACTTGCTACCGCGTTGGACGCGTGTGTGTGTTTGGCGCCAGAGGAAAAGAGAGGCCTCGTGATCGTGCTGAGAAGATCAGAGTGTGGCCATGTCTTTTTCGGCGTTGCAATCAGTTGTGGGACCCAGAATGTTCCCTGCAAGCACTGTGATGAATACTGTGCAATCTGGGACTCTGCTCACGGATACTGGAGTTCGATTGAAGCCGCAGGGGAGGTTTGTCCTGTATACCTCGGGAGATGTTGAGGGACTGGGCATGACCTGCCATCGATGCGAAGGATTGGCCGTGCACCTTCGTCCATTCGGCCGATATCCACAGTGTGGAGAATACCTGTTTGTGGTGGAGCAACCTACCATGTCGCTCCGTGCCTATCGGATGGATTGGGTGACAGGTATCGCTACAGTGGAGGCTGCTATCGCTACGGAGAGGGAGCGACGGGCCGCCACTTTGCCTGTTGTTACTGCCAATGTTCCAGAAAGAGACATTGTTACTGTTGTCTCGCCCAGAGACATTACTTTAGTTCCTGAGTCCACTACGCCTACTCCTATGGTGCATACTCAGAAGAAGGTGGGCTATGTAAAGGCTTCCCGTGGTCGAGGCCTACCCCAAAGGATGCCTGAGCCGGAGCTACCAGAGTCTACGTCCGGAACGGGTGAGCCACTGTTGGGGACTGTAAATAAATATTTGCCAGCGGAAGAATTGAGAGACTCGTAAATAGAATCCATGCCGGATCTTTCCGGTGATGATGACTTATTTGAAACCATGTCGCAAGAGCTATTGTGGTCGCAAGGCGAAGATGTTGCCTCCACAATGACTTTTTCTGAATGGACTGCCCTGAGTTCTGGGAAGACGTCACCCTGTGTGGAAACACACAGTACTGTTGCTGAGAATTTGCCAAAGGCTACTAGTTCACTACAGACACCGGCTGGGTCTATGGTGAGAAAGTCACTACATTCCTGTGTACCGCCTGGTATGGGGAGAGACAGATCTTTGCCAAAATGTGCTCGCTTGCAAAGGATGTTAAACAAGCGTGTGGCCGCAGAGTATGGATTGGAGTTTCCCTATGTGCCCCAGGATATTATGCAGGAGATTGAAGCTAATCAGGAACTTTGGTACAGTGAGGCTGTTTGGGACTACTTGTCTGTGCCTAAGCCCTTCAGAAAGACTGGATGTTCCGTCTGGATGGATGAACGTTTCAGCAGATGCTTTGTACATTGGAACTTCGGCACATCTACGCCGATAAAGTGGTAATTTGCAGACCGGGAAAGGACAATGTTTTGTACTTTATTACCACTGTGGATAAAGAGGGGAAATCATTGACCTTGCCAGATCCCCGGTTTTACTGGTAATTATGGACAATAGAACTTTGAAATTACCTAGCTAGATAGCGTCAGAGTAAAGAGATCTGCGTGGTCAAGATCTACAGATTCTGTTGAGTGTTTAAATCCAAGGACTTCTTTTTGCTAGCCGGATTTATTTTATAAACAGAAGAAAAGTTCTTATGCAGGGATGGACTCCTAAAGTATATATTTTTTCTAGTATAGGTTGTGGGAAGAGAGTTTCATTTTTAATGAGGCTTTGCTCCTACTGTTGTATAGGATGTATATGTGTGTGTCTAACTATGTTTCCTTTCAGGGATTATCGGATCATATATAGAGCTGGGCTAGTTAGTTAGTGAGGTTGTGTATCATTATACTGTGGTTTTGTTCGCGGCTGTGAACATAATGTTTTATAGATATAAGTCTTATAGTGTCTTTAAACTGTCCTTTCTCTCCCTTTGCCTATCCAAAGTTATAAGAAACTCAAATGCTTACTCTCAGGTTTGAGAGTTATTGTTACTGTGTTGGGACAGACGTTGGGGATAACATCTATTGTAGTGGGGGGAGTACGTAGCGCTGGTAGATTTGCAATCTACCGCATGTTAGGTAAATTTAGTAAATTGTGCATAAGGAAGGTTAAAGTTTGCCTCTGTTCCAGCTTGGCTGACGTTGTGTGTATTTCCGTGCTGACCGGTGGGTGTCGCTGTTGCCACTGGTCAGGGTTGGAAAAGCAACGTGTTGAAGTGAATGGATGCTCCTCTGTCCCGGAGGCATGCTCGGTGGAGGTGGTCCTCCAAGTTGCATTCTGGGCGAGGGTATTTATGGGACAGACGCCATATTTTGGGGTTCGTTTTACAGCCACCTGCTGGCCCTCCTGACCGACAGGTATGCGTTAAGGAGCTACCTCGTGGTCCTCCGTTCGGGAGGCCCACGATACAGCGGTGCAGGGGTGGGTCCAGAGGCTTGTCTGGAGCCTACCACCGCGGCCGAGGAATGGTCCTGAGCTGTTGGTCCTGTGTGACGAAGCTGGACAACCAAGGAGATCCCGGGGAGAACCCGTCTTGGAGAGATCATGCGGCGTGCTGGTCTATAGAGGGGCCTGGTGACTCGGTTGGAGGACATATCCAAGAAGTAATTATACAGCATAGTGTTGCCAGCTCGGCTTAAAGGTTCAAGCACTGTGACTGACTTTCACTATAGAGAAACCTATACATCCTGTGGCAGAGGATTGTACGGATTTTGTTCCCAAACAAGTCTGTGGCAGAGACTTTGATTTGTGCTGCGTGCTGGCTGCTAGACCGGTGAGAGAGGCCTATCCAGACGAGCAAGGAGTGTGTCCCACGAGGGGAGCGCATTTCAAACCAGCAGCTCCACCGTGAGTTAGTGCTACATATATATATATATAGATATATATATATATATACTCTGCATCCAGTGTAGCCTATATCTAAAGTGCATTCCGTGGTGTACTGTTTCTACTACACTTCTGGTCATGTACACAGTACACAATACAATACAGCCGTAGTGCAGTTGCTACTACTTTTCTGGTGGTGTACACAGTACAGTAGTACAGTGCTACTGTAGTGCAGTTGCTACTACTTTTCTGGTGGTGTACACAGTACACAATACAGTGCAGCCATGGTGCAGTTAATACTACTTTTCTGGTGCAGTACACAATACAGTGCAACCATAGTGCAGTTGCTACTACTTTTCTGGTAGTATTCACAACACAGTGCAGCCATAGTGCAGTTGCTACTATTGTTCTGGTGGTGTACACAGTACACAATACAGTGCAGCCATGGTGCAGTTAATACTACTTTTCTGGTGCAGTACACAATACAGTGCAACCATAGTGCAGTTGCTACTACTTTTCTGGTAGTATTCACAACACAGTGCAGCCATAGTGCAGTTGCTACTATTGTTCTGGTGGTGTACACAGTACACAATACAGTGCAGCCGTAGTGCAGTTGCTACTACTTTTCTGGTGGTGTACACAGTACACAATACAGTGCAGCTGTAGTGCAGTTGCTACTGCTTTTCTGGTGGTGTACACAATACACAATATAGTACATCCGTAGTGCGGTTGCTACTACTGTTCTGGTGGTGTACACAGTACACAATACAGTGCAGCCGTAGTGCAGTTGCTACTACTTTTCTGGTGATGTACACAGTACACAATACAGTGTAGCCTTAGTGCAGTTGCTACTATTTTCTGGTGGTAGTGCAGTTGCTACTACTTTTCTGGTGGTGTACACAGTACACAATACAGTGCAGCTGTAGTGCAGTTGCTACTACTTTTGTGGTTGTGTACACAGTACACAATACAGTGCAGCCTTAGTGCAGTTGCTACTACTTTTCTGGTGGTGTACACAATTCAGTGTATCCTTAGTGCAGTTGCTAATACTTTTCTGGTGCAGTACACAATGTAGTGCAACTGTAGTGCAGTTGCTACTACTTTTCTGGTGCTGTACACAGTACACAATACAGTGCAGCCGTAGTGCAGTTGCTACTACTTTTCTGGTGGTGTGCACAGTACACAATACAGTGCAGCCGTAGTGCAGTTGCTACTACTTTTCTGGTGCAGTACACAGTACACAATACAGTGCAGCCGTAGTGCAGTTGCTACTACTTTTCTGGTGGTGTACACATTACACAATACAGTGTAGCCATATGCAGTTGCTACTACTTTTCTGGTGGTGTACACAATACAGTGTATCCTTAGTGCAGTTGCTACTACTTTTCTGGTGCAGTGCACAATGTAGTGCAACTGTAGTGCAGTTGCTACTACTTTTCTGGTGCTGTACACAGTACACAATACAGTGCAGCTGTAGTGCAGTTGCTACTACTTTTCTGGTGTTGTACACAGAACATAATACAGTGCAGCCTTACTGCAGTCGCTACTACTTTTCTGGTGCAGTACACAATACAGTGCAACTGTAGTGCAGTTGCTACTACTTTTCTGGTGGTGTACACAATACTGTGCAGCCGTAGTGCAGTTGCTACTACTTTTCTGGTGGTGTACACAGTACACAATACAGTGCAGCCATAGTGCAGTTGCTACTACTTTTCTGGTGGTGTACACCGTACACAATGCAGTGCAGCCATCGTGCAGTTGCTTCTATTTTTCTGGTGGTGTATACAGTACAAAATATAGTGCATCCATAGTACAGTTGCTACTACCGTTCTGGTGGTATACACAGTACACAATACAGTGCAGCCTTAGTGCAGTTGCTACTACTTTTCTGGTGCAGGACACAATACAGTGCAACCGTAGTGCAGTTGCTACTACTGTGCTGGTAGTGTACACAGTACACAATACAGTGCAGCCGTAGTGCAGTTTTCTGCAGTACTTTTCTGGTGGTGGCATTCCGTGGTGTACTATTTCTAATATACTTCAGGCGGTGTATTAAAATATATATATATATATATATATATATATATATATATATATATATATATATATATATATATATATATATATATATATATATATATACACTCTGCATCTAGTGTAGCCTATATCTACAGTGCATTCCGTGGTGTACTGTTTCTAGTACACTTCTGGTGGTGTACACAATACAGTGCAGCAGTCGTACGGTTGCTACTACCTTTCTTGTTGTGTACACAGTACACAATACAGTGCAGCCTTAGTGCAGTTGCTACTACTTTTCTGGTGGTGTACACAGTACAGTGCAACTGTAGTGCAGTGGCTACTACTTTTCTGGTGGTGTACACAGTACACAATACAGTGTAGCCGTAGTGCAGTTGCTACTACTTTTCTGGTGCAGTACACAATACAGTGCAACCGTAGTGCAGTTGCTGCTACTTTTCTGGTGGTGTACACAGTACACAATACAGTTTAGCCATAGTGCAGTTGCTACTACTGTTCTGGTGGTGTACACAGTACACAATACAGTGAAGCCATAGTGCAGTTACTACTACTGTTCTGGTGGTGTACACAGTACACAATACAGTGCAGCTGTAGTGCAGTTGCTACTACTTTTCTGGTGGTGTACAAAGTACACAAAAAACAGTGCAGCTGTAGTGCAGTTGCTACTACTTTTCTGGTGGTGTACACAGTACACAATACAGTGCAGCCTTAGTGCAGTTGCTACTACTTTTCTGGGGCAGTACACAATACAGTGCAACCATAGTGCAGTTGCTACTACTTTTCTGGTGATGTACATAGTACACAATACGGTGCAGCCATAGTGCAGTTGCTACTACCTTTCTGTTGGTGTACACAGTACACAATACAGTGCAGCCATAGTGCAGTTGCTACTACTTTTCTGGTGGTGTACACAATACAGTGCAACCGTAGTGCAGTTGCTGCTACTTTTCTGGTGGGGTCCACAGTACCCAATACAGTGCAGCCTTAGTGCAGTTGCTACTACTTTTCTGGTGCAGTACACAGTACACAATACAGTGCAGCTGTAGTGCAGTTGCTACTACTTTTCTGGTGGTGTACACAATACAGTGCAGCCGTAGTGCAGTTGCTACTACTTTTCTGGTACAGTACACAATACAGTGCAGCCTTAGTGCAGTTGCTACTACTTTTCTGGTGCAGTACACAATACAGTGCAACTGTAGTGCAGTTGCTACTACTTTTCTGGTGTTGTACACAGTACACAATACAGTGTTACCTTAGTGCAGTTGCTACTACTTTTCTGGTGGTGTACACAGTACATAATACTGTGTAGTGTGGTGTTGCAAAACAAAATATACATCATGTCCGGAAGGCCACCAAGAAGAGGCAGACGCTCACAGGCTACTAAAAGAGGGCAAGCAAAGGAGGCGGAACCAGCAGCTATCAGATATATTGACCAAGATCCAAAAATTAGAACTACTAAATAAATAAAATCTAAATGTTACAACTAGTTCTCAGTGGGATCAGGTTAGACATGAACTTCGATTGCTCCTTATATCGTATCACAATAACAAATTAAGTAAATGGAAAGCTCAACTTTATTGCCACGGCAATAGAGCTGGAAAGCTTCTAGCGAACCAAGTTAAAGATTGATTAAACAAAAAATATCATTTATTCACCACCCAACCACAGGTGCCAGACTATCCAACCCAAAAGAAATCGCTAATGCGTTTTGAGACTACTATAGCAGTCTATACAATTTAAAAGATGATGAAACAACACCACAACCTACCCCAGCCATAATCAAACAATTTTTAGACTCCTTATCCCTACCTAAATTAGACGCAGACCAACTACAAACTCTCAACGCACAAATCTCGAAATTGGAAATTCAAAAAACGATCTTTTCCCTACCTAGGGATAAATCCCCAGGACCAGCCTTAGTGCAGTTGCTACTACTGTTCTGGTGGTGTACACAGTACACAATACAGTGCAGCTGTAGTGCAGTTGCTACTAGTTTTCTGGTGGTGTACACAATACAGTGCAACTGTAGTGTAGTTGCTACTTTTCTCGTGGGGTACACAGTACACAATACAGTGCAGCCTTAGTGCAGTTGCTACTACTTTTCTGGTGCAGTACACAGTACACAATACAGTGCAGCTGTAGTGCAGTTGCTACTACTTTTCTGGTGGTATACACAGTACACAATACAGTGCAGCTGTAATGCAGTTGCTACTACTTTTCTGGTGCAGTACACAGTACACAATTCAGTGCAGCCTTAGTGCAGTTGCTACTACCTTTCTGGCGCAGTACACAATACAGTGCAACCGTAGTGCAGTTGCTACTACTTTTCTGGTGTTGTACACAGTACACAATACAGTGCAGCCTTAGTGCAGTTGCTACTACTTTTCTGGTGGTGTACACAGTACACAATACAGTGTAGTGTGGTGTTGAAAAACAAAATATACATCATGTCCGGAAGGCCACCAAGGAGAGGCAGACGCTCACAGGCTACTAAAAGAGGGCAAGCAAAGGAGGCGGAACCAGCAGCTATCAGATATTTTGACCAAGATCCAAAAATTAGAAATACAAATAAACAAAATCCAAATGTTACAACTATCTCTCGGTGGGATCAGGTTAGACATGAACTTCGATTGCTGCTTATATCGTATCACAATAACAAATTAAGTAAATGGAAAGCTCAACTTTATTGCCATGGCAGTAGAGCTGGAAAGCTTCTAGCGAACCAAGTTAAAGAAAGATCGATTAAACAAAAAATATCATTTATTCACCACCCAACTACAGGTGCCAGACTATCCAACCCAAAAGAAATCACTAATGCGTTTCAAGACTACTATAGCAGTCTATACAATATAAAAGACGATGAAGCAACACCACAATCTACCCCAGCCATAATCCAACAATTTTTAGACTCCATATCCCTACCTAAATTAGATGCAGACCAACTATAACCTCTCAACGCACAAATCTCGGAATTGGAAATTCAAAAAACGATCTTGTCCCTACCTAGCAATAAATACCCAGGACCAGATGGTTTTTCATCTGAATATTACCAGACATATCAAAATGTTTTATGCCCACACTTATTAAAAATGTATAAGCCTGCTCTATCCAAATCATCATTTCCACCAGCAATGCTGACTGCCACAATTGTAACACTTCCCAAACCAGGTAAGACACCAGATCATCCACAAAATTTTAGACCCATATCGGTACTGAACGTAGATTTAAAAATATACGCCAAAATCATAGCAAGTAGGATAGCTCATTTCATGCCCATATTAGTGAAACAAGATCAAGTAGGTTTTATACCAGGCTGACAAGCACCAGATGCCACACGCAGAATACTCAACCTTCTACATATCGCTGAGTCTTCCAAAACGCCTTCTCTGCTCCTATTTTTGGGTGCAGAGAAGGCGTTTGACAGGATTCATTGGGGTTACCTGCAGCAGGTCTTAAGTAGATTTGGGATAATGGGATCCATTAACTCAGCTATAACAGCTCTATATACTAACCCATCTGCGATGGTGTTTACAGAAGGCATGTTCTCAGATAATTTTAATATAACAAACGGGACACGGCAAGGATGCCCACTATTGCCACTAATATTTGCCTTGCTGATGGAACCACTGGCTGAAAAAATTAGATCCTATACAAATATTAGCGGGATTGTCTCATCATCTTAATCTCACACAATTTCACTATTTGCAGGTGATGTAATCCTCTCTGTATTGAAACCAAGTATATCCCTCCCTGCAATACATGACATTCTGGGGCAATTCAACAATGTATCATACTATAAAGTCAACGCCTCCAAATCCAATATACTATCAATAGCCATAGAAGACAGGATCAAAAATAACCTAATCTCTAAATTCCCCAATCCCTGGTCTGATAAACCCCTGCAATACTTAGGAATCTTCCTTACCACTCCAAGCTCAAACCTATACAAGACGAAATTCATCCCTCTCCTCACATCATTACAAGATGAATTAAACAGACTAAAATCCTTCTATATATCCTGGGCAGGAAGTCTGTCGGTTTATAAAATTCTAATTTTGCCAAAAAACCTTTACTATTTTAGAGCACTACCACTACCAATATCAATTTCAACCTCCTTTTTTAGAAAATTACAAACACAGCTTAGCATGTTTGTGTGGGCAGATAAAAAACCAAAATGCTCCCAAGCTACCCTAATGAAACACAAATCAGTAGGAGGAATGGGGTTACCTATATTACAAGATTACTTTAAAGCTTGTATTCTAGATCAAACTAAATTCTGGTTCCATTCCTCAGAGATGAAACACTGGGCCTCAATAGAAAAAAAACTGGGTACATCCTAAATCCCTTAGAGCTACCCTTTTAGCCAGCTCCTTCTCAAACGCCCCTACCAAATTCACAAACCCTATTATACAATTGGTGATAAACATATGGAAGTCTTTCTGCTATCCTGACACCCCAATAGGAAATCTGATAGATGTTCCTACCCCACTTTCATCTATTAAACTAAAAATTCCAGATCCCAACAACACAATGGGAACAAAAAGGGATCAAAACAATATCAGATCTCTTACGCAACGGGAAAATTATCCCATTCAACATACTGGCACAAAAATTTTCCCTACTGAAAACAAAATACTACACATATACCAGGATAGCTTTATTCCTTAAGGACCACCCCTTAAACCCCATTAGGGTTCCACATGAAGCCTGGACTTACTGGAATAACCCGAAGATAGCCACAAATGGGATATCTTTATTCTATAACCTACTACAACAAAAAATACCTTCCAAAAATCCCTACCTTGCAAAAAATGGGAAAATGATCTTCCTTCTCACATCACAGAAGATCAATGGAAAAAAACGATCCAATTCAACCAACGCTACACCAGGTCAACCACATATTAGGAAATAGCCCAAAAAATAGTACTGCGCTGGTATTAAATCTAAATCGAATTAATGCTGGCGTGGTTGCGGCAAAGTGGGCACTCTCCAGAAGCTGAAATTAAGCAATATATTTACCACCGCTCAGGATGATCCAAACCAAGGTGTACAAATCCTCCACCTCCAGAGAGAGCTCCAGGTGCTGGCAATTGCTAGTGCAAGTATGGATGGATGAAGAGATCTGGACAGCCGCACACCGCAATAAATTATATTCGTCTATTTATTTGTGAAACAGGATCATGGGGTACATAGGGCACCACTGTGGGTGGTACAGAACAGCAGCTGACGCTTACTTTATACTTACTCTTACTCTATGAGTAAGCACTTCATGTAAGTGTGTAAGCACTTCATGTAAGTGTGAAAATGTGTCAGCTGCTGTTCTGTACCACCCACAGTGGTGCCCTATGTACCCCATGATCCTGTTTCACAAATAAATAGACGAATATAATTTATTCCGGTGTGCGGCTGTCCAGATCTCTTCATCCATCCATAAAGTGGGCACTCTACTACACATGCTCTGGGAATGTCCTCACCTTCTGAGTTTCTGGAAAGGTGTTTTCCGGCTAATATAAAAAATGACGGGACTCATCACGAAAGGATCGGATGAGCAAGCCATTCTGAGTATACACATTGATCGCTTCCCACCAGCATTTAGAACTATAATAATGCACACTCTCCTGGCAGCCAGATTATTAATCACCAGAAAATAGAAGTCAGATACAACCCGAAACGTCAGTGATGTAATAAAACAGATTGATGAAACTTACAGATATGAACAAATTATGGCAAATAGAGAGGGAAACACAACCCGCTTCTATAAACTAAACAATGGGAACCGTGGAATCTCACTTATAGCATAACACTGAACAACTTTGGTAATAAGTAAAAAGTGGTGTACAATTCTTGGTAGTAAATACCCATACTATGTGTCTACAAATTAATGTATCACATATTCTTTAAGAGTAAAGTGTAATAGATTATACAAATATTATTTAAAGTGGGGTTCCACCCAAAAAACAAAAATACCTGGAAAAAATCTAAAAAAAACCCCAAAAAAACATTTGGATATTTTTTTTTTTTTTCACTTACCTCTAAATGCCTGTTGCTAGGTGGTCCCTCGTAGTCTGCCTGTTCCTTTGCCTGGGCTGGTGACATCACTTCCCCCCAGGCACAGGAAGGGCTCCGCTCTGCTCCCTCCCTCCTGTCAATCATCTGGGACCCATTACAGGTCACAGGTGATTGAGCGGCCAATCACGGCGCGTGGCGCCGCTCGCGCATGCGCAGTGGGTGCCAGGCTGTGAAGCCACAGCCCGGCGCCCACAGTTGAAATGCCAGCGCCGACGAGCGGAGGGGGGGGACGAGCGGGGCCTCGATCCCCCCGCATCGCTGGACCCAGGGACAGGTGAGTGTCCAATTAAAAGTCAGCAGCTGCAGTATTTGTAGCTGCTGACTTTTAATTTTTTTTTTTTTTTTTGACGGCCCCCTGGGTGGAACTCCTCTTTAAGTTACAGATAAATATAGGTACATCTGTACAACAAGTTAATATATTCCACAGGGAACTATCTTTGTTTTCTTAATTTGGGTTAAGACAGGCGACACAGAAATGTACCGTATTTATCGGCGTATAACACGCACTTTTTTCCCCTTAAAATCAGGGGAAAATCGCGGGTGCGTGTTATACGCCGATCCCCTGCGATCCTCCGCTGACTGATCTTCAAAATCACCAACCGCGATTTGAAAATGGCGCCGCCGGCGCCGAAATACACAGAGCCGGTCCTCAGCTCTTCTCAGCCTTCTCAGTGTACTCGGCTAGGTTCGGATAGCTCCGCTCACAGTCACGCCCATCCTGGGCGGGACTACGAGTGGAGCCGAAAGTGAACGACAGCCGCCAAGAAGAGCCGAGGACCGGCTCTGTGTATTTCGGCGCCGGCGGCGCCATTTTCAAACTGCAGTGACAATGAAAAGTCACTGCAGTTTAACTGCAGCCTGAGCAAGGCTGCAAATGAACACAGAAAGCTGCAGATCATCACTGTAAAAGCTGCAAGGCATCACATGGATACTGATAAGGCTGCAAATGACACCAAGGCTGCTGACTGCAAGGCTGCAAATGACACCAAGGATGCTGACTGCAAAGCTGCAAATGACTGCAAGGCTGCAAATGACACCAAGGCTGTTGACTGCAAGGCTGCAAATGACTGCAAGGCTGCAAATGACACCAAGGCTGCTGACTGCAAGGCTGCAAATGACTGCAAGGCTGCAAATGACACTGGACAAGCATGCAGATGGACGCTGTGCAAGGCTGCATTGATGGGCATTTAAATGTAAGTTTTTTTCCTAAAACATTTTTTTCCTTATAGTTCCCTCCTAAACTTGGGGTGCATGTTATACGCCGGTGCGTGTTATACGCCGATAAATACTGTATTTATACTGATATTTCTTGTTCATTATACTCAACTGTGGACTGTAAGTTGGAAAATCTTCAATAAAAATCTATTTCCTAAAAAAAAAAGAGGGCAAGCAGCCTCTGTGTCTACAGTCAACAGTGCTGGTCATGGACATTGTGCATCCTCTGCAGGTGGCCATGGGGCATGCTTGTCCTTTTTTTCTGCTGCTGGCCGTGTTATTGAGCCAGAACATGCAGAAGAGTTGGTGGAGTGGATAACAAAGCCGTCCTCATCCTCCTCATCCTCTGTCACCCAGGCTCAGAGTACTTTGCCTTCCAATGCAGCTGCCAATTCCACCGGCTCCTTGTCCACAGTCAGCCAGGTTGAGGAAGGGAGTAACGTGAGCCTAGAGAGAGGGGGTGCCCAAGAAGAACAAGAAACTGGCAGTCATGTTCCCCCAGCTGCATACTGCCAAGTTTGCTCCAGTGACAAGGATGGAGGGGAGGATGAGGTCACTGACTCTACTTGGGTGACTGATAGAGGGGGAGGAGGAGGTGGCACAACTCCAACAAGGCAGGATGTCCTCTAGGGGGCAGCTTAAGGGCAACCACCCTACTGCATCACACCTCAGAGCTCTGTAGATGCAGAGCGTTGCTGACTCCTCGCTGATTTTCCTCGGTGTGGGCCTTTTTTGACACGTGTGCAGCAGATCGCACCATTGCTGTTTGCAACTTATATCTGAAACAGGTCAAGTGTGGCCAAAACAGCAGCCGCTTGGGCACCACATGCTTGACCAGACATATGATGACCTCAAATGCAGTCCGTTGGCAACAGCACTTGAAAGACCCACATCAAAGAAAAAGGCGGACTTCTCCTTGCTCCTCATCTGGGATCTCCAACCCCACTATACCTCCAGTCCTCTCAAAAAGCTGCACTGAGAGGAATGAAGGTATAGAAATAGGTTTCCCAAGTACTTGCAGCCAATCTGCTATCAGTACACCTCCATCTGATTTTAGCATGCAAATTTCCCTACCCCAGTTGCTAAACCGTAAAAAGCCATCCACATGCTCAGCATCTGAATGCTAGCTTGGCCAAATTGCTAGCACTGCAACTGCTGCTTTTTCAGCTGGTAGACTCTGCCCCCTTTTGTGAATTTGTGGAATGTGCTGTATCTCAGTGGCAGGTTCCAAAACGCCATTTCTTTTCACAGAAGGCCATTCCGGCTCTCTACCGGCATGTGGAAGGCAATGTTTTGGCCTTGTTGGACAGGGCGGTCAACAGTAAGGTGCATATTACCGCTGATGGTCTAGCAGGCATGGGCAGGGACGGTACCTTTCCTTCACGGTGCACTGGATAACTCTGCTGACAGCTGGGAAGGATGCAGGATACGGTTCAGTATTTTTGGAGCTTGTTCCGCCACCATGCCTCGAAAATGCTAGTGATGATTCTGCCACAGCTCTCTCCTCCACCCCCTCCTCTTCTTCTTCCTCTATGGCCTCTTTCAAGGGGCTACGCAAGCACTCGGGCAAAAAGATGTCATGCTGTGCTTGAGTTTGTCTGCTTAGGGGACAGGAGCCACACTGGGGCAGAGATTCTGTCAGCTCTGCAGGGGCAGGCTCAGAGGTGGTTGACGCCACGCCAGCTTCAGCCAGGAATGGTTGTATGCGACAATGGCACCAACCTACGCTCAGCCCTCCGACAGGGACACTTGACCCATGTCCAATGTTTGGCACACGTCCTGAATTTGGTGATGCTGCAGTTCTTGAGCAGGTACCCAGACTTACAGAATCTCCTGAGGCAGGCCAGAAAAGTCTGTGGTCATTTCCACCGGTCATACAATGCCAGTGCTCGGCTGGCTGACATTCAAAGGGAATGCAACCTGCCCACCAACCGCCTCATTTGTGACATGCCCACCAGGTGGAACTCAACGTTGGCAATGCTGCAGTGGCTGCACACGCAGCAGAGGGCCATCAATGAGTACCTGTGTGAGTATGGCACCAGGACAGGTTCAAGGGAGCTTGGCTTCTTTTCACTTTGCCAGTGGCTACTAATCAAGGATGCATGCACTGTCCTGTCACCATTTTAGGAGGCCACGAGGATGGTGAGCAGCGACAATGCATGCATCAGTGATACTGTCCCTCTTGTCTTCCTGTTGGAGCATACGCTTTGTGGAATAATGGACAGGGCACTTGAGGCAGAACAGCGGGAGGAAGAGGAGGACTTCTTTACCTCTCAAGGCCCCCTTTATCCTGCGGGCCCACCAAACACACAGGAAGAAGAGGAGAAGAAAATTGTGGCACATCACCACCCAAGGCCCAATTTTTCTGCCCCTGTTTAACAGGGGCATGTAATTAAAATTTTTGATATGATATTTCACAGCAGGGCCCGTTCCTGCGCCCACCAAGAGTAACTGGGAGGGGTTATAGTGTTGTGGAACCACCACCACCCAAGGCCCAATTTTTCTGCCCCTGTTTAACAGGGGTATGTAATTAAAAAATGTTATATAATATTTCACAGCAGTGCCCGTTCCTGCACCCTCCAAGAGTAACTGTGAGGTCTTACAGTGTTGTGGCACCACCACCACCAAAGGCCCAATTTTTCTTCCCCTGTTTAACAGGGGCATGTAATTACAATTTTTGATATAGTATTTCACAGCAGGGCCCGTTCCTGTGCTCACCAAGAGTAACTGTGAGGGCTTACAGTGTTCTGGTACCACCAACACCTAAGGCACAATTTTCTGCAGAGTATATAGGACAGACTGTATAGTATATATACTTCTGTACAGAGTATATAGTGCCTGGGGGCCCCCACACCATTTTTTTTAAATTTGGGTGCAGGGTTCCCCTTAATATCCATACCAGACCCAAAGAGCCTGGTAATGGGCTAGGGGGGGATCCATGCCGTTTTTCTCATTGATTTTCATCTATATTGCCAGGACCTGACAATACATTACAGCCGCAAGTAGTTTTTGATTACTTTTTTTCCTTTAGAAATGTCATTTTGCTGTGGTATTGTTCTGAACACGGGAAAACTGCGCTACTTTACAGGCATACTATAGACACCCCCAGGCACGATATTTAAAGGAATATTTCATTTTTATTTTTTTACTTTAAGCATTCTTAAAATCACTGCTCCCGTGAAAATGGACATTTTTAAAACTTTTTTTTTCATTTATACATGTCCCCTGGGGCAGGATACGGGTCCCCTAACACTTTTTATGGCAATAACTTGCATATAAGCCTTTAAAATTAGCACTTTTGATTTTTCACGTTCATGTCACATAGACTTTAACGGTGTTCGCGTGTTTGAACAAACTTTTTGCATGTTCAAATGTTCTGCTGCGAACCGAACTTTGGGGTGTTCGGCTCATCCCTAGTCATAACATAATAAATGGTAACAATACCCTGCAGTCATGAATCCAAAGTATTCTTCTGCTTATACCACTACACTTACAAGGAAAAGGGGCACATCATTTCACAATCCACACATTCTGCTTTGGATTTCAAAAATAAAAATAAATAAAAACAAAAGGACCAACAATCTGTATATGACAGACCAGAAAGCTCTCAGCCAGATCAAAAACTATAAAACAACTGGCTGTAGGTGGCATCTATCCTAATAGGGTGTGTGGGCTTGATGTGATGGGTCTGTTATATTTAAATTGTATTTATTATTACTCTCACATCATGGACCGCACATCAAGTTATTATCAGACCTTAATGCCCTGTACACACGAGCAGAATTTCATTCGGAAAAATCTTGGATGGTTTTTCCGACGGAATTCCTCAAGCTTGCCTTGCATACACACGGTCTCACAAAAGTTCTCTAAACTTTCAACCGTCAAGAACACGGTGATGTAGAACACTATGACGAGCCGAGAAAATGAAGTTCAATGCTTCCGAGCATGCAACTAATTGTTTCCGAGCATGCGTGTTTTTTACGCGTCGGAATTGCATAAAGACGAACGGAATTTCCGTCAAAAACTTTTTCCGTCTGAAAAATAGGGAACCAGCTCTCAATCTTTTGCTGGCGGAAAAAGTTAGATGGAGCATACACACGGTCGGAATATCCGACCAAAAGCTCCCATCTCACTTTTTTTGATGGAAATTCTGCTCGTGTGTACGGGGCATTAGATTTCATTTTTGTAGAAAACTTCTTAGGTATCCCATCCATCTTGGCTTTGTTAAATATTATGGCAGCTGTATTCCAATTAACAACCTCATCTTAATCTTTTTTTTATCAATAGGGGGTTTATATAAATGTAAAATTACAAACTTGTTATCTTAATCTAAACTAATTCCATTTTACAAATTTCCCCCTTAACCTGGATTTCATTTCCAACCAAAGATTGTCTAAACCAGTTACAATATATCTATATTATTAATAAAATTGTTAAATTCATATCAGAAATTAATAGTCTGGTAATAATCTCAAAATCACACCATAATTCTAATATATATCCAGAGATATATTTTACATTTTACTTAATTTTACTTAATTCCCCTTTTTTAAATGCACTGTTTCCACTATCAAAGGATATTCAATTTGTGTAATACATGGTTAGGTTAAATGTAACCTTAATTTTACCATGTTTGGAAAACAGATTAAAAAATAACTGTGATCACATTGTTTATCATTAGATTAATTAACCTGGCACATTTTGTTATTAATGTTTTACCTAAAAAACAGAAATTGGCATGGTGTCCTTCCAGCTTATCACTGATTTCTCATCCCAGCTACATTCTTTCATGAGAGCGTGAAGGAGGGAGTCACATCTGCATACATGACACACACAAGAGATGAAACTAATGCCGTGTACACACGAGCGGACTTTATGGCAGACTTTGCTCGGCGGACTTTTCGACGGACTTTACGACGGACTTTCTGAATGAACGGACTTGCCTACACACAATCCACCAAAGTCCGTCGAATTTGTACGTGATGACGTACGACCGGACTAAAACAAGGAAGTTCATAGCTAGTAGCCAATAGCTGCCCTAGCGTGGCTTTTTGTCCGTCGAACTAGCATACAGACGAGCGGACTTTTCAACTGGACTCGATTTCGACGGATTAATTTAAAACATGTTTCAAATCTAAGTCTGTCCAACTTTTGAGAAAACAAAGTCCGCTGGAGCCCACACACGATCGAATTGTCTGACCAAATCCCGTCCGCCGGGCAAAGTCTGCCGTAAAATCCGCTCGTGTGAACGCGGCATTAATGTTCCAGCATTCACACACATACACGAATAGCTCTCTAAAATCACTTACATTTTTCCCATTTGTACACAACACATGCATATCATTCACTCACTTTCTTTTAACTCTTTAATATTTCCCTGCTTAAATTCTGCTTTGCTTATTTTGTTCTGATATCCTTTGCATCCCAAGTATTGTAATCCCATACTTCACATACTCTAGCTTCTATGATTATATGATCAGACAGGCAGCCATAGTGGTCATCCCATCTTCCCCCTCTGACAACATATAAAGTATTCTGTTTTAACTCTCATTTCTCTGTTTTGACTTTACTAGTTGTAGTGCCTGACCCCAAATCCATCCCACAATCTAACATCATAATGTCCCTTTCTGTCTAGTGTTAATTGTCACCCTTCATCCATCCTCACATAGATAACTGTTTCTCTAGCGGTTTACTCTGCGTGATTCTTAGTCCCTGTGGACTTTGGTAATCCAGTTATCCATTGTGGATCCCTGTCCACTCTAACCATTTATCTAGGGGCTCAGTATAGGAGAAACCGTACCTTCGGTTCATATATTTTATAGCGCTCCTCTTGTGCTGGGCGTTTTTGAGGGTCACCTACCCTTCATTCCCTTACTTAATTTAAATGCCCATAATGACTGACCAGTCTTTTTCTCTTCTCTACTTGTGCCTATACCCTCTTGCCTCTACTACTTTATCTAGCAGATGTGTACTACATATACCTGTGAACAGCACTTTTCTTCCCTTTCTTATCTATAAAACTCTGATGGACAGTAGACAGTGACAACACAACATATAACAACCAATCAATACAGTTTGATTAAGGGGAGTAAAATAGGTACTCTTTGTCCTGAAAATGCCTTACCAATCAAGGAAGTCTGATAACTCAAATGTAAGCAAAAGGCTTACCACAGCAGGCTGATTATCAGAAATTCCCGATTGTCTCAAGCTCCTCGTTTCAGATTCTCAGGGTCATCTGTAAATCCCCTCCTAGGCAAAGCTCGCCACCTGATATGGAAATTTATAGATAGGCAACTCCTAACCTCATATTGAATAGTGGTTCCAAATTAATAATAACTACTGCAGTAGGGAACAGACAAAAAAGATACACTCTGCATCTATCCAACAACTGTTCTGCTTTATTACTTCGCAATTGAAGGTTTTTATACACATGATTAGGTACGTAGGTATCACATTAATATTACAATTGTACTTGTATGGTAATAAGGGGTGTAACATAGGCAGACTAATTCTAATCAGGACTCAAAAGAATGCAAACGTAATGAAAACATTATTAGTGCCATGTGCACAGTGAGGGCAGTGTGCAATACATACAAAATAGAATACAATTATATACAGAACTTACAAATTTCCTTTACAATAGTATGGACTGATACCAGAGACAAACTGTTGGAATTTATTCAGACCTTGAACGACAATAGCTTTAACCTCAAATTTACATTTAGTTTTGACAATAGTCAGATTCCCTTTTTGGATCTCTCTATTGTCAAACAGCAGGATGGTACAATAGGCACAGACCTGTTCCGTAAACCAACAGCTGGTAATATGCTTCTTCACGCGTCTAGTGCTCACCCAAGACCACTAGTACGGAGCATTCCATGCGCGCAATACTTGCGCCTACGAAGAAATTGCATTTTTGAGACAGATTCCAAGATTCAAGCCAATGCTTTGCATGACTGCCTGCTACTCAGAGGTTACTCACGTACCAATTTAAGAAAAGTGTTTAATCGAGCACTAGCTCGCACCGGGAGCTCTTTATTGTATATCTCACCCAAACCTCCATCAACAGATACAGTTAAATTTATCACTATGTACTCTGCCCACCATCAACAACTTATAAAAATATTGTCGAATCATTGGCATCTACTGACGGACCACCATGTTCTGAGCAGACATGTGAGATCTACTCCAGAACTGGTGTTCCAGAAAGATTCCTCGCTAAGAGTCTGTTTGACTAGCAGCCATTACCAACCATTTAAACGATCTGTTGCAGGACCCAGTGGAACCTTCAAATGTGGGGACTGCCCCTGCTGCCCCTGGATTTTTGAGGGAAGGAGATTCCAGATACCCAATGGTGAGACTTTCTCACCACATATCTTTTCCAATTGCGGCACCATGGGGGTGATTTACCTTATGCTGTGTAAGTGTAATGCCTTCTATGTAGGCAAAACAATACGAGAACTCCGACAGAGAATCGGGGACCACCTATATTATTCTGGCAATGGTAAACTCACCACCGTATGCTGACACATTGGGCTGCACCATTGCTTTGATGTTACAGCTGTCAAATTTCTAGTCCTTGAAGTAGTCCAACAGAGCCCCAAAGAGGGTGACTGGGACAGGACTATCCTTCAGAGAGAGACTCTGTGGATTGAACGTCTCAACGCTACCTCTCCCCAGGCCACAAGGAGATGATATTGTATAAACCCTTTTTGTAGGTTTACATTTCCATCCTCCTTCCCTCCCACCCTTACCTCATGGGTTCCTTTTGTGGGCCCCTGCTATCCACTGCAGTAATTCCCCACTGGCCTATGACACCTTGGGTTACCTGGCCATCCATACCTGTCCTGGAACTAGATCAGTCAAAGTCCAATTTCCAAACTGTTCTTTATTTTTATTTTTAATAAAGCTCTACTTTAGAATTGGGAATAATTCACCCCACATCTTTTCCTGTAATGAATGTTTTATTGTGTATTATTGATATAACTACCTGGAGTTGTTGCTTTCCCTGCACGTTTAGCCAGTTCCTTCCTGGCTGTTTACTTTTTTCTCCCCAGCGGTGGACTTGTGACTCCCCTGGTGAGGATGGTTCCTTTGGAAACCACCCCTCTCTTGCATTGTCTGAACTTTGAGCCTCCCAGCTCATTCGGCATAGATGGCGCGCACTTGCGCAGTAGCGCGGTATCTCGCACCTGCGCAGTGCGGGGAGCCAGACCCGTTGATGTCACATGCCGCCCTCAGGCGGCGTGTGCAAGGCTTCCAGGTTGGGGAGCTCATTTAGAGGGCCTTGGCCCGCTAGTGATGTCTTCTTCCAGGGGGGCCGTGAACGGCAGACAGCAATAAGGTAGGACCAGGGCCCTGTGGCCACTCTGGGTGGGTTTACCCCCCACCCCGTCCCTATACCAATGTTGCATTCATTTTTGTTCCCACAGACTTATCTGACGCCTATTGTCTCAGACCTGGCTGCAGACAGAGGGACCCCATACCAGGCATCAGTCTCATGTCCAATAAGCTTCCAGTCTATAATTATCTACTGTAGTTCTAGGACTACTATATAATCCAGTCATCATCTTTTGTGACACCCCTGCATTGTAAGTGGTCTTGTCGCCTGCACTCTCTTCTCCTGCCTGCCATGTTCTCTTTTTTCTCCCCCTGGAGTTTTGTATACAATTATTCAACAGATCTTTAAAGATCTCTCAACAGGTGGGTTATACCTCCTTATTACCAGGTATATTTGCACCTCCTTCCCCTTACCGAGATAGTCCACCTCAGCAACTGTCCTCACGCTCTTACCCCTCCCCTTCTTCTCCTATGTATTTTTTTGGATGATGGTACTATTTTATGCCTAGGTTTAGGCCTTGTTACTTGAGGCTATACTCAAAAATTCTCTAAAAGAGATAATAGCTGAAGAAAGGAGCCATGCCTATTGAGATCAAAATGTGATCCATACAGGAAAATGATTTATTGGGATGAGAATTAAAAGTAAATTGGCATCTAGGATTGATTTCATGTCAAGAATCTAATAAAGAGCGTTGTTGAAGACGTTTTTGGAACTTACGAGTTTGAGAACTAGATGCAATAGGAGTTGGGGATTTACAATATCTAAAAAAGGATAAAGGACTTTATTCAAATCTCCACAGATCAAAAGCGTGCCCGTTTTATGAGTATCAATTACCTGTAATAAGTGGGAGATAAATGAGGATGGAGTTTTGTTAGGAGCATAGTAGGATACCACTGTGATTAGATAATCAAATAGATATCCCGTGAGTATAAGATAATGACCTTCTGGGAAACGCTATTAGAACCCCTCATTGTTTAGTCTTGGCAGAGGCTGTGAAAACATGGGGATAAGCTGAACCAAAATATTTAGGGGTCGCCTTATCTGCAAAATGGGTTTCTTGGAGGCATACAACATATGCTTTTGAGGAACCTAAGGAGCGAAAAACTTTAGTTTGCTTTTGTGGGATATTTAGACCCTTTAGCGTAAGGGCATTTAGGGGGCCATCTGTAAATCTTAAAGGAAATATTGTAGTATACTGCATTCATAGATTGTGAGTCTACAATTACCCGGGGGGGGGGGGGGGGGGGGCAAGAACCAAGAGGGGAGTAGAGACAGAATAAAGAGGAAGAAAGTGAGAGTAAGAGTCATATAGTCAAATAATAGTAAGTAAATTGTGCGAATAAGGAAAGTAAAAAGGCGGCGTACTCAGTGCTTAAAAAAAAGCTAACTCAGATGCCTAGTATCCAGGGCTTTTTTTCAGGGGGAACTTGGTGGAACTCAGTTCCACCACCTCTGGCTCAGACCCTTTGGTGCCTGCTCACCACAATCACTTGTAAACACAGAAGTCTGGTTTCTGTGTTTACAAGTGACAGCTCTGCACTCTGTATGTAATGCAATCCTGGTATTTAATTGCCCCTTTAAGACCCTCCTACTGTTTTCGTGAAATTTGACTGAACACACCCACTATTTGATGGTATTTTGGAGGGTGTGTGTAGGGTGAGGGGTTTTGTGGGGGCGTGGTTAAGTTCCAGCACCTATTGTTTGAGAAAAAAAGCCCTGCTAGTATCTATCCCAGGAGGTCCTCCCATAATAATAGGTCAGAATGGAGGTTTATCCTAGGACAGAAAGATAGGGGGAGCAGTGACAATCTCTCGAGACCCCAACGGCCTAGATCTATATACAGAAAAAGAAAAATACTTGGATACCCTAATTCGCCCTAAAAAAAAAAAAAAATGAGCGAGGGTAAAAAAAATAAAAGGTTAATTAGCTATTAACAACTATACTGTAAGGTGAGTATAAATACCTACAGGTAACCCTAGGCAAAATTACTTTAAAATAAGAAACTGTATGGTTTGCATAGCAATATTAATTATCGTGGGGTTGCAAGTAATGAAGAAGGAAAATAGTGTTATTGATAAACAGGATCATTAAATATAAAATAATAGACGTACTTCTATTTAAAAAATAACTAGATTCTTCTCTAAGATGAATTTAAGTAAATAAGGTTAATCGAGACAATATGTATCTCACTGGCTTGGGGGGGGGGGGGGGGAGTAGGGGTGGGAAAGGGGGTAAATAGATAAAACATAAAATATGTTTATCTGAGGTTGTGGGGGGTAAAGGGGAAAGTTCAAAACTTAATAGAACAGTATAATGCTGGCCATACACTATATGAAAAATCGGCCAAACCCATTTTCAAAAAACGGACATTCGGCCGTGAGAGCAAACGTTAGTGCCATCATGTAATGACCAATAAATCATTCAGTGGACATAAATGAATCAATTTTTGTTCGTATTTTTACATATACCTAGTGCAAACAGTTTTGAGGGAAAACACATTAATCTTTCAATTTATCGTTCGTTCGGCAGAAAATTTCCAAACTTCTCCCTTATTTTTTAGGCTCAAAAATGTCTCAACAATTATCGATTTTGTGCCCATTAACTGGTCGATAAATGAACGAACTGGTCAAATGACTGAAATTCGGCCGATTTTTCATATAGTGTTTAAATAAATTTATATTAGTTTAAATAAATTTAGTCAGATTATACTGTAGGTGGTAAAATACTTAGTGACCAAAGAAAGGCAAAGCCTTAAGCCTGAATAAGCTTCAAAATGAGGAGTGAATGTCATTCAGTCCATTGTGTCTACTGGATCTATATCAGGAGAATTGAATCGACTTCTCTTAGAGGAATTTTGTCGGCCTCTATCTTTAACAGATTTGGAGGATTCTTGAGGGGAGTTGGATGTTGTGTGTCGATGAGGGCTAGTTGAAGATCTTTCGATAAGTTGTAGTTCTTGTAGAGTATTTTGTAGTTCATTTGAGGATCTACAGGAATGTTTGACACCTTGATAGGTAAAGCGGATAGAAAATGGGAATCCCCATTGATAAGGGATCTGGAGTTGCTGTAGATTATGAAGTAAGGGTTTCTGTGCACGTCGTTTGGCCACAGTAATTGGGGTAAGGTCAGCAAAAAGCTGATAAGGATGATCTTGAAAGATGAGGGAATCTTTTCCTCTAGCTGCAGCCACGAGTTGTTCTTTGGTGCGATAGAAGTGGAATGTTGCAATATCACGAGGGGGACTGTCACGTACCTAGATCGTGAGCCTGACGTGTAGAGGAGAGCCTCTCTTGCCGCACCGGCTTGTGAGCCCCTGAGGTTGAGACAGCAGCCAAAGAAGCACAGTGATGCAGGAGTGCCTAGGATCAATCCAGTATCGGTAAGGCTGGATGCTTGTGGCTGGAGATGCAGCAGGACTGGGTAACCAGGACAGAAGGACACAGGAACTGGTGCGATTCACAGAGCAGAACTGCAGCAGGCTGGAAGAGTGGATGCAGAGTCAGGCAGGCCGGGTCGGTAATGTTCTTGGTGGATCAGGCAGAGCAGCAGGCAGAAGAGAAGTCCAAAAAACAAGCCGGAGTCAGGGTATCAAGCAGACAGGGTTAGTAAGAGTAAGCCGGGTCAAAGATCAGAGGTCAGCACAGATAACGGGTTTCAGGACACACAGAAGCTGCAGACCAAACAGCAATGAGTCTTTGGTGCACTCTATTTAAATAGCCCCTTTGGTGTCAACGTTGGTGACAGGCGCACGTGTGCGCGCGCCGTTAATGTGAGCGTTTGCTGTGCAATTCCTGCTGCACGGCCATGCCTTTCCTGACATTGCCTCCTCCCTATGGGCAACCTCCGGGTGCCCAACTGGCTCCTCTTCCAGGGATGGTGGTGGAAAAAAGCGCAAACCAAGTCTGCAGCATGCACATTACTACTGGGCTCCCAAAAGTTTTCCTCTGGACCATAACCTCTCCACCTAATTAGGTACTGAGTTTGTTGCCTTCTTTTCCTGCAGTCTATAATGGACTCAACTTCATATTCCTCATCTCCATTAACAGTAACTGGTGCCAGGGGTCCTGAACTACGACTGTCAGGAAAGGTTCTCTCTGCTGGTAATATCGATCATTTGGCGTGCAGTACTGAGGCTAACCAGCAGGTGTCTCCGGGGAGTTTGGAGATGTCAGAAGAGCTTTTCCCTGCTGGTATTTTGTCATTTTTCGACCACAGTACTGGCGTCCACCAGCGGAGAGATCCTGGCAGTGTGGAGCAAGTATTACCTTCTGCAATCAGGCTTCACCTTACCTTGTTAGCAGCTATTGTATAAATACCCGGCAAGTGCACACACACCTTGCCCTGGTATTGTCCTTGTGCTCTGACCTGCAGCCTGTTTACCTGTTATCCTGATTCCTGTATCCTGAACCTGTTATATCTGTTCCTGTATCCCTGGATCTTTGTCCTGCAGCCTGATCCCTTCCATCTTGTTCCCTGTCTGTTTACTCCTGGCCCCCCATCTACTGATCTCCTGTTTATGACCCTGGCCTGGCTTGACTACGATTCTGGTATTCCCTTTTGCTACATATGCTGGTTGGTTATCACTGTTTGGTTGTTTGGTTTGTTCACTCTGTTTGTATTGGTGGTGTGTTCACATGTATATGCATTTACCTTAATAAACTTACTTTCACCTATTTATGTCTGGTTCACTCTGTCGCAGTCACACAGTTCTGGTCACATCTGGTTTATGACAGAATACCAGGGCCATCCCTGACTGGAAGTGGCTGCACAGGGGAACCATTTTGATTCAGTTTTGTTGCAAACATGAATGCCAATGAGGTTATTTATTTTTCTCTGCTGGCATCTGAAAGTGATGATTATTGCCACCAGGCTTTGAAAGGATGGTCTAGTGACCAGTTGTTTACAACTATACGTTTGGCTCACTCCCTGGTCAATCAGGGTTATATATTGTTTGGGGAGGTGCAGCCTTTGATCAAGATCTGTACTGAGCTGGCCCTGCCCTGTATTCCAGAGGACCATGATGATTTCACTCCTTCTTTTGATATGAATCAGGTTGTATCCCTAGTATGGCTTTTTGAGGATGATCCCGCCGATTTTTGTGAGCACTACTCAGCCTGTTCCCCACAGGTGATTGCTGAGTGCATTGTGTCTGTTCAGTCTTTTCTTAGACAGGGAGATTTAAAACCACAGTTTGTACAACCTATACTTTCAGCATGGTCTGACATGGTGCAATTAGCGTCAGCCAAACATACCACCTCTGCCATCAAACACCAGCCTACCCAAATGTATGTTTCCCCATCACCCATGTCAACCTCAGTTGCAGCTCAGTATACGCTGCTCCCAACCAAATACTCATATCCGGTCTCTGCTCCCTGTACCTATCCTGCATTCAACCCACTGGCCTCTTCTCAGCTGCCTACAAACCCACAGGAACTTCCCCCAGCTACTGTTACCTCTTCTCTGCCATATCCCATTCCTCCTTTCCAGTCTGCTGCACCCCTCACCTACAGAGCTTCAGTGGCTAAGCCAAAGAAAAAACGAAAGTTTTTCCCAACCAAAACGATCCTGCCATTAACCCAACCTGCCTCCACAGCCACCAATCTGTCCCAGCTTGAAGTTCCAGTGCCAGTGTTCCAGCCCGAGGTGCCAGTGTTCCAGCCCGAGGTGCCAGTGTTCCAGCCCAAAGAGCCAGAGCCAGTGTTCCAGTCTGATGTCCTGATGCCTGCCTTCCAGCCTGATGTGCCTGCCTTCCAGTCTGATGTGCCTGCCTTCCAGTCTGATGTGCCTGCCTTCCAGTCTGATGTGCCCGCTTTCCAGTCTGATGTGCCTGCTTTCCAGCCTGATGTCTCGGTGCCTGCCTTCCAGTCTGATGTCCTGGTGCCTGCCTTCCAGTCTGATGTGCCTGCCTTCCAGTCTGATGTGCCCGCTTTCCAGTCTGATGTGCCAGCTTTCCAGCCAGATGTCTCAGTGCCTGCATTCCAGTCTGATGTGCCTGCCTTCCAGTCTGATGTCCTGGTGCCGGCCTTCCAGTCTGATGTGCCTGCCTTCCAGTCTGATGTGCCTGCCTTCCGGTCTGATGTGCCTGCCTTCCGGTCTGATGTCCTGGTGCCTGCCTCCCAGTCTGATGTGCCTGTCTCCGGTCTGATGTGCCTGCCTTCCTGTCTGATGTCCTGGTGCCAGCTTTCCAGTCTGATGTGCCCGCTTTCCAGTCTGATGTGCCCGCTTTCCAGCCTGATGTCTCGGTGCCTTCCTTTCAGCCTGATGTCTCGGTGCCAGCCTTTCAGCCTGATGTCTCGGTGCCTGCCTTCCAGCCTGATGTCTTGGTGCCCGTTTTCCAGTCTGATGTGCCCCCTTTCCAGCCTGATGTCTCGGTGCCTGCCTTTCAGCCTGATTGCATTGTGTCTGCTCAGTCTTTTGTTAGACAGGGAGATTTAAAACCAGTTTGTACAACCTATACTTTCAGCATGGTCTGACATGGTGCAATCAACGCCAGCCAAACAAACCACCTCTGCCATCAAACACCAGTCTACCCAAATGTTTCCCCATCACCATGTCAACCTCAGTTGCAGCTCAATATACGCTGCTCCCAACCAAATACTCATATCCGCTCTCTGCTCCCTGTACCTATCCTGCATTCAACCCACCTGCCTCTTCCCAGCTGCCTACAAACCCACAGGAACTTCCCCCAGCTACTGTTACCTCTTCTCTGCCATATCCCAATCCTCCTTTCCAGTCTGCTACACCCCTCACCTAAAGAGCTTCAGTGGCTAAGCCAAAGAAAAATGAAAGTTTTTCCCAACCAAAACGATCCTGCCATTAACCCAACCTGCCTCCACACCCACCAATCTGTCCTAGCTTGAAGTGCCAGTGCCAGTGTTCCAGCCCGAGATGCCAGTGTTCCAGCCCGAGGTGCCAGTGTTCCAGCCCGAAGAGCCAGAGCCAGCATTCCAGTCTGATGTCCTGATGCCTGCCTTCCAGCCTGATGTGCCTGCCTTCCAGTCTGATGTGCCCACTTTCCAGTCTGATGTGCCCGCTTTTCAGTCTGATATGCCCACTTTCCAGCCTGATGTCTCGGTGCCTGCCGTTCAGCCTGATGTCTCGGTGCCTGCCTTCCAGTCTGATGTCTTGGTGCCCGTTTTCCAGTCTGATGTGCCCGTTTTCCAGTCTGATGTGCCCGCTGTCCAGCCTGATGTCTCAGTGCCTGCCTTTCAGCCTGATGTGTTGGTGCCTGCCTTCCAGCCTGATGTCTTGATGCCTGCCTTCCAGCCTGATGTCTCGGTGCCTGCCTTCCAGCCTGATGTCTTGGTGCCTGCCTTCCAGCCTGATGCCTTGGTGCCTGCCTTCCAGCCTGATGTCTTTGTGCCTGCCTTCCAGCCTGATGTCTTGGTGCCTGCCTTCCAGTCTGATGTGCCTGCCTTCCAGTCTGATATGCCTGTCTGATGTCCTGGTGCCTGCCTTCCTGTCTGATGTCCTGGTGCCCGCTTTCCAATCTGATGTGCCTGCCTTCCTGTCTGATGTCCTGGTGCCTGCTTCCCAGTCTGATGTGCCCGCTTTCCAGCCTGATGTCTCGGTGCCTGCCTTTCAGCCTAATGTCTCGTGCCTGCCTTCCAGCCTGATGTCTTGGTGCCCACTTTCCAGTCTGATGTGCCCACTTTTCAGTCTGATGTGCCCGCTTTCCAACCTGATGTCTCGGTGCCTGCCTTTCAGCCTGATTGCACTGTGTCTGCTCAGTCTTTTGTTAGACAGGGAGATTTAAAACCAGTTTGTACAACCTATACTTTCAGCATGGTCTGACATGGTGCAATTAGCGCCAGCCAAACAAACCACCTCTGCCATCAAACACCAGCCTACCCAAATGTATGTTTCCCCATCACCCATGTCAACCTCAGTTGCAGCTCAGTATACGCTGCTCCCAACCAAATACTCATATCCGGTCTCTGCTCCCGGTACCTATCCTGCATTCAACCCACTGGCCTCTTCTCAGCTGCCTACAAACCCACAAGAACTTCCCCCAGTCTCGGACATGGACGGGTGAGGACACGTTTGGATAGAGCTCCGGGGCTCGTATCTCCACTCAGATAATACTCATGGACTAGAGGCTGACAGTGCGGGATGAGTACAGGCAACAGATATCAGACACGCTCCGCAAAAGAGAGAGTACATCCCCGTATCGCCCAGGGAGATATCCAACAGTATTTCACTATACCACCACGTACTCCCCCTGGTGCTGTGTCGGACGCGCTGCGGCATCGAGGTCAGCGTGACGATTTGAAAACGCCGGCAGCGCCGGCGGTCGGGTCTCGTGTAATAGGTTTGGAGACAGACTCGGTGATGGAGAACCCGGCGTCTCTGCTTGTGAAACCCGCCCGTGAGCCTGCATGTGAAACGGCTTTTGCTGGATTGCCAAGAGAGGAAGGAGGTCTAGAGGGAGATATCCGTGGCATCCGAGCATTGTTAAGCACTTTACCTACCTGTCGAGATATTGAAGCTCTGATAATCAGAGTAGAGGAGACACACCGTCAAGACATCCAAGCGGTAAGGTCTGAACTAACCACTTTGACAGAGAGAACTAAAGTGGGAGAGGAAACGGTATCCCTAGTGGAACAAAGGGTGGAGACATTAGAAAAAACGTTGACCACCCAGACATCTATGATGGTAGACCTGCAGCTCCACACTGAGGAACTTGAAGACAGAAGTCGCAGGAACAATCTGCGGCTTCGGGGTCTTCCAGAGACACAGGGAACCGAGGATCTCCAGGCAACAGTCATTGCAGTTTTTCAGATAATATTGAAATCTCCTGAAAAGGTGATAGATATAGATAGAGTACATAGAGCTGTGGGCCCTAGACCAAAAGACTCAGAAAAATCGAGAGACATTGTTTGTCGGATCCACAGCTATCAAGAGAAGGAGAGAATACTTAGAGCAGCGTGGGGGGCAGGAGACATCAATTTCAATGGGACCCCTATTAAGATCTTACCAGATATATGCCGAGCAACCCTTCAGCGTAGAGCCTGCTTACGCCCTATCCTGGATTTAGCTAAAAAACAGGGGTGCACCTATAGATGGGGTTACCCGTTGGCGGTGAGATTCCGTAGAGATGCAGCTTCATTTTCTGTCTATACACCTGAAGACCTCCCGGGACTATTTACTTTCTTGGATGTCGCCCCTATTCAGATTCCCAATTGGCTTTCATATATTCCTCATATGGGGGGGCGGTTAGATCCTTTGAACAGACAAAGACACCGGATAGACTCCCAAAGAAACCAACGATTACCTCAAGGGGGACCTTAAAAGGATGAGGGGGACTACTGATAAATATTGCATAGATTGAAGGGGAGAGGGGGGTGGATGAGATAGATTTGAGATGAAGTAGATCAATGAGGGTAAAGGGAATCAATGGATCCTAATTAAACTTAAGTGTATGATAGAATATAATAACAGCCACATTTATTTAGAGAGATAGGAGATTAGATTTTTGTTTTTGAATTTTGAATTTTTTTTTTTTTTTTTTTCTTTTAAGAGTACTTACGGATTATAGAATATAGATCTTTTTGGCTTTGGCTGTATCTTTAGGTTTATGGTTCTGGGGGGAGGGAAATGGGGAAAGAAGGGGATAGAAGGGTGTGGGGAGGGAAGGAAAATGACTCTTTGAAGGTTGGCATTTTGGATTGTGTGCTATATTATTTTTATTTATTTATTTATTTTTTGTTTTTGTTTACTTTTCCTCACTGAGATTTGGTTGAGATTGTATAGAGATATAGCACGTGACACTTGATTGATAATTATATTTGCACAGGCACGTTGATTGCCACACGTTTTTGTTGAGAGGTGGTTGTAGTTTTGGCAGTCCATATGGGTAGGGGGGGGGGAGAGGGGGGAGTCCCCTCTCTCTTCTCCTCCTTTTAACCCCCCCTCCCGCCCTCTGATAATGACTATGTTCACAAACGGTATAGGTTTTTTTTTTTTTCTTTTTTGTCACTTAATTTTCACTCTTTATTTAATTAATTTATTGATTTACTTATTCTTTATTTGTTGGTGCCGTAATAGATATATATTATACATTTCTGTTTCCCTCCCAGGTAGGAGCCTTATAAATAGGGATAGTTAAAATATGATATGAAGTGAAGTGTAGGAATATTAGTCCCCCTTTCCACCCCATACCCCCCCCCCCCCCCCCCCCCACCACTGGTTTCTGTGTTTTTTTTTTTTTTTTCTCTCCCTCCCCTTGTTTTGTCTTGACTGTATCTTCAGGTTTTGTGGCTTGAGGGACGGGAGGGGGAGAGAGGGAGGGAAGAAGGAAAGGAGGGGGATAGAATGGTAGAAGGAGGGAAGGTAAATGACCTTTGAGAGCTATGTGTCTTATTTTTTACATAGTAATTTATTTAAATTTTTTTTTTTTTTTTTTTTTTTAAGAATGGTTGTGTCTGTTCAGAGATACAGTAGGTGATATTTGACAGCACAATTAAAAAGGCACGTTGGTTGCTACATATTAAATATTTATTGAGAGGGGGTTGTAGCCTTGGTGTTTCATTTGAACTTCTTACCCCTCTCTTTAGAGTACCATCATAAACCAAATTTATTTTATTTTTTTTTTTTTTTTAATATATTTCTTTCCCTTTCCTAGTAGGAGTTCTATATATATGAGCAGAATTGTAGGGTTTAAAATGAAGTTCTTAAAATACAGATCCTTCCCCTTGTGTCCTCCCCTCTCTTATAATATATATATATTTTTTTTTCTGTTATATTTAGAGTTATACTTCTAAGATGGGCTGAAACAGAATAGGCAGCTAAGTTAGCTGCTAGGTCTTAATTATCTTAATTAGGGAATTCAGGAAGCTGCCTTTCCCCCCCCTCCCCCCCCTTTTTTTTTTTTTTCTTCTTCCCCCCCTTGTTGGTTAGCCTTGGTCCTTAAAAACGCCCGACTACTAAGAGGAGAGATGGCCCTGGAGCTTTTCATCCGACCAACCCCTGATAAGCTGACGCTCAGATACCGAATTTAAGCGGTGAGCGTTTATTTAGCAATATATTGCTTTTTTTTGTTGCTGTGTTTTGTGTTTTTTTTTTTTTTTTTTTAAAGCCATTCCATGGAGACTTTAAAAATCATATCATTGAATACCAAGGGCCTGAACACCCCAGAAAAAAGGCGGATACTTTTACATGACTTGCAGCATTATGGATCAGACGTGGTATTTATACAGGAGACCCACTTTAGACAGGATAAAATACCTACTTTAAAAAGTCGGGCATTTCCGTCAGTCTATCATGCTGCAAATCAAAATGCAAAATCGAAGGGAGTCTCTATTCTCCTTTCAAATAGACTACCTTGGCTCTTCACGGATATGATTAACGACCCTGAAGGACGTTTCTTGTTTGTAAAGGGCAGGGTAGGTGATGTTTGTATCACATTGGCAACGTTGTATGCCCCCAATGAACACCAAGAGATCTTCTTGGGTAAGGCGCTTAAGCAACTGATTAAATTTACAGAGGGTCAGCTGATCATTGGGGGAGACTTAAATGTTTCATTGAACCCAGCCGAAGATACCTCCTCTGGGATATCATCAATCTCTTATAATGCTCGTAATCGCATAGCTAAAACCTTACATAAAAGTCAATTGATTGATGTGTGGCGTTTATTCCACCCCACAGAAAAAGATTACACCTTTTTTTCATCGCCCCATAAATCTTATTCTCGCATAGATTATTTTCTTGTCCCACATGCCCAACTCCACTCAGTACGTGAGGTCAATATTGGTTTGATTACTTGGTCAGACCACGCACCTATTTTCATGATATATGACTTACAGGATACTCGGAATAGGAGATCAACTCAGTGGAGACTGAATGAAAGTCTCTTACAGGACCAAGAAGTTTTAGAAGATGTAATCAAAGAACTTGATTTCTATTTTTCTACTAACGACACCCCAGATTGTGATCCAGGAATTATATGGGAGGCGCATAAAGCAGTCATTAGAGGAGTTTTGATCAAACATGGGGCTAGGATTAAACAAAAGCGGGGGGAACAATTAAAACTATTACTAGAAGAATTAGCTAAGCTAGAAACCTGTCATAAACGGACTTTGTCACCGTCGGTGGGGAGGGAGCTCCATGTCAGGAGAACACAAATCTCAGACCTTCTGTATTACAGGGCCAAAGCGGCATTACAGGTTTGCAGGAAATTCTCGTATGAGTCTGGCGACAAATGCGGAAGCTTCCTAGCCAGAACACTACGAGAACAGAAACGGATGAATTATATACCTCATCTTATCTCAGCTAATAAGGATAGGATCACAAAGCCATATGACATAGTGGGGGAATTCCAGGAATATTATGAGTCATTATATAACCTACAGACTAGGTCACCTTCCCAAGCTCAAATAGATTTGTATCTGTCTCGGTCATTAATGCCTCGGCTGACAGAGACAGATAGAGATGACATGGAAAAACCTATTACAATGGAAGAACTTCAGAGAGCAGTAAAGATAACCAAATTGAAGAAAGCTCCGGGCCCTGATGGGCTGACAGCCCAATATTACAAAACCTTGCTCCCCTCATTAGCCTCATATATGCTCAAATTATTTAACGCTCTTGGATCATCAGCAACATTTATAAGAGATACAATTTTAGCACACATTTCGGTAATACCGAAAGAGGGAAAAGATCCGACTTCTAGTGGTAGCTACCGCCCAATCTCTTTACTTAATGTAGATTTTAAGCTTTTCACAAAAATTTTGGCTAATAGAATTCAACAATACATTCCAAATTTGATACATCTGGACCAAGTGGGATTCGTTCCAACGCGTGAAGCAAAAGATAATACAACAAAAGTGCTTAATCTTCTTCATGTAGTGAAAAATTCTCAGATCCAATGTGTGTTTTTGAACACAGATGCAGAGAAGGCCTTCGACCGGGTAAATTGGAATTTTATGTTATCAGTTTTGCGATATGGAGGTTTCGGGAATAAAATGCTGCAATGGATTGCTTCTAGCTATTCTTGCCCGACAGCTCGTGTCCGAGCAAATGGAGTACTATCAGAAACCTTCCAGATCGCAAATGGGACACGTCAGGGATGCCCCCTTTCACCACTCCTTTTTGCCCTGTCGTTGGAACCATTTCTCTGCACTATACGTTCCAATCAAGATATTACAGGAGTAAAGGTAGGAGAAGCACAATACAAGATCTCGGCCTACGCGGATGATATGATGTTCTCCTTGACGAACCCTCTAGTTACGATCCCTAACTTAATGAAGGAGTTTGAGAAATACAGCCAATTATCCAATCTTCGTATTAATTTTACCAAATCGGAGGCAATGGGGGTTAATTTCCCCCAAACATCAATTGAACAATTAAAAAAAAATTTTAAATTCAAGTGGACGGATAAGGCACTTACATATTTGGGCACGTTGTTGGTGCCCAATATTGATAAGATCTTTGGGTTAAATTTCCCCCCATTGCTGCAAAGAGTGAAGACATTACTAGATAAATGGAAATTGGGTTTACACTCATGGATAGGACGCTGTAACATTGTTAAGATGAGTGTTCTTCCCAAATTTCTTTATCTTTTACAAGCACTACCAATACGGATCCCAGCTACTTATTTTAAACAGTGCCAGAAGTCGATTTTTGATTTTATATGGGCGGGTAAGCAACCACGACTACGTCGCAATCAATTAACTCTCCCGAAGAAACAGGGGGGATTGGCGGTGCCAGACATACGCAGATATCATCGGGCTATACATCTTAGCAGAGTAGTGGACTGGAACAGACATAGAGATTTTAAACTTTGGGTACAGATAGAATATGCCCAGTCGCCTGTCTTATTAGGAAGAGTTCCCTGGTGTTTGGCAGATGCCCCCAAAGAGCTTATTAAACATCCCCTGATAGGAAATACTCTTAAAATCTGTGCGACTACGTTTCCTACTGTTGGCGTAATACCCGAGACATCCCCCTTATACCCAATAATTGGGAACCCTCTGTTTCCCCCTGGGAACGAAGACAAAGCGTTTAAACATTTAACAAATATGGGGGGAACACAAGTGTCCACTTATATAAAAGGAGGGACTTGGTTAACAGTTACAGAGATGATGGAGTTATTTAGACTTAGATTCTGGAGTGCTCTCCAGATTACCCACTTTCTTGGCTCCCTCTCAGACCCAAGGAAGTTTGAAAGGCCTCTTGGTAGTTTTGAGAAGATGTGTTCAGATAGGGGAGCAAAATCGCATATTCTATCAGCGAATTACGAGATATTAAATGTATCGAGAGAAATCGACTCCTTGAAATGTATCCGGGATTGGGAACGAGAGTTGGGAAGGGACTTTAGTACAAAGGAGTTGCGACAAATTATTAGGTTTACACACGAATCTTCTATTTGTGTGAAAACCCAGGAGACTAATTTTAAAATCTTGACTCGATGGTACAGGACACCAGAGAGATTGAAGAAGTTTTTTCCCAACTCTTCAGACCTTTGCTGGAGATGTCACGGGGATAGAGGTACGTTGTTGCATATATTTTGGTATTGTCCTAAGCTGAAGAATTTTTGGGCAGAGATCAGACATATCCTCCAGACTGTCACTAACTTTAGGATACCGGAAGACCCAGTCTTTTTCCTCCTTCATGGGTCTCAGATATCAGAAAAGGTATATAAGAAATCCGTGATACGACATCTATTAGATGCCGCTAAGGCTTGTGTTCCCTTGACGTGGAGATCGACGTCACCACCGACGATAGAGATGTGGCTGCGTAAAGTGAGAGAGATTAATAAATTGGAAGAGCTGGTTCTTTCTGCGCGAAATCAACAGGAAAGATATTCCGAGACCTGGTCTCCTTGGAACTCTTTCCTGGCCTCGGAAGAGGGAAGGACCCTCCATGAGGGTAACCAAAATGGTTAAAGTAGCTATCTAGGGAAGATACCCGGATCTACCTGGATTCTCTTTTGTAGGACGCAAAGGCCCTTGAGAGATATTTCCATGGATTGGCTCTCCCCCTTTTTTTTTTTTTTTTTGGGTGTGTGTATGTTTTTGTTTTATATAGGGGTATAAAAATGACTGGGACCGGCTCGAGACTATAAAGGAGGCAGGGTAATGGTTGAGTAGGAGTTATTATTGACATAGACTCAACTTACTGTTAGATGATATGAAATTGTGTTTTAAGTATGCCTAAAAATGTTAATGTTTGAGATTCTCTTATTGTTTTTTTGTGTTCTCGAGATTGTCCTATGTTTAAAAATAAATAAAGTGAAAAAAAAAAGAACTTCCCCCAGTCTGCTGCACCCCTCACCTACAGAGCTTCAGTGGCTAAGCCAAAGAAAAAACGAAAGTTTTTCCCAACCAAAACGATCCTGCCATTAACCCAACCTGCCTCCACAGCCACCAATCTGTCCCAGCTTGAAGTTCCAGTGCCAGTGTTCCATTCTGAGGTGCCAGTGTTCCAGCCCGAGGTGCCAGTGTTCCAGCCCAAAGAGCTAGAGCCAGCGTTCCAGTCTGAAACTACCTCTGCCATCAAACACCAGCCTACCCAAATGCATGTTTCCCCATCATCCATGTCAACCTCAGTTGCAGCTCAGTATACACTGCTCCCAACCAAATACTCATATCTGGTCTTCATTATTCAGGTGTATCCAAATTTCCGAATCACAACAGTAACAATTTTCAATTAATCTGAAATAAATTTTAGCTAAATGAATTATCTGAATTTGAAAATGAATTCCAATTTGAAAATGGAAACGTAATGCAATAAATACAGTAAGGTATCAAAGTGAAATAAGATGATGATTCCTACTGCTTTATGGAATAGAACAGAAAAGAATAGAAGAGAATAGAATAAAACAAAGTAGGATAGAACAGAGCGGAATATAAAATAATAGAATAGAAAATAATGTAATTAAATAGAAAATAAAAAAATAGAATATTTTAGAATAGAATAGAATAGAATAGAAGGAACATAGCTATCTTCCAAAAGTTTGAATAAATTAGAATTTCAAATGAAACAAAAATAACGAATATACGAAACAAATGACAAAATGACATCATTCTAACATAAGGAATAAAACGAATATGTCAAAATGAAATTATTAACTTAATGAACGAATTAGAAGCAAAACACATTTTTCCATCGTGCACATCTCTTATGTTCGCTACCCCTCTCTGCCAATGCCTCCATTGGCTTTCGATTGCCCAAGGATTAAAGTTCAAAATACTAACAACAACATGCAAAACCATTTACAAACCCACCCTGAGCTACATCATCAATCTTGTCTGAATATATCACCTAAACCATCATCTCCACTTCTCCTAGGACATCCTGCTCTGTAGTTCCTATGTCCTCTCATACCCATCTCCAGGACTTTTCCAGATTCTCTCCCACCCACTGGAACTCTCTACCGCAATATTTCCGGCTATCTTCTACTCTTTCCACTCTTATGCGATCCCTGAAAAATCATATTTTAAGGGAAGCCTATCCTGCTTTCACCTAACAACAGAATCTCTGAATGTTTTAATTCTTTCATCAGCTCATCCCTCAAAGTTATTACTTTTTGTTCCACTTGCCTCTCCCTATTGGTTTGTAAGTTCTCAGGAGGAATTGTATTTTTACTGTACTGTCTCCCTTTATCATGTAAAGCGTTGCACAAACGGCGATGTAAATCCTGTATAATAATAATAATAATCCATTTTAACCAGTTCAATACAGGGCAATTTCACCCCCTTCCTTCCCAGGCCAATTTTTAGTTTTCAGAGCTGTCGCACTTTGAACGTCAATTGCGCGGTCGTGCGACGTTGTACCCAAAAAAAATTGATGTCCTTTTTTCACCACAAATAGAGCTTTTTTTTGGTGGTATTTGATCACCTCTGCGGTTTTTATTTTTTGCGCTATAAACAAAAGAAGAGCGACAATTTTGAAAAAAACACAATATTTTTTACTTTTTGCTATAATAAATATCCCAATTTTTTTTTTTTAAAACACAATTTTTCCTCAGTTTTGGCCGATACGTATTCTTCTACATATTTTTGGTAAAAAAAATCGCAATAAGCGTATATTGATTGGTTTGCGCAAAAGTTATAGCGTCTACAAAATACGGGATAGATTTATGGCATTTAAAAAAGAAAAAAAAAAATTTTATTTTTTTAGCGGCGATTGCGATTTTTTTTGGTGACTGCGACATTATGGCGGACACATCGGACACTTTTGACACATTTTTGGGACCAATCACATTTATACAGCGATCAATGCTATAAAATTGCATTGATTACTGTGTAAATGTGACAGGCAGTGAAGGGGTTAACCACTAGGGGGCGGGGAGGGGTTAAGTATGTTTCCTAGGGAATGATTCTAACTGAAGGGGGAGGGGACGCACTAGGGGAGGAGACCGATCAGTGTTCCTCCGTTCTGGGAACACAGATCGCTCTCCTCAGAGCTGACAGGCTGTGGATCTGTGTGTTTACACACACAGATCCACATGCCGGCCCGGTTAACGGGCAATCGCGGGTGCCCGGCAGACATCGCGGCCCCCGGGCACACGCACCGGGTCCCGAGGAACGCGGCGGGCGCGCGCGCGCCCCCTAGACGGCCGGGAATCCCAGGACGTCATATGATGTCCACCCAGGATGGGAGATCTCATCTGTGGACGTCATATGACTATGGGCGAGTACTGAAGTGGTTAAGCATGTCTATGGTTAAAATGTAAAATATATCTATTTCTATATTGTATTTCAATTATGTCTAGTCTGCACCCATTAATCTGAACAATCCTGAAGATTGTAAACTTATTTTGTGAAGCTCCTCACCTATTTACTTCCTTGAATTTTGTGACACATATTTATTATAAGTATGTGAGAAGCCAAAGCTGTGTCACACATTTCACAGACCTTATCTTCTAAACTAGAGAGGTCCTGAGAAGAAGTTTTTTTAGAAGGAGGAGTCATTATAGGAATCACTGCTTGCAGGCAGCAAGGTACCATGGGATATGTGGAAATGGAACTTAAAATTGTTGTAAACCCCATTTTAATGTTATCTGAACTAGGCACATATATCTGTAGTGTTTACTCATCTCTCTCCAAAGCCCTAAATGCCGTGTCTTCCTGCTGCTCTGTTATCAGCATGATAACTTCTGACAAGTTTTCTGACTCTAGATAAAAGCAGCTGGAAAATTGCGTCAGGGAGGGAGCTTAGAGGTAGATTAGCAGGGAGCTTGTCTATTCAGACTACAGCTCTGCATGTTCCTTTGTTCCTCTGCCTGGAGAGGGGGTATGTGCCTTTCCTCCAATCAGCTCTCACACAGTGTAAACCCAGACTCCACACCCACTGCTGGAAGAGGAAAAAGATTTGTAACATGAGCTGCACTTTCTAAAGAGTGTAGAAAGCTGAAGACCGCAGATATACATGCAAATTTATGTAGTGAGATTTGATCCATCTCTGTGTATCATAAGAGGCTGTTCACTTCACTGGGTATATGGTTTACATCCACTTTAAACAGCAGAGGAGAAGCTGCAAGAATGCAGTGAATCCTGGAAGTTGTGGAAAGAGATGACGAGCAGATAGGCAAAACTCCCAACATGAAAGGATATTTTTCAAGTAGGCTTGTATTGGATTATCAAACATACAGGTGCATCTCATAAAATTAAAATATCATATAAAAGTTAATTTATTCCTGTAATTCAATTCAAAAAGTGAAACTCGTACATTTTATATAGATATGTTACACACAGAGTGATATATTTCAAGCATTTTTTTTTTTTTTTTTTTTTTATGAGTATGGCTTACAGGTAGTGAAAACACAAAATTCAGTAACTCAGAAAATTAGACTATAAAAGGATTTTTAATACAGAAATGTTGCCTTACTGAAAAGTATGTCCATGTACAGTATAGCGTGCACTCAATACTTGATCGGGGGCTCCTTTGCATGAATTACTGCATCAATGCAGTGTGGCATGGAGGCGATCAATCTATGGGGCACTGCTGAGGTGTTATGGAAGCCCAGGGTGCTTTGATAGCGGCCTTCAGCTTGTCTGCATTGTTGGGTCTGGTGTCTTTCATTACTGTACTTTTGGCAGTGTGGGAGGTGCCAAGTCCTGCTGGAAAATGAAATCAGCATCTCAATAAAGCTGGTCAGCAGAGGGAAGCATGAAGTGCTCTAGAATTTCCTGGTAGAGGGCTGCGCTGACTTTGGACTTGATAAAACACAGTGGACCAACACCAGTAGATGACATGGCTCCCCAAATCATCACTGACTGTGGAAATTAACACTGGACCTCATGCAACTTTGATTCTGTGCCTCTCCACTCTTCTTCCAGACTCTGGGACCTTCATTTCCAAATGAAATGCAAAATGTTCCACAGTCTGTGATGATTTGGGGAGCCATGGCATCTGCTAGTGTTGGTCCACTGTGTTTTATCAAGTGCAATGTCAATGCAGTCCTCTACAAGGAAATTCTAGATCGCTTTATGGAGATGCTGTGCCTGTGTGGGTTTCCTCTGGGTACTCCGGTTTCCTCCCACACTCCAAAGACATGTTGGTAGATTAATTAGATCCTGTCTAAATTGGCCCTAGTATGAATGTGAGTTAGGGACCTTAGATTGTAAGCTCCTTGAGGGTAGGAACTGATGTGAATGTACAATTTATATGTAAAGCGCTGCGTAAATTGACGGCACTATATAAGTACCTGAAATAAAATAATAGAAATCCACGCTGTGTGCTTAAACATCAAGTTTTCAAAATAACTTGTCATCGTGTCCACCCAATTGAACTACAGTTTCTGCAATCTGTTTGAATTTTACCTTTGTATTTACTTTTATTTTAATAAAAACTATCCAGTTACTGCATTATGGAGTTCCTCTCACATTTTCTCTATATATACTGTTAAGCTATGCTGCAAGATGCCACTAAGGTATGATGTGAGGGAGAAAGCCACCCATCCATCAGGGATCTGAGTATTTTCCTATAGAATGTTGCTAGATCTCCTATGCAGTTAGGTCTAGGTTTCTGGTAAGCGGCACCGATGAGCCACTGAAGCAACTTTTTGAAAACTTACTTGTATTTACAATTTTGATATTTTTATGTCACTTTATTATTTGGGAGAAATGTACAGATTAAATATGTGTATTTATATTTATTTTGGATGTGGTAATGATTGCCACTGGGCAGCAGAGTCCATTTACACCTGGTTGCCAATAGAGCAGAGCGGGCTCTATCCGTGTTGGCTCTTCAGATACTGAGCGGACATGGACCTGTTATCTGCCTGCTCTGCTCAGCAGGGGATCTGTGAGCTGATCCCCTGATCGGAATCCGCCCATTTCACACGGGGCAGACTCCGTTTTGATCAGCGGGGTTTCTGTCCCCCATAGAGCAAAGCGGGCTCTGCAGAAACAGAGTGGACACAGATGTGTTATCTGCCTGCTCTGAACAGCAGACAGATCCACTAATGCTCAAAATGGAGTCTGCCCTGCATGTAAGGGCCAGATTAAATTCCAATCATCAGGGGATCAGATACACTGCTGAATGGAGCAGAACAGGCAGATGACACATCATGTGCTCAGTTTCTGCAGAGCGGACACAGATAGAGCCTGCTTTGCTCTATGGGCTGCCGAGTGTAAACAGATTCTACTGACAGTATACACCCGACTACCCTCTGATCTGATCTGCCTAAACGGAAGAGGACAGAACCCCTTCTGCTTTTTTTTTTTTGTGAACCTGATCAGCGGTAAGCAGGTGTAAATGAACACAAGTCTGTTTACACCCACTGGTCCATAGGGGTGAATGGACCAACCGACCAGGTCCACCTGAAAATCTGACAGGTGGACCTGATCAGAACGGTTGTGTGAAAGGGGCCTTCCACCTGACTGCCCTCTGATCTGATCCACCTCAACAGAAAAGGATGGATCCTCTTCCATTTTTTTTTTTTTTTTTTAGCAGACCAGATTGGACCCGGAGGTACCGTAGGTTGGTATAAACAAACACAAGTCTGCTTACATCGGCCTGTCAATGGAAATGCTTGAACCTTTCAATCACCTGAAAAACTGACAGGTGGACTTGATCAGATTCCTCATGGGAAGGGGGCCTTTGTTAGAAACAGCACAACACATTTTGTTACGATCAGTCCCAGCATTTGCCAGTCTTCCAGCTGCTATGTGAACAAAGCCCAAAGACTATGGGCTGGTATCAATGGCATGAGTTTGGGAAGCTTCTGACGTCATTCAGATTTCATTGTCAGCTGCATGTGACTTGCTTCAGGCAGGTTTTCCCTTCCTGTAATCTCCATTGACTTGTATGGAGCAGCAGAACAAAAGCCGCTCCACACAGGCCCTAACTTAGCCAACAAAAAACACCCAAATCTGCCCTCTTCCCCCTAGAGACTAGCCGCCCAATCAGGCCTCGCCTTGGGCGCTCCACCCCTCTCCATTATTAGTCCTAACAATGCACCCTGGGTGTCGTGCCCAGACCCTTCTGACCAATCTCCGGCAGACCACCCGGCTCCTGACGTCACCAGTATCCCGCCCAGTCACCGCCCGACGCAATCCAATCACGGCTCGCCCCGCCCACATAACCTCTTCCTCCACCGCCGCTCAGAGGGGACAAACCACTAAAGCGTTTACATTGGTTGTGGCCGCCTCCTTGTTGGAGCACTTTTAGCCGGTGTGAGGCCTTCAGTCCCGCACCACTCCCCAGCCAGGCGTTTCACTGAGCCCCAGTCAGAGCGAGTCGCTCTGTCCGCCCTGTCAGCAAGCTGGGCGCAGTCAGTATAGAAGGCCAGGCCGGTGGTCTCCCGCGGGGACTGCTCCCCCTGTGTCCGGCCGGAAACAGATGTGGCCCCAGCCTCCCAACCTAGATGTGACCGGGGGAGCCCAGCCTTCCTGTTATTAGTGTCAGCGCTCCTCCCTGTACTGTGTGCCCGGCCGCCCTCAGCCCTCCTCACATCGCACACACAGCCCGGGGACACATCATAGGCGGCTCCGGCACCAAGATGTCCAACCGAGCGCTGTGCAGGGATGCGAGCCACGCCGGGAGCTGGTACACCGCCTCAGGTACCGCAGGAGGGGAAGGCCGGGCTGGGGGTGGGAGGACACTGTATGGAAGTGCGCCCCCTGCTGGCCTTTCTACTCGCTAAAGAGTCCCTGTCATTGCATCTTTATATGAGGGGCCTGGGGAGACATGCAGGGGGTTTATGTTGTATTGGGGCGATGGAGAGCTGAGTGACATGGCAGGATGGAGGTGCGCCCCCCCCCCACTGGGTTTTGTACTTATTGGAGACACCTGTCATTACATCCTACTGAGAGAGCAGTAGACATGGAGTGTGGTTATATTGGGGTGATGTGGCAGGATGGAAATGCACCCATTGTACAATGGTCTTTATCCTGATCAAAGTCCCTGTCACTGCATCCTAGTGCAGCAAAGGCAAACCTTGGCACCCCAGATGTTTTGGAACTACATTTCCCATGATGCTGCAGAGTGCATGAGCATCATGGGGAAATGTACCAAAACATCTGGGGTGCCAAGGTTCACTGTCCTAGGCTTGGGCCTAGGGACATGGCAGGATGGAAGTTTACCCCCCCCCCCCCTGCTTTGTACTGTTTAGAGACACCTGTCGTTGCCTCATACAGAGAGAGCAGGAGTCATGGAAGGGCCTGGAGAGATGCACGGGGTGTGATTATGTTGTATTAGGGGGGGGCTGAGTGACTTGACAGGATGGAGGTGCCCCCCCCCCCGCATTGGGCTTTGCACTGGCCAAAGAGACACCTGGGATTGCATCCTACTATGAGAGCCAGATGCATGGAGGGGCCTGGGGATACACGGAGTGTGATTATGTTGTATGGGGGGGGGGGGGGGCTGATGACATGGCAGGCTGGACGTGCCTCCCGGCTTGGTACTGACCAGCGACCCTGTCATTGCATCCTACAGAGAGAACAGGAGACATTGAGTGTGATTATACTGTATGGTGGGTGATGGAGGATGTGGGAGACGCATGGGGTGTGATTATATTGTGGAGGTGATAGAGGGTTGAGTGGCATGGCAGGATGGAAGAGCCCCCCATCTGGGCTTTGTACTTGGTCAGTACATCCTACCAAGCGAGCAGGAGACATGAAAGGGCTTAGGGCGGACACCTAGTGTGATTATATTGTGGGGGGTGATAGAGGGTTGAGTGACATGGCAGGATGGTAGAGCAGCCCCCACTAGGCTTTGTACTCCCTAAAGAGAGCTGGTCACCGCATCCCACTATGAGAGCCAGAGGGTGCGGGAGACACATTGGGTGTGATTATGTTGTACAAGAGTGATGATGGGGGGGGGGGTGCTGCTGAGTGACATGGAAGTGCACTTGGCTTTGTACTTACCAAAGACCCTGTCATTACATTCTGAAAGAGCAGGAGGCATGGCAGGGGGGCACATGGAGTGTGCTTATGTTTGTTTGGGAGTGATGGAGGGCCGAGTGACTTGGCAGGATGGAAGAGCACCCATCCCTTTCTGGGCTTTGTATTCACCAAAGGGACCCTGTCACATCATCCTACTGAGATCCAGAGGCATGGAGGATGTGGGACATACACAGGGTGTGATTATATTGTATGGGGGTGATGGAGGGTTGAGTGACATGGCAGAATATAAGAGCACCAATCCCCCCACGGCTTTATATTGACCAAAGAGACCCTGTCATTACATCCTACCGAGAGAGCAGGAGACATGGAGTGTGCCTATGCTGGTTGAGGATGATATAGGGCTGAATGACATGGCAGGATGGAAATGCACCCACTGTATATTGTTCTTTATACTGACCGAAGGGTCCCTTTCACCACATCCTACCACCAGGGCTGGACTCGTGGAGTGTGGTTTTGTATTGGGGTGATGGGAGGCAGAGTGACATGGATGGAAGTGCGCTCCCACTGGACTTTATACTCACTAAAGAGACCCTGTCACCACATCATATTGTGAGAGTGAGGGATTAAGTGTGGTTATATTGGATGGGAGTGATTCAGGGGAGAGAATGTTAAAGCGGGGGTCCACCTATCTATCTTTTTTTTTTTTTTTTTGGAGTTCATTCACAAACTTTTCTTCTCATGATTATCTACTCACATGTTCTGTGTAATAAGTCCGCCTGTGTCCGATTTCGTTGTAAAGAATAACTTATAAAATTCACTGAAGGCGGTTTCCATCTTCATTGTGGGCATTTGAAGCTCACAAGCATGTATTTCCTGGATGCGGTGAATGCTGTGCTCCCAGCATTCACCGAGATGTTGTGATGACGCTGTTGCACAATGCATGCTGGGAAGCCTGAGACTAGCTCCCAGGGGACTGTGGGAGGTCTGGGAGAGGCTAGAAACACGCCTACTCCCATGGGAGGAAAACCAGGAAGTGCTAAGAAGATTAGAAAAAAAAGGTAATTACGGCGATTTAAATTTTTTTTACACAGCATGTCAGCATCTAGGCAAGGAGGAGAATGCATAGAGATAATGTTCAAAATTTGGGTGGAACCCCGCTTTAAGTGATATGGCAGGATGGAAGTGCATTCTCTCAATGGCTTATACTCACCAAAGAGTTCCTGTTGCCCCATTCTATCATGAGAGCAGGAGATGTTGGGTGGGGTGGGAGGCTGCGATATAGATCTAGTGTGTATATGTTGTATTGAGGTGATGGAGGGCTGAGTGGTGTGGCAGGATGGGAATGCACCCACAACAGTGTTCTCTATCCTGACTAAAGAGATGCTGTCACCACATCCTATCATGGAGTATCTGGCGGGGGTGGGCTGTGAGGGCAATGGGAGACGTGGCAGGATAGAAGTGCACCCCCACTGGTCTTTCTACTCACTAATCCGATCCTGCTACTGCATCCTATGAGACAAGGAGTGAGTGTTTGGGGAGGGGGCACAGTGGGAGACAGACTTGTAGTGGGATTATATTGTAAAGAAGTGATTTGGCAGATTAAAAGCCACCGCAAAAAAAAGCCTGTTAATGTTGTCAGTGTTGCCAACACACGTGTTGTGGTTCACATCTGTTCCCATCCCAGCACCGCAATGCATTTTGAAAAAAAAATTACCTGGTAGTATTTTTGCGTTTGGATGCATATAGAAGTGAATGGCAATGTATGAGAGTGCATATAAAGCCAGCCATACATATGTAGCTTTTTCCATCCATGCTATAATCTCTCCTGCTGCCTATTTTTAGTCTTCCTACACACAGGCAGCATGGCCCAGCAGTGTGAAATCGTCCTATTTCTGGGCACCCAGGAGGCATAGGTGTGGTATACAGTCCACTGGCAGCAGCCTATGAAAATCACTGTGCCAAGCCGTACTCATTTTTAGGCCAATATGCCCCAAATGCAGGAATTCTTGCAGTTGTTGCCTGCGGCTCTAAATTTGATTACCGATTAGTAGAGCATCCAGCCGCAGCACATTTCAGCCTATCGATTATGATAGCCTGCTGGCAGTGGGCTGTATGCTGCATCTGTGCCTCCCAGGCACCCAAAACTCCAGGGCTTGATGTCAATGGGGCAAACCTACCATGTGCACATGCATAGCCTGCACCCATGGCTGCATCAATACCTGAACAGTGACTGCATTTGATTGGATGCAGTCACTGTTCTTCCAATTTTCCACTTGACTTCTTCAATTCTTTCAATGGAAGTTTTATCATCCAGGTGGGGCAACCCGCAACTTGGATTTCAGCAATTCCGCAGGAAACGTGAGCTTGCGCTTTGATGCTTTGGCAACAGGTATTTACAAGGCTTGGTCAATGGCTGTTAACCCTGTCCTTGCTAAATTCAAAAGCACGTGTTAACACGCATTGACACGTAAAACGTGTACCTGATGCTAGAAAAAAAGCACCTCTACAACGATACATAGTAACCTTCCGGGTTACTATGGCCTTCTCCTTGCTCTAAAGCACATCTTCAATCACTCCCTTTCCACCAACAACTTTCTCTCGGTGCTCAAACATGCACTGGTTAGCCCCCTAACTTAAAGGGGAGGTCCGCTGAAAAAAAATTAAAAGCCAGCAGCTACAAATACTGCAGCTGCTGACTTATGACTGATATATGGACACTTACCTGTCCAGGGAGCCCACGATGTCGGCAGCCGAAGCTGATCTGTCCTTCGACTCTCGGCTGCTGCCGCCGCCATCCTCGGTGAGGGAATAATGAAGTGAAACCGTGCGGTTTCACTTCCTGGTTCCCTACTGCGCATGCGCGAGTCACGTTGCACGTCCTCTTAGGTCCCTGCTGTGTTCTGTGTCTCTCAGAATACAGCGGGGGGGGGACGAGGTAGGTGTGGAAGTGGCATAGGTCACCGCAAGCGCCGTAGTGATCTATGCCAGGAAGTGGGAGCAAATACCTGTATTATACAGGTATCTGCCCCCCCCCCCGAAAGGTGCCAAATGTGACACCGGAGGGGGGGGGGGAATCCAAAAAGTGGAAGTGTCCACAACCCTATGAGTTGCTTCCTCACTGGCAACCTTCTTGACCCCCTACAGTCTGTCTTCTGCCCACAACATTCCATTGAAACTACACAACTAATGACCTACTAACTGCTGAAACCAACAGCCATTACTCATACTTGTACCCCTACTCTTAGACCTCTACGCTGCCTCTGACACAGTTAACTACCTTCTCCTCAACCACTTCGCGCCCGCCCATGTCATATTACGTCCTGGGCTTTGGGCGGGTATATCTGAATGATGCCTGTAGTTACAGACATCATTCAGATATTGCCGGTTTCAGCCATCTCTACACCATTGTTCTGACTCACCGTTACGATCGGTGAGGCGGAGAGCGAATCCGCCGGCGCCGGATGTAGATCATAGAGATTTCCGGCGGACCAGATGGTCGCCGGAGTCTCTATATGATCATCGAAGGCCGGGCGCGATGTTATGACGTCACGCCTGGCCTCTCCATTAAAAAAAACGGCGCCGCTTCAGCTGGGAAGTGGTGATCGTTTTTATTTATTTTTTTTTATTTCAGGCTTCCCAGCCTAGTGGTGAGATATAGGAACTTATTGACCCCATATCTCACTATTAAGAGCACCTGACATGTCATATTGCTATTACAAGGGATGTTTACATTCCTTGTTATAGGAATAAAAGTGATCAAATTTTTTTTTTTTCAAAAAAAGTGTCAAAATAAAAAAAATAAAATATAATTAACAATAAAAAAAAAATTTTTTTTTTAAAGCGCCGCTGTCCCCGTGTGCTCGCACGCAGAAGCGAACGCATACGTAAGTCCCGCCCACATATGAAAACAGTGTTCAAACCATACATGTGAGGTATCGCCGCGAACGTTGGAGCGAGAGCAATCATTTTGTCCCTAGACCTCCTCTGTAACTCAAAACATGTAACCAGTAAAAAAATTTCAAGCGTCGCCTATGGGGGTTTTTAAGTACCGAACATTGGCGCCATTCCACGAGCGTGTGCAATTTTGAAGCGTGACATGTTGGGTATCTATTTACTGGGCGTAACTTCATCTTTCACAAAATGCAAAAACATTGGGCTAACTTTACTGTTTTTTTTTTTTTTTAAACACAAAACTTTTTTTTCCCCAAAAAAACGCGTTCGAAACATTCCTGCGCAAATACTGTGTGAGATAAAAAGTTGCAACAACCGCCATTGTATTCTCTAGGGTCTTTGCTAAAAAAAACATATATAATCTTTGGGGGTTCTATGTAATTTTCTAGCAAAAAATGATTTTTACATGTAGGAGAGAAATGTCAGAATTGGCCCGGTAGGGAAGTGGTTAAAGTGGTTCTAAAGGCTTTTTACCAAATGCATTCTATGCATAAAGTTTAAAAAGTGTGCAGCAGTCCCCCTAATACTCCGCTGAGCTCTATCGCTATCTAGTGATGTGCACGAGTGTCTGGGCTGTCCTGGGATTCTCTCGCCTCATTGGCTGAAAGAACAGCTGGGACCATTGTCAATCACAATAAGTTAACCAATGAGGAGAGGTTTGGGGCAGTGGCTCAGGAGTGTGCCTGCTTGGGTTCCCCCATTGCAAGCTGCTTGTGCATGTTGCACTCAACAGGAGGGAGGGGACAGGCGTGCTGGTGGGGAACATGAGAAGAGGAGAATCTGGGCTGCTCTGTGCAAAACCAACTGCACAGGGCAGGTAAGTAACTAACATGTATGTTTAACAAAAAAAAAATTCCTTTAATTCACTCCCTTGGCCTCTGTGACTCTGCTTCTGGTTCTCCTCTTGCCTATCCCAGTGAACCATCTCCTCCACTCCTCTCCCCAGGGCTTTGTCCTTGGGCCCCTCCTATTCTCTCTACACCTCCTCCGTTGGCTAGTTGATAACCTCCCATGACTTCCAATACCACCTCTATACTGTCTACACCCAGATCTATCTCTCTACTACCCAGCTCACCCCCTCTGTCTCCTCAAATATCACAAATTTACTGAGAAACAAATCAGTATGGATGTCACACTACTTCTCAAACTTGGTCTTTCTAAAGCCGACCTGCAGCGCTTCCAGAATTCGCCCCTTCCTTAGGACACCACAAAACAACTTATTCACTGCTTGGTTATATCCTGTCTTGACTACTGCAACTCCCTCCTCACTGGCCTACCTTTACACATGCTTTCCCCCATTCAGTCTATGGAGTCTATATGTCAGACTTGTACACCTTACTAACCGATCCATGACTGCTGCCCTCTCTGCCAATCTGTGCACTGGCTTCCACTAGCTCAACATATATAAAATTGTAAATATTAACCACAATGTACAAAGCCTTCCACGTGCAAAAGAGCCTTAAAGTACAAGCTGCTTCAAGCTGAAATAAAAGCTCAAATGCCTGTATAAGCAGCGCTTTTTCCCTCCCTGTCTTTCAGGACAGCCACATTGAGAGACCTTGGCTCCTCTTCCTTGGAAACACTGCGCCAGCCCCCATAAATTTACACCTCCCCCTGCCAGCCTCAGTTATTTGTGTTTCCCCCGGTGGGGAGACACTGCACTAGGAACCAGGCCTAAGCAGTCAGGGAGACTAGGGGCTATATTTTTAACAAGTCCCTAACTAGGAGACAGGGGTCTCTGGGGCAGCGGCAGGCTACTTACCGGCCACATCTCGTTCGCCTCCCCCACTTCGCTTCTTTCTTAGCTACAGGGCTGTTGGTAGCTCACATCTCCGTCCCCCCTGTACAGGGTACAGGCTGCAGTGGAGCCGAGCGGGCTGGACGGCAGGTGACGTAATTTCCGGCGGGGAGGCGGAAGTGCGTCCTTTGACCCGCGACTTCCGGTTCCGGGTCACGTGGCGCTAGATAGAGGGCCGGGCACAGGCTGGAGAGGAGTTTGTCACTGCACAGGCTGCTCAGCGATGCCAGCTCCAGCCAGCCTAAGGTAAGGGTACCCTGGGGATGGGTTCCCCCTGTACCTAGGCTCTCCCTCCCCCCTTATGGTTCCTGTAGTGGGGGGAGGGGAAGGAACCCCTCTAGCAGGGGGGGGGGGGTAGGGACCAAGTCCCTCATGTTTGAGGAGGAACTTGACTCTCCCCATGGTTGTATTTCTGTGTGAGGTTTTGTGGGATTTTGATTGGTGCATTTGTTTGTTTCCATGTTTTTCAGAAATCTTCTGAGAAAAGACCCCAACATAGCTCTAAAAGAAAGTGTGCCTCCTGTAGGGCTACCCTGGGGGAGGTTAGGAAAAAAGTCCTATGCAAGGATTGTATTGATACTTTGGTAAATGAGAGAACTTCTGAACACGAGTCAGGTTTAGCAGCATCAGTTAAGGAATTATCCTCAACTTTCCAATCTTTTAAAACCCTGTTTGAAGGGTTACAGGTCCCCCTTAAAACCTCACCTGCATCGCAGAATACAACCCCACTTTTGGCACAGGACTCTGCATCTTCCCTTCCTAGGGCCACTACTTCAGCAGAAGTGACAGGCACTTCCAGAGAGGAAGTTAGGGAGGAACCAGACAGTGCTACCTCCGGTTCTCAGGATGAATCGGAGGGGGAGAGTAGGGATGGGGAGTGCAGAAGGCGCTCAAGGTACAAGTTGTCCCTTGAGGAGGTAGAAGACCTCCTAGGGGCTATCTACACCACCCTGGGTATCCAGGGGGATTAAAAAAAAACCCTATCTCTCCATGACCAGATGTATAGGGGCTTAAAGGAACAGAAAAGAAAGGTATTTCCTGTTCATGAGGTCCTAATAGATACGGTCAAAAAAGAATGGCAGGATCCCGAACGGAAGCCTTTCTTTTCTGGGTCTCTTAAAAGAAGATTCCCCTTTTTAGGATGATCCTGCCTCAATCTGGAACAAGAACCCCAGATTGGACGCAGCATTCTCGCAAGTGTCCAGACACACAGATCTGGGAGCTCTGACAGATACCATGGACAAGAGAATTGATTCCCTATTAAAGAAGACCTGGGAATCAACTCTAGGTAATCTGAAACCAGAGATGGCAGTCATGGTTGTGGCCCGAAACCTCAAGCACTGGCTGACACAAATCCAGGCTCATATTGAGGCAGATACGCCAAAGTAGACAATTTTGTCATCCTTTCCAACAATCCTAAGAGGCGTAGCATATATAGCGGATGCTTCGGCTGAGTCAGTGTGCATGTCAGCCAGGACTGCGGCACTTGCCAACTCAGCCAGAAGAGCCCTCTGGCTCAAAACATGGCCAGGCGACAATGCCTCAAAAATCAAACTTTGTGGCATTCCGTTGACCGGTGATCTGCTTTTCGGCCCAGGTCTTGAGACAGTGTTAGACTGTACCGCTGATAAAAAGAAGGCGTTCCCAGTGAAACGTAAAACCCCGAATCAACCCAAGAGGGGGTTTCGTCCACAAAAAAGGCCTCCCAAGACTCAGGAGAAGAAGCCTTGGAGCCAAAGGGGTAAGGGCAAAGGAGAGGTGATTTTTCGCCCTCCTGAGCAACCCAGTAAGTCCCAGTGACTCAGGGGTCACAGTGGGGGGAAGATTGGGAGCCTTCCTTCCACAATGGGAAGTAATCTCCCCCAACCAATTTATCCTGAGGATCATACGACGGGGGTACGCTCTAGAGTTTAGAGACCCCACCACGTCGAAGCCTAATAACACTTCTCCCCAGGTGTACGGCAAAAGCGGAAGCTCTCCTAGGGGCATTAAAGGAACTAAAACAGAATGTAGTGTGCAGAGTTCCAAAAGAAGAAGGGACAGGCTTTTATTCACACGTCTTCGTGGTGAAAAAACCCTTGGGGAGTTACAGGTTAATTCTAAACCGGATGGAATCGATATTCACTGTCAGAGCGTTACTACCCCAGAACTGTTACATGGTGTCACTGGATTTGAAAGACGCCTACCTTCACATCCCCATTGCGGAGGCCTTTCAAAAGTTTCTACGCCTGCAGTTGCAGGCGCTGCCATTTGGCCTATCCTCGTCACCCTGAGTATTTATGAAGGTCATGGCAGAGGCCATGGCTTTTTTGAGAATCGGGGGTATCAATTATTGCATACCTAGAAGATCTTCTTCTCTTTGCACCATCCTCAGAGCAACTAATCAGGGATCTGGAATTAACAGACAACCCTGAGAGGGCTTGGATGGCTACTAAATCTGAAGAAATCCAGCCTTATTCCCGCCCAACAGATTTCCTATCTAGGATACCTGCTGGATTCTACTCAGCTGAGAGTTTTTCTCCCACCAGAGAAAATTTGAAAGCTAGACCAAGCGGTAGCATGCCTACAGAGCAATCAGCAGGTATTAATACGGGTGGCCATGTCAACCCTTGGCCTTCACTTCCATCCCCTGCAGGCACTGATTCTAAAGATGTGGGACCACAGCCAGGAGTCTTTAGAAAATCTGCTTTCAATTCCTCCTCGGGTCAAAAGGTCCCTTTGGTGGTGAAGGAAACAAATCTGTCACAGGGGCGCCTGTGGATCATTCCAGTATCCAGAGTGATTACTACAGACGCAAGTGGCAGAGGCTGGGGGGGCACATCTGCGACCTCGGTTGGCGCAGGGGACATGGGAAAAGGAGGAGCTCAAAAGGTCCTCCAACTGGAAAGAGCTAAAAGCAGTTGGTCTGGCGCTCAGAGCTTTCAGGGGAGACCTACTGGGGCAACACATCCAGGTTCGGTCAGACAACTCTTCGGTCATTGCTTATATAAACAAGCAAGGTGGCATGAGAAGCGGGGTTCTGTTAAGCCTAGCCACAGAGATCCTCGGCTGGGTGGAAGCCAATGCTCTGTCTCTTTCAGCAGTTTTCTTGAAGGGAGAGGAAAACATAGTGGCAGATTTTCTCAGCTGGACGCAGCTGAGAGGCCGACTGGGCACTCAGGAGGTTTTCGATCTCATAGTCAAGAGATGGGGCCTCCCAGAAGTAGACCTATTTGCCTCAAGAAGCAATACAAAGACCCAATATTTCTTCTCTCTCAGCAGGTGGGAAAACGCGCTAGGTGTAGACGCCCTGACACAAAGCTGGCACTTCAGACTTTGCTACGCCTTCCCACCTCCGGTGCTTCTGCCAGCAGTCCTAAGAAAATTCCAGGCAGTAAACACCACACTGATCTTAGTGGCTCCCTACTGGCCCAAGAGAGCTTGGTTCTCGATCCTCGGTCGGTTTGCAGCGGAACCTCCCTGGCTCCTTCCGACCAGAAAGGATCTCCTATCGCAGGGCCCAGTTCTTTGTCCCCAGTTAGGCCGCCTGGCTTCTGAAGAAGAGATTCTAAGAAGCAAAGGCTTTTCGATCAACTGATATCCACCCTTCTTGACAGTAAAAAGGAGGAGACGCGCCAAATCTACCAAAGGGTTTGGGGGCGCTTTAGAGCTTGGTGCCAAGAAAACTCCTTTTAAGGTACAGAGCCCTATAGCAGTCCTGGAGTTTCTGCAATGCGGGGCTGATAAGGGGTTGGCCATCAGTACCCTTAAAAGCCAAGTGTCAGCGCTTAGCACGTACCTAGAGAAATCCTTGGCCACTGACGCCTGGGTGGTCAGGTTTTTCAAATCCCTTTCAAGACAGAGACCAGTGCAAGGCCCTTCCTTTCCTAAATGGGACCTTTCCCTGGTCTTACAGGTTTTGACAGAACCCCGTTCGAGCCTTTAGAGGAATGTACGCTAAAGGACCTAATGTATAAGGCTCTGTTTTTGGTGGCTGTAACCACAGCTAGGAGGGTCAGTGAGATGGAGGCCCTTTCAATTAGACCCCCCAGGAGGTAATTTTGCCAACTTTTTGTCCTAATCCCTCAAGTGAAAGGGAATTTAGGTTTCATACCTTAGACGTTAGGAGATGTATCCTACGTTATTTAGAGCTGACAAGAACTTTCAGAAAGTCAGACTCTTTATTTATTTTTGCGGAGCAAGAAAGGGACAAAAGGCGTCTAGACGCACCATTGCCAGATGGCTTAGAATAGCTATTACTCAGGCCTACAGGCTAGTGGGTAGAGAAGCCTCCATGGGAATTAAAGCACACTCTACCAGAGCTATGGCAGCTTCACAGGCCGAAAGAGCTGGAGCAACGCCAGAGCAAATTTGCAAGGCAGCCGTATGGTTCAGTTTCACCACATTTGTGAAACCCTACAGAGTGGATCTGGAATTAGCAAGTGAGCAATCCTTTGGGCGAAAAGTATTGCAAGCTGTTGTCCCACCCTAAGTGGTAAGTGCTCGTCTATCCTCTCAATGTGGCTGTCCTGAAAGACGGGGAGGGAAAATTCAAGTTACGCTTACCGGTAACGTCTTTTCCAGTAGTCTTTCAGGACAGCCCTAGTACCCACCCAAAGTTTTGGGAGGTCTTGAGGAAGACCTAAAAAGGCACAATAGTAATATGTGATAGTATGTTATTAACGTGTTCTTGTGTCTCCCCAGCTAACCTGAGGTGCTCTAGAAAAAACTGAGGCTGGCAGGGGGAGGTGTAAATTTATGGGGGCTGGCGCAGTGTTTCCAAGGAAGAGGAGGAGCCAAGGTCTCTCAATGTGGCTGTCCTGAAAGACTAATGGAAAAGACGTTACCGGTAAGCGTAACTTGAATTATTTTTTTTTGTGCTCTTTTGTGGGTTTTTATTGAGGCTTTTCTGACCAGGACATGAAACATGTTAACCCCCACCGGATAAAAGGTGTTTCCTCCAGACCGATGGGGGGGTGCAAACTTAACATGTTTCCTGGAAACTGGTTTCCCTAGGGTCATGAGCATGGCTCCCGGTGGCTGTTGGAATATTCCTACCTTCTCTTCTACCCAGAGCGGCACCTCCACCAGGGGAGTAGGTTGGTGGCTGCTGTCCTTGTTTTTCTCTGTGCCTGGGGAAGGCCAGGACCGGGGTGATTGTCTGTGCCCCAGAGCGCGAGCTGCATGGCGGCTTGTTTCCCCACTGACAGCCTAGCTGTATGTGCAGGGGGAAAAAGAGAAGCTGTAGATACTTGGGGGGGGGGGGGGGGGGGGGCGCGCGGAGTTATGCGCTCCAAGCTGGTCCACAGGAAATGCCTCCTGAGCACTCCTGGGACAGCTGACATCAGCGGGCTCCGGAGACGCTGGTTCCTATCTCCAAAATGGCGCAAACAGGGATGCTGAGAGGCTGGTTTTTAAAAGTGAAGACCCAGCAGAGGCTGTGGACCACCTAAGCGGGCAGGATGGATTCCTCTGCAGCACCTCACAGGTAAGCTTGAAGTGTTTGTACTTCCTTGCACATCCTGTGAGTGTCCCCCTTATACCCTGTGGGACTTGGTGAAAGGGGCACATTGTCCTCTCTCCTGCACGAGGTGTTATGGAGTTAGAGTGGCTTAAATTTTTTTTTTGTTTGTTTCAGGACAAGGCCCAGGCGCAGCCACCAAAAAAGGAAATGTACAGTTTTTGGGGAAACAAATTGAGCTCCTCATGGAGCAAAGCTGTCTGCCGTACTTGTATAGACAGCCTAGTCAAGGATGACCCAGTTGTCTCATGTCAGAAAATGCTGACTTCAGTTAGGGATGAGCTAACATCATCCTTCAGCTCTTTTAAAACCCTAATTGCTAAACTACAGGTCCCCTCCCAGGGGCCATCTCCAGATAGGACTTCAGCCGGTCCTAGTGCTCAACCACAGAGCACGGAGAGTGAGGATTATGCTGTGAAAACTAGATCTCCCTGTTCTTCTCAGGCAGAATCGGGACAGATGCAGGTCCCAGGGATAGAGAATCTATCAGAGGCTCTAGGTACAAGCTGTCTTTGGAGGATGTTGATGACTTGTTGAAGGCTATATCTATACAACCCTTGATATAGAGGTGGAGAAGGTACAAATGTCCTAACATGACCTTATGTATGAAGGTCTGCCTAAGAAAAAGGCTAGAGTTTTCTCTGTACATAGTTCCCTTCTTGATACAATAAAGCTGGAGTGGGTAAATCCAGGGAGAAAAAATGCTTTCTTAATCGTACATCATGGGACACAGAGCCATAGTAATTACTATGTGGGTTATAGGCCACCTTCAGGTGATGGACACTAGCACACCCTAAGACGGGAAGTCCATTCCCTCTATAACCCTCTCCTACTACTGGGTGTACTTCAGTTTTTTTCACCAGTGTCTTAGGTGTTGGTCACCAGTAAAGATGTGCTGTGCTAAGCTCCACTGGAGCAATCCTTGCTGGGGCCAGCTATGCAGCCGGATCCATTCAAAGTGTCTTTTTTTAGGCCAAATTGAATGGTCCTCGGGCCTCGTGACGGAAGAAACGAGGTTTAGCACGTAACGCTTCTCTTTTTAGCGATCTGGACCCCAGGATCCAGTGCTTTTTTTGTTTTTTTTTTTTTTTTGTTTTTTTCAGCCATAAAGCTGTCTGGTGGTGTCTTTTATGGGTCCAGGAGTGTGGATCCCCCGTTTAAAAAGGTGCCCTGGTTCCTGAAGGTTTTTAAATGGAGCCTACCATGAGGGATGAAGATTGGGTTGGTTTTACCACAGAAATCCCTGAGATTTCTAAGGAATCTTTAAGTTTCTTATGAATTTGTCTCCTTTAATAAGTAAATGTTGTCATGCCTAAAAGTCACCACTGGGGGCTGTATAGAGCATGTACCTTGTCATGCTTTCCTCAAAGATCACGCTGTGTCAGCAGAAGCTGCAGATCCCCTCCAGCTAGCAGCCTAGGCCTCCGGTAAGATTGGGGGGGGATTTTCTTCCAAAAAAAACACCCCCCACCTGGACAAGCTCTCCCCCTCTCCCTGGATAGGGGGAAGCCAGAACGATTGGCGATGCTGCTCCATTTTTTCACCGCCCCTGCAGGCAGTTTGTCACCAGGTGGTCTCCTCGACACCCCCAACCCCCCCTCCCCCACAAGCCGATCCCTTTGGATCGGAGGCCCACGTGGGAAAGGCTTTTTTGAAAAGGGGGGGGGGCGCTGTGACGGAGGAGGGGCTTAGCGCGGCGTTGGCGTGTGGCAACGCCCAGCGCGACAGTATGTTTTAAAAGACCATTTTTGCTGGCTGCAGATGTCGGAGGGACACGAGCAAAAAGGGGCATGTAAGCAGTTTGGTGACAAAGGCATTCCCTTGGCACATTTACTAAAAGCATCAGGCTTAGCATTAATAGCAGCGGCAGTTGCTGGACTATTTGCTCAAGCAGTGGATGCAGTTTCTTCTGGTAGTACCTCTGCATTTGTGCATTGGGCGATGGTCAGAAGGGGAGATAGAAACCAAAAAAAGGCTCAAGAGGGACTCCTTCAAGCTCAAAAAAGCCTAAACTCATCTCTACAATGGCATCCCTCCCCTGAGAGATCTGAAGTGACTAGTCAGTGAGCCATCAAGTGTTGCAACTGTTTACAACACTGCAGCCCCTGTTACTGAAGAGGTTTTTTCCTCAACCATATTAGGATTGGAGCAGAGGTTAGCGGCTTTAATCGCATCCCAGAGTGAGACTAAGCGTGATAGGTCCCCTTCCATTCCCCAGGACCCTCAAACTCAGGAACCAGGGGCGAGAGATGATGAATTTTTCTCAGGGGACCGGAAAGAGGCTGATGACTCCTCTTCTGAGGGATCAAATGTGGAAGGATCGGATTCACAATCTGAAAGATTGTACCATCAATCTCTTACTTAATTGGTCCGCTCCACATTTATGCTACCCTTAACTGAGTCGGTTGATAAACCTACTTCTTGTTTGGGTTCGATAAAGCCTCCCCAAGCTGTGCATGCTTTTCCTGTCCATTCATTGCTGGAAAAGCTTATGTATTCTGAGTGGGATCACCCAGATAAGCATTTTTATCCTCCTAAAAAGTTTTTCCAATTCATCTTCCAGGACGGCTTACAGAGAGATGGGCTTCTCCCACCCAACACAGGAAACACATGATCCACATCATAAAAGCAGCACACATGTATTAGCCCCTCAGTATTTGTTTCCTCCGGCCAGTCAGGAACCCCAAACAGATGTTTATTTTTCCGGCCTTCGTGCTAGGTGGCAGGGGCCTCCCGACATCCATACCCAGGGCAAACAGGGGTAGTACTCCTGCGGTATGAGTCAGTTCGGGCCACCCAGAGACCTGATAGAGCAGTCTGGGGTGAAAGTAAGAGACCCCCTCTCCCGATTGAGTTGTAGCCTCAGTGAGGAGGTGATCCAGTGGGTCCATCCAAAATAGCAGGGTGTTCTAGTGGAGGCACAGGCCGACGCATGGTTCGGGTACCTCTTCCTTTTTTTTTTTTTTTTTTTTTTTTTCTGCTGTTTACAGAGATCTCCATGTGCAGGGCTTCTTTCCCCAGCATGTGGATCGTGCTGGTGGTGCAGAGTGGGAGCAGGAAGTCCAGCGGTGGCCATCTTGGTACACCCAGATGAAGCCTAGCTGGGTATAACAGGGCTGTGCCGGAGGGCGGCGTCGGATCCACAGCGCCGCCCCAGATTCTCCACACCTCCTTATATATGGGCCGAATAGCAAGATGGTGCCGAAGGCTTCTAGTAGCATGGAGACACCAGGATCCATGGAAGCAGTTCTGGAGGCGCCATCCATTGATTCAGGCCTAAGGTAAGAAAATAGGGGGCAGACTGCTCCTTCCCTTTTCTTATCCTCCTGTGGGGGGGTGGGGGGGGGGCACAGGGGCGTTTTTTTTTTTTCTTCCAGAGCCTGTTTTTTGTTATGCTTAGTGTCGATAGGTGTCCCACATACTAGCATAGGTTCTGGTGGTGGGTACTTTTAAAAGCTTCTTGGATTAGAATTTTTGTTATACACAGGGTGTTTTTGTAACGGGTATTGTCTTCAGTGGAAGTAATGTGCTGGCGTCTATCATTTGATTCATTTCAGGACAGCCCACAAGCCCAGAGATAGCAAAACAGAAACCCAGAAAAAGGTGCCCGATGTGCACCAAGAAAATGCCTTATGGGTGGAAGAAAAGTGCGTGTCAGGACTGTAGAGACAAGCTCATCAAAGGAGAAACAGGCCCTATCCTCAAAGGTGTTATGGACTCAATGAAGAAAGGGATGAAACAGACTTTACAGTCCTTTAAATCCAGAGAGCAGGAGGCTCTTGTTGAACCTATCCCCTGTACTTCTGGCACCAGTACTAGTGTTAGGTCAATGGTCCTGACCCAGGCAGGGGCAGCCCACCAGCAAGGAGTATTGGAGGAGAGGTCAGAGTCCGCCTCAGAGCCTGAGGAGGTGGACTGTAATGAGGAAAGACCCAACAAGGTTCAAAGATCCCTTTTTCCTGCAGAAGAAACAGAGAAACTATTAAAGGCTATATACGACACCCTGGACCTGGAGGAGCCAGAGGACCAGGAGTTTTCTTTACATGACCTTTTTATATGCAGGCCTTCAGCCTAAGCAAAGCAGAACCTTTCTGGTACATACGTCCCTAAAAGACAGTACTTCAGGAATGGAAGAAACCAAAAAGAGTCGTCTTCCCTAAAAATTTGAAAAGGTTTCCCTTCAAAGAGGAAGATACAATGTTGTGGGAAAAGTGCCCCAGACTGGATGCTTCCCTATCTAAAGTTTCAAAGGGTTCAGAGCTTTCCTTTGAGGACTCGGGCACCCTAAAGGAGCCAATGGACAGAAAGGCGGAAGGGTACTTAAAGAAAGCATGGGAAGCCTGCTCTGCTAACTTCAAGCCAGCACTAGCCACTACATGCGTGGCGCGTATGCTTGATTTATGGCTTAAACAGCTCTGCACTCTTCTGCAGTCAGATACTCCCAGGTAAGACTTTGGATGCTTTACCAACGCTAAATAAGGCAGTAGCTTATATAGCAGATGCATATATAATATTCTCGGCCAGGTCTACAGCATTAATTAATGAAGCCAGGAGGGCTATCTGGCTGAACTCCTGGGGAGGAGACCGTGTCAAAGGCCAAACTGTGTTCCCTCCCCATTAATGGAGATTTGCTCTTTGGTAAAGAGCTAGAATCTGTCCTAGAGAGGTTGGCCGATAAAAAGAAAGGGTTTCCTTTCCCCAAAAAACAGCAAAGAAGAAATTTTCGTCCCTTCCAGAGAGCAGGTGAAAGGAACTATCAGGGGGACAAAAGACAGCATAACAAGGGTTTTGCAGCCACGCAATACAGGAGTGGGTGGGGGCAGAGGTGGCTTAATTTTTAAACCCCCCCCCCCCCCCCCCCCCCAACCTAAAGACCCTTCAAAGTGACTGTCAGCTATGTGGGAGGAAGTTTGGGATCATTCCTCCCACAGTGGCAGACCATTTCCAGCAGCAGCTTCATCCTGGGTGTGATAAAATCGGGGTACAGGATAGAGCTCTTGGGCTGCCCCCTCAAAAATTTCACACAATTCTCCCAAAAGACGTGGAGAAGGAAACCACTGTCTTCCCTCCTACAGATTATGCTGGAGGAGAAGGTGATGAGCTTCATCCCCCCCCCCAACCCTAAGAAAAGGGGGGTTTTATTCTCACGTTTTCCTGATAAAAAAAGACATCAGGGAAATTTCGACTCATTTTGAACCTTCAAAATGGAGTTGATTTTACACCACCAAAGATTTGTTAACCCCTGGGGTCTTCATGGTCTCATTGGACCTAAGACGCCTATCTTCATGTCCCCATTCGACAGGAGCCCAGGAAGTTTCTCCAGGTTTGCAGTGAAAGGGTTCAAGACCCTCTTTTTTTTCAGTTTAATGCTCTGCCCTTCGGCTTGGCGTCAGCACTATGCATCTTTACGAAGATTTTGGCAGAAGCTCTGGGGATTCTGATTGGAGGGATTTCATATAATTCCCTATCTGGACAACCTGCTGGTCTTTGAAAACTCAGCAAACGAGGTGAAACAGAACCTGAGCAAAACTATCAGACACCTTCAGCAGCTGGGGTGGCTGGTAAATCAGGAGAAGTCACAGTTGGTACCTACTCAAAGTATAGTATTCCTAGGATACTTAATAGACGCAACCACATCCAAAATTTTTCTGACGAAAGAAAGTGGCAAAGATAATTGCAGAGGTGAGCAGCCTCTGCGTATGTACAGAGACCTCAATTCAGGGTATAATGATGCTTCTTGGTTTGATGACAGCAGCCATCCCAAGAGTCCAGTGGGCACAATTCCATACTCGAGCACTTTAAGCGTTCATGCTTTCTGTCTGGGGTGGAAGGAAGAAATCTCTTCAGAGGCAGACAGAGATCCCGCAGGAAGTAAAACTCAATAGAGTGGTGGTTGATCCCTGCAAATCTCTTTGCAGGTCGACTTTGGTCCCAACACAACCCTCTGGCAGTCACCACGGACGCCAGCAGTCAAGGGTGGGGAGCCCATTCAGGCGCACAGATGGCCCAGGGGGTCTGGAATTGGCAGGAAGCCAGCCTCTCCTCCTCCCAGTGCAATGGAGCTGAGTGCAGTTCTAAAGGCTCTAGTAGTCTTTGGCCCAACTCTGAGGGGAAGACACATGCAGGTCCTTTCGGACAATATTACCACAGTAAGTTACATCAACAAGCAGGGAGGTACAGGTATCCCAGGTCTTATGAGGATAGCAGAAAAGATCCTTCGATGGGCGGAGGCAAATCTTTTATCCCTGTCTTCTATTCATATAAAAGGGGAATTTAATACTCTGGCAGATGTCCTAAGCCGGTAGATTCTGTCTCAGACAGAATGGTGCTTGATTCGAACAGTGCAGAAATAGGGAATCCCACAAATAGACCTTTTTGCTACAAGGCAGAACAGGCAGGTGGAACAATTTTTCTCCCTACAGAGAGATCATCTCAGTCTGGGCCTAGATGCCCTATCCCAATCCTGGGAGGCAAATCTGGTGTATACATTACATTTCCACCTTTTGCCCTCATTCCAAAGATTATCCGGAAGATAAGAGTGTAGAGCACAAAGCTTATCCTGATCGCACCTTTCTGGCCAGGAGCTCTTGGTTCTCAGGACTACTAAGACTCAGCATCTCGGAGCCTTGGAGACTGCTTTACAGGGCAAACCTCATATGTCAGGGAGAGGTGAATCATCCAGAAGTGAGCTCTTTCTCTGACAGCCTGGCTTCTAAGAGGGAGCTGTTAGAGCAGAGAGGGTTATCGGCAAAATTAATCGATACCATTCTTAGCAGCCGGAAGCCATTCACTAACGCTATTTACAATAAAATCTAGAAAAAATTTGGGGCCTGGTGCCTGCTCAATAAGAGTGTCAGGAGCCATGATCCTGGCGGTCCTAGATTTCCTCCAAGCCGGAGCAGATCTAAATCTGGCAGTCAATACCCTTAAGGTGCAGGTATCGGCTCTATCTAGCTTTTTAAATCAAAGACTGTCAGAAGAGCCACTGGTCAAGAGATTTCTTGCATCCATCAGCCGTCAAGTCAAGGAGGTTCCATCCCTGGGACTTATCCACTGTGTTGCAAAGTCTGTGTAAAACACCGTTTGAGCCAAAAGATAAACTGCTCTTAACCTTGAAAACAGTGGTTTTGGTGGCCCTAGTCTCCGCTAGGAGGGTTGGTGAGATACAGGTGCTTTCAGTGATTGAGCCCTTCTGCAGCATTATCTTGCAAGACAAGCTTATCCTCTTGCTGGATCTGGCATTTCTCCCCAAAGTACCGTCTAACTTCCATAGGTCGGAAGATACCATCGTTTTGCGGAAATCCTAAAAACGACAAGGAGGCAGGATTTAATAAGATGTCAGGAGATGCTTGATCGCTTACATAGAGCGCACCAAGGAATGGCAACGTTCCACCAGCCTGTTTGTGTTGCAGGTTCAAACTGGGGTAAAAGGGCATCCAAAAATACCATTGCAAGGTGGATGAAGTCGGCCATCATGGAGGCATACAAAGCAGCATCCCGGACACCTCTGTTAGGAATAAATGCTCATTCCACAAGAGCGGTTTCTACTACTTGGGCTGAAAGGGCAGGAGCGTCTCCCCTCCAGATTTGCAAGGCTGCAACCTGGTCCAGGTTTCAGATGTTCGTAAAGCATTACAGACTGGATCTACTTGCCAGCCAGGACCAGTCTTTCGGCAGGAAAGTGTTGCAGGCTGTGGTCCCGCCCTGATCAGGTAGTCCTATTTTGTCCTCTCTGTAAGCTGTCCTGGAAGATGACTTAGAAAAACAGTGTTATTACCTGTTTACTACTTTTTACAGAAATCTTCCAGGACGGCGTCAGTTCCCTCCCTTCTTTGCTGGTGATTAGCAATGTAAAACAGAGTAAAGATAAAGCTAAGCAAATGAAGGTTAATGATTCTGAAGCCTTCGGTTATTTGTTAATTCTGAGGGGCTAATGTGTGCTGCTTTTATGATGTGGATCATGTGTTTCCTGTGCTAGGTGGGAGGAGCCTATCTCTCTGTAAGCTGTCCTGGAAGATTCCTGGAAAAAGTAGTTTAACAGGTAACGCTGTTTTCAACACTTTATCCTATGGACGAAAAGTTTAATAAAAAAATGGGAGATACCAGCAATTTACGCTGCTATATCCTCTGTGAATAAAAGTTTGATTTGTCTGGTAGACAATGCTCAAATGCTTAGGGATCCAACAGATAAAAAGTTGGAATTCCTATTAACGAACACTGGCAGCAATTGGTGTATATCAATCCTTGAGAGACCAGTTTAAACATGTGCTCAAGGTTATTCGTGATCAGCAGGCCCAAGATTTGGCCGAGCTACCAGGGGCGTTATGCTTTGCAATAGACGCTATGAGAGATTCTGTTCTTCAAGCCTCACGCCTTAGTCTTGGGCTGGTGCATATGCGTAGAATACTATGGTTGAAAAACTGGTCAGCCAAAGCACCATGCAAAAAGCTCCTGGCTAGTTTCCCTTTTCACTGTGAACGGCTGTTTGGGGATGATCTGGATAAATACATCCCAAGAATTTCTAATGGGAAAAGTACCCTTTTGCCAGTTAGGAAAAGGAGTAAGTGTATTTCATTTAAACAAGCCTCTTCTCCAGTGCCAGGAGCATCAGCCTCCAGGCAGTCACAATGGCCTCCACCGTCAAATTCAAGAGGTAAACCTCAGGGTCAACCCCAGGGACAAAAGAAGTCCCATCCTCTAGCCAGATTAAGGGCTCAAGGTATAACTATTTTAGCTTACCTAGACTATATGCTCTTGATAGACCAGTCGGTAGCCCGCTTAGATCAAAGTATGGTCACCACAGCCATCTACCTGGAATACCTAGTTTGGATTCTCAACCTAGAGAAATCTTCCCTAAAACCATCAAGGAGATTGGAATACGTGGATTTGATCATAGATACAGCCCAGAAGAGGGTATTCTTACCCCAGGTGAAGATCCGTGCCATAAGGGAGCTGATTTCGGGTAGTCAAGGCAAAGAAGAATCCTATTCGACTTTGCATGAGGTTGTTGGGAAAGATGGTAGCTTCATTTGAGGCCGTTCCTTATGCTCAGTTTCATTTGAGACTGCTGCAAAACAGTATACTATCGGCTTGGAACAAGAAGGGCCAAGCTCTAGATTTCCCAATGTGTTTGTCTCCAAAGGTGCGCCAGAGCCTCAGTTGGTTAATAACCAAGAATCTGCAGAAAGGAAAATCCTTTCTACCAGTTACCTAGATGGTGGTAAGATGCCAGCCTTTCGTGTTGGGGAGCAGTCGTGCAGCCCAGAGAGGTGAATCATATCCTAACTTGGGCAGAAAACAACATACCTTGCCTTTCGGCAGTCTTCATTCCAGGAATAGAGATTTGGCAGGCGGACTCCTTGAGTCGCCAGCAGTTGTTCCCGGGAGAATGGTCTCTTCACCCCGATATCTTCCTGACAATATGTCAAAAATGGGGGATTCCGGATGTAGATCTGTTTGCGTTCAGGTTCAACAAAAAGATCGACCAACTTTGTGTCAAGAACAAAAGATCCGCTAGCTTGCGGAACAGATGCCTTGGTACTCCCATGGAATGAGTTTTCACTGATTTATGCATTCCTTCCTGTTCTGCTGCTTGCAGGATTGAGCAGGAAGGGAAGTCGGTGATTCTTGGTATGTTGCGATCATAAAGATGGCGGTAGGGGACCTATGGACCCTACCACCACGTCCATACCTTCTCTTGCAAGGTCCGGTATTCCATCCTACCTTACAAACGCTAAATTTAACGGTTTAGCTATTGAGACCCACATTCTGAAGAAGCTTGGGCTGTCAGGTTCAGTGGTATCTTCCTTTGGTTAATGCAAGGAAGCTGGCCTCCAGAATCATATTATAGAGCCTGGAAGGGATATGTCTCCTGGTGTGAATCCCAGGGGTTGGCATCCCAGGAAGTATGTCTTAGGTAGAATCCTTGACTTTCTGCAAATGGGGTTAGAAATGAAGCTGGCCTTGAGTACTATCAAAGGCCTCGGCCTTATCGGTGTTATTTCAGCGACCAGTTGCTTCGCATTATTTGGTTCATAGCTTTATTCAGGGGGTAACGCGGCTTAATCTTCCGGTTAGGTCACCCCTGAACCCTTGGGACTTGAATTTAGTTCTGTCAGCATTACAGAAACAGCCTTGTGAGCCAATACAACATATTCCCTTCCTTTTGACAAGGAATCTAGTTTTTCTGGTAGCCATATCTTCTGCAAGAAGGTTATCAGAGTTGGCTACTTTTTTTTTTTTTTTCCCCCTTTGTAAAGAGCCATATTTAATTCACAAGGATAAGGTAGTATTGCGTCCTCATCCTAAATTTCTACCTAAGGTAGTGTCAAGTTTTCATTTAAACCAGGATATTGTTCTACCTTCACTTTTTCTAGAACCCGGTTCTATGTAAGAACAGTCACTACATTCTCGATGTGGTGAGAGCAGTCAGTCTACTTAACCAGTTCCCGACCGGCTCCTGTACTTCTACTTCAGCAGAACGGCACAGCTGCGCAAAGTAACGTACCCGTACGTTACTTTGAATTTGCCGCCGTGTGCGCGCGCCTGCCGCGATCTCCGTGAGTCGGGTTGCGGGTCCCGCAGACTCGATCGCCACCGGCATACCTGCGATCGCCTCACGGAGAGGACAAACGGGGAGATGCCGTTGTAAACAGCATCTCCCCGTTCTGCCTAGTGACAAGTGTCACTCAATCTCTGCTCCCTGTCATCGGAGCAGAGCTCAGTGACGTCACACACCAGCCCATCCCCCTGACAGTTAGAAATCACTCCCCTAGGACACAACCCCTCCCTGCCCCCTAGTGGTTAACCCCTTCACTGCCAGTGTCATTTATACAGGAATCAATGCATTTTTATAGCACTGATTGCTGTATAAATGACAATGGTCCCAAAAATGTGTAAAAAATGTCCGACATGTCCGCCATAACGCAGTCACAATAAAAATCGCTGATCGCCGCCATTACTAGTAAAAAAAAAAATTAATAAAAATGCCATAAAACTATCCCCTATTTTGTAAAAGCTATAACTTTTGAGCAAACAAATCAAATGCTTATTGCGATATTTTTGGGGAAAAAAAAAAAAAAGTAGAAGAATATGTATCGGCCTTAACTGAGGAAAAAAAATAAATATTTTTTTATATATTTTTGGGGGATAATTATTATAGCAAAATGTAAAAAAATGCGTTCTTTTAAAAATTGTCGCTCTTATTTTGTTTATGGTGCAAAAAATAAAAATCGCAGAGATGATCAAATACCACCAAAAGAAAGCTCTATTTGTGGGGAAAAAAAGGACGTCAATTTTGTTTCGGAGCCACGTCGCACAACCGCGCAATTGTCAAAGCGACGCAGTGACGAATCGCAAAAAACCCTCTGGTCAGGAAGGGGGTAAATCCTTCCGGGGCTGAAGTGGTTAAAGGCGACTGCTCATATTTGTGTCATATTTGAAAAATGGATGTTTTGTTTGTATTGCCTGAAGGTCCTAAAAGAGGACAGGCAGCATTGAAATCTACTATTTCTAAATGGATTTGACAAGTAATTGTTCGAGCTTATGGTTTAAAGAGGAAAGTTCCACCTTTTCAAATCAAAGCGCACTCTACCAGGGCTGTTAGTGCTTCGCGGACAGTGCATCACCAAGCCTCCATGGCTCAAATCTGCAAGGCCGCAACTTGGTCTTCAGTCCATACAATTTACTAGCTTCTCTCGGGTGGATGTAAAAAGGCATGAGGATATCGCCTTTGGGCGCACTGTGTTGCAGGCAGCAGTACAAGTCCTCCGATCTCATGGTGCCCTACTTTTTGTGTCTCCCTCCCTTCAGTTTGCATTGCTCTGGGATATCCCACATAGTAATTATGCTCTGTGTCCCGTGATGTACGGTTTAGAAAATAGGATTTTCATAACCTCTTACCTGTAAAATCTTTTCTTTGAAGTACCGTATTTATGGGTGTATAACACGCACCCCAATTTAAGAGGGAAGTTTCAGGAAAAGTTTTTTTCAAATAAACCACTTTGAAGCAAAATAATGGTCAGTGCCAATCAATGCAGCCTGATTGGTGCCCATCTGCAGCCTCAATGCAGCCTGATGCCTATTCACAGCCTCTGTGCCCATCTGCAGCCTGATCTGCGCCATTCCAATGCAGTCTGCCTATTCACAGCCTCACCATCTCTTATGCAGTGCAGGAAATCAGGAGGGTGGCGAGCGCTGCCGGAATCAGAGCCGTCATCTTCTGTTTACAGTGCTCGGCTCTCACACACACGTCCTGCCTCCGCCATCGGACCAGCTCCTGTGATTGACAGGACACTGGTCCAGTGCCCATGGCGGAGGCAGGATGTGTGTGTGACAGAGCCGAGTAAACAAGACATGACGGCTCAGTGATTCCGGCGGCGCTCGTCCCCCTACTTCTCTGAGGTACGCTATCGGCGTATAACACGCACCCCTGATTTCCCCCCCCCCCTATTTTCAGGGGGAAAAAGTGCGTGTTATACGGTACATCACGGGACACAAAGGTCCCTCTCCTTTTTCCGGTATACACTTTTGTGTATTGCTTTGCTACCAAAACTGAGGTACTTCCAGTAGTGGGAGGGGTTATATAAAGAGTTGACTTCCTGTCTTAGGGTGTGCCAGTGTCCATCACCTGAAGGTGGCCTATAACCCACACAGTAATTACTATGGCTCTGTGTCCCGTGATGTACTTCAAAGAAAAGGTAAGCTGTTATAAAAATCCTATTTTTCCGGTAACCTAAAAAGGTTTCCATTTTGAAGAGGACTCAGCGCATCTTTGGAACAAAAATCCTAAAGCCTTGTAAACACGATGTAATATTTGGAAGGGGATTGACGTTTGACAGGCTGTTCGAATATCTTACCGTTTAGTACGCTTCTTTCGACAATTGTTTTCCAATTTTCAGACAAATGTTGGATGACAGGCTAGTAAATTTTTGGCGAACGATGGCTCCATGTCTGATTTTTGGATGGTCAGTACACAAATCCGTCACACAAGTCGAAAGTACAAACACGATGATCGGAACCAAGGAATGAGCTGGAAGCGGTCGGTCTTGTAAACTACTGTTCGTAATCTAGAATTAACATTAGTGACGCGGCAGTTGATGAAATGTCAAAATTATCATCTTTAACCCCTTCCCGCCGACCGAACGCATATATGCGTCCTCGGCTTTCCGGGGTTATACCGGGATGATGCCCGCAGCTGCAGGCATCATCCCGGTACCGTTGTTTTCAGCGGGCGATCGGCTACCCGAATATAACAACCGATGCGGCTAAAAGCCGCTCGGTTGTTATACCGGAGGAGCGGGAGGGGACATCCCCCCCCTCCCGCCGCCTCCCGCCGCTGTTACCGGGCCTCCCGTGCGATCGGGAGGCCCGGTGTCCGGTCCGCTGCCTTCGGCGGCTGGGGGCGGACTGGAACGAAGCTGCGAGCGGCTTCGTTCCAGCCTTCTTCTTGTAAATGCGGAAGCGACGTCATGACGTCACTTCCCGTTTACTCGGCTGCCAATGGCGCCGAATTTAAAAAAGTACACAGTATTCAGAATCGCCGTTTTCGGCGATCTGAATACTTTGAAGTGTAAAGGAGGGATGGGAGGTCTTTTAGACCCCCGATCCCTCCATAAAGAGTACCTGTCACCACCTATTACTGTCACAAGGGATGTTTACATTGCTTGTGACAGCAATAAAAGTAAAAAAGAAAAAAAAAAAATTTAAACACAATTTATAAAGTACAAAAATAAATAAATTAAATAAAAAAAAAAAAAAAAAAATTTTTTAAAGTGCCCCTGTCCCCGCGAGCTCGCGCAGCGAAGAAAACGCATACGGAAGTCGCGCCCGCATATGTAAACGGTGTTCAAACCACACATGTGAGGTATCGCCGCGATCATCAGAGCGAGAGCAATAATTCTAGCTCTAGACCTCCTCTGTAGCTCAAACCTGGTAACCGTAAAATTTTTTTAAAGCGTCGCCTATGGAAATTCAAAGGTACCGTAGTTCGTCGCCATTCCACGAGTGCGTGCAATTATAAAGGGTGACATGTTTGGTATCTATTTACTCGGCGTAACATCATCTTTCACATTATACAAAAAAATTGGGGTAACTTTACTGTTTGGATTTTTTAAAATTCATGAAAGTGTCACTTTTCCAAAAATTTGCGTTTAAAACACCGCTGCACAAATACCGTGTGATAAAAAATATTGCAACAATCGTCATTTTATTCTCTAGATTCTTTGCTAAAAAAATATATATAATGTTTGGGGGTTCTAAGTAATTTTCTAGCAAAAAATATGGATTTTAACTTGTAAACACCAAATTTCAAAAATAGGCTTAGTCATGAAAGGGTTAATGGAATAACGAAGCTGCTTTTGCATGTAGTTATGCCAAACGTATTTTAAAAGACATTTGTTTTGTATGATCTGAAAATCGCGAATCGGCGCTCACCAAAATTCTACTAACACGAAAGTAGCATAAGGGGCCAAAAGGGTGGCGCTTGAGAAATTAACTTCCTCTTTATACCCTCATAGTATGTCACTATGTTTGTGGATCGTATGCTAGACAAAATTCTGCACACGCCCTTTTGACAAAAATCAGACGCTCGGTCGTCCAACAATTAGACCGTGTGTACAAGGCTTAAGTTTGACGCACCTCTTTCGAAAGTTTAAAAAAAAACAACACGGACCTAGCGTTTGACGATCTGGGCGCGCTTAGGCATCCGATTGGATAAAAGAGGAGATATCCTTCTACGCAGGGCCTGGGACTTATCCATTGCTAGTCTTAAACCAGCCCTTGCGTCCACTTGTGTAGCCAGAAACCTAGAAGTATGGTTGACATAAATACAAACGCATCTTTCGGCAGGAACTTCAAGAGAACAGATTCTGAAATGATTCCCTCTTCTCTTTCGGGCAGCAGGCTTTTTGGCAGATTCTTCCGCAGAGTCGGTTAGAATGACAGCTAGGACCTCAGCCTTGGTGAATTTGGCCAGAAGAAGTCTCTGTCTTAAAACCTGGTCAGGCGATGCTGCTTTTAAATTGCGCTTATGTGGTCTTCCCTTAACAGGTGATCATCTTTTTGCACCTGGGCTACAAGAGGTACTAGAGCGCATGGCCAATAGAAAAAAGGCCTTTCCCAAAAATAAGAAAAAGCCGTCAGCCAAAAAAAAAATTTTGTGGCCAGAGTAGGCAGCAGGGTGGAGGGGAAAAGGACAATAGGCACAAAACACTGAACAGGGCACAAAGGCAGAGATAAGGGGGAGGGGGGTCTTGTTTAACCCTCAACAACCCGCCAAGCCACAGGGACTTGTCTCCCAGTGTAAGGAAGATTGAGGGCCTTCCTCCCGCAGTGGGCAGCAGTCCCCTCAAGTCCATTTATCCTGTACCTGGTGACCAATGCGTACAGGCTGGAATTCTCTTCCCAGCCACCATAGATTGGTCACCTTCCCACCCCAAGATTGGGTAAAAGCGACAGCCCTGGGCCTCCAGATTGGAGACTTGATGCATCAAAGAGTCCTGATCCCAGTCCCCCGATCAGATCAAGGCAAGGGCTTTTACTCCCATATCTTTGTCATCAAAAAGCTATCAGGAAAATATTTGGCTTATCCTGAACCTTCGGTCTCTAAACCGAATCAGGTACAAGCATTTTCGTATGGCAACTGTTTTCAATCAAAAATCTGCTTTACTCGAACTGCTTCATGGCCACTTTGGATGTGAGGGATGCCTATTTGCACGTCCCTATACATCCAGCTTTCCAGACATTTTTGAGACTAGCAGTCAAGATGGGGACAGGGATCCGTCACTTTCAATTCCAAGTCCTAACCTTCGGATTGTCTTCAGCCCCATGCATCTTTACAATGGTGTTGGGAGAGGGGCTGGCTCAGTTAAAGGATAAAGGCAATTACTATCAACCCTTACCTGGGTGACTGCCTAGTGGTGGCAGCAGCATACCAAAAATTAGAAGCTGATCTCCAGACCATGAAAGACAAAAACAGAACATTCCGTAGCTTAACTCAACAACCAGTCTGCCAACTGTCCATATTAACCTGTCTAATAGTCTGCATTAATAACGGGTTTAGTTGGCACGCATTTGCAAATGCATGCATAAGCTGCAAGGCCTCTTCACAGGCACCCAGTGTATGCTTGCAGTCCTAACGCTAATTAATTTATAAGCGTCACCACAATGGAAGCCTGTGCATTAAATGGATGGATGAGGGGCAGGAGGGCCTGATCTCCAGACCATACATGATTTCCTACAGTCCCTGGGCTGGTTGATCAACAAAGAAAGGTCTTCCCTGATTCCGACCCAGAGGGTGACTTATCTGGGGTACCAATTTTGCTTAGTAAGCTGGAAGGTCTTCCTCCCACAGGAAAAGATCTCAAATGATTCAGGCAATGTCAGCCTTACGACCAATCAGTCAATTTCCCTCAGCCATCTCAAGAGCAGTAGGTCAGATGACCTCTTGCTTTCTCGCAGTTCCATGGGCAAGGTTGCATCAACGCCCACTACAGCTGTTTCTGCTAAGGAACTGGGACGGAGACACAAGTTCCTTTTTAGATTCCAGGTTTTGGATACCCTCCAGGGTAAAAAGCTTGTGGTGGAGGTCGCACCTTCACTTGACAAGGGGTCTGCAGTGGTCCATTCCTATATCCCAGAGGATCCCAACGGATGCAAGTTCCTGGGGATGGAGAGCCCATCTCAGCAACACAATGGCACAGGGAAGATGGTCCCCTAGGGAAGCAAGAGCTTCATCGAATTAAAGCGAGCTGCTAGCAGTTCAGAGAGCCTTGGAAGAATTTCAGACGGAAATTGGGTCACAATTTCCAGTTTCTATCCAAGAATATCGCTACTGTTGCTTACCTCAACAAAGAGGTATGAGAAGTCGGATGCTTCAATCTATAGCCCAGGGGGTTATCATGGGCAGAAGGGAATCTGGCCTCAATCACAGCAGTGCATCTGAAAGGGATGAAAAGCTATCTGGCAGATTATCTCAGCTGCTACCTGGTGTTGGGACAATTGGTCCCTTCATCCAGATATCATCTTTTTTCAAAAAAAAAAAAAAAAAAATTGACTATTTCCTTGGAAAAATCAATAAAAATTAAGAATTGACAATGAAAGATACAAGGAAATGCAATTTTGTAGCAGCAATAGTACTTCTGGTATAAAATCAGCAAACAGATGGTACAGACTGGCTAGATTAATAACCACGTGGCAACATCGTCAAATTATTATTCAGATAATACAGCATTTATACCTTGTAACGAAACAAAAATAATCGGCTAAAAGGGAAGAGTAAGATAGAAAAAGTGAGAAGGGAAGGAGAGCAGTAGAAAGTAAAGAAAAGGAAAGAGCAACCATCTGCCTCCAGAGCCCGGAATCTCTTGAAAGAGAAAAGGCAATCAGTCAAATACAATCTAGGGGTAAGGAGCATTAAGTTATGGGGTTTTTGAAGAGGACCCAGAGTTCCCATATGCGATTTATGCTTCTCAAGAGTATCATTCAGAGAGGCTGTCAGATATTCCATTCTCTTGACATCTCTGATCCTGGAGTGCAACTCAGGTAATGAAGGTGGTTCTCTTTTTCCATTTTAAGGCCACCAGACATCATGCAGTAGTTAGTACTTGTGACAAGTTTTTTGGACAATTTAGAGAGGGAGAGATCGGTGGAAGACCCAACAAAAAGGTCTTCAGATCAAAGGGCACTTCAGCATCAAAGATGGACTGGAGCAAGGAATGCACCATTTGCCAATAGGGAATGATCAGAGGGCAGGTCCAATAAATATGAAATAGCGTCCCCCTATCTTTACAGCATCGCCAGCATCGAAAATCAGCCAATGGATATATGGCGTGGAGCAGATCCGGTGTCTGATACCAATGAAACAGAATCTTATATTCTCTTTTATAGAGTGTACAAACAGAGCTCCTAGAGGCCTGAGACCATATGAGCCGCCATGTGTGTGGGGGTAAGTCCACACCCAGGGCCCGCTCCCATTTATCCATATATGCATGACGTGGTCCGGTTGGTGATAGATCCAAAGTTAAAAGCTGATAGGTTCGCGAGATCATACCTTTAGGGGGACGAGCCCTCTAAACACAGCTTTTCAAATTCAATTAGAGGGGAAAATTGAAGATTCGGTACTAGAGATTGAGCATAATGCCGTATTTGCAGGTAACTAAAAAAAAAAAAACATGTTTTAGGAATATCAGTTTATCAGGTCGCCCTGGAGCCTCTTGAGGTGTGAAGATGGTATGGGTATAGGAAGCGTCTATAAGAGCTGGGGTAGAATTGTCATCTTCAGGGTCGCTAGGCGGCCAAAAAGACAACTTCAGGGACTTCCATTTGGCCAAGGAAGCTCTAATAGAGGTGTATAACTGGGGAAAGTTGGCTTTATAAAGGGTATCGTATGTGGGAGTGAGGTGGACCCCGAGGTATTTTAAGGAGGAGGTCTTCCAGGAATAGTTAAATGTTTGTAAAAGAGCGTTGGTGTCTGAGGTATATTAAGGGGGAGGGCTTCGGTTTTAGAGTTATTAATGTTATACCCTGAGAGGGCACTGTATCAATCCAGCTCCGAAATATAGATTCGGAAGAGAAACACGAGGTTGTGTCAGGGTGAGGACATCGTCAGCGTATAAGGAAATCTTAAAGTCTCTGGTCCGGACTGGGATACTGTGAATGTTTGGGTTCTTCCTTTATATGGGCTGCTAGGGGTTCAATACACAAGGCATAAAGGAGAGGGGAAAGTGGACAGCCCTGTCGGGTTCCATTTGATATTGGGAAGGTGGAAGATAAAGCGAATTGGGTGTGGACCAATGCCGAGGGGGATGAGTATAAGTGGGAAATGGCTTGGAGAAAAGGGCCTTCAATTCCGGCTCTGTGGAGAGTTGCAAACAGGAAGGGCCAGCTCAGCCTATCAAAAGCTTTTTCTGCGTCAAGACTGAGCAAAAGTGCCTCTAACTTGGTCCTGTTGGCAACCTCCACAAGGTCAATGACCCTTCGAGTATTGTCCCCTGCTTGGTGGAGAGGGATAAATCCCACCTGATCCTTATGTATCAGCGATGGCATAAAATTGTTTAACCTATTTGCCAGTAATTTCGTAAAAATTTTCAAATCTGTGTTGAGTGCTGTAGGTCTGTAGTTAGATGGCAGAGTGTGGTCTTTTCTCAGTTTGGGAATCAACGTGAGATAGGAAGTTTGCATATCCCTCGGGACAGGTATATTAGACAAACAAATTAAACAGGGTTGTCATATGGGGGAGTAAGTGCGATAAAAAGGTTTTGTAGTAATGGTACGGTAGTCCATCGGGTCTCGGGGCTTTATTATTCGGCAGGGTTTTAATCGTATCAGTGACTTCCTCCTCTGTAATGGAGGAGTTTAGGGTCATTAGGGCAGAAGGGGAGAGCTGAGGTAAATCAGTCTAAGTAGGAGTGAATCGTTTGGGATAGGTCAGGCGGAGAGGGGTTATGTGGGACAGTCAGATCGTTTATATAATGTCGAATAGTAATCGTGGAAGATCTGGGTAATTTTGGTGGGGTGGGATTGGAGAGTGCCTCTCATTTTTAAGATGGGGAGTTGAGGCGATCGCTGCTCGCTCTCGCAGTTGTCTCGCTAATAGCGTATGTGGTTTATTAGCCTTGTCGTAGGTCTATCTTAGTCGAAGTAGTGCCTCTTCGATCCTACCCATATCTACATCCCTTAATCCTGCCCTGACACTTACAAGTTCTCTGAGGGTGTGTAGGGACAGGGAAGAAAGTAATCGTGTCTCCAAAACTTGAGCTTATCTAATAGAGCCCAGCGAGTTGTATTAGCGTTTCTTTTAAGAGCAGTGGAGAGTGAGATGCACTGGCCTCTAAAGACATCTGGAGATCTTTGTGGAACTTACAGATGGGGATCTCCCAAAGCAGATCTTTTCGCAAATCGGAACAATTGCAAAACAGAAATTTTATTTTCCCTGAACCCAGCAGATCAGTCATTGGGGATTGCTGCTCTAGCGATTCCGTGGCCTTTCAGCTTCTGTTATGCCTTCCTGCCAATCAGGCTAATTCCAGAAGTCCTCCGGAAATTTCTTCTAGAGAAGACAAATCTCATCTTAATAGCCCCTTTTTGGCCCAAGAGGCCATGGGTTATCTCTGCTGCAGACTCTGGTCTCAGTGCCTCCACTGAGCCTTCCAAAGAAACAGGACTTGTTGTCTCAGGGTCCAGTATCGCACTCACAGATGGCTTAGCTGAGTTAGACTTACTGGTAACTCCTTTTCTGAGAGTCTTCCAGGACAACCGGTTTCCCACCCTGTTATGTGTATTATGCATATGTTATGCAGGTACGTCCTACGGTTCTTTGAGAAATGCTCACATGGGGCCTGGAGGACCGCCCTTTTATCCGGTGGAGGTTAACATGTTTCCTGTCGTGGTAGGAGGGCGTCTTTTCTGCTTGAAAGCTCCTCTCAAAAAACATGAGTTTGGGGTTTTTTTTCTGCCTGTAAGAGCATATGCCAGTAAACTCTTGAAATAGCCATAGTGTGCATGGACACATTGGCTAACATTGAGAGGAGTTTCCAGGGAGAAAAAAAATTAGAGCTCAAAAGCCTGTAGGAGCCGCTTTGAGCTTCTTTGAGATGTAGTGTGCATGAGCCCTAATGTAAATTTACAAACTGACAAATCTAAATTTGAATGTAAAGTGTCCACTATGCATCGAAGTATGCTATAAAAACTGTTACCTTTTTCAGCATGTGATTGCTTACAGTGGCAAGTGCTCTCATTGAATGACTTGCACTCAATGATTCTTAAAGGATCACTAAAGATGATTTTTTTTTTTTTTTTTTTTCAATAACAAACATGTTATACATACCTCCACTGTGCAGCTCGTTTTGCACAGAGTGGCCCCGAACCTGGTCTTCTGGGGTCCCTCGGCGGCTGTCTCGGCCCCCCCCCCCGCTAGGACTCAACGCTTTCATGCGAGCTCCCTCGCATGGTGTTGAGTGCTTGTGGGCGCACTCCCATGATACAGCCGGCGGCCATAGCCGCTCACAGTCTCATCCCCGGCGCCATGTCATTGGATGTGATTGACAGCAGCGCGAGCCAATGGCTGTGCTGCTTTCAATCCATCCACTGTAACCAATCAACGGCCAGGCTGAACGGCGAAGAGGATGTCGGGAGCGAGCGCGGGACTTTGAGGGGTCAGGTAAGTAAAACGGGGGGGGGCTGGGGGGGCCTGTATTGTCGGATGTTTTTTCACCTTAATGCATTAAGGTGAAAACTTTTACCTTTACAACCCCTTTAAGTCAGTGGGTAGACGGTAGGGTCTGATTTGGAGGAATGTTATTTGCATGTTGGCATCTATCTTGGCTTTAAAACGTAAGAATTCATATTTAAAGGAAATCTCTGAGAATCATAGAGGCTGTAATTGCTTTCATACTTCTCACCTGACAGGAAGTTAAATCCAGAGAAATGCCTAGAGTTGCTTAGCCTAGATTTTCGCTTTCAATAGAGCCCTTCTCTTTAAAGCGGAAGTAAGCTCCGCAAAAACCAGTGTCCATGGGGTCTCTCCTCGACACTGACCTCTGGACTTCGGCCTTCTTGATTGGCTGGTGCAGGATGACTAAACTCCTATGCATGTGCAGGAGTTCATTCACCCCAACACCAAGCCACCATGCCGAGAATGTACCCTGAGTTGCGAGTTGTGCATGTGCAGCTCAGTTGAAATTCTAAAGTCTGAGCAGGGAGGGGAGTTTGTTTTATTGCAGAAGAGACATATGATCAGCGAAGTGCACTTATCTTGTTTGCCCATTTAAGCTAAATCAACAGATCATATTGTTGCCGCTCTGAGCCCAGAATGTGAGGGAGGATGGAGCTAGATTGACAACTGAAAACTGTCAGTGATGACGTCGCCTATAGACTTCCATGGTACAACCATTGTTAGCAGTCCATTCTCTACCCTGCAGCCATCACTGGCTGGTACAGGGGAGACTAATCATGTGACTGGACCAGGGCAGGCTGAAAATGGGTAAGTATACACATCCTTTTTACACATGTTAGTATAGTTGTTGGAAGGGGGAAGGAGCATTTTAAGACTAGTTGGGCTTTTGCTGATATTCTACATTATTACTCATAACCTTGATGAGTGTGGTAGTCTTTAAGCACTGTTGCTGTTAAACTTGCATTATTGGCGATCTTTTCATGTAGTCATAACCAGTGTTGCTCAAATTCCTCTTCTTCGGTACCACCAAGGCTAGGTTCACATCTGTGCGGGAGTGCTAGTAAATTGCACGTGGTCCTGCAGCTGCACACACAACGCCCCGTTCTTAAGAAAACGCATAGGGGTGCCATTAAATGCTGAATAGCGTTCGGATTCCCATGTGCAGAAACGCATGGTCCTTTAGCTGCATTTTAAAAGGTTAAGTACCCTTTTTTCTTGTAGGAAACACAGGGACAGCAGCCCATTCACATGAACGCAGAACCGCATAGATGTGAACCTAGCCAAACTGGGCACGCTATGTCACAGACCAATAAAATGGTGTGCTACTTTGTAAAATGTAGATTAATAAACTTCTACCAGAGATTCTGAAATGCATATAGTTGGTAGCACTTGAAGAAACATTTTGTAACACTGGTTTACGGTTTGTGTTACAAGTGCTCAATTATTTCTATTCTCACATTTTGATGGCTTGGTTTCTGATTATTTTAGGGCCCCAGCTGAGTGCCCAGTTGGAAGGTTGGCTGTCCCAAGCACAAACTTCAAAAAGACCTGCAAGAGCCATTATTGCACCGTAAGTATTGATTATTCTGTTTTACAAATACTGTCATACTGTTAGGCCCCTTCCACATGGGGCAGACTCTGCCAGCTCAGCGGGGATCTGTCCTCTGATCAGGCGGATCACTGGTCTGTGTCCTCTCCTTTATGCTAAGTGGACATACAGTGCCCTAAAAAAAGTATTCATACCCCTTGAAATTTTCCACATTTTGTCATGTTATAACCAAAAGCGTAAATGTATTTTATTGGGATTTTATGTGATAGACCAACACAAAGTGGCACATAATTAAGTGAAAGGAAATTGATAAATGTTTTTTTTACATTTTTTTTTTTTACAAATATTTGAAAAGTGTGGCATGCATTTGTATTCAGCCCCCCTGAAGCTATACGTTGTAGAACCTCCTTTCACTGCAATTACAACTGCAAGTCTTTTGGGGATGTCTCTACCAGCTTTGCACCTCTAGAGTCACATTTTTGCCCATTCTACTTTGCAAAATTAGCTCAAGCTCTGTCAGATTGGATGGAGAGCGTCTGTGATAAACAATTTTTCACGACTTGCCACAGATTCTCAATTGGATTTAGGTCTGGACTTTGACTGGGCCGTTCTAACACATGAATATGCTTTGATCAAAACCATTCCCATTGTAGCTCTGGCTGGATGTTTAGAGTCTTTGTTCTGCTGGAAGGTGAACCTCCGCCCCAGTCAAGTCTTTTGCAGACTTCAACAGGTTTTCTTCTAAGATTGCCCTGTATTTTGGCTCCCTCCATCTTCCCATCAATTCTGACCAACTTTCTTGTCTCTGCTGAAGAAAAACATCCCCCAAAACTGTTTCACGGTGGGCATGGTGTGTTTAGTGTGATGTGCAGTGTTTTCTGCCACATGTAGCGTTTTGCTTTAAGACCAAAAAGTTAAATTTTGGTCTCATCTGACCAGGACATCCTTTTACATATGTTTGCAATGTCCCCCACATGGCTACTTGCAAGCTGCAAATGGGAAGTCTTATGGCTTTCTTTCAGTAATGGCTTTCTTCTTGCCTCTTTCATAAAGGCCAGGTTTGTGGAGTGCACGACTAATTCCTCGTACACATAATCGGATTTTCCGACAACAAATGTTGGATGTGAGCTTGTTGGCTGAAAGACCGACTGTGTATGCTCCATCGAACATTTGTGGTTGGACTTTCCGCCAACAAATGTTGGCTAGCAGGTTCTAAAATTTTCCACCAACAAAACTTTGTTGGAATTTCCTATCGTGTGTACACAAGTCCGTCGCCCAAAAGTTCACGCATGCTCGGAATCAAGCAGAAGGAGCCGCACTGGCTATTTAACTTCCTTTTTCTCGGCTCGTCGTATGTCTTGTACGTCACCACGTTCATAATTGTTGGCCAACATTTGTGTGACCGTGTGTATGCAAGACAAGTTGGAGCCAACATCCTTTGAACAAAAATCCACGGTTTTGTTGTCAAAGTCCGGTCGTGTGGTTGGGGCATTATAGTTGTCCTGTGGATAGATTCTCCCACCTGAGCTGTGGATCTTTGCAACTCCTCCAGAGTTACCATGGGCCTCTTGGCTGCTTCTCTGATTAATGCTCTCCTTGCCCGGCCTGTAAGTTCAGGTGGACAGCCATGTCTTGGTAGGTTTGCAGTTGTGCAATACTCCATTTTCGAATGATGGATTGAACAGTGCTCCGTGAGATGTTCAAAGCTTGGAATATTTTTTTTTTTTCCCCCAGTTGTCTTCCAGGACAGCCCTTGAGAGATGAAGTCCCTTCCTTCGACCCAGGAAACACATTGCCACAAAAGGCGGTCCCCCAGGTTCATGGTCAGTCATTTGTGTTTCCTCCGTCGGAGGAACATGTTGCCAGGAACCAGGAGAAGGACTCTATCTCTCGGGCTGCCTGAAGGGAGCGGAGCCGCACAGGGGAACTGGGTCCTATCCAGCGGTCTCCAGGTTAGTCCTAACTTATTTTTTGGGCTCTGGCACCGTCCAGCTGACAGGAGCAGACCCGTTACCCCCCCCCCCCTCTTTCCAGTGCCGAGGTGTGCCAGTGGCAGGGTGATGTAGGTTTCCCCCAGGAGCAGTATAGATGGAATCTTCCATCCCAGCTCCTTGCTGTAATGGCGGTGGGGGTCAGACGCCAAGCGTCATTTCTGGCAAAACTGCGTCATCGCTGTATGCCGAGACTTCCGGTTCCGGGTCTCTAGAGGCACAAGGAGGAAGGGGAAAGCCCACGCTGGGCCTACAAATCCCAACCAGCGTCCAGCTATACCGGACTGCGGCAGGATCCGGAGCTCGAGAGGGGGACTATGGAGGCTAATCCCCAGGACACTACGGTGGATGCAGGCACCAGCCAAACCCAGGTAGGCTGCTGGGCAAGCCCTTACTGTGGTTTTTTTTTTTTTTTTTTTTTTTTCCTCTGGGGTTTTGTTGTAAGGCTGGGATTTGTAGTACCCCATGGTGGTGGCTACCTCACAGTCCTGGATATATGCAGCGGTGGTTGCAGCACAGGTGTTTTTAATGAGCTAATAAACTATCTTAGCATCAGAAATCCTTTTCTTTATTTCAGGCTAAGGATGCCACAAGGGAAGACAAGTCAGGCTGCAAAAAATGCCCTAATTGTGGAAATATGATGTCCTCAGGCTCTAACAAAGCCTTATGCAGACAGTGTATTGCAGGCTTACTTAAAACAGAGGCAGACTCTCCCTTGGCAAAATTCCTTGGCTCCTTTAAAGATGAGATGGCATCAACCTTTAAATCTCTCCGGGAGTTAATCGCAGATGTAAACACGTCTGCTTCCACCAGTAAAGCAGCTGTGATTCCCTCCTCACCATGCCTTACAACACTCAGCTCTGGGGAGCCCTGTACAGTCAGGGAGCATAGCCCCGTGTTAGTTAGCCCTGAATCCTCTGACGCAGATTCAGACCAGGATGAGGATCAGGTTGTAGCTAACAAAGCAGCAAAATACAAGCTGTCTCTTGAGGAAGTAGACGAGCTGTTGAGCGCTATTTATGATACGCTGGAAATTGATGAGGAAGAAACTCAATTGACCAGACATGATAAAATGTATGAGGCTCTGGGGAAAAAGAAAGCTAAGGTATTCCCTATACATAAAGTGCTTTCTGACCTTGTCTGCAAGGAGTGGGCCGAGCCAGATAAAGTCTTCTTTCCTAATTCCCTTAAAAGATGATTCACCTTTGATGGGAGCCCAGAGGTGGTCTGGAATAAAAATCCTAAACTAGACGCCCCTCTGTCCAAAGTCTCAAAACAGTCTGACCTTGCTTTTGAGGATATGGGTTATTTAAAGGACCCAATAGACAGGAAAACAGACATAGTCTTAAAGAGGGCCTAGAATGCTTCTATGGCAGGTTTAAAACCAGCTCTAGCCACTTCTTGTGTTGCTAGGAATCTGGAGTTCTAGTTATCTCAACTAGAACACCACTTAAAAGCAGGCACGCCTAGGGGGGAGCTCTTGAAAACCTTCCCTATGCTTTTCAAGGCGACAAGTTTCATCTGATGCTTCCACTGATTCCGTAAAATTTACGGGCAAAACTGCAGCGCTTTCTGTCGCAGCCAGGTCAGTATGGATGAAAACTTGGGGGGGGGGGAGACACGGTGTCCAAAACACGCCTGTGCAGTGTCCCTTTTACAGGAGACTTAGTCTTCGGGGCTGAATTGGATACTGCCTTAGAATGGCGGCTAAAAAGAAAACCTTTCCAACTAAAAAAAAATGTTCAAAGAAAATGTTTTCGTCCCTCAAAGGAACCCTCCAAGTCAGAAGGAGTTCTAACCCAAAAAACACTGGTCAGGACAAAAAGGAAAAGGGGCATACTTTTTTTTTTTTTTTTTTTAACCGCCTCAATCCAAACCCTAAACCCCAGTGACATCAGGGTTCCTGTGGGAGGAAGGTTAGTGAATTTTCTCCCAGCGGGAAAAGATAACCTCAAACGAGTTTGTCTTAAACATTATAAAAGAGGGTATGCGCTGGAATTTCACAGCGATCCACCCTCAAAGTTTCTTGTGACAAAGCTTCCAAGGCACTCAGAAAAGGCCAGGACCTTACCTTTGCTAATAGGAGAAATGGTGGATCAAGATATTCAGGAACAGGGGGACTGTTTTTACTCGCATGTTTTTGTGGTAAAAAAGCTGTCTGGAAAGTTCAGACTAATCGTGAACCTCCGACCTCTGAACCTCTCCATCCGATACAAAAAGTTTCAGATGGAGTCCATTTACTCGATAAGGAATCTTCTCCAAAAAGAGGTGTTTATGGCTACCCTGGATTTAAGGGATGCCTATCTACATATCCCAATAAGGAAGGAATGCCAGAAATTTCTTCGGATGGCGATTCAGATAGACACCAAAATTTATCATTTTCAGTGCAGAGCACTTCCCTTCGGACTGTCGTCCTCCCCGAGAATCTTAACTAAAGTTCTCAGGGAGGCACTAGTTCCATTAAGACTACAGTCAGTCTTGATCATTCCGTATCTAGATGACTTACTCCTCACGGCCCACTCGGAGAAACAACTTAACAGGACTTAGAGTTAACATAGCTCAGCCTGAGTCAATTGGGGTGGATAATCAGTCTGGACAAGTCCAAAACTACCCCAACAGGAAATTCTGTACTTGGGGTACAAGATCCTGTCGGTAGAGCAGAGAATAGTCCTACCGGAAGAAGATATTGACGCTGTAGCAGAGACTGTCTCTTCAAAGCAGCACCAAATGTACAGTGAGGGAGGTGATGTCGGTCTTAGGACTTATGACAGCAGCCATTCCTGCCGTACAATGGGCCCAGGTTCCACCAAAAAGAGACCTTCAGAGGTTCTTGTTGGAACAGTTAAAAGACCGGGATCTGGAAGAATAGATCTCAATCCCTACCAGAGTAAAATGCTCCCTCTGGTGGTGGAAGGACACAGAATTTAAACAAAGGGGATCTCTGGATCTTTATCACATCCATACTAACTACGGATGCGAGCAGCTGGGGTTAGAGGGCCCATCTCAACTCAGGCTGGGCCCAGGGCAGGTGGATGTCAGAGGAGAAACTTCTTCTCTCGTCCAATTGGAAGGAGCTAACAGCGGTAATTTCAGCTCCGCTGGAGCCCTGCACTGTGCTCGCCTGCTGAAGTTCCGCGTCCCCCGAAGAGGCCGTAGAGCTTGCCGGTTCCCAGGCGGCTGAGTGGAGACCGGACACAGACACGGAGTCGTCCTCGGTGCAGCCGGACTTGGGGGAGGAGCCTGGTCCCCTTGCTGAGTTTTTTTGAGTACCACGCTTACTACTGGGGATATCGATATAGGTTTGTGGGTGACCTGATAATTTCCCAGATGCCTGGTGAGACCACTGTTATGGTGGTCACCGCGAGCTGGTAAGGAGCCTCATATCTCACTTGGGTGCGAATCACTTTGGATGCTTGACTCACCTATGTCACATCTCATCTGAATATATGCACTCTGGTCATCAACTCACCCTGTTTATGGACTTTTTTGAGTTTTTGTAATATTTATAATTGGGACTTATTTTATCACTTTACACAATAATTTTTTCACTTGTGGTATATGGTGAGACATCTGTCTTTGTCTTCTATGGGAGACCTGTTCTCTGTTTTATAATTTTTATTTTTTTCATTTATTTTTGGTGGATCAATTACCGGTTTATGGTTATTTGTAGTATGATATACTATTCATATTTAGCTTTAGCGCTGCACTTATTTTGTCCTTAGACTTCTTGAGTCGTCAACAAGTTTCGAATCAAGAATGGTCTCTACACCTGGAAGTGTTCGAATACATGGCAGCTTACTGGGCAAAACCAGTAGTGGACCTGTTTGCAAACACAGAGAATGCAAAAGTTCCCAATTTTTGCTCGCTATACCCAGGAGATCAGCCCTTGGCAGTAGACGCCTTACAAACTCCATGGACCTTCAGTTTGGCGTATGCGTTTCCTCCGCTTCACCTCATCACGAGTGTTCTAGCGAAATTTCTAGAGGAGGAAACGTGTTTAATCTTAGTAGCGCGTTTTGGCCCAAGAGACCATGGTTTACAACGTTGCTGCGGTTGACAGACCAACCTCCTCTGAGACTTCCCTGCAGACAAGGAGATATCATTCCTCACATGTCTGTTTAGAGGTGTGCATGGTGTGTGGAAGTGGTGGCCATCTGTGTCTTGTTTTTAGACAACGTTGTCTATTTTATTAGGTGGTGATGGTATTTTGGTTTTTTGACCATGTTGTAATTGGTGTTTTAAGTGAATTTTTTTTTCAATAAAATCAATTTATATTTTTGCTATATTGCCTAGTCCTCATCGATTTGCTTTTTCTTTTGTGTTTTTTGGTTTTCCCTGAGGACAAGACCTTCTGTCTCGGGGACCTCTTTCATCCGCAAGTAACCATGCTGAACCTCTCAGCGTGGTTACTGAGGAAGAAATATTGAGGAGCAAGGGCCTGACTGAAAGAGTGATTCAGACCTTGCTACAGAGTAGAAAACCTGTCACCCAAGGTATTTACGGGAAAGTCTGGAGAATTTAACAGCTGGCTGAATAGCCGAGGTGAGGTAAACATGGATACAGCAAGTATCCTACAGCTTCTCCAGGCGGGGATAGACAAGGGGCTAATTCCTAGTACTATTAAGGTTCAGATAGCTGACTTAAGTGTATACTTAAAGAAAAGGTTACAAGGAGACCCTTTCATTGCTAGGTTCTGTAAAGCAATCTCCAGACGCAAACCAGTTAGAGTTAACATGGCTCCATCCTGGGATCTATCAATCGTTCTAAAGGCCTTTTTGGGGTCGCCTTTTGAATCTCTCTGAGGCCTCTCTAAGACTGATTACATTCAAGACAGTACTTCTTGTGGCAATCACTTCAGCCCGTAGAGTTAGTGAAATCCAAGCTCTCTCTGTCAGAGCCATTCCTCCAAATTCTAGAAGACAGAGTCATCCTAAAGACAGACCCTGGGTTCTTACCAAAGATGGCATCTAGTTTCCATAGATCACAAGATATTGTCCTCCCTTCTTTCTGTTAGAAGTCTTCAAACGAGAAAGAAAAACAATTTCATTTATTAGACGTGAGGAGGTGTATCCTAGAGTATCTAAGGGTAACCAATCCATTCAGAATTTCAGATTCACTTTTTGTTCTTTTTTTCTGGACAACGTAAGGGGCAAACAGCTTCTAAAGTCACCATAGCTAGATGGATTAGACTAGCTATAGCAGAGGGGTATAAGACAGTAAACAAAGATCCTCCTGGGGGTATTAAAGCCCACTCCACAAGGGCATTGTCGGCATCCTGGGTAGAAAGAGCTGGTGCCACCCTGGAGCAAATATGTAAAGCAGCCACTTGGTCAAGCTTCTTCACCTTTACAAGGCATTATCGACTAGACTTAATGTCTAGTCAGGATCAGGCTTTTGGGAGGAAAGTCCTCCAAGCCGTGGTCCCCCCCCCCCCCCCCCCCCCAAATCTGTGTACTTGGGGATCCTCTCAAGGGCTGTCCTGGAAGACAACTGGGGAAAACTGGAGTTAGACTTACCGGTAATTCCTTTTCCAGTGTTTTTTCAGGACAGCACGATCCCACCCTTTTTTGATTATGTTGATGTACTAATGTTATTGCCTGTTATGGTTACATTTTTCAGTTCCATCCTTCGGTTCTTGGTAAATGACTGACCAGGGACCTGAGGGACCGCCTTTTTGTGTTTCTTGGGTCGATGGGAGGGACTCCATCTTTCAAGGGCTGTCCTGGAAGACCACTGGAAAAGGAGTTACCGGTAAGTCTAACTCCAGTTTTCTAACCTAACTCTGCTTTAAACTTCTCTACAACTTTATCCCTGACCTGTCCTGTGTGTTCCTTGGCCTTCATGATGCTGTTTGTTCACGAAGATTCTCTAACAAGCCTTGGAGGGCTTCACAGCTCAGCTGCATTTATACAGAGATTTAATTACACACAGGTGGACTCTATTTACTAATTAGGTGACTTCTGAAGGCAATTGGTTCCACTAGATTTGAGTTAGGGGTATCAGAATAAAGGGGACTGAATACAAATGCATGCCAAACTTTTCAGATATTTATTTGTAAAAAAAAATTTAAATCAATTTATCATTTTACTTCCACTTCACAATTATGCGCCACGTTGTGATGTCTATCACTTAAAATCCCAATTAAATACACTTACGTTTTTGGTTGTAACATGACAAAAAGTGGAAAATTTCAAGGGGTACGCATACTTTTTCAAGGCACTGTAGAAACTGCCCACTCTCTGTGCGGTCAGATGTAAATGGACTGCCTGTCATCTGATCCGATTCGCTGGACAGCGGGGGGGGGGGGGGAATAGATCCCCATCTGACTGTTTTTTAGTGGATCTGATTGGATGTAGGCAGGTGTAAATTGACACATGTCTGTTTTACACCTGCCTCTCTATAGAGGAGAATGGGTGGTCTGCTCGGGTCTGCCTGGAAAAAAAAAAAAAAAAAAAAAAAACTTCAATGCCATTCTCATAGCTGTACATCAGTGCAATTTGCACTGCTGATTTTATTGGGGCTTGCAACATCATTTAACAGAAGTCTATGCTAGTCTCAATGAAATTGATAAAATGTAGTGCAGGGACCTTTTTATAATCACTGCGACGTGAAAAGTTCCATTGCCGGAAATGGGGTGCGACTTGTCATGCGATTTGGAACTGTCAACTCGCATGACAAGTCGCACTTGTGTGAACGGGTGCTGATACAATTTTAGATGGAAGTCAGGGCAATGATTTTTGCATTTACTAAAATGTGTCAGTCAGAATTGGGCTGACACCAAGGCAACGTTAACATAGCGTAATATAGGTCAGTAAAGTGGCTGGTGGGGGGATGTTTAAATGAAAATATGAAAAGTTGACCAGTTTTTAACTAATATACTAGTAATATACTCTTTTGCTTAGATTATTCAATAATGGACATGTTTTAAGCATATTTGGAAAAGTTCACTTCTGCTGCTCAAATCGTTGTGTTAATGAATTCTATAAATAACCATGCTAACTCTAAATATTTCTAAATAGTCATGCTGGATATACCTACTGTGGATCCTGTGCTGCTCATGCCTACAAGCAAGTAGACCCTTCCATTACGTAAGTGTTTGTGTTTTCTTGTTCTTTCTTTTTGCTGGTCAAGCCCTTGTTATGTTTATTGGTTTTGTTGGTCAGTGGACAGCATAATGGGTCTGATTTTTCCATTGTCAGAATTTTCCAAGCATCCAGTTTGGATATAAAAAGACCTACTTTTTTAATTTTTTTTTTTTTTTTATTCATAGTCATTATCAATGCTTTCTTTTTTCCTTGTGTGTGTGAAACAAAGGGACTCCTGATGTCTTCAATCACATAGTTAGGGTATATATAACTAGCATGAAGCATGGGATCTGATTCGCACAATACTCAGTTTAGGTTGGATATGATTTTTTACGTCTTCTGAGAAGTAAAGTCTTTGCCTAGATGGTTTCCCCACTGAATGGTACATTACCCATAAAGAACAGTTACTACAAAGGCTGTCCACCTTGTACGCTACCACTTTTTTGAAGACCAACTACTTCCACCCTCTGAGGGATACCCTGATAGTACTGATCCCAAAAACCTAATAAGGATATTACCTATGGATTTAAAAATCCTCTCCAAAATACTGGCCCTTAGATGAGATGTGGGTTCATACTTTTTTTTTTTTTTTTTTTATTTTATGAAATGGTAAAAAAAAGTTAGTTTGACAGCTGCACTCACAGTATTGCACACATCAATACTAAACAGATTTTATCAAAGAAAGTGTTGCGCGGTCCATTGATAGTGCATCAATATTAACCACTTTTCAGCTTTCGGTGCTCTCACAATTTGAATGACAATTACTCAGTCATGCAACACTGTACCCATATGAAATTTTTGTCCTTTTTTCACACAAATAGAGCTTTCTTTTGGTGGTATTTGGTCACCTCTGGGTTTTTTATTTTTTTTTGTGCTATAAATGAAAAAAGACCAAAAATTTTGTAAAAAAAAAAAAAGATTTTTTTCTTCATTTCTATTATAACATTTGGCAAATAAGTACTTTTTCTAAATAAATTTGGACCAAAATTTATACTGCTACTTATCTTTGGTAAAAATAACCTAAATTAGTGGATATTATTTAGTCTGTGTGAAAGTTAGAGTCTACAAGCTATGGTGCCAATCACTGAAAATTGATCACATCTGATCACACCTGATGTACTGAGGCCTATCATTTCTTGAGACCCTAACAAGCCAGGAAAGTACAAATACCCACAAAGTGACCCCTTTTTTGGAAAGTAGACATTCCAAGGTATTTAGTAAGAGGCATGGTGAGTTTTTTGAAGTTGTAATTTTTTCCCACAATTCTTTGCAAAATTAAGATTTTTTTTATTCATTTTTTTTTTTTTTTTTTTTCACACTAAATTGTCATAACAGGTTATTTCTCTCACATGGCATGTACATTACACAAATGACACCCCAAAATATATTCTGCTACTTCTCCTGAGTATGGCGATACCACATGTGTGAGACTTTTACACAGCCTGGCCACATACAGAGGCCCAACATTGAAGTAGCACATTCAGGTGTTCTAAGAGCATAAATTACACATCTAATTTCCTTACAATCTATCACATTTTTGAAGGCCCTTCATATTTCTAACGCATAGCACCAACATACCAAAAATTACACCCTAAAATACATTCTGCTGAGCAAAGGGTAAACAAAAGATTACCTGTGGTTTTAGTAGTGCAGTTGTCCACAGGAGGAGAGCCCTGATCCAGGCAGCAGGCAGGGACATGGTCAGCGACAGTGAATGGAATTGTCCAGGCAGCAGGCAAGAATATTGTCCATAGTCAGTACAGGCAGGGGTACTGTCCTTATACAGTCCAGGGTCAGTGCAAGTAGAAACATTGCCAGCAGTGCCAAAATATTGGTCCTGGTAGTAAGCAGGAACATGGCCCAAGTAGCAGGCCAGGAAAGAATGGGGACAGGGGTAGAGACTTCTCCCACCCAAATCTCTTTGAAGCCTCCGAGTCTCTAGACCCTAAATCTGGGAATAAGAAAACTTAAAAAATTAGTTTTCTTCAGCCAGAAAAACATTTCTGGAGCCCCTCACATATGTGAGACCCCTGTGTTCCCACTAGCATAGCAGGGTAAATGATCAGTCCAAGAGGCAGGCAAAAAACGTGGTCAAACAGTCCAGGGTCAGTTCCGGAGAAGGTAGAGGTATGTACAGTTCAGTGCAGTGGCATAAGGGGTGTGGAGGAAAATGACAGGAAATGAGAATTACGTTTACCATACTACCCTAATAATGTAGAGAAGTATGGTAACGGCGGAAACAGTCACCTATACAGAGGCCTGGTTGGGAAGGACATTGGGGACAAGAATACGTGGTGTCTCTTCTACATTGTCTACATCTCTTCTCATGTCTGTGGCCTGTTTCACGGGGGGGGGGGGGGAATTTTGTCAGGAGATGGCGTTCGTGGAGTCTGCTCACGGAATCAGAGTGAATATTTTCTGGTGGGCTTTTAGGGTACAAAAGGGCGTGGATTACTTGTTCCTGATAGTGCAGATAGGATACGGGGTTCTCTGTAGAGTTTTGGTAAATAACATAAGTGTTATACATGGCCAAACTGAAAAAATAAATGGACACTTTTTTTATACCAGTGGTGGGACTTTCTTGTGGGAAGGTAGGGTTCAATCATCTGATCGTTGAAGTCCACTCCCCCCATAAACAAATTATAATCGTAAACGCAAGCAGGTTTCTGGACTGGGCCGTTTCTTCTTGGGACTTCCACGTAGGTGTCATTATGAATTGTCGTCAGCATGTGGACTTTTCGTCTGTCCCTCCACTTGACAGCCAGTAGCTCCTGGTTCCGCAAAGACGCCGTCTCCCCTCGTCGTAGCCTTTCATTGACCAGTTTTAGCGGGAAACCCTTTCTGTTGGTTCTTACGGTACCGCAAGCTGGGGTGTCCCTCTGATGAAGATTGCGGAAGAGGGGCAAACTTGTATAAAAATTATCCACATAAAGGTGGTACCTCTTTCCAAGGAGTGGAGAAACAAGCTCCCAGACAACTTTGCAGCTGGCTCCAATATATTCTGGACATTCAGGGGGATGCAGTTGGGTGTCCTTCCCTTCATACACCCGGAAGGCGTAAATGTACCCCGTGGCTCAGTCGCAAAGTTTGTACTGTTTTACCCCATATCGGGCCCTTTTGCTGGGGATAAATTGTTTGATGCCCAGCCTGCTGGAGAATTTTACAAGGGACTCCTCCACGGAAATATTCTGTTTGGGGGTATATAATTGGGGAAATTTTTCAGAGAAATAATTTAGGAGTGGCCACATTTTTTAATTTGTCAAATGCTGGGTCATTTCGGGGAGGGCACTGGGTGTTGTCATTGTAGTGGAGGAAGCGCAAAATCATAAGGTATCTTGATCTTGGCATAATCGATGAGAAGAGTGGCATGTGGTGGATGGGGTTAGTTGACCAATATGAGTACATTTTGTTTTTTTTTTTTGTTTTTTTTTTGTTTTTTTTTGTGAGTCCCATAGTAACAGTTAGGCCTCAGAAAAATTTGAATTCCTCTGTGGTAAGCTCTCTCCACTCAAAGGGACAGGCATAACTAGAGCCAGGGTTGCTTACTATGTACTGCTGTGCATAGAGGTTTTACTGGGCCACAATGGATGATAGTAAGTCTTCGGTGAAAATCAAATAAAAAAAAAAAAAATCAAGCATGACAAAATCATCGGTGTTCACCTAGATACCTGGCTGGGTGGTAAAAGGGGGATATTTGCTGCTCCGGCATGAGGGGGAAGCCACAGGGGGTTTTGAAGGGCATAGGGAAGGGTGGCATGGCCTCTATCCTTTTGGGGCTGAGAGGACACCCTACTGGTACCTGGCCTTTGTTGCCACGGCACTGCGCTCGAGGTGGTAGTAGGCTGCTGCGCCACGCCAGAACGCCTTCTTTTCACAGGCGCATGTTCCTCTTCCGATTCTGTATCGGACCCGCTGCTTGTCACGGTTCATAGGCTGAATCTGAATCGGACTGAGACTCAGAGCTCCCTGCTGCACTCATCGGTCATGCTGAGACGCTGGTAGGCCTCCTCGGCCGTAAATAATTTTTTTGCCATACTGGTGGTTGATGTGGAGCAGATGAGCACTGATGGGCACAGGTGGCACTGGTGTGCACCGTAGTGGCTCTGGTGGCACAGAGGCGGCTCAGGTGGCACTGCAGAGGCGCTGATGGGCACAGGTGGCACTGGTGTGCACTGTAGTATCACTGGTGTGGCTCTGGTGGTACAGATGGCACAAGGGGCACTGATATATGTTGAAAAACTCAGATTGGCACCGTAAAGCTCTCCTCTCACGCTGCATTGGTGAGAGGAGAGCGGTGAACTCCTGATGACCCTGCTTTGTTGACATTTGTGAAAAACAAAAGGAGAGGAGCACCTCTAGGTAAATTATTTATTAAAATTGACAAGATAAAAAGTAGCCACTTGCATGTGAAAACACAACGGTACTCTGGATAGGTAGATGTATGTCAAAGGAGAGTAATATGGAGAGAGCCGGTTCCCAGGAATGTCCACAAATCCATGCTGCCATACGGCGGGCAGCCGGGACGGAGCAAAGCCAGTCCTGCAGAGGAGAGGAGCAGCCTGTATCGTCAGTGACTGTGAAAAACACAACGCGTTTCTGAGCGTGCGCAAGGTCCATGGGGCGCTTGCGCACTCCTTTCTCAAGTGTATAGATAGGGGAAGGGTAAAATACTATTTATAAGTGCCCTCTGCTGATTGAAAAGGCTCCCAACTGATTAAGTGTTAAGTACAACCTAAGAGCAGCTGTAATGAGGAACATATAGTATGGATCCACTGAAACAAGGGAAACTCTAAATTCTTCTCTAATTTAGAGGAAAGGGAAAAAAAGGTGGCAACTAGTACTAGAAGGGCTGCTGTATCAAGGCATGTCATATCGAAACCCAAGGAAATAGCAACTAGCACTGGAGGGGCTACTGGTTCAAGACATAAAATTATATTAATATAAAATTAAAATTGGCATTAAAAAACATTAAAAAATGAAATTAAAAGTTAATAATAAATTACTAAAGTGATATACTAAAAAGTGGAAATATGAAATTAGAGTAAAGAATGGAGAAAAGGCATGTGCATCTATACCCACCAAACCAAGATGGCTGTGAACTGGTGTATAAAATGTGCTAAATAACATACATCCCTGGTGGCTTCAAAGATAATAATTAGAAAACGTATATAATACGTAGGATGTACTAAGTGTGCATGCATCTAATGTCACACGCACACATACATCCCGCATGAGTTCATAAGGTGGGAAAAATATTAATTTAGAAAATAGTGTTGACATCAAGTTCCTCATTGAGTCCATTGGGGGCGTGTCCAAAGTGTAGATCCAGAATGTTTCGCGTTCGCATAATTGCGAAAAGCGCTCAGCTTCTGATAAACCCTTGGGTATAGATTCAATGACCCACACCCGGAGGCCTACTGTGGACCGAGCATGGTGCTTTAAAAAGTGGCGTGGCACACTATGTTTGTCACAACCTAATTCCACCAGACGGGAATGTTTACAAAACCGTTGTCTTAATGGGCAGATGGTCCGGCCAACATATAACAGCTTACAAGGACATATGAGGCAATACACCACATAACCACGTAACTGCACAAAAGCCACTGCAGGTAATTCTTACCTATATTATGGCAGCTGTCACTATCTGCTGTGGAAAAACAATATACCGAAAGGACAGTTTTGCAGACTTAGGCAAAATTGTACAAGAGTTTGCGATTACATTACTCAGAGTTCACACCTTAAAAACAAGTTTACTGAAAAAGGCTATCCCCGCAATTGATAGAACAGGCCTATAACCACTATCTTTCGGGTAAGAAATCTAAGGCGATTAAACCCCCGGAAGAGTCTGTGGTACGTTTTGTTACAGGGTTCCATAGTCAATATAAAAAAATGGAATCTATACTCTGTAAACATTGGGACATCTTAAAGCAGGACCCTCACTTGAACACCACCTTGTGCCAAAGACCTAAAGTACACTAAAAAACAAAATAGCACCTAGCAAGCTAAAATGTATGAAAAAAGATGACCTCCTCTGTCTCATTCCTCTAACAGGTATGTACAGATGTAACAAACCATTGTGCATGACTTGTGGATTTGTCAACCATGGACAAAAGAGCTTTACCCATAAGGGTAGGCTCTTCCTTTTTGACAAATTCCACAATTGCTCTAGTAACTATGGTGTATTGCCTCATATGTCCTTGTAAGCTGTTATATGTTGGCCGGACCATCTGCCCATTAAGACAACGGTTTTGTAAACATCGGTTTATCAGAAGCTGAGCGTTTTTCACGATTATGCGAATGCAAAACATTCTGGATCTACACTTCGGACACGCTTGCCCCCAATGGACTCAATGAGGAACTTGATGTCAACACTATTCTCTAATATTTTTCCCACCTTATGAACTCATGCAGGATGTATGTGTGCTTGTGACATTAGATGCATGCACACTTAGTACATCGCGCGTATTATATACGTTTTCTAATATTATCTTTTGAAGCGACCAGGGATGCATGTTATTTAGCACATTTTATACACCACTCACAGCCATCTTGGTTTGGTGGGTCTAGATGCACATGCCTTTTCTCCATTCTTTACTCTAATTTCATATTTCCACTTTTTAGTATATCACTTTAGTAATTAACTTAATTTCATTTTTTAATTTTAATTTTTATATTTTTTTATTAATATAATTTTTATGTCTTGAACCAGTAGCTCCTCCAGTGCTAGTGCAGCAGCCCTTCTAGTACTAGTTGCCACCTTTTTTTTTCCCTTTCCTCTAAATTAGAGAAGAATTTAGAGTTTCCCTTGTTTCAGTGGATCCATACTATTATATGTTCCTCATCACAGCTGCTCTTAGGTTGTACTTAGGTTTTATATGGTTACCTTTTGAAGCATGTTATGCGTTTATCACAGAATTTTTTATTAAATACACTTTGCCTGTAATATACATATATCCTTTACACACATATAGACCGCATATTTCCCCAAGTATACTTCATTGCCGAGGTATATAACACTTATTTCTGGTTATCTAATCAGTTGGGAGCCTTTTCAATCAGAGGGCGCTTATAAATAGTATTTTACCCTTCCCCTATCTATAAACTTGAGAAAGGAGCGCGCAAGCGCCCCACTGACCTTGTGCACGCTCAGACGCGTTGTTTTTCACAGTCACTGACAATACAGGCTGCTCCCATGGATTGGCTGCTCCTCTCCTCTGCAGGACTGGCTTTGCTCCGTCCCGGCTCCCTGGCGTATGGCAGCATGGATTTGTGAACATTCCTGGGAACCGGCTCTCTCCATATTACTCTCCTTTGACATACATCTACCTATCCAGAGTACCGTTGTGTTTTCACATGTAAGTGGCTACTTTTTATCTTGTCAATTTTAATAAATAATTTACCTAGAGGCGCTCCTCCTTTTTGTTTTTCATTGATGGTTTCGAGTTGACTTCACTCCAGAGAAGAGCTGCCCTTTGTGAACAACCTTACATTGTGCTGTACAAGATATTTCCTCATCCGGCATCTCCTATGGACTTTTCCTGATCTATAGACTTTTTGCGGTGGTTGAAAGTTGCTATATCTTAATGATTACCCGGACTAATTCAGCATTACTATATTATATAGGATTTTTTATTTGCTGTAATTTACTTTGTCAGCTCTGAGCACCAATATCTTTTTATTTTTGTTGACATTTGTGATCGCTCCATCATTGGATGGAGCGATCACATGGTAATGGGCCGCTGTCATTGACCCTTTACCACAATCCGTGTTGCGCCGGGTGGTCCATGGATGTCCCCGTGTGAGAGCCCCGGGGGGCGGGGCTGGTTTTCCAGGATCACATCATAGTACGTGCTCCCAGAGTTATCCAACCGCCCTGCTGCCGTCATTCGGCTATGGGCCGGTTGGTAACTGGTTAAATCGCCAGATACATAATATATACTCAGTCGATCAGTGATGCATATAACAAATCATGTTATATGGTATCATAGGGGAAATTCTGTGGCAGAATATGAAAAAAGTGCAATCATGCATGAAAATAAAGTGCAAAAAATTAGTATAAACCATCCAGAAAAGTCCATATGGTAATAATCCCTATGTGCCAGATGAATGACTCCTATAATCTTCCTGTGGTAATCACCCAGTGCTCCCCTTTCAAACCAACAAATATAGCCTCTTACCAGAGTCGTAGACCTAAAATAGGTCAGCAATTGCCTTAGTGAGCTTCACCCCTCACTCTAAGGGCCACCTCAGCATTTTTAACTGCACCTTTAATGGTATTGGTAGGAAGCAGCACACAACCTTCGCCTTAGCAGTACTCAGACCGGACATAAAGCATGGCACAACATCCAGTGTAAATGACCAAATATTTACTAAAATTCTACTTACAGCAGCAAAGATAAATAATTTCATACATACAAGCCATCCTATGGCCACAGCGGGCATGCTGAATTTGCTATTTCCTATGCCATTTATGGTAGGCTATAACTGATAGAAAAGCTTTGTCATCTGTTTCTCGGATTTTATAAATTTGAAAATCATAAAATGACACTTATAATTAGGGCCGAAACAACTAATCGATTAACCCCTTCCCGCCGACCGAACGCATATATGCGCACTCGGCTTTCCGGGGTTATACCGGGATGATGCCGCAGCTGCAGGCATCATCCCGGTACCATTGTTTTCAGCGGGCGATCGGCTACCCGAGTATAACAACCGATGTGGCTAAAAGCCGCTCGGTTGTTATACCGGAGGAGCGGGAGGGGACATCCCCCCCCCCCCTCCCGCCGCTGTTACTGGGCCTCCCGTGCGATCGGGAGGCCCGGTGTCCGTTCGGTTGTCTTTGGCGGCTGGGGGCGGACTGGAACGAAGCTGCGAGCGGCTTCGTTCCAGCCTTCTTCTTGTAAATGCGGAAGCGACGTCATGACGTCACTTCCCGTTTACTCGGCTGCCAATGGCGCCGAATTTAAAAAAGTACACAGTATTCAGAATCGCCGTTTTCGGCGATCTGAATACTTTGAAGTGTAAAGGAGGGATGGGGGGTCTTTTAGACCCCCCATCCCTCCATAAAGAGTACCTGTCACCACATATTACTGTCACAAGGGATGTTTACATTGCTTGTGACAGCAATAAAAGTAAAAAAAAAAAAAAAAAAAAAATTTAAACACAATTTATAAAGTACAAAAATAAATTAAATATAAAAAAAAAAAAAAAAAAATTTTTAAAGTGCCCCTGTCCCCGCGAGCTCGCGCAGCGAAGAAAACGCATACGGAAGTCGCGCCCGCATATGTAAACGGTGTTCAAACCACACATGTGAGGTATCGCCACGATCGTCGGAGCGAGAGCAATAATTCTAGCCCTAGACCTCCTCTGTAGCTCAAACCTGGTAACCGTAAAAATTTTTTAAATCGTCGCCTATGGAAATTCAAAGGTACCGTAGTTCATCGCCATTCCACGAGTGCGTGCAATTATAAAGGGTGACATGTTTGGTATCTATTTACTCGGCGTAACATCATCTTTCACATTATACAAAAAAATTCGGGTAACTTTACTGTTTGGATTTTTTAAAATACATGAAAGTGTCTCTTTTCCAAAAATTTGCGTTTAAAACACCGCTGCACAAATACCATGTGATAAAAAATATTGCAACAATCGCCATTTTATTCTCTAGATTCTCTGCTAAAAAAATATATGTAATGTTTGGGGGTTCTAAGTCATTTTCTAGCAAAAAATACGGATTTTAACTTGTAAACACCAAATTTCAAAAATAGGCTTAGTCATGAAAGGGTTAATCAACAATCTATTATGAAAATAGTTGTCAACTATACTCATAATTAATCGGCCTGCTGATTAGTTGGCCTGCATACAGAATACATTATTTGTTTGCATATCAGGAAATACAGTGCAGCTCAGTACATCATCCATCCATACATGTCAGTAAGTGCCTGAGAACTTGTGAATGTGTGAGGAGCAATGCCTCATGGGACATGAAGCCCTGGCCAGGAAGTGAGTGGCTCTAAAGGCAAAAGTTTTTTTCTTGCTATAGGGGCCTCTATACTATACTTTGCAGCTTGCTATTGTGGCACTCTGAAGGCAGGAGGAGCCAGAAGAGGAGAATCAGGGCTGTTCTGTGCAAAACCATAACACAGAGCAGGTAAGTATAACGTTTTAAAAAAAAAAATCACTTTAAAGACTGTGCAGGGAAGATCAGCATCTGAATCCAGAGAAGGTGGAGGCTGATAGACTGGAGGTAATGGAAGGCATTACAATTACATTTAAAGTAAACTCTTACCAGTATTGTGCATTATGTTTGAAATGACCATATCTGTGGAAAAGTCTTGGCTTTCAGTACTACTTTTAATATAAAAGATTTAAATCTCCCTTTCACCCTTCATATTGGTTCCTGTCTGACTCCTAGTTAAAAATGCCCATATCCTACTTCTGGGTGTATTAAATATATATTATACTTTCAACCTCTAATAGTATATACATTTATATCTCTTCTGTCTGTTATTCTCAGAGTGGATTAGAGCTTTTGCTCCCTAACCATATAGTTGGTTATTTATATTTACCACTACATAGAGATATATTTAAAGGGGTTGTAAAGGTAAAAATTTTTTCACCTTAATGCATTCTATGCATTAAGGTGAAAAAACTTTTGACAGGCCCGCCGCCCCCAGGCCCCCCGTTTTACTTACCTGACGCCTCGAATCTTCGCTCCTCGTCCTCGTCAGCTTCATTGCAGCTCAGCCTGGTCGCTGATTGGCTGCAGTGGATGGATTGAAAGCAGCGCAGCCATTGGCTCGCGCTGCTGTCAATCACATCCGATGACGCGGCGCGCCGGGGGGCGGGGCCGAGTGATACAGCGAGCGGCTATAGCCGCCGGCTGTATCACGGGAGCGCGCCCGCAAGCACTCACCACCGTGCGAGGGAGCTCGCATGAAGGTGGTAAATGCTTGCGGGGAGGAGCTGAAACAGCCGCCGAGGGACCCCAGAAGACCAGGTTCGGGGCCACTCTGTGCAAAACGAGCTGCACAGTGAAGGTAAGTATAACATGTTTGTTATTTAAAAAAAAAAAAAAAAATAACTTTACAACCCCTTTAAGAATAAATTGCCTTTTTAACCGGTTCCCAACTGGCTTCTGTAGATATACGTTGGCAGAATGGCACGGCTGCGCAAAGTAACGTACCCGTACTTTGAATTTGCCGCTGTGTGCGTACGCGCCTGCCGCGATCTCCGTGAGTCGGGTCATGGGTCCCACGGACTGTATCGCCGCAGGGATACCCGCGATCGCCTCACGGAGAGGACGAACAGGGAGATGCCGTTGTAAACAGCATCTCCCCGTTCTGCCTAGTGTCACTGGATCTCTGCTCCCTGTCATCGGAGCAGAGATCAGTGAAGTCTCACACACAGCCCATCCCCCCTACAGTTAGAATCACTCCCCTAGGACACACTTAACCCCTCCCCGCCCCCTAGTGGTTAACCCCTTCACTGCCAGCGTCATTTACACAGGAATCAATGCATTGATAGCACTGATTGCTGTATAAATGACAATGGTCCCAAAAATGTGTCAAAAATGTCCGATGTGTCTGCCATAATGTCGCAGTCCCGATAAAAATCGCTGTTCGCCGCCATTACTAGTATTCATAAAAATGCCATAAAACTATCCCCTATTTTGTAAACGCTATAACTTTTGCCCAAACCAATCAAACGCTTATTGCGTTTTTTTTTTTTTTTGTTTTTTAAAAATTGTCGCTCTTATTTTGTTTATAGCGCAAAAAATAAAAATCGCAGAGGTGATCAAATACCACCAAAAGAAAACTCTATTTGTGGGGAAAAAAAGGACGTCAATTTTCTTTCCGAGCCCCGTCGCACGACCGCCAAATTGTCAGTTAAAGCGACGCAGTGCCGAATCGCAAAAAGTGCTCTGGTCAGGAAGGGGGTAAATCCTTCCGGGGCTGAAGTGGTTAAAAAAAAAAAAAAAAAAACTTTACATATTAACTAAATTCAACGCCACACTTTTTTTTTTTTTTTAGTTTTATTATTCGAAACAATCGGTCAACTAATCGATTATGAAAATAATTGTTAGTTGCAGCCCTACTTTTATCTTTAAAGTGAAACTTAAGCAGGAAATTGGTACCTATGTGTTGGCCCCATTGTTTTCTTGTGTCCCTAAAACCAATGCATATGTACGTTTAAGCCCAGACTCCTCTGTCCGTATTGGTACATCTATTATGCTTGCATGCAGAAATCTTTTATTTGTGCTAAGTGTGTGTTCATTAGTTTGATCCTTATCTGCCATAAAGAAATAACAAAGCATTGTCTGACCAACGCTGGGAAAATTTAACATTTCAAGCACATCCTCACTGCAAGGGATACTTTTTATTTATTTTTTTGCCTGGAGTTGGCTTTATTTTATTCTGTAATATTTGCATCTCTCATCCATTGAAAGACACAGGAAGCCTATAACATTTCAGGTTATGCTGACATTCTATTGTCACTGGCTTTGGGAAGCCTGTTTTACTTTATTATCAGGTCGGTTAGGCACATGGTTCGATTGTTGTATGACCGAGCGTCTGATTTTTGTCAAAAGCTTGTGTGCAGGATTTTGTCTAGCATACTAACTATCCGCAAATTGTTTGACAAACACGAATGTAGTGATGTACTATGAGAGTATAAACAGGAAGTTTATTTCTCAAGCTCCACCCTTTGGGCCCCTTCTGCTAATTCCCTGTTGTGAACGTTGATTCGCGATTTGGCATAACTACATTACATTAGTATCACCAGCAAAGCAGCTTCATTATTATCCGATTAAAGAAGATGAGAATGTGCATTTCGACATTTCATCAATTGGCGCGTCACGAATGTTAATTCTAGATTACGACCAGTAGTTTACCCGACCATACTTTTCATGATCGTTCTTTGGTTCTGAGCATGCGTGTTTGTACTTTTGAATTTTGTGTGACGATTTCTGTACTGACAATACGAAAATCAGATGTTGAGTTCACATCCGACAAATTTTATAGCCTGCACAACGAAAGCACCGTACTAACGACTCTAAAATCCGCAGACGGCTCGTCTTATGAATTTTCCCTTCTGATTTTCGCATTGTGTGTACGAGGCCTAAGAAGCCAGTGGTTTTAGGAATGTATTGAGTGAGCCGTACTATCTGTTAGGGCTAACATTGGAGGCTTTTACACACATTTTTACTAGTAAGTCCATCATTTACCTCCTAAACCTTCAATGTCTTGATATGTAAAAGAAAACCTGCTTTATGACTATTTTTCTTACGCAAATACAGGTTTTTAGCAATTAAAGGTTACACACCAGCATGACTAGAACTGATGTGATCCTTTAATAAATGTGATACTACTAACAAAAATTGATGCTAATGTGAAGTTTAACCTTTTTATTGGGAATCACTTGACTGGTTGATTTCAATGTGCTGCAGATGAAAATGATTGCCAACAACTGAAAGTACTCTGCTAAAGTAGTGCGGAATAAAAGTATATCTAAACTCAGGAAAATTGTTATTTACTAGTCCTTATTTGTATGCGATGAGGTGACTACCCTTTTTTTTTTTTCCCTGAAAGGGGTCAAAAGAGAAGATCATTTACATTATCTTTTAAAATTTCTCCTGTAGTGTGAGTGGGTTCCAGGTGTAATTTCAAAGTTAGCTGGTGCCTTGTATGGCTCACAAAACTGGTTGGTTACTACTGGATAAAACCTGTAGGCCTAGCTTACACAGCTTTTAACCTGTTAATACAAGTATGAAGAACAATGTGTACAACAAAACTTGAGTAGCTACCTTGCATCTCCTTAACCTACAACCATCATTTTATTATCAATCATAAGTTAGAGCTACATGGAAATTTTTAATTGTAACGAAAGGCAAAAGTGTGTGTGGGGTTGAAATTAGAACGCAAATGGAAATAGTCTACCTGGAACACTAGTTCTGGTGACACACTGGGATCTTTGCACATTTGGAGTGATTTCCTCGCTTTCTGTGTTGGCTATGGGACAGGAAGTGAAGGGGAATCTCTTTAATAACCCTCCTTACTCTCTTGAAAATAAAAAGAATTTACACACCGTCCGCTGACTGGCCTCTATTTTTATTTATTTTTTTGCATTGGAAGAATAGCCACCGCTAGGGCACGTAGAAAGCAATTGTTCTCTGTGTGCCCTGTTCTCGCATTACAGCCTGGAGCTTTGGTGCAGTGAACTGCAATTAAAAAGCAGACGTGCTGCATTTTATCGACTTGCACTGGGTGGCACCACGTCACGCACAGCAGTGAAACGCACCATGCTGTTCAGTGACCTAAATGAAGTGTCACTTTATGCACTTCAAATAAAGTTGGGCAACAAAAGGAACTGTGTGGTGCGCTGAATCATGCATCACACCACCTCACTGCATCTGATATTGACCGCTGCCTGCACACTAAACTGGCCAGGTTTAGTATGTCGGCAGTGTGTTTGGAGACCCTAGGAGCTTCAAGAAAGCTGTTGCAGCTTATTTGCTATATACATTGCTCTTCAGACCAGCATTTAAGAGCTGAACTTTAGGCCTAAAATTTGTGTTTTTGTTTTTTTTTTTTTATCACTGTACGCTGATCTAATCCTTTTCTTGCGAGACCCTGGCCCATCGCTTTCCACAGCATTGCAGATTTTAGGTCGCTTTGCAGCTCTTTCAGGCCTCCATGCTAAGTGGAGTATTCTGCTTATAGACCCAGGATCGAAAAGGCTAGTTGACCCTAATTCACTCTTGCAATGGTCGAGCACCATCAGATATCTAGGGATCAATATCTCCCCTAACGTCCATGATTTCTGTAAACTTGACTTGACCCCAGCACTACAGTGGTGTAGGCAAAGGCTGACGTCTTGGTCACACCTCCCGTTATCCTTTTTTATAGGGAAAATCAATTTAATTCAAATGAAACTTCTCCCGGTTCTACTGTATAATCTGCGGCATTTTCCGGTCTGAATACCAAAGTCTCTCCCTCCCCTCCCCCCCAACAGTTGGACTTGTTTGTTACTTTCTCCTTGTGGCAATCACATCCAGCCAGATTTAGCAAGGAAACTTTGCATAGACCTTGGACACAAGGGGGACTGGCCTGCCCGGACTTTTACACCCATTACTTAGCGGCCATGCTCACTCATGCTCCTAATTGATTGTCTCAGATGATACCAATGCGTCCGTAGTTCTGGAGGCAGCACACTCGGGATCTTTCGAGATACTTTGACCCCCTATAAAGTGTTGAATTGAAAAGAAGAGAAAATTGTATAATAGGGACTTTGAGGAATCCACAGCCTAGTAAGGTTGTGTATTTCCATCCCTAGGGGCTTTAATTGAAATTCTGGCCTGGTAAGGTCATACATTTCCATCCCATTCATATCTAAAGGGGGAGGGCAGAAAAGGGTGGGACTTTAAATGAACTAAATGGCTGCAAAAAATATTTGGTGAGCAACAGAACTTTTATTGATGTCATAGGGTATAAACATACAATTGCTAGACTAAAATAATTGATAAATACAGACAATACACATGATGGCTGAATGTTTCATGGTATAGCCACTGGTTAACAATAATAAAATTAATAAACAAGGTATAAGCATAATAGTGTTTAATCATGTCTCATAAGATTAGAATAAAGTGCCGTGGTTCACCATAAACAATTGGATAATATTAGTATTAAGATTTAAAGTGCTGCCTGCAATGTGCTGCCTGGACCAATGGCTTCACTGAACCTGTGAAAATATATAGGTAGCCAAGTAACTTGATAATCATGATAGATCGACAAAGGCATCAAAAAGCTCTAAGCATTTCGTGAATGAACGCCACTCATCAGGAGCATGCGTGTGGTAAATCTAAAATGAGGATTATAAGAAAGTAATAAGTGTGTGTGTATAAGGGCATGGACATAAGGTAAAGAACCCCAACACCAAGAAGTACTTGCTGGTTGGGGTTGCAATTGATATATAAAGTGGTGGGGTGTCGCAAGCCTTTAGGAACATCTCTGACCGGGAGCCGAGGTGGACATCTCAATGGAGGCACAACATACAGGCAACCAAGGTCGGCAGGGGCATCTCTGTGGTGAAGTGAAGGATAGTTAACAGAACAAGTGGCAAAAATTGGGAGGAGGTGAGAGTGAGGAAAAATGGTAAGTGCTAGTGAGTGATGTAAGTGCTTGGATTAAGAACTGGCAATCGAGGATTACCAGTAGGTAAGTGATACCGGCAGCTGAAGAAAAAAGGGGGGAGTGATAGACCAAAAGTACCTCCAAAATAGTAAATGTAAGAGCACCAAGTGAATTGTGACGAAAATAAGGTGTCAGGTTAACTCGAGAAGAGGGATCGGAGCATCGAGAAGGAGTGAGCACCAGTGTGCAGAGAGCCTCAAGTGGCCAGACCACCCTCAGGCGCCCATATGTGAGCCACCGCGGGACCGCCCACCAACGTCACACTGTGCAGTGAAGGGTGGAGACCCGGCGCCATCTGTCGGAGCTAACATCTCTGGTTAATCGGCACCTGGGTGTCTCCTCCCATAGCCCATGAGTGTGGAATCCAGCTAAGCATGGACATGAGGGTGCCAGAGGTGCCACACGTACAGCGTGGAGTATGTGACGTTGACAGTGACAGCGCATCCGCCCCGCCCAGGTCTCAAGGAGGCGGGGGTGGGGGGGGGCCCGCAAAGCGCGTCACAGCTCCCGGGTATGAGACAGGGCCAGAGGACAATGCGATCAGCCCACTCACCTGGAGATAAATGGCAATAAGGATTGGGTCCTTTTGGACTGGTAAAATGTAATAGACACACAAACTACAATGGTGTTGGTATAAAAATTGAAACAGGGGAAGCTAAACACTTGGCCATAAGGTGCAGGAAATGTAGTAAAGATAATTGAGATAGAGCAATGCCATAAAGTTCCATCCCTATATTATGTTGAATTGAAAAGAAGAGAAAATTGTATAATAGGGACTTTGAGGAATCCACAGCCTGGTAAGGCTGTGTATTTCCATCCCTAGTGACTTTAATTTAAATTATGGCCCGGTAAGGTCATACATTTCCATCCCATTCATATCTAAAGGGGGAGGGCAGAAAAGGGTGGGACTTTAAATGAACTAAATGGCTGCAAAAAATATTCGATCTGCCCTTCCCCTATAAAGTGTGTTACAAAGGCTTCATATCCACCTCTAACGCTAGCTATGAAAGTAGTCAAAGCATGGCATATACTAGTGATTAAACCCAATCTCACAAAAGCCTGTTGGTCCCTGAATACATCGCTTTGGTTCAACCCAAGGTTACAGGAATTTCAATCCTTACCGAGCCCTGGTCTATGGGCTAGTAAAGGAATTAAATCTTTGGACATTGATGCAGGGCCTGAATTATTTACATTCGACAGGCTGAAAAACAAATTCCAGCTTCCTAACTCCTTTTTTTTTTTTTTTTTTTTTTTTTTTTTCAGTTTCCTGCAGCTTCGCCACGCCTGTGAATCACAATTTAAAACTCTTCCATTTTGGCTTAAAGAAGACTACTTGGAGGTTCTTGGAGATACTGAACTCTCTCCAAGCCACTATCCAAAATATATAAAGCATTGTTGCCACCCAATCGGGTTGGCCTGGATGGTCTGCGAGGTTTGTGGCAGGCGGAGGTGCAGGAACTGGACAGCGAAGACTGGGGGAATATGTGGGATTACCCACTCCAGCCATTAATTGTGACTAGAGACAGACTGATGCAATTCAAATTATTACACAAAATTTACTATGCGCCACAACGCTTGCACCGTGTATACCCTACCTCCTCGCCCAGCTGTTGGAGAGGCTCTGGTAAATCCTGCCGGCTTTATACATGTCTTTTGGGAATGTCCACAGATGCAGAACTATTGGAGTGAGGTGACCCAGTTTTTCCATAGGTTAACCACCATACCTATCCCCCTGACGGTCAGCATCTGTCTCCTTGGATTGGTAGACTCGGTAGCTTTTGCTAGAGTGACACGCACACTATTGGGTATCCTTATTTTATTCCAGGAAGGCCATAGTACTTTGTCAGCTAGGCCCCCTACCTTGTCCTCCTGGAAGCAGCTTGTTAATTCTGTGGTACCCCTTTTATAAAGCCGCATATTTTATCCTGAGGATGTCCCAAAAAGTATGATAGTCTGGCACTTGTGGACGAACTCGGATTCCACGGTAAATGATCAGGAACCAGTAGATTGGATCAATGTAGCTTCCTGAGTATCTATCACACTTTTTTTTTTTTTTTTTTTTTTTTTTTTTTTTTTACAAACAGTGGTTTATAAATGGGCGATTGTACAGGTGGGGATACTAGTATAACAACAAACTGTTATTGTAGCATCAGGCTCTGAACTGGAGGGTGATTCCTTTTTAAGTCATTTTTCAATGCCTGCAAAGCTCCTATCTACTGTGAATCTGAGCAATGCCTGGTTAGAGTTTTAGGATAAGTTTTAAGTTATGCTTTGTTATGCACATGGTTATGTTTACCTGTTAGCCATTGAGGCATTACCCCAGCTATGTTTTGTACCTTTTTAAACTTTTAATTTTTCTAATAGAGGAGGGTATTTGCTATACCCCTGGATATTCGCTTTAAAAAAAAAAAATGTAATTACTTGTTGCTGATGCAAGGTAATGTCTTTTATTTTATTTATATGAAATTGTTGGCTAATGCTAAAATACAATCCATGCTTTAAAATGCTTTCGTTAAAAAAAAAAAAAAAATCCTATTTCAATTATGCGCTTTAATAAACAAACTCCGCAAATATCATTGTGAATTGCAAGCATTTTCCCTACACTTTCAGACCACACACTTTATGGGTGAGCTGGCACCTAATAAAGTAGTCATTCTTCAGTGGTTTCCTTTTCCTTCTCAAGCTTGGGTGCAGGAAGTGTTTCGATGTTGGCGTTCTTTTTTGTACTCTTCCATCCTCCTAATGTAAGAATATCCCTTTGAGAAAATGGGGCTCTTGCAGATCCCCTGGAGAAAAAAAGCAGATGGACTACAAAAAAAAAAAAAAAAGGGTGCGGTAAACTCCCTCCTCTTTCCCAGTGTTGCTTTTACACAGCCCCAAGGTCTTTAGAATTTGGTGTCAAAAATAGAGCGGTTGGTTTCACCTTTTTTCTGGTTCTTAGTTTTATTAAACCCACAACAGTAAAATCAGTCTGTATATGCAGTAAAGCATGCCTGTGGCACCGAAGGGGTTAATCCTCTGCATTGTGTAAAAAGGCAGTTTGATCCTGTATGCACAGATCCTCCTCCTTCCACTGACTCCAAAATATGCCAGATAAGACCATTACTGAAGTCAGGCTGCACATCCTCAGTTTGTGTATTGCTGGAGGTTGGGTGTTTTTATTTTTTTTATTTTTTTTTTTGGGAGAGTGGGAAAGCGCATTTAATCAGCACTGTCCAGACAGGGGTGCTGAAATTAATCGATGCATCGCAATTCGGGTGTCCCTGATGCGGCATCGATGCATGCGACCGTAGAAATCGATTGCTGATGTCATTGCCCCGCCCCTCCCGGGAGAGAGCTCCGAGTGTATCTCCTGCTGTGTACAATGCCGCCTCTCTCCTCTCACTTCCAGCTCTCCTCACGTCAGCGGAGAATTCCCCGTCTGCTGACTGTCACTATCAAATCACAAGAGAGGTGGGCGGGGCTGAGACTGGAGAGCAGAGAGGCGGGCCTGGCAGTCACATCAGAGGTGCCCTAGAAATTGGGGAACTGTGCATTGCTGAGTACAGAGGGGATGCTCACATTCTGTACACTATTACAGAGCAGTGGGATTTCTTTATAAACTTCATCTTTCCTGTGAGAAGGAAGTGCAGAGCGGATTTCCCAAATACAATACATATCACTCCGCTGCACTCCACTCGCCACACCCACTGCTGTCTAACAGCTTTGCAACTACATTTCCCGGAATGCTCTCCGGCAGCATAGCGGGGAGGAGTCTGCTGTCTCCTCTGGTCGTCTTGCTGACAACGTGTGGGAAAGATGGTGGTGGCCAGTGGAGTGGGGCTGGTGCTGAAATCTGAAGTCCATCGCAGTCCGCTTGTGTCCCTTCGAGCCCAATGTGAGGAGCATGACGTGTGTCCATTCATCATACTGTGTGTACAGTGTGAGATCCTCCTCATTATAGGGACAGCACCTGATGTCCTATCAGTGTCCTTTAGTTGCCATGATGACTGCATCTACCACATCCATAGAATAAAGTCTGTCTGTGTGTGTGGGGGATTTATTGGTGACACATCCCTGTGTACAGACATTAGAGGACTACACTGACTGCACCCAGTACAGGACAAGGTCAGAGTTCACCCAAGGGTCAGAGTGCTGCAGTGCAGGAATATGCAGAATCCTGATTTTCCTATCACAGCCGTGTACAACTACCATTCTGAAGCACACAGAATCTGTGCATGGTAGCCAATCGGCTTCCAGGGGACATTTATTATAGCAAAAAGTACAAAGTATTGTGTGTGGGTTTTTTTTTCAAAATTGTTGCTTTTTTTTTGTTTATAGCGCAAAGAATAAAAACCGCAGAGGTGATCAAATGCCACCAAAAGAAAGCTCTGTTTGTGGGGAAAAAGAAGTCAATTTTGTTTGGGTACAATGTCGCCCAACCGCGCACATTTCAGTTAAAGTAACGCAGTGCGGTACTGCAAAAAAAATGACCTGGTCATTCAGCAGCCAAATCTTCTGGGGCTAAAGTGGTTAAGGGAGTGAAGTTATTTTTAATTCAAATTTTTTAAGTCAGCAGCTATAAAAACTGACTTTTAATAAAAAGACACTCGCCTGTCCCACAATCCAGCGACGTGGCCACCCAAACCCTCCCTTCTCTACCCTGCCTGTCCACAGCGCTGGTAATACTACTGTGGGCATTCGTCTTTGACAGTTTGCAGCTTCACAGCTGGGTGCGCATGTCTCACTGCACTGTCCTGAATGGCCGGGCAATCTTTTGGGAACTGTGATGTGTCCCAGAAGATTGCAGGGTGGAAGGGCCGCCTAGGCGGCCCAAGCGGAAGTGGGAGTTCGTCAGTAATCGTGATGCATCGCGGAATTGAATCGTGGGACCAGTGAAGATGCACACCTCTACCAGACAGAGGGTCAGGGGTCCTGCAGCCTGATAGGACAATCTTGGAAAATGCTAACTCCTCCTAAAAGCTTTAACCAGACCCTGATAGAAGTGACAAGACTGCTATATACTACTGATGAGAAAAGGGGTTTAGCAGTTTATATTTGCTTAAATAATTGCATTTACATGTACTGTGGGATACCAGATATAGTGAATCCAGGGTTTAGTAAGACTTTAAATACAAATATAGCCTAACAACAAATGGTAGGGGGGGTGCATAAGACTTGGTAGCCCTGTAGAGGATGAGGTTTTTGGAGGGTGCTGGGGGCAACTGTGGGGGATGGGTTCTCTCCACGGGAGGCTGGGGATTTTGCAGGGGCACTGGGGGAATGAAAGCACTGCAGCAAGCAAGGGATTTGCAGATAGCTGGAGGCCTGGGAGGAGTGAAGCCAACCCACCCCTTTGACTCCAGTGGGGAATGGCATGGGATTAGAATCCAAAGGGTGGAAAGCGCTGTCTTTTTTTCCAGTTTTGGTTTTAAAAAAAAAGTGTGTAATGTGTGGTGAGAGATCTCACCTTGAGCACATGTGGCAGACGTGAAAGGGTTTGGAGAAGCTGTGGAGAACGTTATGCTGCCTGTAACATCATTGCAGGTTTGAGGCATGACCGTTTGGTAGTGGGTCAGTGATGGTCTGGGGAGGCATATCCATTATGGGATGCACAGACCTCTACAGGCTAGACAATGGCACCCTGACTGCCATTAGGTATTGGGATGAAATCCTTGGACCCTATGCTGGTGCCGTAGGTCCTGGGTTCCTCCTGGTGCACGACAATGCCTGGCCTCATGTGGCGAGAGTATGCAGCCAGTTCCTGCAGGATGAAGGCATTGATGCCATTGAATGGCCCCCAAGCTACCCTGACCTAAATCCAATAGAACACCTCTGGCACATTGTTTTATCCCATCCGACGCCACCCATTTGCACCTCAGTCTGTTCAGGAGCACAGTGATGCCCTGGTCCAGATCTGAGAGGAAATACCCCAAGACACCATCCGTCTCATTAGAAGCATGCCCCGACGTTGTCAGGCATACATACAAACTATGTACCATTTTTGAGTTGCTGCAATTTCAGCAAAATGGACTAGCCTGCTGCATCATTTTTTCACTTTGATTTGCAGGGTGTTTTTGAATTCAGCCCTCTGTAAGTTGATGATCTTCATTTTCCTCAAACTGTGTGGCATCCTTCCGTACCTAATGCATTACCCAGTCCATATCAGTATAGATTTCCAGCATGATATTTTTCCCTATTTAGATCTGATGTACTTTCAAAGTGTTCCCTTTTTTTTTTTTTTCTTTAATTTTTTGCCATGGTAACATTACAGGAGCAGAGTCATTACATTTTTAGAGGTACAAGTGCACAAACAGGTTTGGATCTTACTGTTTCACTTATTCATATCTTTATAAATGTGTCCCTGACGTGTTTTTGATTACAAAGCTTAATATTCCTTTTTCTTTTACTCAAAAATAGGCGAAGAGTTTTCATTCTCGGTCCTTCTCACCATGTGGCTCTTTCTAGATGTGCACTTTCCACTGTGGATATATATAGAACACCCCTCTATGACCTCCATATTGATCAGAAAGGTATGGTTGAGAGCGAGCATCATGGTCTAACAGTCACATAAGCAACAGTATTCTGTGTATGTTTTATACAGTCTCCATTAATGTATTTTCTTAATCGTACATCACGGGACCCAGCCATAGTTACTATGTGGGTTTTAGGCCACCTTTAGGTGATGGACACTGGCATACCCTAAGACAGGAAGTCCACTCCCTATATAACCCCTCCCACTACTGGGAGTACCTCAGTTTTTTCGCCAGTGTCTTAGGTGTTGGTCACGAGTAAAGATGTGCTGTGCTGAGCTCCACTGGAAGATTCCTTTGCTGTAGCAAGCCATGCAACCGGATCCATTCAAAGTGTCTTTTGTAGGCCGAATTGAATGGTACCCAGGCCTTGTGTCCGAAGAAACAAGGTTTTGCCTGTAACGCTTCTCTTTTTAGAGAGCTGGACCCCCGGGATCCAGTGCTTTGGTTTTTTTTAGCCATAAAGTTTTACTGGTGGGGTGCTTTACAGGTCCAGGAGTGGGGTTACCCAAGGGTCTCTGGTTCCTGAAGGTTTGGTAACGGAGCCCACTGTGAGGGGTGAAGATTGGGTCTTTCTGTTTTTACCACAGAAAACCCTGCGGCTGGAAAGGTAAGTGGAGGTTTCTAAGGTGTTTTTTTTTTTTTTTTTTTTTTTTTTTTTTAATTTTTCTTATGAAATGTCTCCTTTTTAAAAAAAAGTAAATGTCATGCTTAAGAGTCACCACTGGGGGCTGTGTAGAGCACGTACCTTGTCATGCTTTCCTCAGAGATCACACTGTGCAGCAGAAACAGCAGACTTCCCTCCGGTGAGCAACTCAGACCTCCGGTAAGATTGGGGGGGGGGATTTTTCTTCCACTAGATCACCCCCCACCTGGAACAAGCTTCCCCTCTTCTTAGAAAGGGGGAGGCCAAAAACGATCGGCGATGGCGTTCAGTTTCCTTCACCACCTCTGCACGGCGGGGCGGCCTTCCTGAGGTCTCCTCCTCGCCATCCCCTCCCCACACAAACAGCGATCCTGTTGGATCGGACGCTCATGCGGGAAAACACTCTTTTTGAAAAGAGAGGGGGCGGGATGTGATGGAAGGGGGCAGGGCTTAGCACAGCGTTAGCATACAGCAACGCCCAGCTCCTTTGCTGGCTGCAGATGTTGGAGGGACACAAGAGCAAAGAGGGGCATGTAAGAGGTTGGTGACACAGGCATTCCCATTGACACATTTACTTGTAGCATCAGGCTGAGCGTTAATAGCAGTGGCTGGACTGTTGCTCAAGCAGTTGATGTGATTCTTCTGGTAGAACCTCTGCATTTGTGCAATGGGCTATGGTCAGAAGGGGGGACTAGGAACACCCCAAGAAAAGGTCTCAAAAGGGACTCCTTAAGCCTCAAAGTTGTTTGGGTTCGCTAAAGCCTCCCCAAGCTGTTTATGCTTTTCCTATCCATTCATTGCTGGAAAAGCTTATGTATTCTGAGTGGGATCACCCAGATAAGCAGTTTTTCCCTCCTAAAAAGTTTTCAACACTTTATCGTATGGAGGAAAAATGTAATAAAAGATGGCAAATCCCAGCAATTGACGCTGCTATATCCTCTGTGAATAAAAGTTTGACTTGTCCCGTTGACAATGCTCAAATGCTTAAGGATCCAACGGATAAGAAGTTGAAACTCCTGTTAAACGTTTTTTTTTTTTTTTTTCTCTGGCAGGTTCAGTAACTCAGCCTGCCCTGGCAGCAATTGGTGTATGTCAATCATTGAGAGACCAGTTTAAACAGGTGCTCAAGATTATTCCTGATCAGCAGGTCCAGGAGTTGGCAGAGCCACCAGAGGCATTATGTTTTGCAAAAGACGCTATGAGAGATTCTGTTCTCCAGGCCTTACGCTTGGGCTGGTGCATATGCATAGAATATTATGGTTGAAAAATTGGTCAGCCAAAGCGCCATGCAAAAAGCTCCTGGCTAGCTTTCCCTTTCACGGTGAATGGCTCTTTGGGGATGATCTGGATAAATCCAAAGAATTTCTAACGGGAAGAGTTCCCTTTTGCCAGTTAGGAAAAGGAAAAAGTGTTTTTCATTTAAACAAGCTTCTTCTCCAGTGCCAGGGGCATCAGCCTCCAGGCAGTCTCGACAGTCTCCACCATCAACTTTAAGAGGTAAACTTCAGAGTCAACCCCAGGGGCAAAAGAGGTCCTGGGGAAGGAAGCCTACAAAACAAAATACTAAGGCCTTCTTATGAAGGGACGCCCCCGCTTGCTTAAGTGGGGGGAAGACTTCTGCAGTTCTCAGGGATCTGGCAGGAAAAGTGTCAAGACAATAACTCTAGGGTACAAACTAGAGTTCCGAGAGTCCCCGTCTCCTCGTTTTCTCAGATCAAACGTTCCCAGGGATCCAGAGAAAAAAAGAAGTCTCTCTTTCAACCATTGGACCATCTTTTGTCTCAAAAGGTGATGTCTGTGATCCCCATGGAAGAACAGGGATTGGGTTTTTATTCAAACCTTTTCATGGTACCAAATGGGAATGTCAGACCCATTCTAGATCTCAAAGATCTAAATCAGTTTCTGAATATCCGCTCTTTTCGCATGGAGTCAATCCGATCAGTACTCTCCATTCTACAAGGTGGAGAACTTCTAGCGTCAATCGACATCAAGGATGCTTGCCTCCCATGTACCTATTTTTCCTGCTCACCAGAAATAGCTATGCTTCGAGATAGAAAATCTTCATTTTCAGTTTGTAGCTCTGCCTTTCGGTCTAGCTACTGCACCTCGAGTGTTTACAAAGATCCTGGCTCCTCCTCTAGCCAGGTTAAGGGCTCAAGGTATGACGATTCTAGCTTAGACGATCTGCTCTTGATAGACCAGTCGGTAGCCCGCTTAGACCAGAGTTTGGTCACCACAGTCAGCTACCTGGAGTACCTAGGTTGGATTCTCAATCTAGAAAAATCTTCCTTAAAACCATCAAGGAGATTGGAATACTTGGGTCTGAACATAGATACAGCTCAGAAGAGGGCGTTCTTGCCCCAGGCAAAGATCAGTGCCGTAAGGGAACTGATTCAGGTGGTCAAAGCAAAGAAGAATCCTTCTATTCAACTTTGCATGAGATTGTTGGGAAAGAGGGTGGCTTCATTTGAGGCCGTTCCTTTATGCTCAGTTTCATTCGAGACTACTGTAAAACAGTATCCTTTTTGGCTTGGAACAAGAAGGTCCAAGCTCTAGATTTCCCAATGCGTTTATCTCCAAAGGTGCGCCAAAGCCTCAGTTGGTGGTTGATAGCCAAGAATCTGCAGAAAGGAAAATCCTTCCTACCAGTTACCTGGAAAGTGGTAACAGATGCCAGCCTTTTGGGTTGGGGAGCAGTCCTGGAAGAGGCCACTGTCCAAGGGAAATGGTCCAAATTAGAAATGACCCTGCCCATCAATATTCTAGAGATTTGGGCAGCACACCTGGCCCTGAAGCCCTGGACGCTCAGGCTAAAAAAATCCAATCAGACAGTGCCACAGCAGTGGCCTATATCAATCACCAAGGGGGCACAAGAAGTCGTGCGGCCCAGAGAGGTGAATCATATCCTAACTTGGGCAGAAGACAACATGCCTTGCCTATTGGAAGTCTTCATTCCAGGAATAGAGAATTGGCAGGCGGACTACTTGAGTCGCCAGCAGTTGTTCCCAGGGGAATGGTCTCTTCACCCCGACATCTTTCTAACAATGTCAAAAATGGGGAATTCCGCATCTGTTTGCGTCCAGGTTCAACAAAAAGATCAACAACTTTGTGTCAAGAACAAAGGATCCGCTGGCATGCGGAACAGATGCCTCGGTATTCCCGTGGAATCAGTTTTCACTGATCTATGCATTCCATCCTGTTCTGCTGCTTCCGTGACTTCTTCGCAGGATCAAGCAGGAAATGAAGTTGGTGATTCTTATGGCCCCAGCGTGGCCCAGGAGATCTTGGTATGCCGAGATCGTGAAGATGGACCCTGCCGCCACATACAGACCTTCTCTCGCAAGGTCTGGTATTCCATCCTACCTTACATACGCTAAATTTAATGGTTTGGCTATTGAGACCCACATTCTGAAGAAGCGTGGGCTGTCAGGTTCAGTGGTGTCTGCCTTGGTTAATGCAAGGAAGCTGGCCTCCAGAGTCTTATATTAGAGTCTGGAAGGCATATGTCTCTTGTGAATCCAGGGGTGTTGGCACCTCAGGAAATATGTCATAGGTAGAATCCTTGACTTTTTCCAGACGAGGTTAGAAATGAAGCTGGCCTTGAGTACTATCAAAGGCCAGGTTTCGGCCTTGTCAGTACTATTTCAACAACCACTTGTTTCGCATTTTTTGGTTCGTAGCTTTATTCAGGGGGTAACTCGGCTTAACCCTCCGGTTAAAACACCCCTGAACCCTTGGGACTTGAATTTAGTTATGTTGGCATTACAAAAACAGCCTTTTGAGCCAATACGACAGATTCCCTTGGTCCCCCTGACAAGGAAACTAGTTTTTCTGGTAGCCATATCTTCTGCAAGAAGGGAATCGGAGTTGGCTGCTCTTTCTTGTAAAGAGCCATATTTAATTATTCACAAGTCTAAGGTTGTATTGTCTCCTCATCCTTATTTTCTACGGAAGGTAGTGTCATCTAAACCAGGATATTGTCCTGCCTTCATTTTAACCAGAACCCTGTTCTGCGGAAGAAAAATCGCTACATTCTCTTGATGTCATGAGAGCTATCAAAGTCTATTTGAAAGCGACTGCTCAGATTTGGAAAACTGCTGTTTTTTATTTGTGTTGCCTGAAGGTCCTAAAACCGAACAGGCAGCATTGAAATCTACTATTTCTAAATGGATTCGCCAGGCAATTGTTCAAGCTTATGGTTTACCCACCTCACTCCCGCCCGCCGTCATGTGACAGACTTTTTAGCGGGTATATCTGAATGCCTGCAGCTACAGACCTTCAGATATTGCCGTTTTCAGCCGGTGATTCCCTACACCATAAGAACGATTATAGCGGCTGTTCCGCCGCTTGATCGTTCTTACGGGAGGCGAGAGGGGCTGCCCTCCGGTGCTTCTACCGACTCACCGCTACGATTGGTGAGTCGGACAGAGGATCCGCCGGCCCCGGATGTTGATCGTAGAGATTTCCGGCCGACCAGATGGTCACCGGAGTCTCTATGATAGTCTGAGGCCCGGGCGCGAAGTTATGACGTCATGCCCAGCCTCTGCATTAAAAAAAACAGCGCCGCTTCGGCTGGGAAGCGGTGATCAGTTTATTTTTTTTTTATTTCAGGCTTCCCAGCCTAGTGGTGAGATGTAGGGTCTTATTGACCCCATATCTCACTATAAAGAGGACCTGTCATGTCATATTCCTGTTACAAGGGATGTTTACATTCCTTGTAATAGGGAAAAAAGTGATCAAAAATTTGTTTTTGTTTTTTTCAAAAAAGTGTCAAAATAAAAGTATAATTTAATTAAAAAAAATCTATATTTGAAAGCGCCCTTGTCCGTATGTGCTCACACGCAGAAGCGAACGCAGTCGTAAGCCCCGCCCAAGTATGAAAACAGTGTTCAAACCATACATGTGAGGTATCGACGCGAACGTTGGAGCGAGACCTCGTCTAACTCAAAACATGTAACCAGTAAAAAAAATTTCAAGCGTCACCTATGGGGATTTTTAAGTACCAAACTTTGGCGCCATTTCATTGAAGCGTGACATGTTAGGTATCTACTCGGCGTAACTTCATCTTTCACAATATGCAAAAACATTGGGCTAACTTTACTGTTTTTTTTTTTTTTTTTTTTTTTTTTCTTTTTTAAGCACAAAACTGTTTCCTCAAAAAAAAAGCGTTCAGAAAATTACTGCGCAAATACCGTGCGAGATAAAGTTGCAACAACCGCCATTGTATTCTCTAGGGTCTTTGCTAAAAAAAAAACATATATGTTTGGGGGTTCTATGTAATTTTCTAGCAAAAAAAGATGATTTTTACATGTAGGAGAGAAATGTCAGAATTGGCCTGGGTGGCAAGTGGTTTTAAGAGGGAAAATTCCACCTTTTCAAATTAAAGCGCACTCTACCAGGGCTGTTAGTGCTTCCTGGGCAGTGCATCACCAAGCCTCCATGGCCCAAATCTGAAGGCTGCAACTTGGTCTTCTGTCCATACATTTACCAGATTCTATCAATTAGATGTAAAAGGTCATGAGGATATCGCCTTTGGGTGCAGTGTGCTGCAAGCAGCAGTATAAGACCTCTGATCTCATGGTGCCCTAACTTTTGTTTCCCTCCCTTCAGTTGGCATTGCTCTGGGACATCCCACATAGTGACTACTATGGCTCTGTGTCCCGTGATGTACGATTAAGAAAATTTTTATAACAACTTACCTGTAAAATCATTTTCTTTGAAGTACATCACAGGACACACAGATCCCTCCCCTCTCTCTGGTATACACATGTATTGCTTTGCTACAAAAACTGAGGTACTCCCAGTAGTGGGAGGGGTTATATACAGAGTGGATTTCCTGTCTTAGGGTGTGCCAGTGTCCATCACCTAAAGGTGGCCTATATAACCCACATAGTAACTACTATGGCTCTGTGTCCCGTGAAATGAGTGAGTGTATAGTGAAGAGGCTGAGCTCTAATTGGTTGGTGGGGTATCTGAGCTATTCACAGGAGGGACTACAGGTCCCAGCATGTCAGCTGCTTTCTGAGGAGATTGGATCTGTCCAGTGTGGGGGCTCCAGGACCCCCTACAGGTGATACAAGAGGTTTAGGCACCTAGGGGTGTCTGGCAGTAAAGAGAACCTGTCATCATCCATTCAGATCAAAGTAAAAGTGGGTTGCTCAACTAAAGGTCCTGGTTAAGTAGTGTCTTCGGTCTGAGATATCCATGCAGCCATCCATCGTTGATCCCCACAATCTTCTGTGCAAGTAAAGGCCTTGGCTGGGCTATAGCCACATGCCTGGTTTTTGCTTGCCATCTGGTAAGCGAGTTTTTCTCCAATTATCTTCCAGGGCAGAATCCGAGAGATGAGCTCCTCCTTCCTGCAACAGGAAATCTATATTAGTCCACCATTATAAATTTGTTAGTCTCACCTGTGTGCCTCAGTAGTTGTTGGTTTTTTTTTTTTCCTCCGGACCCACAGGAGCTGCAAACGTTTGTTATTTTATCCAGTCTCTCTGCTTTCTGCAGGGGACTCCCTGACCAGCATCCCATTCAGCCCAGGGGGCCTTGGGAGGGCGAGCAGCGGCAGCAATCTGAGCCTCAAGGTTTGCCCCTACAGAGGGGAATGCAACTATCCCCTTAGCTGCACCACATGCCGCTGGCATTTTTCCCCACAGCTGCTGCTCCTCGATAGTGGAGAGCCATCCGGCTGAGCCCTGCACTCCAGGTGCTTTAGAGGTTTCCTCGCTGTGCAGGCGACCTGGCCGTCGACCCTCCTGCTCACCGATCGTATTCCGCTCATCCCACAAACCTCTCTGCAAAATCTCCTCGTTTGCGGTCCTGGGAGGTATAGCAAGAGAGGCCGGACGCATAATTTCCGATCGTGCGGTCCGGCCCGCAGCCATCTTGGTGGAGGCTGGAGCCTCCAGGGAAAAGGCCTTTAATGTGCCCCCTCCCTATTGGAAACCCAGTAAGGAGGACGCCAGAGAGGACTTGGCAGGTGTGTCCACCAACCCGCACTGGGTCAGCTGGGGACGGGGCTGGAGCAGGAAGCAGAAAGGGCTCTCTAAACAGTGGATCCCGGTGGCCGGCCAGGTTGGACGCTTCTCCACCCTGCCCTGTGGATCCTGCATGTCAGGACAGCTCCAAGGCAAGTCAGAGCACGCTGGAGTCACCTCTGTCTTTACCTCCCTACAAACTGTACAATTGCATTTTACACTGCCAACCTCACTCAGGCCCTTGCAGGCAAAGGCCCCAGAGGAAAAAGGGGCGCAGACCAGAGCATGGCATGTGCCTCTTGCGGTCACCGGTTTTTCCCTGAGTGAAAAAAGCCACTATGTCAAAAATGCATAAAATGGTGGCTAAGGAGTCAAAAGGCTTCCTTAAGGACTTGCTTAACTCCTTCAAAAAGAAAATAAAGAGCACTATTGGGCCAATACACTCAGCAGTAGAGAAGCTGGAGGTGCCAGCAAGCTCTAGCCAAGCCAGTACCCCATCTAGTCGATTTGGATAACTCCGAACAAATCTCAGAGGACGGCTTATGCTAGAATTCCGAGGATGATGACTCGGCATCAGAGGGCACCCTATTTCCCTCAGAAGACAGATAATCTTCTAAGGTTCGGTCTCATCTGGTGCAGGACTGCAGAGTCGCATGACAAATCGTACCCCGTGACTTCCAATGAGTACCATTCATATCTGTGCGACTTCAACATGGTCCCTGCACTACTTTGGTCCCCCTTTGATGCAACTTGAGGTCCATAGACCTCAAGAATACACCATGGTTTTAAGTTGCAAAATCCCTGGCTAAATTGCGTCAAAAAAATCGTGCGACCTTCAGGTTGCAGTTGTGGAACCTAGTCCAAAGGCTATAGCAGACACACTGGGTATCAAAGAGCAAAAAGCTGCATGGCTTTCCCTGCACTACAAAATTATACCAGGGGTTGCAGCCCAGAAAACCTACCAGGTGCAGTCAAGCGCAGGTATCCATTTGTAGAGGAAGACACCAAGACTTGGGCGAAAATGTCCCAAAGTGGATGCCTCCCTCGTGAGAGTCACAAACAAATCCGACTTGGCTTTTGATGATGTGGAGCATGAGAAGCAGAGGCGGCGATTTTGAATCCGGCAATGGCTTCCACCTGCACAGCTCGCACCCTAGTAGCTGGCTGTCTCAACTGCAAGCGTTGCTAGGAGACACGCCAAAGGAAGAATCATTGAGGACCATTCCCACACTAACCGGAGTGGCAGCTTTTCTAGCAGATGCCTCTGCTGAAATGGAAAGATATCTTCTAGGGCCATGACCTTAAGAAGAGAGCCCTGTGGCTGAAAGTCATAGGGAGGGGACATCGCCTCTAGGAATAGGCTGTGTGGGATCCCATTCACAGGAAATTTTCTGTTTGGGCCAGACCTGTAAACGGTCCTGGACAGGACTGCAGCGAAGAAAAAGGGCTCCCCCCAAACAAAAAACAAGCAGGGGAAGGCGCCCTTTTGTCATTCCAGGAGATTTAAGCCGCGCAACAGAAGAGCGTGGGTATTCATGGCCACAATAGACTTGCAAGATGCATACTTGTATGTACCCATAAATAAAAGTCATCAAAGATACCTAAGGTTTACGATCCAGGGGCCGGTGGCCACCCTACATCTGCACTACACATCTTTTGCCTTTTGGCATCTCTTCTGTGCTCAGAATCTTCTCAAAGATTATAGCAGAAGCGCTAAAGGGCCTGAGAAAGCAAGGCATAGGCGTGATACCATACCTAGACAATCTGCTGTTCTTTGCAGATACAGCAAAGAACCTAAAAAAACCTCTGCGCAGGTATTTCTTATCCACAAAACCTGGGGTGGATAGTAAATACAGAAAAATCGTAGCTGACCCCAAGCCAGAGGTGGTATACTTGGATTATGTGCTAGACGTAAGAGTAACCAAAACCCTCCAGACGAATGAAAAGAATGAGGCAGTGCTAGGACTGATGTCCTTGATCCCAGCCATCACCTGGGCACAGCTCCACATGAGGCCTCTACAGAATCACATTTGACCCAGTGGGATGGTGATCCCTCATCCTTTAGAAATGTTTATTCCTGTCCCTTGGTTGGTCAAACAATCTCTTCAGTGGTGGCTCAATCCGCTCCGTTAAGCCGAGGGGCGCAGATGGGCGCAAGCCAACCTGTGAGGATTACCACAGACGCCAGTACCCCAGTATGGGGGATCTCTGTACACAAGGCAGATGTAACTCCAGATGGTCTCGAGCCTCCTAGTATATGAGGGGAATTAAAAGCTGTAGAGGAAGTGTGGAGAGCATTGCAACCAGCTATCCAGGGGAGAGAAGTCCGGATTCAGTGAAACAGTGGAATACCTGGACAGGCAAGGAGAGACAATCTCCTCGTCTGAGCCTGACAGAAGCAATTCTGTCATGGGCTAAGACAAATATCTGATCAACCTCGGGCATTCACTTGAAGGGGACAGACAACACGTTGGCAGACTTTCTAAGTCGAAAGACCATAAAACAGACAGAGTGGTCTCTAAACCAAGCAACCTTCTTGTGGATCATGCAAACCTGGAGAGTGCCCGAGGTAGATTTGTTTGCCTCAAGGACAAATGCCAAACTGCCAAGGTTCTTCTCGCTGGATACCACAGATGGCAACATCAGAGTGGATACGTTCAATCAAAGCTGGGCACACCAGCCGTGTTATGCATTCCCTCTGACCGTTCTAATACCAAAGGTGAGCCAAAGAATCGTGGAAGAAAGGGCAACAGTGATACTCGTAGCACCTCACTGGCCCCAGGGAACATGGTTCAGTCACTCGAAGAAACTGTCTCCAGCTGCACCAGATACAGCAAGAGCTACCGGACCTCCTATCGCGAGGGCCAGTCAACCACCCGAATCGCAAACTCATGAAACTTTCGGCTTGGTTACCGAGAGGGTGAGGCTGCAAAAGAAAGAACTGTCGGACAGAGTGATCAGCCCCATTCTAGCCAGCAGAAAACTCCATAACTGGAGTGAGAAGGGAGTTTGTCTCCTGGTACGGAAACAAACAGGATTCCGACAGAGAATCATCCTAGCGATTCAGGATTTCCTGCAAGAGGGAGCAGACTTGAACCTCTCTCTGAGCACGCCGAAGGTACAAGTGGCAGCACTCTCCCCCTGTCTGGACACCAAATTAGCAAAGGACCCATTTATAAAGCTATTCCTGATCTCATTAAATAGTCAGACCAGCTAAAGTCGGCAGAACTCCGACATGGAACCTCTCCACGGTGCTCAGAGGATTCCTCTCTCCGCCATTCAAACCACTGGAGGAGTGCTCAGATAAAAATCTTAAACTAAAAAACGCACTCTTAGTGGCCCTAGAGGGAGTAGGTGAAAGTCTCAAGGTTTTTTTTTTTTTTTTTTTACACGATAGTACCCTACTGACTGATCCAGGCAGATAAAATAGTCCTCTCACCAAACCAAGTTTTTCTACCAAAAGTCTCTTCAACCTTTCACAGGATACAGAATGTGGTTATCGCATCTCTTCCTAAGTCAATGGATAGCAGAAAAGAGACACATACAACAAACTACACTTAATACTCATAGCTTATCTTGAGAGAACAAAGGGCTGGCAAAGAAATGCCATGTCATTTGTCCTCTATGCAGGAGTCAATAAGGCAAAGCAGGCATTGAGACTCATGATGGATAAACCTTGCCCTACAGATGGCCATTTGGGGAAAAAAACCTTGCCCCCCCCCCCCCTCAAGTAGGGTCAAAGCCCACTCGACCAAAGCCTGGGCAACCTCGGTCGCAGAAAAGGCAGGGGCAACTCCGGAGCAGATCTGCAGGGCAGCGACATGATCGAGCTTCAATACCTTCGCAAGACACTACCACAGCAGCGTCCAGCTGTCAAGACCAGACATTGGTCGCAAGGTGCTCCAGACCTTCTCCCCACCCTAGTAAATATTGCTTGATGCATCCTCTCGGATGCTGCCCTGGAAGACAATTATAGAAAACAGAGTTAGGTACCTGGTAACTCTCTCTTTCTAAGAAGTCTTCCAGGGCAGCACTGGTTTCCACCCTAAGCGATGATACCAGGTATTGTGGGGATGCATTGGCTTACTGAGAGTTCCTTCGGTACTTTAATACTATTGAGGCACACAGGTGAGACTAACAAATTTATAATGGTGGACTAGTGTTTCCTGTTGCATGAAGGAGGAGCCTATCTCTCGGATGCTGTCCTGGAAGACTTCTTAGAAAGAGTTACCAGGTACCTAACTCTGTTTTCTAAAGGTGGTGGCACACTTTGTTGTATGAACTCACTGTGGTGGCAACATTAGAAGAATTTGGTCTATCATTCCACTCATTTTTGCCTATAGAAAGATGATCTTTTCTAAACCACTATATAAACCTGAGAAACGCTAACACCCAGATCCCCCCCCATGGCCCTATTGTTGCTATTATCCATAGAATCCTGTTCCTGTGACCATCTCTGACACAAGAATACAATCCTAACCAGTTGTAAACCTTCTCTACACTATTCAAAACCTTTTAAAACGGTTGGGCTTTAAGATCCTATGTTACACCTCTGGTGTGTTGCATTCCACATGCACATTATAATGCCTTGTGCATTAACATTTGTTGTGTTTAGACAGCCAATTTAATTGACCAGAATGCTCAAAGATTTCTGATCCATTATTTTCTGACACATATAACGGACTCCTTGACAGTAATTCAATTTCCAAAGACACTGTCACTGTGTCCTGCATGGGCAAGAAAACACTTTCATGCTATTTTTATGGAAAGAAAATGGTTACCAAAGCCTGAATGGCAAACTAAAGAGAAAACCATGACTACAGTAAGACCATGTTAATGCTATTTTCTGGACTTGTCACTAGTGTGCCTATATGGAAAATAAAGCCTGTTGTGCTTTGGAAATTTTCAGTTTACGGAGAGTTGTGGAAGACTGGGATGTTTGAGCGAATGTCAATGCAAACGGATGAAGATGAGCACAGCATCGAAATGCATTTACCTTACACTGCTAAAGCAATGGAAAGGTGTGTTTGTTTGTTTTTTATCATTTTATGTGATTCTACTCAATACCGATGTGAAGTGATTTCGTCCCCTGAGAATTGCACCCAATTTTGTATAGCAAGCAGGTTTCTGCAGGCTGATCTCATTGACCTCCCCTCTTCTCTGAGTCTCAAGGAAGGCACTTACCACATTCAGTATTATGTATGACAAGTGGTTACTAAAGAATAAGTAGTAAACTAGAATTAATACAAAGCTAATGCAAAACAAAGGGGCACAGGTTGGGATCACCAGCCAGTGGCGGTGCCTGACCAGTACCAAATAAAAATTGGTTATAGATGCTAAAGTCTGAGCACCATGTAAGCACAGCGACTTTAAATGGTATGTGTTCCACCAATATATGTGTTTATTTGATCTTGGGCATGTTTAAAAGTGGTTGTAAAGGAAGGGTATTTGTTTTGTTTTTTCCCCACGCGCTTTCTTTTTATTTTTATTCCCCCCCCCCCCCCCCCCCCTGCCCCAGGCGCTCTCTTCTTGCTAGACATGAGAGCGACAGCAGAAGCCATTGCCTCCTCTCAATCACAGCCTCTGAGGGAAGGGTGGGACGCGGGGCTGCACTGGTTTTTTTTTTTTTTTTTTTTTTTTTTCCATGTCTCAGTCAATGGACACAGAGCAGCAGCTCGGGATCGAGCCTGCACAAGTGTCCCTATAGCAAGCGGCTTGCTATGGGGGCACTCGGAAGGGTGGAGGAAACAGGAACGCTGGCGGGTAGGACCCCAGGCGAGGAGGATCAGGGCTGCTTTGTGCAAAACCATGTTTGTTTTAAAACAATAAAAAAGCCTTTACAATCATATCGTATGTCCAGCCAAAAGTTGTGTGGTGTGTGTTTGTTTGTTTTTGTTTGTTTTTTTTGTAAACAATGCCTTCTTTGCAGGATCAGAGTTGCTTTTTGTTTATGGCTTGTAATAAAAAAGTACTACCGGGGCTAGATTCAAGGATGGAGTGGAAAGAGGGGAGACGGCTTGCAGGTGGAAAAGCCGTTTGCCTTAATGGTTTGGCATGAAATCATATTGTTGCATAAAATTTCAGGAATGGTAGCTTTAGGCCCCTTTCACAGTTGTGGGACTTTTCGTGCGACTTTGGACATGAGTCGTATGACAAATCGTACCCCATGATTTCCAATGATAACGATTCATATCTGTGCGACTTCAAGTCACACCAACTTCAAAGTGGCCCTGTACTACTTTGGTCTGACTGGTCCATAGACCTCATGTTTACACAGGCATTCCCTAAAATCACGGCCACATCTTGTGACTTTCTGGTCGCAGCATTGTGAAAGGGGCCTTATTCTGCTTAAAGGACTCAAAGAAAACGTTTATTTAAAATCTGCTGGGTAACAAATGGCTAAATTTGAGGTTTATGCCACCGCCTTAATTGCCTGCTGCTGTTTACACTTTTTTTGATGCCAGGAAGTATAGTTTTTACTATGCTTTCCACCCTCCAACTTAGAGCTTGCAGCTCACCTAAACACCAGCTACATTGAGTGGTTAGAAGACCCCCTGTCAAGATTCTTTGCTGTCCATGTCCCTGTTAGGGATATTCACCCCTCTATTTGTACTGCTAACCATTGTCACTGAAAAAGTGAAGGGTAATCCCAACATTTTATTTGTCCCCAGAATAGGAGGTAAAGAGGAAATCTTCCAGTGGGGAGACACCTGTTCAAAAGTTACAGAAAATGATAGCCATTATAAGGTGCAATCAATCACACAGGGCCTAGACAAAGCTTTACTGGGTTACGAAATCTTCAGAGAAGCACTAAGAATTGTCCTTCAAACTGTAACGTCTACCTAGAAATGACTGCATTTTAATAGTGTAGTAAGATTCTGGTTTTATTTCTCCATTTTTGCATAATCCTCTTCTATAATATACTGTACTGCAATTGCTACATTTTTTGCTCTAATGCTTGAATTTTTATTCGCTTAAAATAACTTCTGTGACCTAGTATGTTTCTTGTTTTCTTAGCCATAAGGATGAGTTTACCATTGTTCCTGTGTTGGTCGGAGCTCTTAGTGAATCCAAGGAACAAGAATTTGGAAAACTTTTTAGCAAATACTTAGCAGATCCTTCTAATCTTTTTGTAATTTCTTCAGATTTTTGCCACTGGGGTAAGTATATTCAGTCCGCTAAAGCATTGGTATTTGTCAGCATTTTAGGTATTCAGTATTTGCATGTATATTTTAACCACTTCACTTTCAGCCTGGGTTCACACCCATGTGATCCGATTCCTGTCCATATTCACAGTTCCAACTGCGATCTGCGAAGTGATCTGGGGATGTCATTACTTTGTATTGACACCCGCAGCAGTCTGCAGAGGGGGAAGTGTGAACTGCCTGCAAGGGAGATGCGACACGGAAACCTGCACTGTAAATGCGCTGGTTCCCGAATCGCAATAGTATAAACGGGCTTACCCCCTTCCTGCCCAGGCCATTTTTCAGCTTATAGTGCTGTTACACTTAAATTGCGCAGTAATGCAACACTGTGCCCAGATAACATTTTTATCTATTTTTTTTTTTCCCCACACCTAGAGCTCTTTTGATGGTATTTAATCACTGCTGTTTTTTGCAAAATAAACATTTTGAAAATTTGTTTTTCTTAGTGTTTATTTGCAAAATTGTATTTCTTCATATATTTAGGGCCTGTTCACAAGACGTGTGTGTGTGTGTGTGTGTGTGTGTGTTTTTTTGTTTTTGGGTTTTTTTTTTTTTTTTTTCACAGCAGCAAGAGCCATTGGCTCCTGTTGTCAATCAGTCTGTGAGGGGCCTGTTCCTAGCTGTACTCTGTGCCTACATAGCAAGCAGCTTTCTATGGGGGAGCCGGAAGTGCAGAAACGAGGAGGGTCAGGGCTTCTCTGTTCAAAACCATTGCACAGAGCAGGTAAGTATGGCATGTTTGCTATTTTAAAAAATATATATATCACTATCTCTATCTCCTCTATGATCCTGCCTTTTACAATATCAAAATTATTCTTTTAGCTCAATGAAGCACTAAGCAACAGGTTTCCTTTTAATGTAGCACTCTCCAGCAGCATAATTTTTGCGTTTTTCACTTCCCTGCCTCTTCATTCAGCTGCCAGGAGCAAAAAAGAGCCCTGTGAAAGGCACAAGCTGCTGGTGCCACGATTCACACGGTCCTGTAGACCATGTGACATCACTGATTGGTCCATTATGAAGTGTCGTATGAAGTGAGTTACATGCTCCTCCATACCCAGATGTACTAGGCACAGTATGTCCTTCAGCTCCCAGTGGTGAATGGAGTGTCAGTAAAGAGAAGGAAAAGCAAATATATGCTGAAGGTAGGGGGATTAAAATAAACCTGTTGCTTTGCCCTGAATGGGAATGGCAAGTACAGGCTGGCTTTAATTTCATGTTTTGACTTGGATCCACATAATCCTTTTAAAAAGTTTTGATGAATATATCACCTTGTGGGACAATAAATGGCTAGCTGAATTGGTTGACTTGGAGGATCATATTTGTGGGAGAAAAAAGCTAGAATTGCACATTTGTCAGTTATATCTTAGTGGCACACTTAAGTCCTGCCAGGTATCTCTAGCTCTGCCAAACCCTTACTACACCATAAAACTTGTTCACCTAAAAATACACAAAATGTAATTGGTTTCGCTTATAGCTCAGTCTCTGTCTAAGAAGGGCCTCATAATATAGTAATATATAATAATACTTTGATCATCTCAAACCAAAAATGCACCCCACACCAAAAATTTTAATTTTTGGAACTTCCTGATAAAGAACTGCACTTGGAAATAGAAGAAACTACAGTCTGGTACAGACTGGGAAGATAATAGCACAATATTTGGTTCTAGTAGAGTAGAGCCATACATAAATGCATACATAATTGGTAAGATAAAGATAAGTATGCGTCAGCTGATACCACCAACAATCGGAGTTCAACATTTTTTACTGCTCTAACATAAGGAACACCCATGCATTTTTTTGGTGTTTTATTAAGTCAGCAGCTACAAAAACTGTAGCTGCTGGCTTTTAATACACACACTCACCTGTCCCAGGATGCATAATGTGCTCACCTGAGCCATCCCTTCCCTCAGTCTTCTCTCTCTGGCGCCAGCATCTCAACTGCAGGCATCTTGCAGTAACAGCTTGCAGCTTCACAGCCGGGTGCCCACTGCCAATGTATGAGCCATGCTGCGTATTGTGAATGGTTCCGCAGTGTTCTGTGACCTTTCCCAGATTACTGCGGGGAGGGCGTGGGATGGAGAGCTTCCACTGATCTCCTAGACAACCTTTCAGAGGTTGAGATCTACCTAGACAACATGGAGGAAAGCATGGTGAGTTGAGGGGGCTACTATGCAGCGCGATTTAGAAAAAAAATCAAGCTACCAATAAAGACAGCATCACAGTAGTGATCTGTCCCCTTCACATCACGCTCCCATGGTAGCGTCTCCTGCCCCCCTCCCCCCACAGTGGTCCTGTACCCCCAATGCAGTGTCCTCTGTAAACCCCCCCCCCCCCAAAAAAAAAGTGTTGTCTGACGCAGCACTGTGTAGGTAGCACTTGCCTGCCAGTGTGCGCATCAGAGTGGAGATCAGGAGACAGCAGTGCTGGGTAGGAGGCGGGAGCTGCCGAAGATCATATTGGCAAATTGGTGATTGGTTGCTGGGCTGTCCTAGTAACCAATCAGTGAGCAACCCCTGCTCTACAGTTAACAGGAGAGCGGCGGAGGTTGGGAGGTATAGCCATGGTCACGATCCACCTGTCGGCCCCCTGTGGTTGACCGCCGTCAGCTCGCCAACCCCTGGCCTAGGCGATCGGAGCAGGTACCTGTCAAAACCAGGTGAGGTACCCACTCGCGCCCCCCCCCCCCTAAAAAAAAGTGCTATTTAGAGGAGGGGGAGGGGAGGGGAGAGGGCCTTAAAGTGGAACTTCCCCTTTTGAGTGGAGCTCAGCTTTAAGATTAAATTCCTTCTGGTCCAACTTCATGATGTGGCCCCCTAGATGAAACTGTTTATTTCCAATACTGCAGTCAACACTGAAATTTGTATAATTATGTTTACAAAAAAAAAATTTCCATGAGAAATAGGTTTAATTTCTGTAATCTTTCCTCATAATTTTAGGTCATCCATTGCCCTAGAAAGCTTAACCTATACCCACAGAGATCACTTTTGAAAAATGTAAAAGGATGGAATGTTTGGAGAATATGAGCCACAGCGTTGAGCCAATTCACCTTGTTAATGTTAATTGGTTGTTGCTACCAATGATAAATGAGATCAGCAGGGATGGTAATAGTTTGGGCTTTGACAATAGGAAATCTTCTGCGAGTGGAATTATGGTTTTTGGTCTGATATTTGGGCTTATGAATACAACAATTGTGCTACGAGAATAGAATCTTACCAGTACCAACTGAATCTAGGATAGTGAGGTGGCATGGAGTGCATATACATTATACCCTGTACAGATTTTAATATTGATGTTCACGATGAGCGGAGTTTTTGTTTAAATTTTTTTTTACTCACTGTAGGGAGGAATTACCAATTTTGATATATATTTTTTATTTTTTTTTTTATCTTCTGTTCCAGGTCAGCGATTTCGTTATACATATTATGATGAATCTCAAGGAGAAATATATAGATCAATTGAAAACTTAGACAGAATGGTAAGCAATGTGTTTTTTTTTTTTTTTTTTTTTTTTTTTTTTTTTTCCTTTTCTATATACAGCTGTGTTCATATTTAAAAAAAAAAAAAAAAAAAAGATTTTCTATAAGGTTAGAATAACCTTGCTAATAATAAATTTAAATTCTTAGTATGTGACTTGAAGCAACCAAACGCCAGCTCACGCTTTATAATCAGTTACAGCAAACCGTGCTTGTGGTTTTTGTTTTTTTGTTTTTGTTTTTTTTTTTTCTTTTGGATTAAGGTTTTGCATAAATAAAAGCTGATCATTTTAATCACCCCTCGCCAGTGTAAGGTGGTTTGTCTCATCCATGTAAACTGATGCATTCTACTGAAGAATTTGTGTTGTGAAAAAAGACTTGCAGGTAGGGGTTACTAGATCAAAATGGAGCCTAAAAGAAACAGCCATCACGTTTAAGAATTGGTAAGCGGCAATATGTTTTGCTTTTGGGTTTAATACTGGTTTAATTTGTGTGTACGTGTGACAGGTGCATTTTTAAAGTGTGTGTGTGTGTGTGTGTGGTTGTTTTTTTTTTTTTTTTTTTTTTTTTTTTTCTGAGACCTGTACTGAGATTAGTAATGTAGTCTGCAGTAAGCAGATCTTTAATAGAGAAGTCTAAAGGGCACCCTCAAGACTACCCCATAAATAACCAGCATACATGCTGCATTTTTGGTGATTCACACAATTATTGCTGCAAGTTTTTAGTCCATTAAAATTGCCAGCAGTGATACGTACAAACTCCGAAAACCACACAAATCTCTCTCCTGCGATGTATAGTGTGTTTCTATACAGTTGTAAGCTCTTCGTTGCTTAGAAATGGATAATGCACTCCTCGTTGCCCTCCAAACTGGGGAATCCGAAAAACTAGAACATGAAAAAACAGAAGGCGTGTGGGCCTAGTGCATTATCCTCAACCAAAGTTTTTTTTTTTTTTTTTTTTTTTTTTTTTTTTTTTATTAAAGTTCGAAGGTAAGTATTGTACTCACAAAAAAAGACTTCATTCTAAAGAATTTAGAATGAAGTCTTTAATTACATTTTTGGGTTTTTTTTAACTTTTTTTTTTTTTTTTTTTTTTTTTTTTGCTCTACTTTCCTGTGCTGTGCATGGTTTTTGCACAGAGCAGCCCTGATCCTCTTTTTGTGGTCCTGGCTCCTCCCCCCTGTCTAGCCCCCCTTCCCCCAATAGCAAACCTCTTGCAGGCACGCTCCCAATCTCTCTCCTCATTGGCTGTCTGGCTATGTTTACAGGGGGATGCTGCCTTTAGAATCACTTTAAGGTGTTTGTTTTTTTGTTTTGTTTTTTTGTTTTTTTTCCTTTTTGCCCCCTTCCTGACCAGAGCACTTTTTGCAATTTGGCACTGCGTCACTTTAACTGACAATTGCGCGGTCGTGCGACGTACCCAAACAAAATTGATGTCCCTTTTTTTTCTCCCCCACAAATATAGCTTTCTTTTGGTGGTATTTGATTGCCTCTGCGTATTTTTTATTGCGCTATAAACGAGAAAAGAGCGACAATTTTGAAAAAAAGCAGTTTTTTACTTTTTGCTATAATATCCCCCAAAAATATATAAAAAAAAAATTTTTTTTTATTCTTCTGTTTAGGCTGATATGTATGCTTCTACATATTTTTGTTAAAAAAAATCGCAATGAGCGTATATTGATCGGTTTGCGCATTTATAGTGTCTACATAATGGGGGATAGTTTTATGGCATTTTTTTATTAATTTTTTTTAGTAATGGCGATCTGCGTTTTTTTGTTTTTTTTTTTCTGTGACTGCGACATTATGGAGGACACGTGACACGATTTTTGGACCATTGTCATTTATACAACGCTATAAAAATGCACTTATTACTGTGTAAATGACACTGGCAGTGAAGGGGTTAACCGCTAGGGGCCGATGAAGGGGTTAAGTGTGTTCTAGGGAGTGATTCTAACTGGGGGGGGGGATGGGCTTCAACACACATGACGGCGATCACTGCTCACCCATGCCATTCTGCTGAAGTATATCGTTGTGCAGCGGTCGGGAAGCGGTTAATGCATTCTATGGCAGTGGTGTCAAAAAATGATTTGATGAAACTGCCAACAGGGGGGGAAGGAAAAGTCTCCCTAAACGGTATACAAGCCAAAAATAAAAAATAAAAACTTGACAGATTCTATTCCTTTCTTAATGTCCTATAGTGGTTTTTCTTTTTACTTTTTGAACCCTAGCCTGCTACCGACATAAGGGCATAAGGTGCAGTAGAACCATTTTACATCTGGCCAGCTACGTATGCCCTGTGTCAACTGCATCTCTGAGCTCATGGTAGCCTAGGTCAGTGGTTCGCAACATCAGTCCTCAAGTAACCCCAGCAGGCCATGTTTTCAGGTTTTCCTTTACTTTGCACAGCTGCTTTAAATCAATATCCATGACATGGTATCGGTAAGAGCTATTTTATCTAAGGGAAGTTCACAAAACGTGGCCCGTGGAGGACTGAGGTTGAGAACTACTGGCCTAAGTGACCGTGAACCTAGAATCTTCTCACCATTAAATGGATGTGACCAGTGGCTGACAAGCTGTTAATCGCAGCCGTTGATTCCTAGATGTGAAACCCCATAGCTGTCCGATGTGTGCCCAGCCAGATCCTCCCAACCCTGTGCCTCAATCAGATCCCCTCCTACTGTGCCTGTGTCCTCTGATGCCCGCTGCTCCCTCAGCTCATAACTAGTGTGCTATAAAATATTAAAGTATACTTTCTCACCTCGTCTTTCAGGACAGAAACTGGAGAGCGCGCAGCTCCACACACTTCCCAGGAAATGCTGCAGCCATTTCTTTAAAGCCCGGACGCTTCCTTCCACCATGGCCTCAGTTGTAATGTTTCCTCCAACCATGGTGGAAGCACTGCAGGGGACCAGGGGTGTGCTGCTGTCTCTCCAGGTGGAGTAGGGTTAAGAGCATACCTGATCCTTTTTTTTTTTTTTTTTTTTTTTTTTTTTTTTTTTCTTCTGTCTGACCAGCCTGTTTTCCAGGTGCCTTTCCTCTTCTCGAGCCCGGCAAGGGTAGAGGCCGGAGGAGGTCCTGCACTGATAGACCGAAGTCTGTGGGCTGCGCAGGGGTCTGCAAATTTGGTGCGGCATCTCTAGAGCAAGCCTGCACTTTGGTCGGAGTGGCGGGTGATGTCACTGCAAGATGGGGCAGGACTTCCGTCGGTGTGTGGTGGCTTCTGGTTCCGGCCTCTGGAACGCAGAAGGGGGAGGCGGCCTCAGCGGGTGCAATTTCCAGTCCTCGCAGTGGTGAAAGGACTGGGAAAATTCTAAATAAAAGCTGCTGGGAGAATGGAGCCAGAGGAACCTGCCCTGGGAGCATAAGCCCACGAGCACCAGCCAGACCCCGGTAGGAGAGGCAGTGGCCTCTGTTAGTTTACCTGGGATATGTATGTTTTGTCCCTCCCTTCCTAGGGTGTTCACATGGTTTTTCTAGTAAAAAAGCAGTCGAAAGTTCAGGTTAATACTGAATTTGAAGATCTTGAACAGGTCCATTCGATACAAAAAATTTAGTATGGACACAATATATTCAGTGATGAAACTTCTTCCCGCGGGGTGTTTTTTTTTTTTTTTTTTTTGCCTCTATAGATCTGATATGTGTACTTACACGTGCCCATAGCTCCAACGTCACAGAGGTATCTGCGTTTGGTGTTCAGACGGAGGGGGGTTGAGTAGCATTTTCAGTTCAAGGCCCTCCTGTTCGCTCTCTCCTCTTCCCCAAGGATCTTCACGAAGATTATGGCAGAAGCGTTGGTACTGCTCAGGCTGGAGGGGGTCTCAATAGTACCTTATCTGGATAACCTCCTTTTTATATTTGCCAGCTCAAAAGACCTGTTGTACAGGGATTTGAGAGAGGTGTAAAGCCATTTAGAGAATTTGGGCTGGCTTCTGAATAAGAAAAAATCAAACCTAATTCCTTTTTGGATGATCATTTTCCTGGGGTATGCCATTAACTCAGTACAGGAAAAGATTTTCCTCCCAGGTGCAGGCCGCAGGGAAGAAAGTACAGATACATTTATCTGTTAAGTTCGGGCAGCCATGTCCATGCTGGGGCTTCTCACAGCCTGAATCCCAGCTGTTCAGTGGTCCTGGCTCCATTCGAGAGACCACCAGCAGGCGATTCTGCAGAATTGGGCCTACGGGGAGAAACGGATCAGGATTCCCTCTCCAGTCAAGAGGAAGTTGTAGTGGAGGAGGCAAACGAATTGGAGAAAGGGTTCTTTTTCCGCAGCGAAAACTTTAACAGATGCAAGCTCCTGGGGGTAGGGTGCACATCTGGAAAGCAGGATGGCCCAGGGGTCTTAGACAGAGGAATCCAGAAGGTCCTGCAACTGGAGGGAACTAAGGGCTATTTTCCTGGGGCTGTGGGCCTTCAAAGAGCTAATCGGGGACAAACACATCCAGGTGTTATCAGACAATGCCACGGCAGTGGCAACAATCTCGAGGCAGGGGTGCACAGGAAGCAGGTGTCTTCTAACCTTGGTCTTACAGATTGACTTGGGCAGAAGACAATTTGGCATTCTTAACAGCAGTACATCTGAAGGGCAGCCTAAACCAGATAGCGCACTTCTTAAGCAGAAGAAGGGTGCTAGAGTCGGAATGGAGCCCAAGTACGGAGATTTTTCAGAGGATAGTAGGCAGATGGGGTGTTCCCCAGGTCAACCTGTTGCATTGCAAGCGAATGCAAAAGTACCAGTCTACTTTACTCTGAACAGGCAGGACCAAGCGGCTGGTCTGGACGCACTGGCTCATCGCTGGACCTTCCACTTGCGTTGCGCCTTTCCCCCTGTGCAAATGATCCCTTTAGTGCTCAGAAAGCTACAGGGAGAAAATGCAACTCTGTTTCTAGTAGCCCTGTATTGGCCCAAGAGAGCTTGGTTTTCAATCCTACTAAAGTTAGCGGTAGAGCCCCTTTGGTTGCTTCCTGTTCAAAGGGACCTGTTGACTCTGGGTCCCCTTCTGCATCCTGGCAGCCTGGATACTGAGGGAGCAAATCCCGAGGAGAAGAGGTTTGTCCGAAGGTTTAGTTTGTACCCTGCTAAGCAGGAAGGTGGTCACAAGGGCCATTTATTTTAAAACGTGGAAATGCTTCAACTCCATTTTCAAAAAGTTGCTCTCCACAGGAGGACATTTCCATTCTTGAATTTCTCCATGACCTAATGAAGGATTTGGCAGCCAATACCTTTTTAAAAGTTCAGGTAGCTGCGCTGTCAGTTTTTCTAGAGAGTAGGTTATTTCTAGACCCTTTGATCATCAGATTTTATTTTTTATTTATTTATTTATTTTTTTTAAGGCACTAGCTAGGGCTAGGCCAGTTCCATTTAAGTTTTTCCTCAAATGGCATTTATCAGTGGTTTTGCAAGGTCTGGCTAGAAGACCTTTCGAACCACCAGAAGAAGCCACAATTAAATATTGGTCATTAAAACTAACACTGCCGGTAGCAGTCACCTTAGCTAGAAGGGTCAGCGAACTGTAGGCATCTACCATTAAGCTTTTTTGACTTTTTTTTTTTTTTTTTTTTGGACCGAGTAGTGCTGAGGACAGACCCGGGGGGTTTTGCCGAAGGTCGCTTCAGTTTTTCGCAGATCCCAAGAAATGGTTCATACCAACGTTCTGTCTATTTCCAACATGCCCTAAAGAGGAGTTTAGAAAGTCCAATGATATGTTTTGTTTTTGGGATCTCGTAAGGGTTACGGAGGTTCTAAAAGCATGATTGGAAGGTGGCTTCGAATGGCTATCCACGAAGCCTATAGGGCTGAGGAAGTAGAACCCCCCCCCCCCGCAGGAGTAGTGAAGGCGAATCAGGGTGAATCTGCAAGGTGGCCACATGGACAAGTTTTTCCACCTTCACTTGTCACTATAGGATGGACCTGCTCTCGGCGGCAGAGCAATCGTTTGGCATGAAGGTCCTGCAGGTGGTGGTCCCACCATAAGAGTAAATGCTTGTCTCCAGGTGCTGTCCTGAAAGACGAGGTGAGAAAACCTTAGTTGGACTTACCGGTAACGGTATTTCTACGAGTCTTTCAGGACAGTGGCGATGACTCTCCCTTGTTTAAGTCCTGTCCCGCATCAGTGTCCCCATGGAAAGCAGCTCACTGTGGGGGCACTCCATGAAGAGGAGGAGCCAGGAGCACCGGCAGGTGACCCCTGAAGAGGATTGGGGCCGCTCTGCACAGAGCAGGTAATTATGACATTGTTTAAGACATGCAGCACAAGGTCAGTTTGGGGGTTAACCAATTAAGCTAGAGAATATTAATTTAGAATTTTTTTTTTTTTTTATGTCCAGACCATAATAAACTGATTTCTACCTAATTATAGTGTCTTGATAAGAGTTGAAAGTACAAAAACTAAGAATGATGGACAGATGGTGCACGATTATACCCGAACTAACGGTAGAACATTGGGAGGAATTGTTGGTATCTTATATGCCCATAGTTATTTCAACCAGAGAGAAGATGATACAATTAGGAAATTTACATCAACTGTATTATACCCCCCTTAGATTATATAAAATGGGGAGAAGCGTCACCCGCATGTCATTAATGTCTTAGAGGAGGGATCTTTTCTACATATGGTATGGGAGTACAATAGGTTTCACCCTCTATGGTCTCAGGTCATTCAGTTTATTGCAGATGTTTTTGATCTTCCAAATATGTAGTCCGCTGTTGGGGCTTCTGAGCATAAGAGGATGAACTTATGAGCAATAATATGAGAACTTTAAGATTTTTTTTTTTTTTTTTTTTTTTATGTTTGCAAATTGATTTTAATCTACTAGATTAGAAGAGAATACCTCGTGTTACCTTGGAAAGCCCTTGTCAATGCAAATGTTATTATAAAATAACTTGCAAAGCTAGGGGTGCCCTAAAAAAAATTCAATACAATTTGGCCCAAATGTGTTGACTCAGATGACACAGTGACAGATCACCCTTGAGGATTTACTTGTTGTTTAATAATTCAAGGCCTATACTGAATAAAGTATGTCCAATTTGAGTTCATGGGGGCGAATAGGTAATAGCATACTTCACAACGGTTTAGAGGTATTTAACCTCTTGTGTTCTTTCTTTTTTTTTTTTTTTTTATTTGTTTGTGTTCTGGATTGACAAAAAGTGTACATACAGCAATGTCGATAGGCACAGACAAAATGTATTGTAATGGAACAATGACGATAATGTTACGGTTTATCGTACACAATGTCTGTAATCTATTTCTCTTTTTTTTGTGCATATGGCAATAAAAACCTTTTAATAAATATAAGTTATTTTAATAAAAAAATCTTTACAGTCGCTTTAACTTTACACAGGGGCAGTACATTAGGACATGTTGCTACATGTAATACTTCGTTTTAACAAAATGTATGACTGCATCATTTTATCAAAGCCTACTACCTCCAGATTTTTAGCACAAGTTGCTTATTTACAGTTTGCATACCTTCCCTTCCAAAATGAACAAATATAAACTCAATTCAATGTTTTCTTTTCGTTGGATTTTTTTTAAGTTGTGTTTGTGAATTAATAATTTTTAGTGCATTTAAATAGATATTTATGTAAACATTTGCAAATATTGCAGAATGTACAAAGATGGCTACTATTCTAGTGGTCCTGTGCTTTCAGAAAATGTATGGTTTGGGGTATTTTTCATGCTTTCAGAGCCAATATAACTATACTGTAAAATCAAAAAAATCTGGTCACCTGAGGTTAAAAGTGGAGAGCAGGGCCTGGCAGCGACATATTTAAAGGATGCCCATACACAAGGTAAAGCACATACAATGGAATATCTCCATTATAGGAATCCATACTTGTGCAAGTATTGCATTTTGTACCATATTTGTACATTAACTCCTTGGCATTTTTGTCTAATTTAAAAAAAAACATTTTGCAAGATGCTTCCTAACGAAGTCATCTATGCCCTGAAAAAAAGTGAACATCCTTTAGCTATGTAGCGTGGTTTAAGTAACACAAGTTAAAAACTACAAAATGTTGCTGCATCATAAAAGGGTTAATTTTTATGGTCATGGAGGGGGTTATATGTCCCTTTTTGTAAATTTTCGTTTTTGACCATTGTATTTGATGTGCCAGGTGAGGTTGTTTTAAACAGCTGTGATCATTCACATCAATTGTAGGTCACACATGGAGCCTGGGATATTGCGGTTTGGGCAGTAAAGTTTGATTTTTAGTTTGCAGACTATAGCCTCATACATACATACAATCAGATTTTCCGACGGGAAATGTGTGACAGGCTGTTGGTGGAAAATCCGACCGTGTGTATGCTCCATCGGACAATTGTCAGATTTTCCGCAGACAAATGTTGGATAGCAGGTTTTAAAATTTTCCGCGGACAATAGTCTGTCGGGTTTTCCGAGCGTGTGTACACAAGTCCGTCTGACAAAAGTCTAAAGTACAAACACTCATGCTTTGAAGCAAGGACGAGCCAGAACCGGTTGGTCTTGTAAACTAGCATTCGTAATAGTTAACATTCGTGACGTGGCAGATTTTGAAATCTCAAAATGCAGCACACATTCTCTTCTTCTTTAATGGGATAATAATGCTTTGCTGGTGATACTGAGTTATTGCAAACTAATTTTCAAAGGCTTTTTTTTTTTTTTTTTTATTTTGGGCAAGTTACTACAACACCATTATCCCATAGTTTTTAAGATCAAAGATACAACCATGTTGGTGTCACTTTTACATTGTATTTTTTTAAATGTAACTGCCTACTCCCAAACTGTCATTTGAAGTAAAACACATAGCCAAGTGTTATTCGTCACAATTTTTTTTTTTATTGTGCATTAAAAAAGAAAACAGACATGCTGTCTGCCAATGGAACTTAACCAACAAGTGCATTCTATGCATCCAAAAATATAGAAAATATTCCAAGTAATTATTCAAACAAAAAAATGTCAAAGCAATAACTCCGAGGCCAATAATAACACGTTATCTCCTCCAGTTCCGCAACATGTCTGGTTGACGAACGGCCGCGCAAATCAACACTCGCCAAACTTCTACTGACACAAAATTGGCAGAAGGAGCCCAAAGGGTGGCGCTAAAGAGCTGAAAACACGTAGTACGTCAGTACGTTCGTGTTTGTTGGCCGACAATTCCTTGCCGTTTGTATGCAAGACAAGTTTGGGCTAACGCCCTTCAGACAAAAGTCCACGGTTTTGTTGGCCAACAATCTGATTGTGTGTACGAGTCTTAAGTGATTTGGCTAGCTTTTGGGAAAAGTGTGTGTTGGCTAAAGAAATTTTTTTTTTTTTTTTTTTTTTTTTTAATATGGATCCCCGGGTAGTTTATGCTATATTATGCAAATATGCAGTGCATATTAACTCCTTATGACTGACTTGCCTATCAAACAGCGCTCTGCAGCACTGTGCTGTCAGCGCTCCCAACTGCTTGCTTCCATCTTCTAGACTTTTTACCAGGTTCCCTCTGTTCATTTGCTTGAATGGCTGTGCCCTGATGTGGCTCCCATGTATGCACGCAGAAGTCATGGCACAGAGTGGCCCTACACGCTAGCATATTTTTTTTTTTTTTTTTTTTTTTTTTTTTTTTTTTTTTTTTTTTTTTTTGTGCCTTTTGAAACTGTGTATACATAAAGATTCCCAAAGCACTTGACGAAAGGGACAGCAAAGCTGTGGCTTTCTGTCTGACTGAAATTTTAAAACTGAGTTTAAGTATTTTAATGCTAAGTCCTTCACTTGTGTAAATGAGGTTTGTAACCAACTGGCTTTTCATTTTCAAATGAACAAACAAGTCAAAAGTTCCACCTAGTACAGGGGTAGGCAACCATTTGAGCACAGTGTCGAAAAATGTTTTCAAAGAAATTGAGCGTGTCGATTTTGTAACAAAAACAACTTTACACTCTCAATCACAAAAGATTTTTTATAAAGTAAATGCTGTAAACTACTTTTAGTAGTGAGAAATAAACATCCTGCACTCACACCTCAGACCAGCCCCAATTCCTTCAACTCCACACTTCAGATCACTGTTCCCCCTGTACATCTGCCCCACTAATGCACCTCCTTTCACATCTGCCACACTGACCCCCCCCCCCCCTCTCTTCTGGCCCAACACTGAACCCCCCCCTTGCTCTTCTGGCCCAACACTGAAACACCCCACCCCCCCCGCTCATCTGGCCTGTGTGCAGGATCATAGGTTGGACCCCTGCAGCTGAGAAAAAGTGGGTGTGATTCTCATTGCGCTGAATACTGGCTAAAGGGACACAGAGTACAGGGGTTCAGTAGTAAGTGACACAAGTTCAGGAATAATTTCAACAAAGTTCCCAGAAACTCAACAGTAATTCCACAAACTGTCACCTGATTGGTTTTCTCAATCACAGTGAAATCCCTTCTTTCTGAGATTGGTAGTGACAACCAAGCAACTCATCTTCCTCCCAGATGGTGGATGGGGCTAGCAGGACTGTGATTGGCTTTAGCAGTGGCTTTAGACAGTCCTCCTGGAACTGCACCCAATTCCCCCCCCCACAAAAGCTGATTATCACAGCTTCAGCAAAATTAGAGAACCAAACAATGTTTCCCATCTTTTACAATGTGTGGGGGCACTGTGCCTCCCCCTCAGTGCAGGGGTGTTGTGGGGAATTCTGAAATTGGAATGCATTAGTGTCTCACTGACACTTCCCTGCACTGCTCTGCTGATGGGGAGGGAGTAGAGTGCCAGGGGTTTCCTAATCCTGACCTATTAACTTAGAGAATGCGAAATATATACAAACCTACTAAACGTTCTCTTTAATACACTTGTGAGCTCTTTTAAGTATTTGGTAATGGGTGTGGAGTCTCTTTTTCCAAAATGAAAACTTTTATGACTGTATCTATCAGAGGATATCTATTGCTTCCGCCATACTTTTCTAGGGAATGTTATAAGACCAGCTTCAAACCATTCTTTAATTCTTTAGACTAGGTTTCCACCCAGAGTAATTTGTGAGATCTACATGGGCAAAGTCTCTTTTAGCGAAATCAAACATCCTAATTGTACAGGACAAAGGCGGGATATTCATACACTATGGGTTATAGCTGTGTACTTTCAGGTGATTAGACACTGGTAAAACTTTAGAGGACCTGCCCCCTGCGCTCCTCTCCTATAACCATACCTGACTCCGTGAACCCTCAGTTTTGTGCTACGGTCTGAATGTGATTTTTTTTTTTCCCCCCTTCAAAAATCACCCTTAGCTTAAAATACTAAAGGCTTGTGCTTTATTTAAATAACAAATGTGTTATACTTGCCTGCTCTGTGCAATGAAGATTCCCTCTTCTCAGGTCCCCCAGGTGGCACTCTGGGCTCCACCCACTTCCAGTTTGTCTCACTGCCCTTTGGCCTGTCCTCTGCTCTGAGTGTTCACTAAGGACTTGGCACCTCTGCTTGCCCTGCTCAGGACTCGAGGCATCCAATTTACAGGCTTTTTAGACAACCTTCTTAAGGACTTGTCTCTATTTTGACTATCTGGACATGTCCACATGACAATTCAGATGCTACAGGCCTTTGGCTGGGTGATCAGTTTCAACAAATCTGCTCTCCAGCCTTTCCTTCACCTGGAATACTTGGGTAAGAGCACATGCTTGAGAATTGAAATAAGACCTTCCACGTCAATTCTGAGTTCTTGGCCTAATGGTAGCCTCCTTCGAAGTATAATTTGCCCGCCACCGTTCAAGAACTATCCAACAAAATATCTTGCTAACCTGGAAAAAGCAGGCTGCTGTTTCTGATTTGCACTTGCTCCTGTCCAGCCAAGGCATTCTCTATCTTGGGGGATCGCCTCCTCAGCCCTAACAGTGGGGAAGGCCTTTCCTATCACTGAAAAGTAGCGGAACAAATGCAAGTCTCTCAGGTTGGAGCGTTCCAGTCCCTAGGGGTCCAGGGAACATGGTCATTGAGGGAAACAAAGCTCCCCATCAACATTATGGAGCTCAGCAGTTAGGCTGGCTTTGCAGCACTGTATCCCCCTTCTGCAGTCAGACAATGTCACGGCGGTGGCCTATGTCAGCCATCAAGGGGGCACCAGGAGTCTGGCTGCCTTGAAAATAGTGAACCAGATCATCTCTTAAACAGACACTCCGTGTCCAGCGATCTCTGCAGCCCACATCTCGGGACTGGATGACTGAACAACACAAATTATCTCTGCTGTTATCGTCTGGATCAAGGGGAATGGGCTCCTCCTTCTAGATGTCTTCAATCTAACATGCAAAAAAGGGGAGATTTCATTTGTGGACACCCTAGCCTCCAGGTTCAACAACAAACTACCTATATATCTTGTATTGTTGCCTGTTGCAGAACCCTGTGCTTTCTTCTGATCTCAACTTGATTCTCGCTGTCCTGCAGAAACACTTTGAACCTATCAAGAATATACCCTACAGGTTCTCATGTAAAGTGCCCCTTTTGGTCACTATCAGGTCTGCCGGGCAGGTTTCAGAACTGGAGGCCCTTTCCTGTATAATAGAGCCTTTGTCATACTTCACAATGACAAGTTTGTCTTGTGTGCAAGGGAATCTTTTCTCCGGAAGGTGGTCTCAGCATTCTGCCTCATTGAGGATTTTGTCCTCCCATCCTTGAGCCCTACTCCTAAGCATCCAAAGGAGTAGTTGGGAGCCTTTGGGGTATACCTCAATACTACTGTTCAGATCAGACGGATGGATTCCTTGTTTATCCTGTGTTCTCTGGACCTTACAAGGGACCCTATGCTACAGAGTCTACTATTGCATGATGGATATGAAATCTTGACTGAAAGAGCTTATGGTGTATGACTATTTTGCCTGTAACCTATACTGTACAATGTAAGGTAAAAGACATTTTGACTTGCCTGGAAATTCCTGATCTTGGAGTACAGAATACATGCCATGCTCCCTTCCATTCCTTGCTACAGAACAGAGAATTCAGAGTGGCGTAGTGTTATAGTGGTGGCACGCAGGGAGCGTGTTCTCTAAAGCTTTGCCAGTGTCCGGTATCCTCAAGGAACATGCCTATAACCCATTGGGTTTTGACATTTTTGCATTCACGCTGGGGTAAAAAGTACATTTTTTTTTTTTTTTTTTTTTTTTTTTTTGTTATAAAAACTGCAAATTTAGTAATTTTTCTTCATAAATTTTGGCCAAAATTTATACTGCTACATATCTTTGGTAAAAAAATAACCCAAATATATTTGTTTTTTTGTGGAAGTTGGCGTCCACAAGCTATGGTGCCAGTCTCTGAAAATTGATCACACCTGATGTACTGACGATCTCATTTCTTGAGACCCTAACAAGCCAGGAAAGTACAAATACCCCCCAAATGACCCCTTTTTGCAAAGTAGACATTACAAAGTATTTAGTAAGAGGCATGGTGAGTTTTTTGAAGTTGTAATTTTTTTTTTTTTCCCACAATTTGCAAAATCGAGGGGTTTTTTTTTTTTTTTTTTTTTTTTTTCTTCACAAAGTTGTCCATTTATACAATATTTCTAATAGATTATCCTACTCCTGAGTACGGCGATACCACATGTGTGAGACTTTTACACAGCCTGGCCACATAGAAAGGGCCAACATGCAGGGAGCACCATCAGGTGTTCTAGGGGCAGAACTGTCAAATCTAATTTGACTACCTATTACACTTCGTGAGGCACTCTAGTGGCATGAATGAGCCATTAATGGGATGACTGAGCATGAATGGGTACGGCTGGGGGTGGATGGGATGGCTGAGCATGGATGGATGAGTATTGCTGAGTATGGATGGATGAGTATTGCTGATTAGGGAGGGATGACTGAGCATGGATGGATGAGGATGGGTGACTGAGTATTGCTGATTATGGATGGGGATAGATGGGATGGCTGAGCATGGATGGATGGCTGGATGAGGCAGGAATTGTCACAGATCAGCGCTGTGGGCACTACAGATCCAGCCAACAGTGCTGCTACATCTGAACTCTCCCCTCTCTGCTCGCACTGTACTGATCGGTGCGGAGAGAGGAACCGGATATGTCAGTTTGTTTACAACGGAGCAATCACGTGGTAAACAGCCGATGTCAGCTGCCATTTACCGTGATATTCCCGGGTGTGCGCAGTTCTGGGAGGACGTCAATGTACGCCCTCCCAGAGTTATTGAGCCATGCTGTAGCCGTCATTCGGCTATGGCGCGGTCATCAAGAGGTTAAAAGAAAAATGTGCTGTATAGTGTTTTTAGAATTGGGAAGGGCCCTTTTTGTATACTGAAAATTTTATATATCTATAGCTATATCTATATCTATCTCCTGTTGAGAGTGACAACAACAGATTACAAATAGCACGCTTCAAATGAACTCCGGACCTTTTATCTGCTTCTTGTAAATAGGATAATGAGGGAATAATGAAGGGATAACACACACACACCTGGCCATGGAACAGCTGAGCAGCCAATTGTCCCATTACTCTTGGTCCCTTAAAAAGTGGGAGGCACATACACAAACTGTTGTAATTCCTACGCCGTTCACCTGATTTGGATGTAAATACCCTCAAATTAAAGCTGAAAGTCTGCAGTTAAAGCACATCTTGTTTCATTTCAAATCCATTGTGGTGGTGTATAGAGCCAAAAAGATTAGAATTGTTGATGTCTCAATATTTATGGACCTGACTGTGTATGTGTAATATTAAATATATATATATATATATATATATATAATTTATATTTTTACAGTGCCTTGCAAAAGTTATTCACCTTGGCTTTTTACCTATTTTTGTTACATTACAGCCTTTTAGTTCAATTTTTTTTTTTTTTTTTATATGAATTATATGTTATGGATCAGAACACAATAGTCTTAAGTTGGTGAAGTAAAAATATATACATAAACTGATAATTGTCATGTGCGTATGTATTCACCCCCTTTTGTTATGAAGCCCATAAAAAGCTCTGGTGCAACCAATTACCTTCAGAAGTCACATAATTAGTGAAATGATGTTCACCTGTGTGCAATCTAAGTGTCATATGATCTGTCATTACATATACACAACTTTTTGAAAGGCCCCAGAGGCTGCAACACCTAAGCAAGAGGCACCACTAACCAAACACGGCCATGAAGAACAAGAAACTCTCCAAACAAATAAGGGACAATGTTGTTAAGTACAAGTCAGGGTTAGGTTATAGAAAAAAAAAAAAATCCAAATCTCTGATTCCTAGGAGCACCATCAAATCTATCATAAGTAAATGGAAAGAACAGCAAACCTGCCAAGAGACTGCTGCACACCAAAACCCACAGACTGGGCAAGGAGAGCATTAATCAGAGGCAGCACGGCGACCTGAGGTAACCCTGGAGGAGCTGCAGAGTTCCACAGCAGAGACTGGTGTATCTGTACATAGGACGACAATAAGCCGTACGCTCCATAGAATTGGGCTTTATGGCAGAATGGCCAGAATAAAGCCATTACTTAAAGCAAAAAACAAAATGGTACGTTTTGAGTTTGCGAAAAGGTGTGTGGGAGACTCCCAAAATGTGTGTAGGAAGGTGCTCTGGTCTGATGAGACTAAAATTGAACTTTTTTGCCATCAAAGAAAACGCCATGTCTGGCGCAAACCTATCGCACCACCCAAAGAACACCATCCCCACAGTGAAACATGGTGGTGACAGCATGATGCTGTGGGGATGTTTTTCAGCAGTCGGAACTAGGAAACTGGTCAGAGTTGAGGGAAAGATGGATGGTGCTAAATACAGGGATATTCTTGAGCAAAACCTGTACCACTGTGTGTGATTTGAGGCTAGGACGGAGGTTCACCTTCCAGCAGGACAATGACCCCAAACACACTCCTAATGCAACACTTGAGTGGTTTTAAGGGAACACATGTAAATGTGTTGGAATGGCCTAGTCAAAGCACAGACCTCAATCCAATAGAAAATCTGTGGTCAGAATTAGATTGCTGTTCACAAGCGCAAACCATCCAACTTGAAGGAGCTGGAGCAGTTTTGCAAGGAGGAATGTGCAAAAATCCCAGTGGTAAGATGTGGCAAGCATATAGAGGCTTATCCAAAGCGACTTGAAGCTGTGATAGCCGCAAAAGGTGGCTTTACAAAGTATTGACTTTAGGGGGGTGAATGGTTATGCACATTTACTTTTTCTGTTATTTTGTCCTGTTTTTGCTTCACAATAAAATAAAAAAAATCTTTAAAGTTGTAGGCATGTTCTGTAAATTAAATGATGCAAATCCTCAAACAATCCATGTTAATTCCAGGTTGGGAGGCAACAAAACATGAAAAATGCCAAGGGGGTGAATACTTTTGCAAAGCACTATATAGATCTAGATATATATAACTTTTTTGTTTTTTCCTGTACCTTTTTTTTTTAACCAGCTCTTTTGCTTCCTTTTCAGGGTATGAGTATTATAGAACAACTAGATCCTGTGCCGTTTAGTAATTACTTGAAGAAGTATCATAATACTATATGTGGAAGACACCCCATTGGGGTGTTATTAAACGTGAGTATCCTATTGTTTGCTGATCTATTTATCAATATCTTAGCTTATATTCGGTGAATCTACGCTATTAATATCTCCTGTTTTCTGTTATACTCTACATCATATTAAACTGTCGGGTTACAGAGACCTATCTCTTTTCCACAAAATTAATGAAAAACTTGATCTGGATTTCTTCATATTGAAATTATTCCAAATCTTTATTACAGCATTAATATGTTTCTATCAGATTTCAGCCAAGTATTTCTTAACTATTTCGAGATTTAATAAATGCGAACTACTAGCCTCTAGGAGACTGTTTTTTTTAACCACTTAAGGACCGAAAAATTTTCCCCCTTAATGACAAGGCCATTTTTTTTACAATATTACACTGCGTTGCTTTAACTGACAATTGCGTGTCGTGCAACGCTGTACCCAAACAAAATTGATGTCGTCCCCCCCCACAGAGCTTTCTTTTTGGTTGTATTTGATCACCTCCTGCGGTTTTTATTTTTTGCGCTATAAACAAGAGTCACAATTTTGAAAAAACTTTTTTTTTTTTTTGCTATAAAAAATATCCCCCAAAAATGTAAAACAAATTTCTACATCTGTTAGGCCAATATGTATTCTTCCACATATTTTTTGTAAAATAAATCGCTATAAGCGCATGTTGATTGGTTTGCGCAAAAGTTATGGCGTCTACAAAATAGGTTTATGGCATTTTTATTTTTTACTAGTAATGGTGGTGATCAGTGATTTTTAGTGGGACTGTGACATTGCAGCGGATAGATGGAACAACGAAGTGACTTTTTTACACTTTTTTTGGGAACCAGTGACATTACAATAATCGGTGCTAAAAATATGCTGCTGTTGTACAGACACTGGCAGGGAAGGGGTTAACATAAGGGGCCATCAAATGGTTAAATGAATAATATTTTTTTTTTTGGCTGGAATGGCATCTATAATGTGCAACTCCCTGCTGGTTGTCACATTTTTGGGGAACGTTCCACCAGAGTTTGCAAATTTTTTTTTTTTTTTTTTTTTTCTTTTATTGAAAAAAATTTAAATTTACATAACAAAGAAAAAATAAAGACAAACATTAATCTCATCCAATAGGTACCAATAAAAAAACATACCATTATTATTATTATTATTTAAAAATAATAATTAATATTAAATAATAATATATAAAACATATACCAACATACTGCAGGGGTCTCTGAAACAAGAGAAAAAATAGAATAAGATAAACAAGGAAAAGAGAACCCATGGTGATACTCCAAACCCATGATGGGGGACCCGGAACCCCAGACGTCCCGGCCTCACCCCACCACCACCACCCCTGTACCCTACGGAGTAGTTGCACATCAAGGGAGGTGCCGACCAAAAACATCCGGGGCACCAAGGCCCGCCACCACCGCCCAAGATCACACATCCTTAAACCCTAATAAGAATATCCCTGCCTTATCTTCCTTCATCTAATAAAATAAAATCTATAATTTTCCTACTCCATCTCCCACAGTAATATTAGACCTATCGCACTAAACACACACAAGGACAAAAATGAAAAGGAGAGCGAACAAAATAAAACCACCCGAAATAGCTACTCAAACCAGACCCGCCTCACTCAAACCGACTCCTTCCACGGGAGCAAATCCTTCTTGATGTGGGGAAAAAAATTTCTTTTAAGGTCTTAAATATTTGGTTTCTGTCTCGTCACCATGTTGGGCCTGGATGGGTTGTGTCTTGGAGGTCACTTCCAAGACATGCCCACCCGGCCCAACGTCGGGACGAGACCGAAACTGAAGGACATTTAAGACCTAAAAGAAATCTGATGTGGAAAAATTGATTTGCAAACTCTGGTGAAATGTTCCCCAAAAACGTGACAACCAGGAGCTATCCTCCAGTGTAATGATCCTAGCTGATGCATATTATAGATGCAATTTCAGTCACTCTCGCTGGAAGGTTTTCCTTTTGAAGGATTATTGGTGTTGTTACACTAGTTAGTTACTTTCATCACATTCGAGTGGATTGAAGTTAATGTTTTTTGCATGAGACTGCAAGCTATTCCTTTACATTTTTATGGACACTGAATTATATATTGTATGGACACGTTATACACTATAAAAGATTTGTGTGTGGGTTATCCCTCTGTGAAGATGACTTCTTTAATTTGACTGTGGCTTGCACCTATTTGTCTAAGCCAATTGGGCCCTATTTGCGATTTTGAATCATTGCTGCTGCTTTATGCGTCATTCATCCATCTTTGACACCTGAGATAGTGTGGCGAGCCCCTCAAACGCAGTACATGCTTTACAATCTATTTGGACTTTTGCTCCCTAACCATATTCAGCGGGGCAAAAAAGTATTTAGTCAGCCACCAATTGTGCAAGTTCTCCCACTTAAAAAGATGAGAGGGGCATGTAATTGTCGTCATAGGTATACCTCAACTATGAGAGACAAAATGTGGAAACAAATCCAGACAATCACATTGTCTGATTTGGAAAGAATTTATTTGCAAATTATGGTGGAAAATAAGTATTTGGTCAATATCAAAAGTTCATCTCAATACTTTGTTATATATCCTTTGTTGGCAATGACAGAGGTCAAACGTTTTCTGCAAGTCTTCACAGGGTTGTCACACACTGTTGCTGGTATGTTGGCCCATTCCTCCATGTAGATCTCCTCTAGAGCAGTGATGTTTTGGGGCTGTCGCTGGGCAACACAGACTTTCAACTCCCTCCAAAGGTTTTCTATGGGGTTGAGATCTGGAGACTGGCTAGGCCCCTCCAGAACCTTAACATGCTTCTTACAAAGCCACTACTTTGTTGCCCCGGCGGTGTGTTTGGGATCATTGTCATGCTGAAAGACCCAGCTACGTTTCATCTTCAATACCCTTGCTGATGGGAGGGGGTTTGAACTCAAAATCTCATGATACATGGCCCCATTCATTCTTTCATGTACATGGATCAGCTGTCCTATTCCCTTTGCAGAGAAACAGCCCCAAAGCATGATGTTTCCACCCCCATGCTTCACAGTAGGTATGGTGTTCTTTGGTTGCAACTCAGCATTCTCTCTCCTCCAAACACGACGAGTTGTGTTTCTACCAAACAGTTCTACTTTGGTTTCATCTGACCATATGACATTCTCCCAATCCTCTTCTGGATCATCCAAATGCTCTCTAGCAAACCTCAAACGGGCCCAGACATGTACTGGCTTAAGCAGGGGGAGACACGTCTGGCACTGCAGGATCTGAGTCCCTGGCGGTGTAGTGTGTTACTGATGGTAGCCTTTGTTACGTTGGTCCCAGCTCTCTGCAGGTAATTCACTAGGTCCCCCCGTGTGGTTCTGGGATTTTTGCTCACCATTCTTGTGATCATTTTGAGTCCACGGGGTGAGATCTTGCGTGGAGCCCCAGATTGAGCGAGATTATCAGTGGTCTTGAATGTCTTCCATTTTCTAATTATTGCTCCCACAGTTGATTTCTTCACACCAAGCTGCTTGCCTATTGCAGATTCAGTCTTCCCAGCCTGGTGCAGGTCTACAATTTTGTTTCTGGTGTCCTTCGACAGCTCTTTGGTCTTCACCATAGTGGAGTTTGGAGTGTGACCGTTTGAGGTTGTGGACAGGTGTCTTTTTTTTATACTGATAAGTTCAAACGGGTACCATTAATACAGGTAATGAGTGGAGGACAGAGGAGCCTCTTAAAGAAGATACAGGTCTGTGAGAGCCAGAAATCTTGCTTGTTTGTAGGTGACCAAACACTTATTTTCCACCATAATTTGCAAATTCTTTCAAAAATCAGACAATGTGATTGTCTGGATTTGTTTCCACATTTTGTCTCTCATAGTTGAGGTATACCTATGATGACAATTACAGGCCCCTCATCTTTTTAAGTGGGAGAACTTGCACAATTGGTGGCTGACTAAATACTTTTTTGCCCCACTGTAGTTGGTTATTTATATTTACCACTGGATAGAGATATTTAAGAATAAATTGCCTTTTAAAAAAAAATAAACTTTACATATTAAGAAGTACATGCTTTACAATCTACTTGGACTTTCATCTTTTGAAAAAAAAAAATAGATATATCTATATCTCTATCAACTCGGAGCTTAGTTTACCTGACCTTGATACTTTAACCTGGTGGTTGCTCTCCCATGGGCCAGCTGGCTATTTTTTGAGATCATTGACCCTTTTTTCCTTCCATGGACACCTAGTATATTATACTACATCCATTTTGGGTCTGTTTTTAAATTGATTTATCAATCTCAATGTGCCTAACTCTACTGGTCCTGGCGAAGCGGATGATCCGCGTAACGTGTTGACCCTTCTAGCAGATTTTATGCACAGATTTGTTTGTAATGTATTATATTGATAGCAACATATGCTTTTTATTTTGTGTAAAGACAAAATTCTTTTAGACGTTTTGTATGTTAGTATCTGTTATTTTGCACATGGGGGTATGTCTAAAGTCCCAACACCCATTCTCCATCTTTGCATCCTACTTCTCAGTCTGGCTTTAACCACATGGCTATTGAAGCCCATGTCTTAAGAGATAGTGGTCTGAGTCTGTTATTACTACCTTGCTAAAAGCAAGAAAATTCACTTGCAGAAATATTTATCGTAACTGGAAATCCTCCTTTGCTTAGTGTGAACACAGGCAATTCAATCCCAGAGATTACTCTGCCATGTATTATGGCCTACAATCGGGTTTTAACCAGAACTTGTCCTTTAAAGCGGTAGTTAAAAACTTCCCTGCAAGGCAATTTCATAATGTGCTAGTATGCATTGCATACTAGCACATTGAGACACTTACCTTAGAACAAAGCCCTCCAGCGCCACGCATTCACCGCTGAGAGGGCTGACATCATCTCCCGATCTTCCTTCTGGATTCGTGGCCGGGGGCATGATGACATAATTTTACACAATTATGTTTACAGCACGAGCTCTGATGGTCTGGCGCTGTATGCCGAACCCTCAGAGTGCATGCGCAGGTGACGTCACCGGCTGCAGGCTCTCTGAATATATAGTAAACCGTGCAAGTTTAGGAGATATTCACAGTACCTACAGGTAAGCTTTATTATAGGCTTACCTGTAGGTATAAGTGGTGTAACAGTGTTTACTACCACGTTAATCACTGGAATTGTCCTTTTTTTCAAATACCTTTTGCAGTAAGCTCCACTTGTACCCTTTGCTTCCTTGTGTTCTCAACTTGATTATCTCTGCCCTGCAGAAACCACCCTCGAAGCCATCATGAATATTCCCTTAGATGACTTCTCCTGGAAAGTGGCCTTTTTGGTTATCAAATTAGACGTCTGAGTTGAAGGCTCCTTGTAAGGAGCCATTCCTCATCCTTCACAATGGCAAAGTTGTCTTGTGCCCAAGACCTTTTTATCTTCCTGAGGTCATATCTGTCTTCCATTGCAATGTGAACATAGTCCTTTCATCCTTTATGCCCGATCCCAAGGAAATCTCTTCTTTGTCTGTATATAGCCAGAGCCATTTTGAGTTTACCAAAAAGCAGCAGCTTTGTTCAGACAGATTGATTACCTGTTTGTCCTGTACGCAGGACCCTGCAAGAGACACCTTGTTTCTAAAGTCCATTACTCGATGGATAGGAATTCTGTTTGCCAAAGCTTACAAATCTCCTGTGTTTTCATGCGCCCATTCCACCAGATTGCAGCGGCACGCTGAAGTTGGGTCTTTGACCTTTTTGTTGGGTGTGTTGGCATAGTTCTGTTTTTGTTACCTAGTTGTTGCACATCCTTCTAATTCATTGCTTGGGGACGTCTCAGTTCTTAGCCTGCATTTTTGTATGATTTTAGGATAGAGGAATTTTGACTTGCCTGTAAATTACATATTGTGGAGTACTGTACAGGACACAGGCCACCCTCCCTTCCATTCCTTGGTTACTCCTGCATTGCTTGCTATAAAACTAAGGATGCAGTAGAGTAGGGTTATAGGGGAGGCACCCAAGAGTGTGTCCTCTAAAGTTTTGCCAGTGTCCAATCACCTGAAGATACAAGCCTGTAACATGAAGTCTAGGATTACTTGGCCTGTGTCCTGTAATTGTACTCCCAAGATTTGGAATTTACAGGTGAGTAAAAATTCCTCTTTTCCACTATGTTTATAATGGATTGTCAAAAATAACTTGCAGTAGGTTTGTGTTGCTGTTCTAAAATAAACCAGACTTGTGAATCAATCAGACAGAATTTCAATGGAGCTGGTTCACATATATGTGGGCCAGTTGCAGTGGGAATTAAAAAATGTTCCTGTGTGTTTTTCAGTCCGGTTCAGGTGTGATTTCAGTGTTAAATTTGCACCAGAACTGCTGAATGGAAACCACACCAGACTGCACCAAAACCGGATGTGCATATATGTGAACCCAGCTTTAACAAGAAAATAATTGAGGGAACAGGAGGTTTATTTATACCAATGTTTGGTGTTCATACATAAATGTATGGGTTGGTTAGATCATTTTTCTAGATATCTGCCACCCACTAAGAAACCCATTTAGCATAGTTTTTTTTTTTTTTCAGCCCACTGGTTTTTAATTTTATTTTATTGAATGCATTAGACTGGATGGGTTGGGACTCTTGGACACTGTCAGGCTTTCCATATTCACATTTAAATTGATTCATGCAATAAAATTTAACTTTTTTTTTTTTTTTTTTTATCCTCCGCCCAAAGCTTACCATGTTACAATCTGTGCAATCTCTATTAGATCTATAAACAAAAAATGTAGTGTAATGACCTGCATGATTCGATACAAACTAAGTGGACTGTTTAGGTAGGCCCGTCTGTGACATAGTTTTGGAACTCTAAGTATATTGTACAGAGATTGAGCAGCTACGCTGTATCTTGTGGCCAGCATAAGGCACCATTAAAGGAGAAGTCCAGCCAAAGCTCGTTTGGCTGTACTTCTCCTATGGATCACAGGAGTGCAGCTTGTTTTGCACTCCTGTCACCCGTTTTCAGCAGAGAGTCTGCAGCTCTCTGCTGACAGAGCTCTGAAAACCGAGTGATCGTCTGTGTTTGATTGCTCGATTCTCAGTGTAGAGGTGCTGGGGAACAGATGCAGCATCAGACCGATGCTGCATCCACCTAGGTAAGCATTAATCTTGGAAAAAAAAAAATTCTTTTTACTTCTCTTTGAAAAGACCATCTATATTTCTCCAACATCTTACCTTAACCTCTTCACCATCTTATAGTTTTAGTCCGCCCTTCCCTCTCCTCCCCCCATTAAACTCTAATACAAGACCAGATCTTACTGTAATGCATGTGCTGGTCACATGCATTCACACATAAGCAGAGCATTCTGTAATAATAGCAACCCTTCAAAGTATACCAAACAAATTTGAAGTTCTTGCCTGACGCAACCTCTACTAGGTAATAAGTCATAGTCATAACAATTCATAACACCCTGCTTATCAACCTTGACAGTCTTACTTTGTTACTCCTTTACTTTGTTCTCAATTGAAACATCACTGTTGTATGTATAACTTTTCAAATCCACTATACCTTTTTTTGGTGTAATTAACCAATGTTAACTATTCATGGTCTAATGTTGTAATTTGATAATGCTCTTGTCAATGTAATATACCCTTATAATGTTCTGCACTTTTGCAAATATAAGTGATTTGGAAAAAAATGAACATCTATTTCAACCAAGAGAACTATAATCCATGTGAAAATATATAATCTAAATATAAATTTGCGCTGATGCGAGTTTACATAGGCCCATAATAGGTAAAAACCAAAACGTAAATTCCATATAAACTATAAAAGTGCTTCAAATCTGGTGTGCAAAAAATGCAGAAAATGATTTACATCTGATGTGCAAAAATATTGCAGAAGAATTTTCAGGCGTACCAAGACACCCCCCACATGTGTCCCCACTTACCAGATCTCAATGACACTCAGCTTTTCAGTCTGGGGGTCAGTACAGACTTATAACGATATCCAAAGGATGTCACAGGATGGCAGGTTCAGTGATGAAATTTGATGAGTGATCCTTCAATGTTTCTCAGCCATAAAAACCAGGTACCCAAAGAAAAAAGGGGATCAATAGTGAAGTATGCTAAGAACAGATATTTATTGCGCATAAAAAGTGCATACTTACAGACGTAAGTTAAAAAAACAGGCATGGAATCGGCAAGAGAATACAGCAAACTCCGTCAGTGGCGTTCTTTCCACAAGACCGGAAATGACGTCAGTCATGCCGGAAGAGCGTTGCGTCAATGCGTTTTGCCCTCCCACAAGGCGTCCTCAAAGGACCTGGGAGGGCGAAATGCATTGACTCGACGCACTTCCGGCACGACTGACGTCATTTCCGGTCTTGTGGAAAGAACGCCGCTGTATTCTCGTCAATTCCATGCCTGTTTTTTAACTTACGTCTGTAAGTATGCACTTTTTATGTGCAATAAATATCTGTTCTTCGCATACTTCACTATTGGTCCCCTTTTTTTTTCCTTTTGGTACCTGGTTTAAATAGCTGAGAAATAACATTGAAGGATCACTCATCAAATTTCATCACTGAACCTGCCATCCTGTGACATCCTTTGGATATTGTTATAAGTCTGTACTGACCCCAAGACTGAAAAACTGGGTGTCGTTGCGATCTGGTGAGTGGGGACATGTGGGGGTGTCTTGGTACCCCTGAAAATTCTTCTGCAATATTCTCTTTGCACTTTTTGCACAACAGATGTGAATCCTTTTCTGCATTTTTTGCACACCAGATTTGAAGCACTTTCATAGTTTATATGGACTTTACGTTTTGGTTTTTACCTATTATGGGTCTATGGTTGTGAGCGCTGTATTTATGTATTGTCATTATAATCCATCATGGTCTGAGCTTATGAAGAAAAAAAATATATAATTTTTTCCTTATGTTTTGTTTGAATAATAATTAATTCTCCATTCTTTACCTTTTTAAGGCTGCAACAGAACTCCGAAGGAATGGAGTTAACATGAGCTTCTCGTTTTTGAACTATGCTCAGTCTAGCCAATGCCGAAGCTGGCAGGACAGTTCAGTGAGTTATGCTGCTGGAGCACTTGTGGTGCATTGAAGCACTGAGCTCTCAGGGATGCCACCTCGAAACACAATGCTGACACAACGTTTTCTTTCTGTCCATGGGGTCATAGCCAAGCAGTTGCACAACGCTGCTCTGGGGATTAAGAGGAAGCTCAACCCAGTTTGTAGTTTTCACACACACGCACACACACACACTTACTTTTCCTTTCTTTTTTAGGTGTAGTCCTACCATGATTTTCTTTGTTTCCTTCCATTCGAAGCAAGAGTTGCTTTCTTGGTTATAGTATCAGAAGTTGTGTCAAACTGTTTGTGACCTTGAGGACTAATGGCAGGTGGTGGCAGAAGATTATACAATGTTAGTTACATGGAATAAGTTAGCCTTTTACCATAACCTAAATTTGCACTGTTTGCAGATATGTGCACATGTATTCAGCTTTCAGAATAGTTTTGCAAGTTGTAAAACGAAACAAAATTATAACAAAAATAAAGGGTGGAAGCTTTTTAATAAAAAAATAAATAAATAAAAAAAATGCATTTATAAATTATCCTTTATCCTGTATTAGAATATAATACAACCCATGTATAGTTGGTTATTACCAGTGTTGTACAACAAATACCTTCTATTTTAGTTGCTAATAAAGGGCTACACAAATCGGTTAATATGGTGTTTTCTTTCCCATATGGCTCATGTGACCAACTGTTTGTACTACATTGATATAGGTCAACAAATCTTCAAGTTTTCTAGCTGAAACAGTGTAGCGTTGCCATCAGTGCTTCTGTACTGCCATATACAAGTGCAGCAGATCCAGGTATCTCCTGTTGTGGTCTGGTAAAGCATGCTTAGTTGAGGAAAGGCATAAAATGCGAGCCTGTAGAAAAGAGCTTTTGTGGAACCATTATTGTGACAACAGAGTGTGATTGATTTCCAAGAACAAATCCACCACTTCTATGCTATTTTTGAATGTGCACATCACCACAGCAACACTCAACAGATGACCTGTGATGACAGGGGCTCAAAACCCAAATCTTTGCTAGTAGGCATTAAGAGTCTGTAAAGCCCTCCCCTGCTTGTGTCAATACTGAAGTATACTACAACTCATGGGGAGGAGGTAATTGAAACAATTTTAAACCAAAGTATACATATGTGACTATAAAGTCTATTAGCTATACTAGGGCAAAAAGGATTTAACCAAAGTCACCAACATATATAGCATGGTAGCAATAATCTAGTAGGCATTTTAACAAGAAAACTTGGCAAAATAAATGATCATACATAAGACATGTAGGAAAACCCAATATCAAATGCCCAATCTGTTCAGACTGCACACACCATAGCTTAACACTATTGCTATGCAAGTTCCTGGGCACGTTACCACAACACATGCTCAAGCACTACAATGCCATTCCTTTTGACTGGAACCACAATGCATGGTAACATACCTGCGTAGCAGTATACCACGACACACTGTGCTGCTTAGCTAAAAATGCATTTTTTGCGTGATGGTGCATTTGGCACCCATTCAAATAAATGGACTGCCTAAACACAACCCACATTACTATGTAAGCGTTTTATGCAATGAACCAGAATGCAATGGTGTAAATGGGCACATGAAGAATTGAATCCCCTATTTATGACATTGCAATATTGTTTTTTTTTGGAAGCAAATCCATTGTTTGCTTTGCAAGGGAATATATGTTTGAGGAATGTGGTGAAAATTCACTTTGCAAAGAAAACCAATTGGGGGAAAACTGCAATTTCCCTTGAAAAGTGAGCATCCTTTTTGTAAATCAACCCCAGTATATCCAAAAGTATGCAATTGCCTTCTCTGAGTAAACTGTTAGAAGCAGTCATCGGACATGTAAGCAAACTAAAAACCAAATGTCTGTTATGATCAATGGCACAACCATCAACCCATCCCTGCATGCCAGGGTGCTAGGTGTTATCCTGGACTCAACTCTTTCGGCCCCACAGCCAATCACTTTCCAAAGTTTGCTGCCTCAACCTCGGGAGCCTCTTAAAAATATGCCCCTTCCTAACCAATGACACCACAAAGCTCCTAATCCATGCCCTGATCATCTCTCGCCTCGACTACTGCAACGCCCTTCTCATTGCCTTACCTTTACATAAGCTATCGTCTATTCAGTCCATGAATGCTGCTGCCACACTCATCCACCTTACAAACCGCTCAATGTCTGCTAACCCTCTCTGCCAGTCCCTCCAAATCACCCAACAAATTAAATTTAAAATACAGTAGATCCTTTGGATTGCGAACGTAACTTGTTCTGGAAACATGCTTGTAAGCCAAAGCACTTGTTTATCAAAGTTTATTTTCTCCCTTCGTCTTTCAGGACAGCACCTGGAGAGAGCGCAGCTCCACCCACTTTCCCAGGAAACACTGCAGTCAGTTTCTTTAAAGACCGGACACTTCCACCATGGCCTCAGTTGTAGTGTTTCCTCCGCCATGGTGGAAGCGCTGCAGGGAACCAGGGGTGTGCTGCGCTTTCTCCAGGTGGTGAAAGTTAGGGCATACCGGATCGTTTTTTCTTCTTTTCCAAGACAGCCCAGCATCCTCCCTGACGCGTGGGGGATTCTCCGGTGCCTCCTCCTCTTCATGCTCGGCGAGAGCCAGGCTGCGAGGGTCCCGTTCCTACAGACCGGTGGCAGGGCTGTGGAGTAGAGCGGCGTCTATTCCACGGGCCGCACGCCTTCCGGGTTCGGATGGCAAGCGCGTCATTTCCGACCGGGGGCGGGGCCTCGAGCGGCGCGACGCGGCTTCCGGTTCCGGCCGCTGGAACGCAGGAGGGGGGGGCGGTCTCCATGGCTGATTTCATTTCCGGCCCTCACAGCGGTGAGCGGCCCGGGAAAATCAAATAAAAGAGCACAAACGCCGCTGTGTGTCCTGTCAATAATGGAGGACGATCAGACGGCGGTGGCAGGAGCAGGAGCCACAACAATCAGCCAGGCTCAGGTAAGCAGGGATACTGGTCTCTGTCTTTACTCTATGGGCATTTATAATGTTTATATATTATCCCTTCCCTAAAAAAAAAAAAAAAAAAAAAAAAAAAAAGTGGGGAGCCTGCAGATCACTTGGTCCTGAGTACTAAAGGAGGGATAAATGATTAATTATGTTTTAAGGTGGATCTGTGGGGTGATTCACCGGCTGTGGAACAGATCATGGGTGTTAAGGGGTTAACTTCCTTGGTGGTGTTTTTTTCTGTGTTCCTTATACAGCATGTAAGCTGTTGTTTGTGAAATATGGTTCAGCTATTGTCTTTTTTCCCTTGGGATATTGCAGAAGGCTAAAGAAAAGACCAAGCATGTCTCCCCTATTGTTAAAAGGAAGTGTCCCTCTTGTAAGGGGTTACTGAGGGATTCCTGGCCCAAAGTATTATGCAAATCTTGCATTACGGACATAGTTAAGGAGGAGACAGCTCCTGCTAGTCCTGCAGCTCAACAAAGTGAATTGCTAAGCTCTTTCAGGAAGGAACTGGCAGACACCTTTGAGTCCTTCAGGTCCTACCTAGATAGGCGTCCAACGGCGCATAGCAGTGTGGTGCCACATTCTCTATCCTCTGTTTCAGCATCCAGAGGGGGCAGCGACTCAGAGGAGGAGGAAAGTAACATTTTACTAAATTCGGAGGAGGAAGCAGAAGAAGTAAATGAAGCTTCTTCTCCTTCTTCTAGGTACAAGTTATCCCTTGAGGAGGTAGATGATTTGCTGAGAACAATTCATACTACCCTTAACATCACAGAGGATAAGGCTCAGCTATCCCTACACGATAAGATGTTCCAAGGCCTCGGGGAGGAAAAACATAGGGTTTTTCCTGTACATAAATTTTTATCAGAGACCATTAAGAGGGAGTGGAAGGATCCAGAGAGAGCCCCCTTCTTTTCTAAATCCCTCAAGCGAAGGTTTCCGTTTGATGAGGATAGCTCGCATATTTGGAATAAAAAGCCAAGACTAGACGCAGCCTTTTCCCAGGTATCTAGGAATACTGACCTGGCCTTTGAGGACATGGGTATCCTTAAAGATACCATGGACAAAAAGGCAGACTCCCTATTAAGGAAGGCATGGGATTCTTCTTTAGCAAATTTGAAGCCTGCCATGGCCTCAACTGTGGTAGCCAGAAATCTGGAACACTGGCTGGAGCAGCTGAAAATCCACATTGAGGCAGGGACGCCTCGTAAGGATCTGCTTGATACGCTACCGGTGTTATCAAAAGCGGTAGGGTATATAGCAGATGCCTCAGCGGAGTCAATCAGGATGTCAGCCAGATCCACAGCTCTGATAAACTCAGCTCGCAGGGCGTTATGGGTCAAGACATGGACAGGGGATACTGCTTCAAAGACAAAATTATGCGGTTTACCCTTTGAAGGTGATCTAGTGTTTGGTCCTGGGCTGGAAGCTATTCTTGACAGAACAGCTGACAAAAAGAAGGCTTTCCCTATAAAGAAGAAGGTACTTCCGCAAGGCAACAAAAATTTTCGTGCTTTTCGAAAGACCCCAGATACCAAAGAGGCAGGCTACAAAAGGCCTTGGAAGTCTCAAAGAGGGAGGGGTAAGTCAGGAGTACTTTTCCGCACCCCAACCACAAGCCCAAAAACCCAGTGACGGTCACCCAACTGTCGGAGCAAGGTTACAGACCTTCTTTCTACAGTGGAAGACTATAACAAGCAGCCAGTTTATCCTAAAGACCATCTTGGAGGGTTACAGGCTGGAATTTTCTCAACCTCCTCCTGTGCGTTTTTACATAACACAGGCTCCCCGGGACTCAGAAAAGTCACTAGCAATGACAGCTATCCTGAAGGACTTGATGCTACAAAAGGTGATAGTGAACGTACCCCCTGGGGAATTAGAACAGGGGTGCTATTCACACATATTTCTTGTGAAGAAACCGTCAGGAAAATTCAGGCTCATCCTGAACCTGAAGATTCTAAACAAGACTATCAGGTACAAGAAGTTCAGGATGGACACAATATTCTCAGTGAAGAATCTCCTGACCCCGGGTTGTTTTATGGCTTCCATAGACCTGAGAGATGCATACTTGCATGTACCAGTAGCGTCAACATCTCAGAAACACCTAAGGTTTGCGATAAAACTGGGAGAATCTACCCTTCATCTCCAGTTCAGAGCTCTCCCTTTCGGGCTGTCATCTTCTCCGAGGATTTTTACAAAGGTCCTGGCGGAGGCCTTGGCCCCACTCAGAGTAGAGGGGGTATCAGTCCTGCCCTATCTGGACGATCTACTAATTTTTGCCAAAACAAGGGACCTGTTAGTGAGAGATCTGGAAAAGACAATGAGACACCTGGTAGGTCTAGGATGGATAATCAACGAGGAGAAATCAAACTTGATTCCATCTCAGACCATACTATTCTTGGGTTACACAATAGATTCCATCCAGGAGAAAATTTTTCTCCCCGAGGGGAAGAGGGAGAAGCTTCAGGAGGCAGTGAAGAAGACGCAGACAAATATGCCAATCTCCATAAGAGCAGCTATGTCGGTCTTAGGGCTACTCACTGCGACTATTCCAGCGGTGCAGTGGGCACGTCTACATGGAAGGGAGCTCCAGCAGACAATTTTAACGAGTTGGTCCTATGGAGAGTCCCTAGAAAAATTAATAAGGATACCTGCGCGGGTTCAGAGGAAGCTTTGGTGGTGGAGAAACCACTCAAACCTGAACAGGGGTCTGCTCTGGAGTTTTCCTTTGCAGAAAAGATTAACAACAGACGCAAGTTCCTGGGGTTGGGGCGCCCACCTGGACGAGCAGATGGCTCAGGGGAGTTGGACAGACTGGGAAGCCAGAAAGTCCTCCAATTGGAGAGAGCTGAGGGCTATTCTCTTGGGTCTATGGGCCTTCGAAAGAACAGTCCGGGGCCATCATGTTCAGGTCCTATCGGACAATGCCACAGCGGTGGCCTATATATCAAGGCAGGGAGGAACAAGGAGCAGGGCTCTGCTATCCTTGGCACTCCAGATTCTAGCCTGGGCAGAAGACAGGCTAAACTCCATAACAGCGATACATCTGAAGGGAGATTTAAACCTTATGGCAGACTTTCTGAGCAGAGAAAGAGTACTGGAAGCAGAATGGAGTCTGAATGTAGAGACTTTCCAACAACTAACAGAAAGATGGGGAATGCCCCAAATAGATCTTTTCGCATCCCAAAAGAATGCAAAAGTAGAGGCCTTCTTCTCACTAAACAGGCAGGATCAGGCAGAGGGATTGGATGCATTAGCGCAGCCATGGAAATTCCAGTTGTGCTACGCCTTTCCCCCCTTTCAGATGATCCCCTTGGTCTTAAGAAAGCTACAGAAGGAGAACACGACTATGATTCTGGTGGCTCCTTTCTGGCCCAAACGGGCTTGGTTCGCAACAATACAGGGGATGGCGGTGGAACCTTATTGGGAGCTTCCGCTTCGGAAGGACCTCCTAACGCAGGGCCCCCTTCATCACCCAAATACCCAGCATCTCAGGTTGACAGGTTGGTTACTGAGGAGCAGATGTTAAAAAATAAGGGCCTTTCAGATAAACTGGTCTCTACCCTGCTGAACAGTCGTAAGGAGGTTACCAGGGCCATCTACTTCAAAACGTGGAAACGATTTAATAGCTGGTGTGCGATTAGGTTACTTTCGCCACAGGAAATCGCTCCAGTGCTAGAGTTTCTCCATGAGGGAATGGAGATGGGGTTGGCAGCTAGCACCCTAAAGGTGCAGGTAGCTGCATTATCGGTTTTTCTTGAGAGGCAGTTATCAAGGGAGCCGCTTATTATTAGGTTTTTCAAGGCATTGGCCAGAGCTAGGCCAATACCTTTTAAGTTTTTTCCTAGATGGGACCTGTCTGTGGTTCTGCGGGGTCTAATCAAAGGACCTTTTGAACCTCCAGAGGAAGCGTCAATCAGGCTATGGTCGTTAAAAATAGTCCTGTTAGTAGCAGTAACTTCAGCTAGGAGAGTAAGCGAGTTACAAGCTCTTTCCATAAGAGAACCCTTTTGTTATATTTTTCCAGACCGGGTAGTGCTAAAAACTGACCCGGGTTTCTTGCCAAAGGTGGCATCAGCATTTCATAGGGAACAAGAGATAATTCTCCCTACCTTTTGTCCTAACCCGTCCAGTGCTAAGGAGAGGTCTTTCCATTCCCTGGACGTGAGAAGGTGTTTATTACATTATATAGAGATAACGAAAGATTTTAGAAGATCAGATTCGCTCTTTGTTCTCTTCTCTGGTCCACGGAGGGGGTATAGAGCATCCAAAAGCACCATAGGTAGATGGCTCAGAATGGCCATCAGCGAAGCTTATAAAGCTTCAGGAGCAGAGCCCCCTAAGGGGGTAGTAGCCCATTCAACAAGGGCAGTAGCAACGTCCTGGGCAGAGAGGGCAGGGGCTTCCCCGGGTCGGATCTGTAAAGCGGCCACGTGGACAAGTTTCTCCACCTTCACCCGCCACTACAGGTTGGACTTGCTATCAGCAGCGGAACAGTCGTTTGGCAGGAAGGTCCTGCAGGCGGTGGTCCCACCCTAGAGTAAGTACTCTTTTATCATCTCCAGGTGCTGTCCTGAAAGACGAAGGGAGAAAACCCTAGTTAGACTTACCGGTAACGGTATTTCTACGAGTCTTTCAGGACAGCGCCGATGACCCGCCCTAAGTTTTAAGGTTGTAAGATGTGTTATTGCTGTGTTCTGCTTATCTAATTTCAGCATGGCTGGAGGTACTCTATGAACAACTGAGGCCATGGTGGAAGTGTCCGGTCTTTAAAGAAACTGACTGCAGTGTTTCCTGGGAAAGTGGGTGGAGCTGCGCTCTCTCCAGGTGCTGTCCTGAAAGACTCGTAGAAATACCGTTACCGGTAAGTCTAACTAGGGTTTTCCCATAAGAAATAATGGAAAATCAGATGATTTGTTCCACAACCATTTATTCATAAATCCTTCAGTCTGTAGTCCATATAAAAAGATTATAGCAATGTGACTTCAAGGCAACTCCAGGGAATGCCTGGCTAATCTTCCTGTAAAGCTGGATCCAAATCGCATCAATTAAGATGATCTGATTTAGGACTCGTGCACACTGCAGCTAAAAAAAAAAAAAAAAAACTGCTTTTACAGCCATTTAAACTTTTATTTCAGCTTGAAGAAGCTTGTGCTTTTTTGTGCTCTTATGCATGTTTTTTTTGAGCATAAGCATTCGGCCCCACCACCACAAACCCTCAGTCTGTGGGCACAAGTTGGATAGCAGTTCCCTTGAAGTAGCACAGGAAACTCTTCTAAAGTCGGAGCGACTTTATTAGTGCTAATTAAGAGCTCTCATTGGCTAAAATGGGATTTCACATGTCACGTGACTTGGAGTCTCACAAGTCAGATCCCAAGCTACTGGTATTGCAGGATCTCACTCGTTTATCAAGTTTAACATGTATAAAAACATTTTGCTAGTCATGTAAAACACATTAACATACCAAATATAATTATGTTTAATGGTCTTCTATTTAAAATAGATATATAGATATATATAGATATATATAGATAGATAGATAGAGATATAGATAGAGAGATAGAGATAGATAGATATATCTTTATTGATATATTATGTTTCTTAACATTATGGATTATCCTATGTGATTGTAATAATTTTATATTTGTATACATTTTATGTATCATCATGTGCAATGACATACCTCGTTTAAAGTCCCATCACCTTTCCTTCTTTTTGTACTAACCTATCAGGGATGGAGGCATGCCACTACTGGTCATATCAGGTCACATCTATTTTTTATTTGTTCATATAGCTGGGTGGAAGATACGTGTTGTTTTTTTTTTTTTTTTTCAGGGACGGGCCACACCTATTACTGACTAACCATCAATAACTATATATAATATATATTTTTTTTTCCCCCCATACAGCCTTAGTTAATTACCTGTACCATTAGCTTACCTACCCAGACACACTTGCACCCCCCCCCCCCGGTTATCCCTATATAATTTGTTAGCCCAGTACATGGGTGGTGGGTTTGGGTATTTGTGTCTTTTTCACTTCTGGGGTTGCGATGAGCTTCAGCTCTTTCTCCCTCTGCATCCCTGTCTTGCTATGGGGGGCGGAGATCAACCTCAGCACATCTGGGTCATGTAGACACGCCCTGCTCACGGCGCTGTGTGACACCGTGGTGCAGGGACGGTTCTCCATCTCACACCACAGCTGAAGTGGGTGGGTATCCATTGCGGGCGTATGTTCCGTAAGTGGGCCGGTCCCCTCGCCTCTTCCTTGCTGCAATGACATCGGCAGAGACCTGCCCTCGACCGGGGGTATATCAACCAGACCCAGCCAGCAGATCACCTCACATGTTCCCATGACCACCAAGGGACACCATTCACGCAACCTTCACCCAATTCGTGTAACTGGCTGGTCACTTAATGACTCCGTATATACACACTGCATTTGACTCGATTGTGCACCCCTACAGAAATGTGTCAACACTTATTTATTTACAATTCTATATATTCTTTAGTTGTACATACCTTTTTGTTTTTTTTATTTGTGAGATACACCCACATACACATTTACACAGTACCCCCTTCATGGGAACTCAATAGATATATTGGTTCACTCAATAGACATACCAATTTCATTCACTCCTTCCTTTTTTTTTTTTTTTTTTTTTTTTATTTTGCTTTCATTCATCCACTTATGCACGGTTTTATACATTTTTTGCAGGACTGGTGTGTATGTTGAGTGCACACACATCACATTCAGTGACGGTCAGGCATGTCCAATAGCTGTTCCTCTTGGTACCCTTTTTTTTTGGGGGGGGGGGGGGGTCTCCCTCTTCAAACCTGGGTGAGACATCGTATCCAAGACCACTGATTTTTTTTTTTTCCATTTAGAAGCTGGGCACAGCTTATGCGCTGATTTGTAAGTTGACCTTTTTTTTTTTTTTGTTCCTGTTATTTCCTTCCCCTAGAAGGCACCATAAATTAAGACATTTTACTCCTCCACCTTTCTTTTTCATACATCATGGGACACAGAGTTAGGCTAATATTCATTACCTGCTGGGTTATACTTCATCTCCAGGTGAATGGACACTGGTAGACCAAAGGTCTTTAGACAGGAAGTGGTCCCCTATATAACCCTTCAGTTTTTTTTTACCAGTGTCTGAAAGGTGGATGGCGTGGTTGTTTGAGGTCGCTAGTCCCACAAACAGTTCTTAAATGAATCAAGGGATTGACCGATCAGATCCATTTGACACAGGCTTTACATGCTTAGAGAAATGGTACCCGAGCCTCGCAAAGAAGACTCAAGATTCTGCGGGGTTTTGCCTGTAATGCAGCCTCCGGGCGCTGAACCGTGTGATGTGGAGTCCTGGACACTACAGCACTAAGGCATTCCTGCAGGGTGCTGTGCAGGTCCAAGGGAGTGGACCCTAAACTTGAAAAGGGTACCCAGTCCTTGAAGGTCCTCAAGTGCCAGGAACCCGCCATGAAGGGTGAAGATTGGGCTCTTGGTAAGTGAAACCCCTTTATTTTTATTATTGTGGGGTGTCCCAGTGACTGTAACAATCAGTCAAACTAGCTAGAGGCTGGACACCTATGTGTGGTGACCATACGGAGGGGGGAGTTTTGGGCTAGTTGTGGTGTTTGCAAAGTGTACATTTTTTGCTTGTGTCTGGCTGTTTTTTACCTGTATGATGGCGTACCATTTCACCTTTGTTCGCCATGGCGCACATGCGTTCATCAGAGCACTGCTGGGCTCAGCAAGTTTGTTTGGCGGCCATGGTGCACATGGCTTCGCCACATATGCACTGTAGCCTTTATCTGGACGCATGAAGATTTGCGTCATACGCGAATCGTCCCGGCAAACAGACATCTTATTTAAGCTGTGTATGCCAAGCATGCAGTGCTTCCAGAAGGCAGCTGTGGGACACAGAGCAGGCTCTGAACCAGGCACTTGCAGCGGTTCATTTCTCCTTACCCGGGTCACAGGAGTCACCAGGTGTTGCTTGGCAGGCTAAAGGTGCTTAGCAGGATTGTTGCATAGGGGCTTGGTAAGTCCTATTAAAGGGTCTCCCTTCTGAGGTGTGTTAATACTAGGGTTGTCCCGATACCACTTTTTCAGGACCGAGTACAAGTACCGATACTTTTTTTTTTTCAAGTACTCGCCAATACCGATACTTTTTTTTTTATGTCACGTGACAGTGTTTTTTTGGGGTTTTTTTTTGGGGGGGGGGGGGCGTGAACGGTGTGTGTGTGTGTGTGTGTGTGTGTGTGTTTGTGTTTGTGTTTTTTTTTTTTTAAATTTACAATTTTTATTTTTTACAATAATTTTTTTTTTTATTCTTTATTGCAATATGTTTTTTTTTTTTTTTTTTTTAATCAGCCCTGTTGGGGGGCTTTGGTGAGATATCAGGGGTCTTAACAGACCTCTGATATCTCCACCTTGAGACAGAGAAAGAGACAGAGGATAGAGATTCCCCAGTCCCTTTCTCTGCAGCCTCAGCTGCACTGAGAATGAATGGAGAGAAGACAGCGGCTCCTCTCCATTCATAAACTGACACATTGTAATCACAAGAGATTACTATGTTTCAGTTATGTGAATGGACAGAGTCAGCTGACTCTGTCTATTCACAAAGGAAGGAGGAGGAGGACAGCGGAACAGAGGGGGAGAACGGAGGGGGACAGAGAAGGAGGGGGGAACGGAGGGGACAGTGGAGAGGCACAGGGAAGGAAAGAGGAACGGAGGGGGACAGCGGAGAGGCACAGAGGAGGAAAGAGGAATGGAGGGGGACAGCGGAGAGACACAGGGAAGGAAAGAGGAACGGAGGGGACAGCGGAGAGGCACAGCGGAGGAAAGAGGAATGGAGGGGACAGCGGAGGGGGACAGAAAAGGAGAGAAGAACGGAGGGGGACAGAAAAGGAGAGAAGAACGGAGGGGGACAGAAAAGGAGAGAAGAACGGAGGGGGACAGCGGAGAGGCACAGAGGAAAGGAGGGGGCATGGAGGATAATGCAGTGACAGCGGTGAGCGATAACCGCTGTGTCACTAAAGCAGCTGAAAGCCGCTGGGGGAGGAGCTTGTATCTCCCCCATGCGCCGATCACAGCTGACTTTTAGGTATCGGGGAAGCATCGGGAGCATTTGCCCGAGTACAAGTACTTGGGCAAATGCTCGGTATCGGTGCCGATACCGATACTAGTATCGGGACAACCCTAGTTAATACTAAACCCAGGTAATCCCTTTTTGTGGCTAGTAAATGTCTTGTAAAAAGAGGCATGGGACTGACACTACAGGGAAGGCACACCAAAGTCATCAGTAGTTCCTGATGACCCTAGTTGTATCCCCTGAAGGACCAGAGGCTTCCGGGCAATCTGAGCCGCTGCACCTATCTGGGATTGTGCCTACAGTCAACGCTGCTGTTTCCCCCTTTATCACTAAGGATGAACGGTCCTCAGCCCTAACCAGGTTAGAGCACAGGATTGCTGACATGATTGCCTTCATCCCGCAGGGTGGCTGGAAGCGTGACAGATCCCCCTCCTAGTCTGGAGCAGGAATGGGTTGAGGATGGGGAAGGGCTTAAAGATCAGTATTCTGTGGATGGCCTGGTGGATGAGTCTGCTTCCGAGCAATCTGGAAAAGAAGATATCCAGTGGTGTCTGCCTCTCAATCACAGAGGCTTTTGATCCCGACTCTTACCAAAATGGTCCTTCTACCTCTAAGTTGCCTCTTGCAGAGCTTACTGAGCCTCCCTGGTCTTTCTTTGGGATCCCTGAGGCTTCTTCAGGCCTCACAGGCTTTCCCCTTACACCCTCTGTTGGAACGGGCAGTGTATGCTGATTGGAAACATCCTGACAGTATTTTTGTTCCTCCTAAGTGGTTTTCTCTTTTATATCCCATGGATGAAAAGTTTAAGAAGTGGAGCATGCCAGCCGTAGATGCGGCAGTCTCTTCCTTAAACAAGAACTTGTCTGGTAGATAACGCGCAGGGCTTGAAAGACCCTGTTGACAAGAAATTGGAATCATTATTAAAGGATTCCTTTTCTTTTGCCAGTTCAGCTATTGGTATCTGCCAGTCCATAAAGGATCAGATTAGACGGCCTGACAGGCCTAACCAGGAGGATGATCTGCCTGAAAATAAGGCAGCTATTCCTTAAGCACTGTGTTTTGCTGTTGACGCCTTCAAGGATTCAATACAGCAGGTTTCTCGTTTGTCTCTCTTGTCTGTACATATGCGCAGACTTTTGTGGCTTAAGAACTGGTCAGCTGAGCTTCCTAAAAAGTTATTGGCAGGTTTCCCCTTTCATGTGGAACGTTTATTTGGTGATCACTTGGACAAATATATCCAAAAGCTTTCCGGAGGGAACAGTTCTCTACTTCCTGTGAAGAAAAGCACCAGGCGTCCCTTGTTTAGTACCTCAGGGACTGATTCCTCAAATGTCTCAGCATCAAGGCAGTTCCGCTGCCAACAGGGCACTAGGGCCAGGGGCAAGCCGCAAGGCCAGGGCCAGAAAAAGCCTGGGTACAAAATTCTTCTAAACCCAGCACCAAGCCTTCCTTTTGAGGGGGCGCCCACCGCTCCATCTGGTGGGGGGAAGGCTGCAGCACTTTGCTGACATTTGGAGAATAGTTCAGGACGAGTGGGTCACCTCAACTATATCCTGCGGTTACAAGCTGGAGTTGCGGGGGGGTTCCCCCTCCAGAGGTTTTTAAGATCCAGCGTTCCCTCGGATCCTCCAAAAAGAGACTTCTTGCTTCAGGCACTATATCATCTAGTGCATCAAGGAGTGATTGTAGAGGTTCCTGTACCCAAAAGGGGTGCGGGTTTTTACTCAAACCTATTTACGGTTTAAAAACCAAATGGGGACACAAGGCCCATTTTAGACCTAAGATCCTTGAACCAGTATCTACTGGTCCAGTCCTTTCAGATGGATTATGTCCGCTCAGTAGTAGCCTCAGTCCAGATGGGAGACATTCTAGCCTCCATCGATTTTTAAGGATGCGTATTTACCCGTACCTATCTATCTTTCAGCCACATCAGAGGTTCCTGCGATTTGTAGTAGAGGAACGTCATTTTCAGTTTGTGGCTCTACCCTTCGGGCTTGCTACAGCTCCCCGGGTGTTCACAAAGGTCCTAGCACCAGTACTTGGTCTTTTAAGGGTCCAAGGGATCCTGGTGCTTGGGTATCTGGATGACCTCCTGCTCAAAGATCACTCACTACAGGCACTAGTACAGAGCATAACATGCACAGTGCGGTATTTGGAAAGCTTAGGCTGGATTATAAATACCGAAAAGTCAACCTTGAGACCAGCTCAAAGTCTAAAGTATTTAGGTCTGATCCTAGATACGGTCCAAGCAAGAGTATTCTTGCCACCCACAAGGATCTGTGCCCTGAAGAATTGGGTGCATCAGATAAGGGACACCAGACAACCCTCCATTTGGCTCTGTATGAGTCTTCTAGGGAAGATGGTATCCTCCTTCGAGGCAGTGCCCAATCCCCAGTTCCATTCCACGCCTCTACAACAAAATATCTTGTTGGCTTGGAACAGGAGAGGACAAGCCCTGGATTATCCAGTGTTCTTATCTCCTCGGGTACGCTTAAGCCTTAGCCTGGGCCTTAAGCCTCTCAGCCTGGGGAGCGACCCTAAAGGGGCTCACAGCTCAAGGGAAATGGTCAAGGACAGAACAGATGCTGCCCATCAACTTTCTGGAATTACGGGCAGTACAACTGGCCCTCCGGTCATGGACGATGGAGCTTCAGGACTGCCCTATCTGGGTTCAGTCCAACAATGCCACTACAGTGGCCTATATAAACCACCAAGGCGGTACCAGGAGTTGTTCAGCTCTGAAGGAGGTGAACCGCATACTAGCCTGGGCAGAGGGACATGTGCTGATTATGTCGGCAGTCCATATCCCAGGAGTAGAGAACTGGAAGGCAGATTATCTCAGCTGGCATCCAAGTTCAACAACAAGGTACAGCAGTTTGTGTCCCGAACAAGAGATCCTCTGGAAATCTGAGCAGATGCTCTGGTAGTTCCATGGAGCCAGTACGCCTTGGTTTATGCTTACCCTCCGATCCCTCTCCTTCCACATTTGTTGTGCAGGATTTGGAGAGAGGGAGTTAGTCATTCTGGTGGCACCAGCCTGGCCCAGAAGGCCTTGGTTCCTGGAGATTGTGAGACTGACAATAGACGGGCCATGGACGCTTCCATGGCACCCCGATTTACTGTCTCAAGGTCCTATATGCCACCCCAATTTACAGTCTCTAAATTTGACGGCATGGCTATTGAAGCCAGGATGTTAAAGGACTGTGGCATCTCAGGTCCAGTGGTGTCTACCCTAGTGAATGCTAGGAAAGCTGTCACTAGGAAGGTCTATCATAAGTTCTGGAAGACTTGTATTGCTTGGAGTGAAGCCAAAAAATGGCATCCTCGGAAATATGTGATTGGGAGAACTCTGATTTCCACAGCTGACTGTAGAAAAGAGAAATTGGCTTTGAGTACAATCAGAGGTCAAGTTTCAACCCTATCAGTATTCTTCCAAAGGCCTTTAGCCTCCCATTCACTGGTCCGAACCTTTATGCAGGGGGCAACTCGCTTGCTTCCCCCCATTAGGTCACCTATGTGTCCTTTGGACTTGAGTGTCAGAGTTGGCGGCTCTTTCATGCAGGGAACCGTACTTGATCCTCCACCACAACAGGGTCGTGTTACGACCTGTTCCATCCTTTTTGCCAAAAGTGGTGTCGGCCTTTCATTTAAATCAGGACATTATTTTGCCTTCCTTTTTCTCTCAGCCTAGTTCGGCGGAAGAGAGACAACTGCATTCTTTGGACGTTGTCCGGGCAGTCAAGGTTTATCTGTCTAGATCTGTGGAGATCTGAGGATCAGACTCCTTTTTTCTTTTACCAAAAGGACCCAAGAAGGGGCAGGCAGCTTCCAAAGCTTCCCTTGCCAATTGGGTCTGTCAATTGGTCATTCAGGCCTATGGTCTGAAACGTAAAGCTCATTCTACCAGGGATGTGGGAACCTCCGGAGCTTTTTGCCATCAGGTATCTGTGGCTCAGATTTGTAAGGCTGCTACCTGGTCTTCAGTGCATACATTCACAAAATGTTATCAAGTGGATGTTCGAGCAACTGAGGATTCGGCTTTTGGTCTGATGCCCATTGTTTGGCAGGGTGTCTCCCTCCCCTCTGTGTCCATGATGTATGAAAAAGAGAATAGGATTTTTCTGTCATAATTTCCTGTAAAAATACTTTTCTTTGAGTACATCATGGGACACAGAGGTCCCCTCCCCTCTTTTTGAGGATTCAGTGCTTGCTACAAAACTGAAGGACTTCCTGTATGGGAGGGGTTATATAGGGGATCACTTCCTGTCTAAAGACCTTTGGTCTACCAGTGTCCATCCACCTGGAAATGAAGTATAACCCAGCAGGTAATGAATATTAACCTAACTGCATCCCATGATGTACTCAAAGAAAAATATTTTGCAGGTAAGTATAACAAAAAAAATCCTATTTTTAGTAAAATCTTACATCTTACTCCTGATGAGTGGCTGTAAGCCAAGAAACGCATAGTTTCCAACTAAGGGGGCCAAGGCAAGCCTGTCCAAATTATGAATTTTCTATTTTAATATTATATATATATTGGCCTGTGTATTGTATGTATGATTAAGTGGTGAATTTATCTTGTTAATACAGATCATCACATAGACATGATTATCTATTTCTTGTATCAATCATGTCCATTGATTGTATTAAATAGGTTTTTTTTTTTTTTTTTTTTTTTTTTGGGGTGGAGGCATGCCATTATTGGTCGTGTCAGGTCACAGATCAGACCAAGTTACTCACAATCCAAGGTTTTACTGTACTAACAACCTACAAAGCCATCCACAACTTGGCCCCCACCTACATCACTAACTTAGTCTTAAAATACCAACTAACCTGGTGAAGTGTGTTTTTAGTGCACCCAGGAAGGACAGGGGTAACATCCAGCTCCACTGCAGGCAGACTGCATCTGGATAGAGCTGAACACTGTACCAAGTGGTACTGGTATTTAGGGCCCTGTGCATTCAGGGACAAATCCCAGAATGCAGAAGACCCACGGAAAGATAAGGCTTCAGTGCTTCACTGTTCACATGGATTCAGGTCAGATGATCTTCCAAGAGGTTAATCCAGCATTTGACGAAACAGACACATTTCTTGAAACTCCAGACTGTGCAATGAGAATACCCCAATGATCAAGACCCCTGCATGGATAGGATGCCCATGCCTCCTCTGTAGATCAGAGCACTGGTAGGATGGGGATTTGCAGGTATGCATCATAACAAACCACAGAACCCAAAAATCTCCCCTATATGGGAAAGGGATGGTAGTTCTGGCAGATATCGTGCAAAATTTGGGAATTTACAGGCCCCAAATCATGCATATGTTCCATCTGGTAAATAGAACAGTGACCAAGTTCGAGTATAGATTTTTGAAGCCTTTCTGAAATCAAATATGTTCCTGGTCCAGAAGACTGTAAAGAGCTAGATGAATATCTGCTAATCAGTGCAGTGACATAGGAAAGGTGAAACGTAAGGAGCTAAAGAGGGGGTGAAAGGCCAAGGATCAGTTTGTACTCTTAAAATGTCACCTCCTGCACCTAAGGTGCTAGCTATGCAGTTGTCTGGAAAGATTCACAAAAGTTCCCCTAGGTTGAAAAGTGAGGATGCACCTCCATGCTGATGAAGGTCTTTTCTAGCGTTTAATAGGCTTTTTACCACACACTTTGCTGGTAGCCACCGAACCACAGTTAGGAGTCCTAAGTGTGCATCCTACAGGAGTAGAGAAACGAAAGAGAGAAGACTTTACAGACCATTCCCTCTGCTTCTTTTGCTGTGGCAGGTAGGTGTTCTGGTCTCCATTGACATCCTTGATGATAATAATAATCAGGGCTGGTTCAAAGATTTTGTCCCTCAAGACCACATGAGTCAGGTGCTCCTTGGATACAGGATCCACAAATCAGTGCTTTAACCCGTGTCCTACACATGTGTATTGATAGTCGAGATGCTACCAGCTATACATCACAGCTGAAGTGTAAGGCTACTTTCACACTGGGGCGTTGGTGGTAATAGCGGCGCTCTACTGTCGTTTTTCCAGCTGCTAGCGGGGCGTTTTTAACCCCTGCTAATGGCCGAAAAAGGGTTAAAAGGGCAGCTGCCCCCGTGATTTCAATGGGCAGGGGCGCTGTAGGAGCGGTGTATATACCGCTCCTACAGAGCCTCAAAGATGCTGCTTGCAGGACTTTTTTTGGCGTCCTGCCAGCACACTGCTCCAGTGTGAAAGCACTCGGGCTTTCACACTGGAGTGAGAGGAAAGGCTCTTTACAGGTGCCATACAGGTGCTATTTTTAGCGCTATAGCGCCTGTAAAGCTCCCCAGTGTGAAAGCAGCCTAAAGCTGCAGAGATTAGTGGGGGTTCCACTGCTGCAATGGAAAGATCACTATTAAGGGCTTTTGACCATTCTGCCATGGTTTCACAGAAGAAAAAGTCACAGCCAGAATAGGGTGAAGGGCAGGGCCTAACAATGAGAACTGAGTTCTAAAGATGTTTTGAACCTCTCAGCAGTAGAGTCTTTGAATACAGGAACATCCCCTACTGCCCTAATGTATCTTGTTAAAGTGGGTCACTGCCTGACAAAATCCTTCACTAATGCGAACAAGTCTAGTAAGCCTTTGCAGTAAGTCAAAGGCATGTTGAGGTATTTCCAATACCTATTGAGGAAGACCTCAAAAAGTGGTTATAACGAAAAGGTCTTTGCAGCCGTCAGGTGCTCTAAAAGACCTGATACCAGAGAAAGCATGCTGATCTACATTCAGAGTGGTGCACACATCAAATTTTTTTAAAATTCTGTAGTAATAGAAAAATGCATCTCCTTAGGCTCGGTTCACACCAGAGGCGGCACGACTTGCAGGTCACCTCACCGAGGCGACCTGCACACGACTGCCCGGGCGACTTGCAAAACGACTTCTGTATAGAAGTCTATGCAAGTCGCCCCAAGTCGCCCCCAAAGTCGTACAGGAACCTTTTTCTAAGTTGGAGCGACTTGCGTCGCTCCGATTACAACGGTTCCATTGTACTGAACAGGACGCTACTTGTCAGGCGACCTAGGTCGCCTGACAAGTCGTCCTAGTGTGAACCGAGCCTCCAGGATAAGCTCATCAACTAAAGATTGGAATCACTCAAAATTAGAAACAGTCACAGTGACTGATGGCTCAAAAGCCAATAAGGCCATGGGCAGATCAGCTGTAGAATCTGAGGAGTGCATAGACGTTTGTTTGTAGCCTCTGAGGTCCTAGTCCACAAAGAACTGGGTGAATTGGTCTACAAAGTCTTGTGTAATTTGACAAAGTCATTGCCAGAGCAGAGAGAAGGGCAGGGCCTACCAGCAAGAACTGAGTTCTAAAGTCTGTATAAACCACTTTATTAGTAGTGTCTTTGATTACAGGAACCTCCCCCTACTACCACGGTGTACCTTGTTAATGTGGGCCACTGACGGATTCAGAGCAGGGATAGATCACAAAATCCTTAACAAATGGGAAATCTAGTAAGCCTTTACAGCAGTGGTCATCAACCCTGTCCTCGGGGCCCACTAACAGGCCAGGTTTGCAAGATAACTGAAATACATCACAGGTGATATCATTTGCTGCTCAGTAATTGCAGTATTCTAGTCTGCATCTCCCCAAGGTAATACATAAAACCTGGCCTGTTAGTGGGCCATGAGGACAGGGTTGATGACCACTGCTTTACAGGGCATCAAGTCATTTTGGGGTGTGTCCAAACCCCATAGAAGAAAACCTCAAAAAAAAAGCACATTGCACATTATATATCCCCTTACATTTAATATATCCCCATCCTTTGTACCAAGAAACCTCCACCTCTGGTAACATTATTGTGCATCTGATGTAACCTGATCATGTCTGACAAAATCTTATTTTAGGCCAGGCATAACGCCATTGTTAATGAGATCAATTTTTATTCCCATGGTCCTAACATCATAATCCATGAGACCAAACATCCATTGTAGGGTAGTCCTAACAACAATCATGCTAATGCTCTAAACTTGCTTCTACCAACAACTACACAATACCTACATGGATCCATTAGAAAGTGTAATTATGGGTTTTATCCACAAGAGGACACTGATGAGTGTCAAAGAAATCCCTTTGCCATTACAAAGGAATGCTTTACTGCTCTATGTCCAGTAGTGGCATAGATGCCAGTGGATGGAACCACAACAGGCAGTGAGGGGACCAGGCATCTAACACACACAGTAGTCGATCAAACATCAGTGAATTTGTTGATCAGTTTGTGTAGACAGTTTGGCACATTAATTGCAAGGCTTGGCTTGTAAAATAATACAATGCATTGTCCTAGGGCGGTAATAGGTAGCTTGAAGTAAATACCAGTGTACTGAGGGGCTACATGTTTTGTCTGGTGTGGGTTGGGAATTTACTTAATGAACTTATGGCATTTTGTTTGAAGTAGCATCCTAGTTCACCAGATAAATTTCTATGTCTCATGCAGGAAGGAGTTTTCCAGATGAGTGATCTGATATTCTGAAATGATGTGGGAGTTTATTTGCAGAGGATGGTGTGTTGTCTTATTTTCTCACTAAGAGTTGCCTCTGATGTGGGATGAGACTGAAACATGAGGCTTTGTACATGTCCCTAATATTCTATGGTGTTCTGCAGAGTTAAAAAAAAAAATCTAAATTCCTAAATGATCCTTCGGCTTTTAAATTATTTCCTTCCTATGGTAGAATTAAAAATTCAAATAAGTGTATCTGTTTAAAAGGCATATTTCACCTTCTGTAAAAATGTAATAAATGAAACATCAGTGGATTGCGGGTGCAGTGCACAGTCTCCCGAAGCTACTTCCACCTGCCCCAGGTCTGTACAGGGGCTGGAGGAATTAAACAATGGACTACAAGTGTGGTGAGGTCACTACACTTGTGCTTTATTGAGAACTATGAGTGTCTCTGCTGCTATGGGAGATGGGACTTGTAGTCTTTCATTCACAGATCCATGCGAATGAATGAAGTGGCTGTGCATGTGGGGGTCATACACAACTGTGCCTAAAAATCAACAGAACCCTACAGGATAAGAGAAAAGATATACCTGTGCTCAACTCCCAATAGCTTGTACATGTATTCAAACTATCAGGTGTTAAAACAGTGTGACCACATATTAATACTACAAATTCTGGATGGACCTTCTGCACACTGCTATACACCCTTCCCAGCACATCCTTTCTAGCAAACTTACTTACCTTGATGCAGTTGGCAAGCTTAAAGCAGAGGGCCACCCTGGAAAAAAAATGCCACCAAAATTCCTAAAAAAAATAAAAAATAAAAAATAAAACATTTGGGAAAAAAAAAAAAAATTATACTTCCCTAAACCCTTTTTGCTAGGCAGTCTTCCTAATCTGCCTCTTCCTATTCCGGCATGTTCTTCTCCTCGGTGAGTGGCCCCGTTGTCTTCTGGAAACTGTGTGTGTTCCCAGGACACCACGGGGCCATTCACAGATCGCTATGCCGCTCGCGCGTGCGCAGTAGGAGACTGGCAGTGAAGCTGCAAGGCTCCACTGCCTGTTTCCCTTACCTAGGATGGCGGTGCCGGTGTCTTGTCGAATACAGTCCCCTATCCAAAAGTGTCCGTCCTGTACTGTGCAGGCGCAGTACGGAGGACAAACGAGACGCCAAAAGTCTCCGAAGTTCAACAGCTGATCGTCAGCTGTACACGGCGCCTGCGCTTTTATTCTTACCCTGTGTCCAGGTTCATTCCCTGCTATCCAAGTGGACATAGAGTAAGAATAAATAGTTGCCGAGCGCAGCGAGGCCGTGCCCAAAGCGTGGCGAGCGAAGCGAGCCCGCGAGGGGCCCTCTTGCAAAGCCATCACTAACATGTGCCCGAGCGCCGTGTACAGCTGATGGTCAGCTGATCAACTTCGGGAATTTTCGGCATCTCCTTCTCCTCCGTACTGCGCATGCGCTGCGCCTGCGCAGTACAGGGCGGACACTATATGATAGGAGGACAGTTCTTGGCAGAACACCGGGACCCGAGAGCCGAGGGACGGGCCGGCCTCAGGCGGCCAACCTCGCGGGCACCCGGGACAGGTAAGTCTTCTTATTTAAAGTCAGCAGCTTCAGTGTTTGTAGCTGCTGACTTTAAAATTTTTTTTTAGCTGGCCGGAATCCCGCTTTAAGTATGTATTGCAATATGTGTGAACTAAAAATCAGTTTTTCATTGCATAGTTTTCTGGAAAGGGTGTATAGCAGTGTAAAGAGCGTCCATCTAGAATTTGTTGTGTTAATATGTGGTCACACCCCTTTAGCACCTGATTTAAATACATGTACAAGCTATTGGGATTAGAGCACAGGTATATCTTTTCTCTGTTGTAAAGCATATCAGTGACCAGAATGTCTCTGTAAACATAAAATAATGTCCCAATGATGACGTATAGTCAAAGAAAAGAGTGATAATCCACAGTAAATGGGTGTAAACAGTATAACAGTTCCTTCTGCTTCCCAAATCTCAACTCAGATGTCATCAAACTTATGAATAGATGGGGTACGCTTACCGGAACAAAAACCTCCCGTACCCTTTATACCCTGTACACTGCCTGTTTTATATTTGTGATCACTTTTATGTATTGCGTTTTTTTAGTAATAAATTACCCTGATTTACACTATGTGGAGGCATCCCTCTTTTTTTCCATATACTTCCGGGATTTGAGAAACAGCTTCAACCTTGGAAACAGTTTTGGCTTCTTTCCCGTGCATCCAGAGGTGATATCCAGGCCTTGCAGAGGCTCCATATGTCCTCGACCACTTCATACACTTGCCCTTGGTGGCACACAGCTCGATTGATTCTATGCTAATGGCAGTAGAATCCAACAGTTCCGGTAAGCGTACCCCATCTATTCATAAGTTTGATGACATCTGAGTTGAGATTTGGGAAGCAGAAGGAACTGTTATACTGTTTACACCCATTTACTGTGGATTATCACTCTTTTCTTTGACTATACGTCATCATTGGGACATTATTTTATGTTTACAGAGACATTCTGTTCATACGATATATGTGTGTTTTAGCGCTACAATTTATTCAGTATTTGTTCACATTTTGGTCACATGGTTTGTAGCAGCTTTGGTTTCTTCTTTTTCAGGTAGCACATTAATCATTCCCTTTTCCATTATATCAGTGACCAGACCTGAACCTAATAGCCCTCCTCCACCTTGTGTCTTTATGCCCCATGTTGGCATGGTGTCCGCTGTAACATTTGCAGTGGCAGCTCAGAGTAGGACTGGCCATAAGAAGGACTACTTTGACACCGTTGACCAGTTTAAGCATGCATTGCAATATGTGTGAACCTGATTTTCATTGCATAGTTTTCTGAAAAGGGTGTATAGCAGTGTGCAGAGAGTCCATCCAGAATTTGTAGCCTACAGGATAAGCATGCCATGATTCTGGTAAGAAAGAATGGGGAGGGGAAGATTTAGGAGTGGGGGGAGGGGGCTGCAGAATATAGGTTTAACATAAAACAATGCCAGAAAGGATGGATCAGAGGAAGCCTTGGAGTGTAGTCATTCATAAGATACAAGGCTTCCTCTAAATGGCTGAGCAGTGCTCAGCCCAACTCGATCTTGTTCCTGGGAATGGGATGGGAAGTTTCTGTACCACTGCCAGAACACAGCGCTGTATGTAGCTGATAGTACATACAGTTTTGTACAGGGCTCTCAGCAGGTGCATGCATTAGTGAAGGAAATAGTTTGTAGGACCAGCTTGGTTAAAAGTTAAATGAAAGTTATATTAAGTGAGTTGCGCAAATAACTTCCTCTACTGGCTTCTGTGTTTATGAGGGATGAGTCACTGAGGACAGGGCAGTGTCGGAGGTGACAGTATTGGGTAGCCCTGATTGAGACAATATTAAAGCATGGGAAACTTCATTGAACAGTTAATTGGCCTGAACCATATCTGCAAAGTTTTTCGGGCTGACATCTGCTGTGCTAATCACCCAGTACATATTACAACTAAAGTAACACACTGGTTTATCTACCACCATTAATCTGCTGCTAACTCAACAAAAAGGGTAATAAAGCTGAATTCTGGGAAAAGTAAAAGTGCTCCCTTGCAGTGCGGCTGCTCCCACAGTGGACCAACACCAGCAGATGACATGGCTCTCCAAATCTTCACGAACTGTGGAAACTTCACAATGGACCTCATGCAACTTCAATTCTGTGCCTCTCCACTTTTCCTCCAGACTCTGGGACCTTGATTTCCAAATGAAATGCAAAATTATCCACAATTTGTGATGATTTGGGGAGCTATGTCATCCGCTGGTGTTGGTCCACTGTGTTTTATCAAGTCCAAAGTCAGCGCAGCCCCCTACCAGGAAACTCTAGAACACTTAATGCTTCCCTCTGCTTATTAGCTTTATGGAGATTCTGATTTCATTTTCCAGCAGGATCTGCCGCCTGCCCACACTGGCAAAAGTACCAATACCTGGTTTAATAGACAAAAAGGAAAAGGTCTGGTACCACCTGCAAGCCACCTCCATCCCAATATATGCAACAAAAAACAGGAAATCGTCCTGGGACTTTAAATGAGGTGAATCCGGTTAGCCAACAATTGACAGAGTAAATGCAGTCTCAAAATGTATTAAAATTGTCATGCAGAGGGGCGTGGCTTGGATGGCCTCGGGAGCGGGTGTATCTTGTTGAAGCTCCTCGCCTGGCCTGCCTGCACAGCACCACAACCTGCGGATTGCAACTCAGAAATATGGGCAAACCGGAGGAAAAGTAAGGACACTAACCCCCAGGGGCACAATACCAGGTACTCCTCCGCACCTCCGCCTATCATCAGGGAGTATTGCAGCCATGAAGCTCTGGCTGGAATACATGCGGCCAAGATGGCGCCGACTCCATGCACCGCAGCTCTCTCTTCTCCACGATCCTCCTCGGGAGCCGGTGCGAACAGGTATGGCTCTGATGGGGATCTCCGGACTGCTCACACCTCGGCCCCCCTCCCATAACCTTGGTCTGGGGCCCCGTTTCTTCAGGAGGCCATCTGCTGGAAAGCCTCTCACAGCCATTCCCCCCTGTCTTGTGGAGCCACCCGCCATCCTCACCTGCCCACACCACCTGTCCATTTGCCTTCTGGGATTCCTCTATCCCTGAATGGGACCCCCACTCTCTCCCCCAGCAATCCCAGGCTCACAGGCACAGAGCTCCCTCCTCCTCCTCCTTTCTCCACACCACAGGGAATCCCCTTATGCACAAGCACCACTTCAAGCCCCGCATGCAGCAGGGAACCAATGGCGGCTGGTGAAGTTTTAGGACGGGGGGGGGCAGACCCCACCCTTCCTTTTTGACCCCTCCCTCTTGGTGAAAATGGGCTTGGTTTCAGCAAAATAGTGGGCATGGTTCTAAGGTGGTGTGGTTAGCGTCTGAGATGAACGAGGGATAGCAGGCCCAGGTCCTACACAACAATAGAAATATGTGTATTCTAGAAAGTTTAACAATCAGCAGATAAAGATATTCCAAAAACCTGGTGTTAGCACTTCAATCATCCCAGCACCTTGGTTGTTATGGTGTCAGGATGATTGAAGTGCATTATTTCTATTATTAACTTGTAATATAAAAGGAAATCATTCAACTCACCATAATGCAAAATCAGTGGGAGCCCTGAGCGTTTGGCACTAGCCACGTCGCCTGCCACCAGATGCCATCAGGTGTCCCCAGCGGAGTCCGTCCTTACATCAGGTGCCTCCCTCCTTACATGCAGCCTGTGTCCCACCAAATACAGCCAAATGCAGCAGCCTGTGTCACATCAAACCCCCCTCCCCCGTTACTTACCTTGATGTGTGTTATCCTCTCCAGCAGTGTCTCCTGTGGAGAGGTCTGTTCCTCTCGTACTTCCTGTTTCCTCTCTCCCAGGTGCAATGGGAGAGAGAAAACAGGAAGTGACATCAAACTCAGATGTCAATCAAACCGCCCGGCCATAGTAATACATACTACAGGCGCCAGGCAGAAGCTACTCGACGCTTCAGAAAGCGCTGCAAGGCGGGCTAAATGCCCGCAAATGAAGCTCCACGTCTGCAATCTCGTGATTGCATAGATGCGATGCTTCCCATAAGTGCACTGTGTCTGGCGTCACACTGTGCCTGGCGTCTGAACACAGTGCACTTAAGGACCTTTTTTTGTATTTTTTTTTGAAAGGGCCAGTTTTAACTTTTTTTTTTTTTGTGACTGCCTGGAGGGGGGGCGTCACCCAGGCGCCCCCTATGAACGGGCCACCACTGCAGGGGGCTCATTCACATTCAGGGTGCCCGTAAAGCTCCTCCAAGAAAATTAACTTTAAAATAACTACACCCCAAGAACCACCCCAGGGAGGCTATCCCCTGCCAGCACCTTATTCAGCCCCAGCGCAGGGCTCCTATGCCAACACTGCAATGGACTCTGATACTGAACCCGAGGCGTTTACCTCCTGGCGGGACTATGTTCACTGCATGCCTACAAAACAGGACTTTCGTATGCTTATTCAAGAAGTGCGTGAAACCTGTAGATCTGAGAACAACACGCTGCGTATAGACCTCCATCATTTATCCACTAAAGTCATATTCCTAGAAAAAGATGCATGCGACACCAAGCACAAACTCTCACAAATACACGCCCGCCTAGCCTCACAAGCCTCTACCCTCAGGGACTTTCGTCACCTCGAGGACCTTGACAATAGGGGCAGGCGTAACAACATTAGGGTCTGAGGTCACCCAGAGACGACCCAGGATAAAGACCTACCATCAACCCTCCAAGCCATCTTCAACAATATACTGGGCCGTCCAGAACATCAAAGAATCAAACTGGACCAGGCCCACCGTGCTCTCCGCCCCCCATGGACCGATTTCCGAGACGTAATATGTAGGGCACGTAACTACACCCTCAAAGAGGAAATTATGAGAAAAGCACGCAATATGCATACTATTGACTTTGATGGTGCCCTCATACAGCTCTTCCTGGATCTATCATGGATCACTCGTCAGCAACAACGCTCTCTACAACCACTCCTCACCTTACTGAGGGATCACAATTTTCGCTACCACTGGGGTTCCCCCTTTAGCCTTACTGCAAAGAGAAACGGGAGGTCCACTACTCTACGGTATCCAGAAGATCTCCAATCATTTTGCAGAGAATTGGGCATTCCTGTGCCACCTACTCCTGGATGGGAACCACTACTGGCTCCTCCATCACGTCCAGACCCCTGGATTCAGGCAACTGGAAGGAAGCGCCCGAGGCCTCCCCCTCCTGGTCCCTCTCTACCACCTCACCACGATTGAATCCTCATCCCTCCGGAGGTCTCTTCCTGGTTGATAGCTTGTTGACTGGCTCTTTCCCTCCCTTTTTGCCCTCCCACAATGCTCCTAGATGGGGTTTGCTAGATTCCCCACCCAGGTGTTTGGGTTTTTTTTTTCTTTTTTCTAACGAGAGTGTAAACTCATGGACACATTTCATATGCTAGTATGACTTTACCCTACGGAGCTCTATGGGCCACAGATGAATCCTCCCCCTCCCCCTTCCCTCCCACCTCGTACCCTTCCCTTCCCTCTCCCATCCCCCCTTTTTTTTCTCCCCCTCCCTCCCCTCTCTCCCCTTCCCTCAACGTCAGGGGCGGTGTTAGACCACACCTGGCAAGTCCCCCTATCCTCCCCGGGTACTCATCTTTGGAGTACTGGACCAGGGGACACATCTACACCAAATTTTTGAGGCCTCTGGACCTTGTTCTCTTCATTTTTTTTCCCGAGCAAGTAGCTCAACCAATTGTTCTTGGGTTATTGTTATAGCTACAGTTATAGTTTTTGCTATTTGATAAATGCAGGTTCACTTCTAATTTTTAACTACAATTGCAGGCAGGCCCGGGAGTGGATCATTCCTTCCTTGGGTCTACCACCTCTCCCCCAGGGGCTCTCCAAATGGTTCCCGATCTCATTTTACCTGATGGTGATTTTTTGGTTACCCCCATCAGGAGGAACCTTTCGGAGAATCACCCTGCCGCCTTTTTCAGGTGGGTCATACAGTGACTTGTCAACTATATTCGATTTTGTGCTAAATGTTATGTTCCTTTTTTACCCTCTCCTCTTTGCCTTCTTATGGCCCTTTCCTCCCCTCTCTCTTCTACTTTCTAATCTATTGGACACCCTCCACCTCCAGAGCTCGGGTCCCATCTGCCAGGGCTTGAATCTCCGATCCGAAACCCCTCCGTGGAATCAACATACGGACACCCTGAATACCCGGACACCACCTAGCCTGATGGGTAAGCGACTGCTCTCTCTCTTACAGTATCCACCATGATTGACATAATGTCACTAAATGTGAAGGGCCTCAATTCCAATGTCAAACGTAGCCTAGCTCTGCGAGAGTTCAAGCGGTCCGCAGCAGACATTACCTTTATTCAGGAGACACATTTCGCTAAATCCGGCAATATGGCATTTGCTCTTAAACACTTCCTGCAGATATACCTTGCCTCTAATCTACACAAACGAGTGGGGGTAGCAATTCTTTTTAAGCAGAGCTCTCCTTTCCATCTACAATCCCAATACTCAGATCCACTCGGGCACTATCTCATCCTATGAGGCACCTGGAAGGGACCTTACTTTATGTAACATTTATGCCCCGAACACCAATCAAAACCCCTTTCTGTCCAAAGTGTATAAACGTTTGTTTGCAGCTCCCCACCAATTCCTGGAGGAGACTTCAACCTGACCTACTCCCCAGGCATATACAAACACTCCGTAGGATGTGGGAATCCCCACTCAGCAACTGATAGGAAATTCACCCTCTTTCGCCAATTAACCAGGAGGTATGCCTTATTCGACCCCTGGCGCACCACCTATCCAACCGCTAAACAATTCACTTTCTACTCCCATCCCCACAAATCCCATTCACGTCTAGACTACTTTTTCGTCAATGCCCCAACCCTGCGAGCCTGTACAGGCTCAGATATCCAAGCAATTTCATGGTCCAACCACGCCGCAATTAAACTCTCCCTGGCACTCTCTCTGGGATCTTTTAGAACCTGCCACTGGCACTTGAATGAGTTTTTGCTTAAGCAGGATCCCTCCAAAATGGAACTGGAGCAGACCCTGAAGCTGTACTTTCCAGAAAACAGATCTCCTGATGTCTCCTCTGCTTCCATATGGGAAGCTCATAAAGCAGTCTTCAGAGGCCAGTGCATATCACTCTCCACTGCCCTAAAATGTAACGCCAATGCAGCTTGCCGACTATTATTAAACAAATTTAGACAATTAGAGACACGCCTGCTCTCCTCCCCGTCCCTGACTATCCTTAGGGAACTTATAAGCACTAGGGCCGGGCTGAAGGACATCTACCTAGATAAGACTGAGAAAGCACTACTTAGGCTGTGACAGACCTACTACGACAAGGCCAATAAACCGCATATGCTTCTAGCAAGACAACTTCATGAGCGGGCAGCAGCTACATCACCCACTTCCCTCAAGGATTCAAACGGCACCCTCCAATCTCACCCCTCTAAAATTGCTCAACTCTTTTACGACTGCTATGACACATAATCCTCCATCTCCTGACCTATCCCAGGCCATCCATTCCTAACTGGCAGACTGCGATCTTCCTACTCTATCCTCCTCTGCCCTAACTAGCCTTAACTCCCCTATTTCTGAGGAGGAAGTATTCGATACAATTAAATCTCTACCGAATAACAAGGCCCCCGGGCCCGATGGCCTACTATACCTCTATTATAAAATTTTTCTACCACTCCTCCTTCCCCACATCACACCTCTTTTCAATTCCTTCTTGACCGACACACCTATCCCGAGACATGCAGACCTCCTTCCTTACACTGATCCCCAAACCGGGAAAGGACCATACATTATGTTTCAACTACAGGCCAATTGCACTCCTTAATGCCGACCTAAATTTTTTTTAAAAACTTCTTGCAAATAGATTAAACAACTTTATGCCATCACTAATCCACAAGGATCAAGTAGGATTTATACCTCTCCGCCAGGCAAGGGATAATACCCGGAGAGTCATAGATTATATAGAGGTTGTAAACAGAAATAGGTCAGAGGCACTACTTCTTAGTCTAGATGCAGAAAAAGCCTTTGATAGGCTGAGCTGGCGTTTTCTGTTTGCAACATTCCACCGTGTTGGTATTAAAGGTCCATTCCTTCGAGCCATTGCTCACCTTACTCGTCCTCCTCGACCCTAGTCCGAACCCAGTTTGCCTCCTCTCCCACATTTACAATTACCAACGGGACCCGACATGGCTGCCCACTCTCCCCTCTCCTATACGCCCTATGTATTGAGCCCTTAGCAGCCCATATTAGAAAGAACACAAACATACATGGCATCCGCATCAGGGACTTTAAGATATCCCTGTTTGCGGACGATGTTTTGCTTACCCTCACGCAACCTCACATTTTCCCTCCCAAACCTACACGTAGAGCTAGATTGATACAGCGCCCTCTCAGGATATAAAATGAACAATTCAAAGACAGAAGCCCCCTCCCTTAATATACCCCACCAGACTGTCTGCTCCTCACACAGTCATTCAACTACGCGTGGAAGACTTCTTCCTTAACATACCTCGGGGTCCACCTCACACCCACATACGACACTCTCTATAAGGCCAACTTCCCCCAACTATACAGCTCCATCAGACACTCCCTGGCCAAGTGGAAATCTTTACGGTTATCTCTCTTTGGCCGCCTTGCGACCATAAAGATGATGATTTTACCTAGCCTTCTTTATCTCTTTGAGACACTACCCATCCCCATCCCAGCCACGTACTTAAAGAATCTTCAGGGAGACCTAATACATTTTTTCTGGAATTATAAGAGGCACCGGATTGCTAGGTCAGTCTTGTATGCCCCATGCGATCAGGGCAGCCTTGCATTCCCCAACATAGCCAAGTACTACCTAGCAGCTCAGCTACGCCCTGCAGCCTCATGTTGTACCCTCCATGCTTACAATAGATGGACACAAATTGAGAAGCTGTGGTTGGCCCCCATCCACCCGAATTCCATGTTATGGAGCTCGGATACTCCGCTTGGTGGGTTACAGTTACTGGGTCCAATGGCGCTTCTACGAACGCTATGGCGGTGGGCTAAATCGACATATCCGCTCACTACCAGTGCCTCCCTGGTCACCTCATTCCTATTTACACCCAATGTCCCGGACAGCTTGACCTCGCAGATGTCTCACTTTTGGATGGATAGGGCCTTATTTCACTATGGTCAATTGGTGAATATCAGAACCAGAACCTTGCGATCCTTTCAGGACCTGCAAGAATCCTATGATTTGCCCAGACAGGCCTTTTTTAGTTACCTACAAATACGCCATTATGCTCAATCTTTCTTAGCAAAACTTCAGTTCTCCCCCTTAACCGAATTTGAAAAAATTTGTCCCCTAAAAATATGATTTCGCACACCTACCAGCTCCTGACCATGGATATGTCACCAACCAGACCTCGACATGCCTATATGCATAAGTGGAAGCAGGCCCTGGGTGAGGATATACCCTTGAAGATGTGGCAGCTCATATGGTCAAGGGCCTCCAAGAGCTCCATCTGTACGGTCTATAAAGAAAATCAATACAAGATTTTACTCCACTTGTAACAAACCCCAGACCTGCTCCACTCCATATACCCCTCTGCTGATTCCCGCTGTTGACGCTGTACTAAAGAAACGGGGACACTATATCATACCTATTGGACCTGCCCTCTAATCATCCCCTATTGGCGAATGGTACATTATTTACTCCACTCCATCTTTGACTCTTGGGTGCCCTTCAACCCGAAAAGTTTTCTCCTGGGCCTTCCACCCCCCTCTTTTTCCAAACTGTCTAAAAAGCTCTTAGCCCAGGTGCTAACAGCAGCGAGATGCTTGGTGGCCCTTAAATGGAAAAGGAGGGACCCCCCCCCCACACTGTTTGAACTGCACTCCAGAATCAGAGATGTTAAAAGGTATCTGACAGCCTCCCTAAACAACACTCTTGACACACACAATCGACTGTGGGAACCATGGGTTACGCTGGAGATCCCCACTATCTGATATCCCAAGGATCCCTGACCTTGAGGGGGTTGCCAATGATTGTGTTTGGTGTCTCTGGGTAGAGCAGAGCCCCTGGAGTGGTTGGTTGTCCTCTCCCACCCTTTCTCTCCCACTCCCCCATCTGGTTTTCTTCCCTCCCTCTCGCTTTTCTTACTTTTTCTAACCTTCTCACTATGCTCTTTACCTCCTCCACACGCTCACAAGCACTTATACAGGGTGAACTCTGTTTTGCTACAGCAACTCTGAATCCTATCCATCAACTTGTCGATACCACAGACTGCCTATAGATATATGTTTTGTGTGTCCTGACCGAGTTTTATCACTGGCTTTAATTATTATTATTATTATACAGGATTTATATAGCGCCGACAGTTTACGCAGCGCTTTACAACATTAGGGCAGACAGTACAAGTACAATACAATTCAATACAGGAGGAATCAGAGGGCCCTGCTCATTAGAGCTTACAATCTAGGAGGGAGGGTCAAGTGATACAAAAGGGTAATAGCTGTGGGGGATGAGCTAATGGAGAAAATAGTGCAGTTGTTAGATGGAGGCAGGATAGGCTTCTCTGAAGAGGAAAGTTTTCAGGGATCGCCTAAAAGTGGATAAAGTTGGAGACAGTCTGACAGATTGGGGTAGGGAATTCCAGAGGATGGGCGAGGCTCGGGAGAAGTCCTGGAGGCGGATATGGGAGGAGGTGATGAGGGAGCTAGAGAGCAGGAGGTCTTGGGAGGAACGGAGATGGCGATTAGGTTGGTATTTTGAGACTAGGTTAGTGATGTAGCTGGGGGCAGAGTTGTGGATGGCTTTGTAACTTATTGTTAGTATTTTGAATTTAATTCGTTGGGTGAGTGGTAGCCAATGGAGGGATTGGCAGAGAGGGATAGCAGACACTGAGCGGTTTGTAAGGTGGATGAGTCTGGCAGCAGCATTCATGATGGACTGAAGGGGGGATAGTCTGTTTAAAGGTAAGCCAATGAGGAGTGAGTTGCAGTAGTCAAGGCGAGGGATAACCAGGGAGTGAATCAGGAGCTTTGTGGTTTCATTGGTTAGAAAGGGACGTAGTTTAGAGATGTTGCGGAGGTTGAGGCGGCAAGCTTTGGAAAGTGATTGGATGTGGGGCTGAAAGGAGAGTTCAGAATCCAGGATAACACCTAGTACCCTGACATGTGGGGACGGGTGGATGGTTTTGCCATTGCTCTTGACAGAGAAGTCGGGGGAAGAGGAACGTGGGGGAGGAAATATTATAAGCTTGGTTTTGGACAAGTTGAGTTTGAGGAAGTGGTGTGACATCCATACAGATATGTCGGTTAGTAAGTTAGTGATGCGTGAGGAGACTGATGGAGTGAGTTGAGGGGTGGAGAGATAGATTTGTGTGTCATCAGCATAGAAATGATATTGAAAGCCGTGAGAGGCTATCAGCTGACCCAGGGAAGAGGTGTAGATTGAAAATAAAAGAGGTCCAAGAACAGAACCTTGGGGGACCCCGACAGAGAAGGGAAGAGGAGTGGAGGAAGTAGAATTGTAAGTGACACTGAAGGTGCGTTGGGATAGGTAGGATGAGAGCCACTGAAGAGCACAGTCACGGAGACCGAGGGAGTAAAGTTTTTTGAGTAGCAGGGGGTGGTCAACCGTGTCAAAGGCAGCTGAAAGATCCAGAAGTAGGAGTACAGAATAGTGTCCATTGGTTTTTGCAGTTAGTAGGTCATTTGTGAGTTTTAAAAGAGCAGTTTCTGTGGAGTGTTGAGGGCGAAATCCAGATTGAAGGGGATCAAGAAGGTTGTTTTTAATGAGGTGGTCACTCAGTTGGTTGTAAACCAGGCGTTCAAGGAGTTTAGAGGAAAAGGGAAGCAAGGAGATTGGGCTTAGGTTGTTAAGATTGGTAGGGTCCAAGGATGGCTTTTTGAGTATGGGGGTGACCAGTGCATGTTTTAGAGCATCGGGGAAGATGCCAGAGGTGAGGGAGAGATTGAAGATGTGGGTTAGAGAGTGTAGGATGGGGTCAGAGGGTGACCGTAGCATTTGAGAGGGAATAGGGTCCAGGGTACAGGTGGTTAGGTGGGCGATAGAAAGGAGTTTAGCAACTTCATCTGTAGTAGTAGATTTGAATAGGGGGAGTGTCAGTTGTATCTGTTGACATGGGGTCTTAGCTGGGGGAGATACCTGTAGAATAGAGATTTCATCACGGATTGTATCAATCTTGTTTTTGAAGTGATTAGCGATTTCCTGGGCAGTGAGTAAGTCAGTGGGTGGAGGCGGTGGAGGACAAAGTAGAGAGTTGAAGGTAGAGAAGAGTTTACGGGGATTGGATGAGAAAGTGTTAATAAGAGTTGTAAAATAGGTTTGCTTGGCAGTGTGGAGGAAAGAATAGTATATTTGGAGGGCAGATTTGTATTGGTTGAAGTCTTTGAGAGACTTAGTCTTGTGCCACAGACGCTCAAGAGCGCGACTACGTTTTTTGAGAATTTTAGTGTCATCTGTTTGCCAGGGTTGTAGGGGTCGAGGCCTGATTCTGCGTGTAGTGAGGGGAGCGAGCTTATCCAGGGTGGAGGACAGAGATTTATTGTAGATGGACATGGCTTGGTTGGGGCAGGACAGGGGAGAGATTTTGTCATAGAGGTGGTCAGTAGCAGAATAGAGGAGACAGGAGTTGAAGTTGCGAAAGTTTCTACGGGTGATGGTTAGGCGATTGGAGGGAAAGGTGGTGGAAGACAGGGGGAGAGAGAAACTAATAAGGTGGTGGCCTGAGAGAGGAAAAGGATTGTTTGAGAAGTTGCATGGAGTGCATAGGTAGGAGAATACAAGGTCAAGGGTGTTGCCATCAGAGTGAGTAGAAGCCTGTACCCATTGCTTCAGGTCAAATGAAGAGGTTAGACTAAGAAGTTTAGAAGTAGCAGGAGTGTTTGTATTAGCAGGGATGTTGAAATCACCGAGAAGGATTGTGGGAATATCCGAAGAGAGAAAGTAGGGTAGCCAGGCAGAAAACTCATCAAGGAAAGTCGATAATGGTCCAGGGGGCCGGTAGATCACAGCAATTCTTAGGGAAGTTGGAGAGAATAGACGTATACAGTGGGCTTCGAATGATGAGAGGGAAAAAGAGGGAGGAGGGTGAATAACCTGGAAGGTGCTCTGGGGGGATAGGAGGAATCCCACTCCACCTCCCTTGCATCCATTAGGCCTAGGGGAGTGAGTCCAGTGAAGGCCACCCTGGGAGAGGGAAGCAGGAGAAGGGGTGTCATATTCGTGGAGCCAGGTTTCGGTGAGAGCAAGTAGATTAAAGGAATTAGTGACAAAGAGGTCATGAACAGCAGTGAGTTTGTTGCAGACAGAGCGGGCGTTCCAGAGGGCACAGGAGAGAGGGAGGCTGGCATTGGGAAGAAGAGGAATGGAGACTAAATTGTGTAGATTGCGACTACTGCCAGAGGGTGTAGGGTGATGGTGATCGGTGTGTTGGGCACAGTTAAATAAGGGAGGCCCAGGGTTTGGGGAAATATCGCCAGCGATTAGAAGAAGCAGAAGAGTGAGGGAGGTAATATGAGAATATGATTTGTATGAGGGGACATGCTTTAGTATCCTGGGGGGTATGTTAGCAAGTGGGCTTAGAGTTAGAAAGAGGTGATGAGTGCAGTAGTAGGGGGAGGGGAGAAGTGAGGGTGATATGTACAGATTGTGTGGTGGAGCAGAGGGATGTAGAGAAGAGAGCTTGAGGAAAGAGGCTGCAATTGTGAAGAGGAGGAGAGGTAAAGAGAGCATGTTTCAGAGAAGGTGAGATAATATGAAAATGAGATCACCTGCAATCTGCTATGGTTAGCTTTGTGCAAATCGCTGAAGTGCAAGAGCAGAAGTGTCACATTTTTTCAGAACCCCACTTCTTTGGAAGAACCCCCTGTATGTGCAGCCCTCTGTATGTGCTCCCCCGTAAAGAAGGCCTTGTTATATACTGTGTTGGGTGTGGATGGAATCTGGCAATTAATCAATTAGGAGGGCATATTAGGAACACAGCAAGCAGGGCATAACTTTCACACCACAATCAAACTGCAAGGGGACTAAAAGGCCAAAATTGTAAAGATAAGGAAACCCATAATTTAGGTAAGACTTAATGGCTAAATAAACATTGAAATAATGTGAGCATGGCTACAGATGGAGTTGAGACAGCGGTGACAAACAGATTTACCAAAAATGTATATAAGCGGTCAGTCAATTTTCAGTTTGCAGGACATGGGAATATAAACGCAGATTACCAAAAATGTATATAAGCGGTCAGTCAATTTTCAGTTTGCAGGACTTGGGAATATAAACGCAGATTACCAAAAATGTATATAAGCGGTCAGTCAATTTTCAGTTTGCAGGACATGGGAATATAAACGCAGATTACCTGTGAAGAGAGAAGAAAATGTTCAGATGAATGCTGCAAGAGCAGAAGTGTCACTTTTTTTCAGAACCCCACTTCTTTGGAAGAACCCCCTGTATGTGCAGCCCCCTGTATGTGCTCCCCCGTAAAGAAGGCCTTGTTATATACTGTGTTGGGTGTGGATGGAATCTGGCAATTAATCAATTAGGAGGGCATATTAGGAACACAGCAAGCAGGGCATAACTTTCACACCACAATCAAACTGCAAGGGGACTAAAAGGCCAAAATTGTAAAGATAAGGAAACCCATAATTTAGGTAAGACTTAATGGCTAAATAAACATTGAAATAATGTGAGCATGGCTACAGATGGAGTTGAGACAGCGGTGACAAACAGATTTACCAAAAATGTATATAAGCGGTCAGTCAATTTTCAGTTTGCAGGACATGGGAATATAAACGCAGATTACCAAAAATGTATATAAGCGGTGAGTCAATTTTCAGTTTGCAGGACATGGGAATATAAACGCAGATTACCAAAAATGTATATAAGCGGTCAGTCAATTTTCAGTTTGCAGGACATGGGAATATAAACGCAGATTACCAAAAATGTATATAAGCGGTCAGTCAATTTTCAGTTTGCAGGACATGGGAATATAAACGCAGATTACCAAAAATGTATATAATTGGTCAGTCAATTTTCAGTTTGCAGGACATGGGAATATAAACGCAGATTACCAAAAATGTATATAAGCGGTCAGTCAATTTTCAGTTTGCAGGACATGGGAATATAAACGCAGATTACCTGTGAAGAGAGAAGAAAATGTTCAGATGAATGCTGCAAGAGCAGAAGTGTCACTTTTTTTCAGAACCCCACTTCTTTGGAAGAACCCCCTGAATGTGCAGCCCCCTGTATATGTATATTGATAACTTGTCAGATATATGCTGTATACAATGGTGTGCTTTTTCTTATTTTTTTTCTTATGTTGGAAATTTTTGAAAATCAATAAAAATTGTCAGTTTTCAAAAATTGTCATGCAAACATAAACAACATGAATCATAGCCAAGCCACTGAAATGATACATACAGTACAGTAAAAAATGTCATTACACGTATCATTTTATAAAATCTAAATTGCAAAGTGCACAGGCATGAAAGTATCCCAACGCGTTTTGCAAGACCGTGCTCGCTTCATCAGGGTTGGATGCGTGTGTAGTACATCTGTAGGGGGTATAATGAACCAAATAAGTATTGTTAAATCAGGTTAGGGAGTCTCCAAGCAAGATATTCAGATGAGACAGTGAGTCCAAATCGATAAAAAGGAAACGGTGCTGTTTATTCCATACACTGCAGTGGACAGACACAACACAGTTCTCAGCAACATAAGTGAACAAAAGTGAAAGTGTTTCTGAGCTTACATCTACAGGTTATACAATATTTATACGTATGAATATGCATAAAATATGGGGGTGTGTTAAGTGTATTCTAGTGATCATATAGTTTAGTCCAATCAATGTCCATATCTTCTTAGTAGCAAGGGAACAGTTAAATGGGTGTTGTCATGAACAGGTGTGACCAGATTGTGTGGACTGCAAAGAGGAAACCAAAACGCATGTAAAGTGAAATAAGAATAATGTTTATTTAAGATAAGTGATATAAATAAACAAACACCCCAAATACAAATAGTGCTCAACCAACCAACAGAAACCCAAACAGATAATATATACAGCAAAAGGGAAGTACCGAAATCAAACACGTAAGCCAGGCCAGGGTCATACACAGGGGATCAGCAACTGAACAAGGGCAGGATAGGAGGGGGAGATAATTAATGGGATATGGATATAAGGGAATAGGAACACAGGAGGGACAGGATCAAGATGGGATCGGATACAGGCTCAGGAGCAGGTTCAGGTTCAGATACAGGTTTTACAGATACAGATCAGGGCACAAGAAAGATACCAAGGCAAGCCTGTGAGGGCTTGCCAGGTATTTATAAGGCTGTAGTAATTGGCCTCATGTCACAGCTGAGCGCAGAGGGTGCTGTTTGCTCCACACCGCCGGAGTGCACCCGCTGGTGGACACCGTTAC